>NC_136057.1:468785402-469445402 GCF_964261635.1 Lissotriton helveticus
ATTTCCTCAAATTTGAGCTTGGCCAGCTCCAATCTGAACTTTCTCTCCTCCCTCCTGTCCTCCAGCTGCCCTGGGGATAGGACTTTGGAAGAAATGCTGCTTTCATCCCTGGGGGAGCCATCTCTCCATACAGTCTGTTGTAACCCTGTACCAAAGACATTCACAGGTTCTCCATTGAATCCTGGTCCAGCTCCTCCTCATCCTCTATCTCCCCATCCTCCTCCTCGGTGGCCTCATGCGTCAAGCCTGCCGAGCCAGCCGTGTGTGATGGGCGGGGCACAGCAGGGGAGTAGTATAAGACTCCCTTGCTTTTGCACTAGAGTGCTTCGCGTTCTAGTGTTCGAGGTGTACTCTGTTTCCGGGTGACCTGTGCAGTCTTTTCCAGGACTGCTCTTTTCCTTTATAGACCCTCTGCATCCTCCTTCTTACGTCGCAAGTCCAGCGGTGTCTTCAGTTCGGCCTCTACCTCCCGGGACGGTTCCTGCTTTCTGGGCTCCTCATTCCCCCATCGTGAGCAGGCGGCATCTTTGTTGCAGCTCCTGCTTCCCGGTGCGGTTCCTGCTTTCCCAGCATCCTTCTTCTCCTGTTGCGAGTCGGCGAAGTCTTTGGTGCGGCACCTGCCTCCTGCTTTGGCTCACCTACTCAAAAAGAAATAACCAAGAAAGAGAGCCATTAATACGGTAATGGTGTTTTCACCTAAGCCTAAGCGTTATTAAAAAGCAAAGAAGTACTTATTTCTGATAGATACATCTGCCGTGTGATTCCTCACCTTGTGAATATCCCCCTCAGCAACATTCGGAATTTTTCTTCGTAGCACGCCGGCGTGGACGACGTCACAGGAGCACGGCATCACGCTCGACTCCGTCTGACGTCACCGACTCCTTATTAGACCCACGTTGGCGTGATGACGTCAGTTCCCTTTTTTCCGCGTCGGCGACGCTAACGGTTTCTGGGATCTTCTGCGATACTTTGTATCTTCTACTGTTATAGTGTTAATATTTCATCCTTGATTATTCCTTCTTCGACAAGAATGTCGTCGAGGAAGACAGGATTCAAGCAATGTGGGTCTTGCGCTCGTATGATGTCGATCACCGATCCTCATAACGATTGCTTATGGTGTCTTGGATCGGACCACGATGTTAAGAACTGTCGATCCTGCTTCAAGATGAATCCTAAGGCGTTACGAGAACGTGAAGCAAAACATCTTCTTGCGAAGGTAAAGGGAAGAGAGACTGGGAGATCTTCGAGGTCGACGTCGAGACGCTCGAAGTCGATACAGAAGTCGCATTCGAAGTCGAGATCGAGGTCGGCTTCGAGGTCGAGGTCCAGAGCGAGGTCGAGATCCAGAGAGAGGTCGAGGTCTGGATCCAAGTCGGCTTTGGGTCATGCTTCGAGCTCCTCGAAGAGGAAGCATAAGAGGAGAAAACACAGCTCAAGACATCATTCTGTGAAGGAGTCTTCGGATTCGAAGAAGAAGTCTCGTAAGCATCATAAGGACTTCGTATCTCCTTCTCCCTTGCAGTCTCTCGGAGGTTCCCCGGCTCCGGAACAAGAACCGGATCCGGTGTCACACCATTCTTCGGAGCGTGAAGAAGAAGTTCCTCGAGCTCCGACTCCGGTAGAAGCTCCTGTAGATCAAGAGGGTCGGAATGAACCGATGTCGGAGCAACCTCCTTCAGAACATCCAGTAGGTTCGTACCCTCCCTTCCCTGGTCCAGGGCAGGACCCCTCGCATTTCCTTAATGCGATGTTTGGAGTTTATTCGAGAGCAATGTACCCCACTGGTGCACCGGCTGGTCCCATGGGTCCATTGTCTTACAACTTGGGCATTCCTCAAAGTTACGCCCCAGCTCCTTTTATGCCGTTTATGCCGGCGCCTTTTACACCTTGGCTCGGTACGGCTCCACCGAGGTCATCGACTCCGCATACGGCTTCGCCGGCTCCGGATCTACCTCGTAATTTGGATCGAGGTACTACGCCTGTCCGTGAGTCTCGTCCTCCAGCTGCCCCAGCTCCTCGTTCGACGTCGGAGTCGTTACCGGATCCATCGACTTCGGTTCGTATGGAATGGTTGAGACACAGGGCTCAGCGTCTCTTGGAGGAGAAGAGGTATGAAGATTCTGATGTAGAAGAATGTGAACTTCTAGATCAAGGGGACTGTTTTGAAGACTACATAGTGCTAGTGGTCTGGAACTCTCTCCTGAGTGGGGTTTACCATCAGTTTCTGATGCACCATCTAAGGACGTGGCACCCTACCATGTAGTTATTAGAAAGGCTGCAGATCTACTCAATCTGACCTTACCTACTGTTGAGTACAAACCTAACATCCTCACAGAGGTTTTACACTCTCCTTCTTCTATTATAGAGCCTACACTTCCATTTACTGAGGCTTTAACTGAACCGATAATGGAGGTCTGGAAAAGACGGTTGACTGCTCCTGCTGTTTCAAGGTCTGTAGCAAGATGCTACAGAGTGGCACCTGGTGACCCCAAGTTTCTCTCTTCACATCCTTCACCAGAGAGTCTAGTGGTACAGGCCGCTTGTTCCAACAGGTCTGCAGGTTCTTTTCCTCAGGTGCCAGCAGATAAGGACTCTAAAAAGTTGGATCAGTCTGCAAAGAAGATTTTCTCCTCAGGTAGCATGGCTCTAAAATCTACTAATGCTACTTGCCTTTTGGGGAGATATGTTCATGCATTGATGGACTCTGTGAAGCAGTTATCATCTAAGCTTCCAGAGGATGATAGGAAGAACTTTAATGAAGTGGTCTCCGATACTCAAGCTGCAGCTCGCTTAGTAATTCAGAGTGGCATGGACACAGCAGACTCTGTTGCCAGGATTATGGGGTCTACTGTTGCCACCAGAAGGGCAGCATGGCTGAAATCCTCCGATTTCTCTACAGATGTACAATCCACGTTGTTGGACTTGCCTTTTGATGGGACATGTCTTTTTGGGAAGAAGGCAGATGTGGCCTTGGAAAGATTCAAAGATAGCCGTGCTACTGCAAGATCTTTGGGTCTCCAGACAAGAGGTTATACCACTAAGAAGTTTAGAGGGTTTGGTAGATCCTCCTTTCGTCCCTTTAGACAAGGCAAGCAACAACAGCAGCAGCAGCAAAACCCTCTGTACAAATCTTATAGAGGTAGACCGAAGGGTCGTGGACGTCAAGTCTCCTCTTCCTCTACTTCCTCCAATAATACCCAACCCCCACCTACATCAGCAAAGCAGCCCTAGATCCACCATTCTGGATCATGTGGGTCCGGTAGGGGGTCGGCTTACCCATTTTCTACGGGATTGGGAATCGGTTACATCAGATCTTTGGGTTCTCAATCTCGTAGAGAATGGGTATGCACTTCCTTTTCAGGAGTTCCCTCCCAATTACCCTCCTTGCCAAGGTTATTGTTCGGAGGACCATCTTCTTCTCCTGCAGGAAGAAGTCCTGGCATTGTTCCGAAAAGGTGCGATAGAGGTGGTTCCAGAGCAGGAAAGGGGTCAGGGGTGCTACTCCCGGTATTTCCTGATACCCAAGGAGGATGGCAGACTTTGGCCTATCCTGGACCTCAGGATTTTGAACCTCTATCTCAAACAGAAGAAGTTCAAAATGCTCACACTTGCACAGGTTCTTCAAGCGCTGAAGGAAGAAGACTGGATGGTGTCGATCGACTTGCAGGATGCGTATTTTCACATCCCCATTCTGAAGTCGCACAGGAAGTATCTCCGTTTTACGGTGGGATCGCAGCACTACCAGTTTGCGGTCCTTCCTTTTGGGCTTACTACTGCACCTCGAGTTTTCACCAAGGTGATGGCAGTGGTGGCTGCGCATCTCAGAAGATCGGGGATTCCTGTGTTCCCCTATCTAGACGACTGGCTGATCAAGGCGGAGTCGCCGGAGAATGTGCTTCATCATCTGCAAGAGACAACTCAGTTGTTGCACAGGTTGGGTTTTTCGATAAATGTACCCAAGTCTCACCTGGTGCCCTCCCAGCGCAACCTGTTCATAGGTGCGGTACTGGACACTACTGTATGTCGTGCATTCCCTCCACCTCAAAGGATTCACGACATACAGGAAATGATTCCTTTATTCTACAATGGAGCGGTTGTTCCAGTCCTGAAGGTCCTTCGTCTGCTCGGTCTGATGGCTTCTTGCATTCTGTTGGTCAACCATGCACGCTGCCACATGAGGGCACTCCAGTGGTGCCTCCGCAGGCAGTGGTATCAGCACAACGGAGATCTCAGGGAGTCAGTGAGGATCTCCAGAGAAGCTGCAGCGGATCTGTCTTGGTGGAGCGTGGAAGGCAATCTGTCACAAGGAAAGCCTTTTCAACTTCCTCCATCAGTGGCCACAGTGATAACGGATGCATCCACTCTCGGGTGGGGTGCTCATCTGGGGGACCTGGAGGTCAAAGGGCTTTGGTCTCCAGAGGAAAGGTTGCTTCATATCAACCTTCTAGAATTGCGGGCGATACGTTTGGCGCTCAAGGCCTTCCTCCCTTCCCTTCGCGATCAGTCGGTTCAGGTCCTGACGGACAACACGACCGCGATGTGGTACATTAACAAACAGGGAGGAGTAGGGTCGCAGTGTCTCTGCAGAGAGGCTCTGCGTCTCTGGTCCTGGGTTCAGGACCATCAGATTTGTCTGATGGCAAATCATCTGGCCGGAGTTCTGAACGTTCGTGCAGACAGTCTCAGTCGGCAGTTTTCTGCCGACCACGAGTGGAGGCTTCACCCGGAGGTGGTTCTCGACATCTTTCAGATGTGGGAGACTCCTCGGGTGGACTTGTTCGCCACTCGCGAGAATGCTCACTGCCTGTCGTTCTGCAGTCTCCAGTTTCCGATGCAAGGAGCTTTGGGGGACGCGTTTCAGTTGTGTTGGAAAGATCAACACCTTTACGCGTTTCCTCCATACCCTTGATTCCTCGGGTTCTGAGGAAGATTCGCCAGGACCGGGCCCAAGTCATATTGGTCGCCCCGGATTGGCCAAGAAGGGTGTGGTACACAGACCTTCTCCACCTCTCCTCTCACTCGCCGCTCCGTCTCCCTCACATGGCAGACCTCCTCTCTCAGATGGAGGGGCAGGTTCTACGCCCCCACCTCCAGACATTACACCTTCATGCCTGGAGATTGAACAGGGCAACTTGAATTCCTTTTCTCTCCCTCACGATGTGGTGGATGTCATTCTTTCTGCCAGGCGTGACTCCAATAAGTCCATTTATTCGTATAGGTGGTCTAAATTTGTCTCTTGGTGTAGGGAGAGAGATGTTGACCCTTTGAAGGCTCATTTGTCTGACATTTTGCAGTTTGCTCTTTCTTTGGCGCAGCAAGGATTTGCTTTTGCCACGGTCAAGGGGTATCTTTCGGCTTTGTCGGCTTTTCTCTGTTTGCCGGATCAGCCTTCTCTTTTTAAGTCTCCAGTGGTTTTAAGATTTTTGAAGGGTCTCACTAATAGATTCCCTCCTACTCCTTTTGTTGTTCCTCATTGGGATTTGAATCTTGTGTTAACCTATTTGATGGGTTCCCCCTTCGAACCCTTATACAAGTGTCCCATGAGGCTTTTGTCTTTCAAGACGGTCTTCTTAGTAGCAATCACCTCGGCAAGGAGGGTGAGTGAGCTTCAGGCTCTTAGTTCCAAACCCCATTCCTGACCATTCATGCTGAAAGACTGGTTCTTAGGACCAGGGCTGCTTTTCTGCCTAAGGTGGTAACTCCCTTCCATCTAGGACAATCCATTACCCTTCCTACCTTCTATCCTCCCCCTCACCCGTCTAAGGAGGAAGAGAGACTACTAAGCATGGGCGTAAAATCCGCTCGCGGATTTTTCGGATTTTCGGCAAATTCGCAATCCGCGAACGCTCGCGAATTTGTCGAAAATCCGCTCGCGGCGGATTTTTTGCTTGGTTGCGGCGCGCGGCGTGGTGCACGGCGTTCACTTTCCGTCATTTAGCGTTTGCCGAGTTGTTTTTCTTTGCGAGTGACGCGCCATTTTAGATCTTGCTGCGTGTTCCCGCGGGAGTTTGGCGCCCGCGAATACGTAATCGCGGCTTGCCACCTTGCACAGCACACCTCGCGAGAGTTCGCAATTGCGAACACATAGTTGCGGCGGAAAGGAACAATCTCGCACTTGCGAAATAGAGATTTTGCGATTTCGCACAAGAAAATCACCAGCAAACAGGATAAACCTTCAGAAAATTATGATTTTTATCAGAATCACTCCTCAGGTTGACATTTGCATGGCCTTTTTTTTTGCAAGGAGTCCATTTTGGGGGGGGGGGGAGGAAGGAAGTGCCCCACAGTCTCCAACTTTCTGTTCCTGTCCAGCAGGCTCCTCCCAGTGCTTTGTCCATCTCCTGGCCACTTTCATTTGGATCTGGAGCTGGAAGGATTACTTTTTGTGGGTGCTGCTGGATATTTGGATTTGAGGCCTTTTTGACTGTCTTTGGATCACTTTTGGATTAGAAATCAACTTTCACAAGTAAGTTTGTTTGGGGCATTACAGTTGCTGCAAGTCAAATTTTGGAACTTTTTCAGAACATTAAATAAATTATATTGTGGGTAGCCACAGTATCCAGTAGGACCAGGGTTGGTTAGGGGTGCATGATACAACTGTTTTGTTGAATTTAAACACCATTGAGGCCATGGATGGGCTGGGATTGTGCTGATTTTTGTCCTTTTTTTGGGCCTGCTGGTGGGGCCCTTTGCCCAGGGGTGGTGAGTGTTGCATGGGCCTAGTCTTTCTGTGGGGTGTCTTCTTGAATTTAAACATAATTGAGGCCATGGATGGGCTGGGATTGTGCTTATTTTATTGTTTTTTGTCGTTTTTGGGGGGCTGCTGGTGTGGCCTTTTGCCCAGGGGTGGTGGTGCATGGACTGAGTGTGCCTGAGGTGTGGTCTCACTCTCTTTAATGTAAACATCATGGATGCCATTGGATTGTGGTGATTTCTGGCTGTTGTTCTGTTTTTTGGGGGTGTACTGTTGATGTGGACTGGCCATGTGGGTGGTGGTGGTGGCCATCTTGAGTGCTGGCTGGTACAGGCAACATGTGCTTGGGGTGTAAGGGGCCATTTTGAGGAGAGGCAGTGTCTGAGGCCTGCACTTATTTTGCCTACTTTTCATTCATTATGCCCAGGGGTAGTGAGTGTTGCATGGGCCTAGTGTTTCTGAGGGGTGTCTTCTTGAATTTAAACACCATTGAGGCCATGGATGGGCTGGGATTGTGCTGATTTTATTGTTTTTTGTCGTTTTTTTGGGCCTGCTGGTGGGGCCCTTTGCCCAGGGGTGGTGAGTGTTGCATGGGCCTAGTCTTTCTGTGGGGTGTCTTCTTGAATTTAAACATAATTGAGGCCATGGATGGGCTGGGATTGTGCTTATTTTATAGTTTTTTGTCGTTTTTGGGGGGCTGCTGGTGTGGCCTTTTGCCCAGGGGTGGTGGTGCATGGACTGAGTCTGCCTGTGGTGTGGTCTCACTCTCTTTAATGTAAACATCATGGATGGCATTGGATTGTGGTGATTTCTGGCTGTTTTTCTGTTTTTTGGGGGTGTACTGTTAATGTGGACTGGCCATGTGGGTGGTGGTGGTGGCCATCTTGAGTGCTGGCTGGTACAGGCAACATGTGCTTGGGGTGTAAGGGGCCATTTTGAAGAGAGGCAGTGTCTGAGGCATGCACTTATTTTGCCTACTTTTCATCCATTATGCCCAGGGGTAGTGAGTGTTGCATGGGCCTAGTGTTTCTGAGGGGTGTCTTCTTGAATTTAAACACCATTGAGGCCATGGATGTGCTGGGATTGTGCTGATTTTATTGTTTTTTGTCGTTTTTTTGGGCCTGCTGGTGGGGCCCTTTGCCCAGGGGTGGTGAGTGTTGCATGGGCCTAGTCTTTCTGTGGGGTGTCTTCTTGAATTTAAACATAATTGAGGCCATGGATGGGCTGGGATTGTGCTTATTTTATTGTTTTTTGTCGTTTTTGGGGGGCTGCTGGTGTGGCCTTTTGCCCAGGGGTGGTGGTGCATGGACTGAGTGTGCCTGTGGTGTGGTCTCACTCTCTTTAATGTAAACATCATGGATGGCATTGGTTTGTGGTGATTTCTGGCTGTTTTTCTGTTTTTTGGGGGTGTACTGTTGATGTGGACTGGCCATGTGGGTGGTGGTGGTGGCCATCTTGAGTGCTGGCTGGTACAGGCAACATGTGCTTGGGGTGTAAGGGGCCATTTTGAAGAGAGGCAGTGTCTGAGGCATGCACTTATTTTGCCTACTTTTCATCCATTATGCCCAGGGGTAGTGAGTGTAGCATGGGCCTAGTGTTTCTGAGGGGTGTCTTCTTGAATTTAAACACCATTGAGGCCATGGATGGGCTGGGCTTGTGCTGATTTTATTGTTTTTTGTCGTTTTTTTGGGCCTGCTGGTGGGGCCCTTTGCCCAGGGGTGGTGAGTGTTGCATGGGCCTAGTCTTTCTGTGGGGTGTCTTCTTGAATTTAAACATAATTGAGGCCATGGATGGGCTGGGATTGTGCTTATTTTATTGTTTTTTGTCGTTTTTGGGGGGCTGCTGGTGTGGCCTTTTGCCCAGGGGTGGTGGTGCATGGACTGAGTGTGCCTGTGGTGTGGTCTCACTCTCTTTAATGTAAACATCATGGATGGCATTGGATTGTGGTGATTTCTGGCTGTTTTTCTGTTTTTTGGGGGTGTACTGTTGATGTGGACTGGCCATGTGGGTGGTGGTGGTGGCCATCTTGAGTGCTGGCTGGTACAGGCAACATGTGCTTGGGGTGTAAGGGGCCATTTTGAAGAGAGGCAGTGTCTGAGGCATGCACTTATTTTGCCTACTTTTCATCCATTATGCCCAGGGGTAGTGAGTGTTGCATACTTGCATGTCCCTAGTCTTTCTGTGGGGTGTCTTCAATGTAAACATCATGGATGGCATGGGATTGTGCTCATTTTTCTGTGTTTTGTCGATTTTTTGGGGTGTATAACTGAACTGATGTTCCTCTGTCTTCCATTGCTTTTAGGTGCACAAGAAGACTCAAGAGAACCACCAGTGCCAGGAAGAAGTCCTGCAGCGGTGTGTGTGTGCAGCATAACGTCACGCGACGTCACGTCTGGACACAGAACCCTCTGCAACTCGTGCAACTGCTGCCTGCTGACCTGCTCTGAAGAAGATGGCCCCAAAAAAAGTAACCCGTAGCTCCTCTAGCAAGAAAGGTGCCAGTAAGGAGCAGAAGAAGCAAGTTACCAAGGACACTGGTGTGCCGCCCGCCCCTTTTTTTGGGAGTAAAAAAAAAAGTATGCCTGCAGCAGCAGCAGCGGGATCTGCTGGGGACCAAGCTGGCAGCAGCACCCCCGCTCCATTGGGCTCAGTGCCACCACCACCACCACGCCAACTTAAGTCCAAGCCCTTGAGTGCTGCAGAGGCAGCCAGTATAGTTCTTCAATCACCATCGACCAGTGATGTTGGCTCATCGCAAGAAAGCAGCAGCAATGTCCCTCAATCAACACAGGTTGTTGTAGCTCATCTGACGAGTGTTGAACAACCACAGCCGCAACAACAATCACATGTGCAAGTACAAGCCCAAGTACATGTGGAAGGAGAGGCAGCGCAAGGAGATGCGCAAGCAGAGGTGCATGGAGGGTCACAAGTGCCCACAATAGATGTTCCTCCCGAAGTAGGGCCACATCAGGAAATCGACAATCAAGGCGAGGTATCATTTGAGGAAGCCACTCCTCCTGATGATCCTTCATTGTCTTCCACACCCCTAGCAAGGAAGAGATCAAGGGTGGTGTCTACATCCTCTTCAAGCACACCTCCTTCTGATGATACGGATCAAACTTGGGAACCAGCACCACAGCCGTCTGAGAGTGAGGCACACCATGATCCAACAAAGGTAGTTAAGCGTAAAAGGAAGCTCGTCCAAAGTCTCAGAGTTATGGAGTGTGATGAGGCTCAACAAGAAGTGGCGGATACTGCTGCTGATGAAGACTCTGCCAACGACGACCCAGTCATCATAAAGGTCACTGCAGCCCCAGCGGGCATGCAGCAAACAGACATTTTGACCCTAGCCCGAAGAGCTGCTGAGCGTGATGATGATGATGATGATGTTGTCGATGAGGAGGCAGTGGAAACACCACAATCATTGGAGTTAAGTAGTACACCAACTCGTCCCGCTTCCATATTTCTTTCTGGCAAGAAGAGACCTCCGTCAACCTCGACCTTAATTAGTGGCGGTGAAAGTGCAAAACGTACAAAAGTTGGGCAATCCAGATCCTCCACTTCATCTGGCATTAGCTTCATGACCACCACCACCAGTATCGCCGCCTCCTCCAGGTCCCACAGACACTTCAAGTCCCCAGTTTGGGACTTCTTTACTGTTTGTCCCAAAAATCCAAAGTTTGCCGTTTGTACCCTTTGTAAGCTTGCAGTTAGTCGTGGTAAGTCAGGTACCAACTATGGTACCGGCGGCCAGAGAGGTCATCTTGAGAGAAAGCACACTGTCAAATGGTTTGCGCACCTAGATGCGATCAAGAAAGGCCAAATTCAAGGAAACGTTGATGTTTCATCTGATGATGACGAGCAGGAAGAAGACGTGTCAAACACTTCCCTTACACCCAGTACCCCTGTCAGCAGCACACCCAATGTGAGGCACACTAAGAGTGTTGGAGCGAGTGAGACACCAACGCACAAAAGTTCACCAGCGAGCAAAATTGGGTCAACGAAGTCATTATCAGCCCGTAAATGCTTGGTCCAGGGCAACATTAGAACAATGCTTACTTCAGACGTGCCATACGAACGCAACCACCCACTGACGCGTCTGTATAACACTAAGCTGGCTAAAATGCTAGCTGTGGACCTTCTACCTTTTTCTTTTGTAGAAGCGGTAGGTTTTCTTGAATTAGTGGCAACGCTCTGCCCTAAATGGAAGGTTCCGAGCCGGTTCTATTTTGCCAGAGTTGCGGTTCCAGCACTACATGAAGATGTGCTGGAGGCGATTGAGGCAGCTTTGCAGAAGAGTGCTGTTCACACAATACATCTGACAACAGACATGTGGACCAGTGGCGCAGGCGCTGATTACATGTGCATCACTGCACACTGGGTCTCTTTTTCAGGTGTTAAAGCAAAGCTAAACGCAGGTGTTGACCCGGACAAAGTTTTCAAAGCTGCTCGGAAACATGCAACACTAGCCATGTTTGGCTTGGAGAAAAGTCACACAGCAGAAAACCTTTTGGAAGAGTTTAACAAAAAGGTCTTGCAAATTCTATCCCCCCTAAAACGCAAGATTGGTTATGTTTCCACGGATAATGGCGCCAATGTAGTTAAGGCCATGTTGAAGGGTGACCATTTTAGAGTGCCGTGTTTGGCGCACTGTATCAACCTGGTAGTTCAAAAATTCTTGAGTGATAAACAGAGTCCAGCGTTCGAGGTAATGGCCACCTGCCGCAAAATGTGCAACCATTTCAGCCATTCTTTTAAGGCCCGGAAGCATCTGCGGAGACTGCTACTTCAACGTGGAATGCCAGTGAAAGCACTCATCCAGGAGGTGGCAACACGTTGGAACTCAACCTTCTACATGCTTGAGCGTCTGTATGAGCAGTATACGGTACTCGATCACTATTTCTTCACAGAGGCTACATCTCAGAAGGAGGACATGCGGATGGGTGCGGCGCAATGGGACATAGTTAAAAGCCTGACAGACATGCTTCGTCCTTTTGAGTTCTTCACGCGTGCAGTCAGCCAGGAGGACTGTAATTTGGGAAAAGCTATCCCATTGTTGTGCATGCTGGAGCACCAACTGATGGCGGTGTCTTCTGAGTTTGAAAAAGATGAAAAAAAAAAGACCATTTTATTTTGTCTGAGAAATTATTAGAGCGCCTACGTGGTGATGAACGTCTTAAAATGATCAACTCAGAACAGCATTACATTTGTGCTACTATTCTGGATCCACGCTACAAAAAGGCGCTGGCAGGCGAAGCATTCTTTCCTTTTGCTGATGCAGATGTTCAAAAGTACAAACATTGGTTAGCCTGGTCAGCCAAGAGGTTTGAAAAAGAACGGCAGGTTATTGAAGGAGAAGCCAGTACATCAGCATCAGCATCAGCAGGCCATCCCCAGTCACAAGAATCCACTTCTGCACCTGTGGCTGGGGCACAAGTGACCTCTCAGCCGTTAAAGACACCGGCAACTGGATCATCTGCACCACACACAACAAAAACAGTGGCTGCTGTAGAGGATTGGCTAAGTTTGCTTGGGTATGGTTCTCGAAAAAATGTCACAGCCACAGCAAAAAGTAAGCAAAGTGGAGGAGCCGTTGATGACCTTGAGTCGATGGTGCAGGACTATCTGAATGACTCAACAGAGGTCTTTCTTAATGATGAGCCATTGCAGTATTGGCATGGCAAAAAACAATTGTGGCCACAGCTCTTCAACCTGGCTATAAACTATTTGTCTTGCCCACTCGCAAGTGTGTCTTCTGAACGTGTTTTCAGTGCTGCTGGTGGCATTGTAACTCCCAAACGGAGCCGCCTCTCGCCCAAAAATGTGGAGCGGCTGACAATGATCAAGATGAATCAGCACCTCATACCACCAGATTACAAAGTACGAGAAAGCACGCCGCATGAAGACGAGGAGGACGGCAACGTAGATGAGGGGATTTGTTCTCTGTTCGGTGGCACTGACCTCATCCAGCCTGAATTCGCAGAGTATGATGACGAAATCTTGTTCTTATTCCCTGACACCGAGCCCTGAAAATTAGACAATCAATCAACAACTTTCTTTTTCGTCCTTATTCACTTTTATTCCTGTGTGCTTTGTGTCTCTCTTTCTTTGTTTTGCACAGTTAATTTAATTCAAACTTTAATCACCTAATCCCAAAAACAAGACCATCATCAGAACTGTCTTCACTTGTTTGCTTATTGATTTGAAGGTGCCGCAGTCTACATTCCTCAGGTTCACAAGTTCTGAAGAACATGCTCCTCTATCCTCCTCCTCCAGACTGCGATTTCCCTCAAAGCAGAGTGCTGGATTACGCCCAATGAAGAAAGACTCAGCACTTGTGGGGGTGTTGTACTTCTTTGCGGGTGAGTTGACGGATTTGGGCCCATTGCTGTGAAGCTCTAATAATGGACAAAAGTGTTTTGGACCAAATATGAGGTGGAAATTTCTTGCCGTTTTTGCTGACTTGCTTGCCTTTGAGGTGCTCTTTGGCGGGGTTCCGGGTGTTTGTGGGTAATTTTTGGTGTCTGGGAGCACTGCTGCGACAGTCTAATCTTGATTGCATTTGCTTTTCAGGAAATCCGTGGTGGAAAACAGGAGTTATGATGATTGATGATGATGATGAGTGACCTAGCTGCACAGCGCCGCGTTTGGACCGAAGGCCGAGAGATATTGTAAGTATGAGATTTAGCTTTTTCGCTGTTTGGGGGTGTTGTCGGGTGGTTTTTTCCGGGTGGGTTGACGGGTCTTGCCTGGGGCATTCCTGGGAAGGTCTAATACCGGATAGAAGTGTTTTGGACAAAATCCTGAAGGAACAGCCTTTTTTTTGCTATTTCTTCTGTCATCTTGCTCAATGTAGCGTTTTGGGGGGCTTCCTGCTGTTCGTGGGTGGGTTGCGGCCGGGGTCTCTGTCGAAGCACTGCTGCGACAATCTAATCTTGATTGCATTTGCTTTTCAGGAAATCCGTGGTGGAAAACAGGAGTTATGATGATTGATGATGATGATGACCTAGCTGCACAGCGCCGCGTTTGGACCGAAGGCCGAGAGATATTGTAAGTATGAGATTTAGCTTTTTCGCTGTTTGGGGGTGTTGTCGGGTGGTTTTTTCCAGGTGGGTTGGCGGGTCTTGCCTGGGGCATTCCTGGGAAGGTCTAATACCGGATAGAAGTGTTTTGGACAAAATCCTGAAGGAAACACCAGTTTTGGCACTTTTTGTAAGTTAGGGTTAGCCCTAGCAGCAGGATTGCATGTGTTTCGGGGGGTTCTATTGCAACGCAGTTCTGGTGTTGTAGAGCACTGTTGGAGCGATGCTGGCTATGGATACTTTTGCTTGCTTGCAAGTGGTTTGAATACAATCCACGGTCTGTATTTGGGCCTACTGTTACTTTCAAAGTACGTTTTGTAACCATTTTTCTGCTAGGCATCGTTTTTGGAGATCTGATTGGGGTTCTTCTCCATTTTTGCGACTGGCTTTAGTAAGGGTCTTGGTGGGAGCATTGCTGGGAAGGTCAAATTTTGTTCGAAAACACAGTTTACAGTACACCTACCTTGAGGGGAAAGATCCGCTATAATATTTTGGCCATACTTATTTATCCTTAAAAAGGTGACTCAGACAGAGCACGCAATTTCAAAAATATTGTACTGTCTATTAGGGAAATCAAAGTGTCACATTTTGAACCACACAGCGTACATACCTTTTATTTATTTATCAGTGGTATTGTAATAGCACTTCCTGTTTTCCGTTCAATAATTACAGGCCGGGTTTCAGTCAACATCCGCCAGGCAGGCAGTGGACAGGGTGTCTTCTGTCAGTGGTCACCAACATTGATGGACGAAGCGTCAGCTGGAATGGAGGAGTGCCGCCAATAAGAGGAATTGTTTGCTGCATGCAACTTACTTACCAAATTCAAGGACAACTCCAACAACATACGCAATACAGATACAGTATCCATTGTTTTATTCTATGAGTGTGACTGCATGTGCTTAGCTTTACTTTGTAACCAAAGATTGTCTTTATCTTCAATTATTGTTTGTCCATGCTCTGCTTTTTTTTTCTTCTCTCAACAAAACCTACCCAAAAAGAAACCCCCATTCCCATCCATTTTACAAACCCTAACCCTCTTACCCCGGGCTGTGTTGTTTTGCTTGATGTCTGACTAAAATGACATCAATAATTCCACACACTTGCTGGGGAGGATAAGGTCATAGCAACAGGCTGGTGAAGGAATACGAGGATATCTTCTAGACTTACTCAGCTTCATTACTATATCTTCTAGTAGTAGTAGCCAATGTCAAATAAATTAAACGCAAGTACTAGTTATACTTGCAAGCAAATACTTTACCATTTGTTAGGCTACATTATGGCACTGTTCTGTCTGTCACCTGCTATATTCTCGATCGTACCGTAACCGTTGTAATGCTACAGTAAGGACAAACAAGGTTTCGTTTTCTTTTTTTCCATAGGCATGCAACTGCCACTGTGTCACACCACTAGTACCACCGCAATGAGGAAATGTCACCCGCCCAGGATTGACAACGTTAATCCCCATTTCACGTGGAGCCAGCCCTGGGCCTAGCCCTAATTTCTAACACAAATTACAGGTAAGATAAGCGTTTGGTGGGAGGTAGTATAATGGAGTATTATTTCGGAGTAGACAAGAGATTGACGGTTGTACTACTAAAGTCCTACGACTGTTCAGGAAAACAAAGTTACTGTTACACCCCCGCCCCCCACCCACCAGACTGAAAAGCAGTAAAAAACAGGTATGGTCAGATAAAGTTTAAAAATATATTTATGTAGCCCTAACAAAATAATCTCCCTCACCCACCCTAACCCCAACGATTGTCTTTGAAACGTCCCAAAACGATCCCAACTCCCAAATCCCACCCCCCAAAAGTCTATAAAAAAAGGGCAAGGGACACTCCACTACTGGAGGGTGCTGGTGCTGGTGCATTTTGCGGCATGGGCATCATACTCCTTGCGGAGGGTGGCAAGCTCGGAGCGGAGGCCCTTAACCAAGTTCTTATACTTCAGGACCTCCTGCTCCAGGTTGGACATTCGGACTCGTAGGCGGCGTTGGCGTTCCTTGCAGCTCCTGTGGGGGGCAGCTGGTATTTCTGTTGCTTGGCGGTGGCGGTTGTCTTTGTTAGCCCGGCTCGGTCCCGCTGGCTTAGTCACGGAGGAGGATGCAACGGTCACAGTCGAGGATGTTGTTGTTGCCCCGCTCGACTGCGTGTCTTCCTCCTCCTCCAGGGCCACCAGCCGCCGATATTCGGCGACAGTGGCCTCCAGCCTCCGTTGCCGGGCCATTCTAGCCTGCTCCCTCGGTGTTGTTGATTTGGAAGGAGCAACTATATGAAGAAAGAAAGACATAGTCTGTAACCAATGCTCCTTAGCATTAATAACACAAAGTGATTGAGCCGAAAGTTGGGTCACAGTACAAGTAGCAAATTGAAAGCACAGTACATAACTATTGAGGACAGTATCTATGTAACCTCCCACTTCTGCATCCTTGCTCTAACATTAGTGGTAGTTTAATGAACAAATTCTACGACCACTATGGACTTCCATTACAGTCGACTATTACAGTACACCAGTCTTATTCTTCTTCTTCTCTCTTGTTTAGGGAAATTGGTACGTTATCTTATGCAAGCCGGCAGAATGACATGGACAGCACAGTGAACTTGCACCCGAGAAAAAAAGTTGCACACCATGATGAGTGAGACAGACTTGCGTTACTGTACCGGTCCAGTACATGCAGGTGGTGAAGCTATTACTTTTCTATTACGGGTGGCACTGAGAATACTTTGTTACAAGGGCTACTGCTTAATTAATTTACCTTTCACCCTACAGTGCAAATGAGTACTAGAAAAGGAAAATGAAGAAGCTAACTAATTTGATTATCTATCACTTCACATGGGACGTATTTGATGACATATGGGATGACTTTAGGTGCTTTGCTTAATATTGAGTGAACAGTGATACACCCACACATGAATGACGTACTACAAGTAAACTAAAGTTATTAAGAGAGGTACGGAGTGTCCACCGTAATAACCAGATATATGCTGTGATTGCAGACGCAATACAAAGTACTGCTACTATTCATGGTAGTATTGGACACATTTACAATTTCTTTTCCTTGCCTTCCCTGCACTGGAACGGACGTGCGGGTGCGGTGGTACATGCTCTTCAAGGTAACACTTACTTCATCTGGCGACCATCTACTCTCTCTAGATACACATGTGCTATCTAAGAGTCAGAGAATACCATGCTCCAGGCATCCATTCAGTCAAAGTATACGCACACATACAGTTTCTGTTTCACCCACCCAGGCTGCTGTCCTTCCACCCATCCTTGCTTCATCATTGACCCAGCCATGCACCATACCATATTCTTTCCTTCCCAGCCACCTCGGGGGCCAAGCAAACACATATCGTTCTTCTTTGCCAGCCATCATACAAGTTCGCGTCCCACTTACTTACACCCTTCTTTCGCTTTTCGTTCATCCCATCCATCACGTTCGTCTAAGAACTTATTGGGATTCTTCTCACCAAAAACTTCACAGCTAAGTCGAAGTACATTTCGAGGAGGCTACTACCTGGTTGATTTGTAATACACCCGTGCAGAAAGCACACTATGCAGTCTTCAATCTCAATAAGTAAGGAATATATAGCTTACCTGTTTCCGCCACCACCGTTTGAACCCCCACAGGACCGTCCGCCGGCTCTTGCACCGCCTCCTCCCCAGAGTCCGCCGAGTCCTCGCCCAACACAGCCACCTCCGCGCTGGCCCCGTCACCAGATGTTACACCTACAAAGTACATTTAAGAATGTTAGAATACACCACTCACTACTATATAATATTTGGTCTAGGAGAAATGTTAAAAAAACTGAATACAATGTAATAATTTGTGACTGTCTACTCCAAAGTAAAAATGTCCCATTTTCCAGGGAAGGCTGTTGTCTTGCTGCACTTTTATGCACAACTGATGAATGCTTGCTTTTGATTTTTAACACGCACCACTTTTTCTCCTAACAGACAGAAGCTGGACTCCTAAGAACACGACCAGGATCAAGTTCAAACCAGGTGAGAGCTCGGCTCGACCACAAGAAATGTGTCCAATTAATCGTCAGCACTAACCACTTTTCCGTTTTCAGTTAAATAGTTTTATGACAAAGTAGATTTTAATAAATGTGTTTACTTTTAATAAAGCTTTTAAACTTAAATAGACTCTGTGGTTTTTGTTCCTCCAGACTAGAGTGGATGAGCTAAAGGTTTTGGAATTTTTGCAAGCATGAGTGCCTCTGACACTTCTTGACTGTGCTGTGACTCCGTACTCTCTTGTCCTGCGTACGATAATCTAGAGATCATTGGGGATCAATAATCGGTGACTTCGGGAGCTGAATGACTCTGCCACACTATCTAGTCAGTAAGGAGACAGTGCATAGAGCTATTGCTGAATAGAATGGGAGTCCAATGGAATTGCCAAATGTCCAATCTTAGTTAGCTACACAGACAGACTAATAAGAATAGTCTAGTAATACCACAGGGAGTCATATTCGAGGCAGGATAAGAATTTATATCCAGTCTACAAGAAGATCAAAGACGATTTAGAAAAAATCGAATGAGGAAGGCTAGGAAAAAATAGGTACTCTTTATTAAAATGTAAACTTACTGGGGCCAGCAAAGGAGCCCTCGCCTGCCCGATCCTGGCCTGCATCCTCAGCACCCTCCTCCTGTGTCCTCTTGCCCTTGGGTGGAGCTGATGTACAACATGAAAGAAAGAAAAACCAGAAAACATGGATGAGATTTTTCAACCAAATCAAACATTTCAAAAGAACAATAACAAAATATTTTGGAGAAATAGCAAATAGATAGACAACTATTCCACGGGATCTATCTCATGTGGTATACTACGTTATTCGTATTGCCTGATTTGCGGAACGTTGACTTAGAAAGTTCCTATGTAACTCAATAAACAGACTACTAAAGAGGTTTGCCTAGGCCTGGCACTGCAGGCAGCAGTCCGCAGCACGCGAAGTGACAGACAAAGTCCATCCTGCTTGCAGATCAGTGAATACTCAAACTATCAATCCACCCACCACCGCCACTATTTCTTCTTATAGCCATGTGTCTAAAGGAAGGACTGGACTTCAGTCTGTTGGGGCTGATTTAGAAGTCCCTTGCGGCTCATTTTCCTCCATTGTTGCGTGCCTTTTGTGACGCAGCGGCAGAACAAAAGACTCGCCATGGTATTGGTGCGGCGTATATATTAAAAAAAAACACATGTGGGCATATGGGCGATGCATCACGTTGTAAAGCCCTGCGCCATCAGGGGGCGTTCCGGCGCAAGGGAGGGCGTACCTGCGCAGGAACGAATCCTAAAAGTGGCTGAGGGAAATCTACAAGATGTCAATCAGTCACTTTTAGGACAATGATGCATGACTCAAACCCTGCACGCTTGAAGCCGACGTACGGCTTGATGCAGCATTGGGGAGATAGGGTACCCCAGAGCATTGCTGGAGCTGCGCCATCGTTGGCACGCAACTCCAGCAATGCGCTGCCTTTACGGCACAGATGCGTAAGGCTTCTGTGACGTTTTGGGCCAATGGGTGGTGGTGGCATGGCACACAATTACTGCCGCATCCCTGCTACTTTGCAGGGATGCGCCGGTAATTGAAAATATGACCCTTAGTGTCTAGCATTACGCAGTTCTTATCTTTACACTACACTCATACATAATTTCTCAGGCCAATGAAATGCTTCTGAACACAACATACAAAACAAAGAAGCATAGTAGCAAGCAAGGCTACTGAGAAGGAGAGCAGTGCACCTGAAATGCATAGAAGATTTTGAAATATAATTTACCTCAATGTAATCGGCAGCATTATTGCTCTTGGTAAAGAACAAAGATTTGCAAATAACAGAGCCGGATAAAACAGAGTAGTAAATGAATAGCTACTACTACTCACCAAGCCCGGGGACCTCTACGCCGAGCGCGTCCAGCAAGTCCCGTTCCCGGTCCATGACATCGGTCCAGCGGTGGGTGGCCTGGTTATATGTGCGCCGGACCCCAGAGAGCTTATACATGGCCCGGCACACCTTCTCCCACCGCTTGCGGCGCTCCCGGATGCCATAGCCAGTCGCGATCTTGCCGCCTCCCAGGATCGTCTTGGGGAGGCGGCGCTGGACGTGGAAGATGAGTGCCGCCACTTCCTCCGCGCTGAAGATCTCCCGCGGGACCACTTGCTCCCCCCTCAAACGCCCGCACGGGAGCCGGGCACGGGGTGCGGGACCCTTCCCCTTCTCAGGGTGCTTCCCGGCTCCCTTTACCATGGTCTGGGCAGAAATACAGTTAAATGATAAACAAGAAATAGAATAGTGAAGAAGAAAAGAAAAGAGTTTAAAAAAGTAGTTTAAAAGTAACTAAAAGCAGCAGAAAACACAAAAATATAGAGCTAGAAAAATAGAGGGATAGATAATAAGTAAAATTAGATCAAATAAACTTCAAACAAGCAAAGGATGGCAGAGATTGAGAGAGGATAGAGAAAGCATGTCCAGAACCATAGCAATGAATGAGAAACAAGATGGCCGCGCCCGTTCACGACCGCGTGGGTAAGTTCGCGCGAGATTTTCCTCGCGAGCACGCGCGAAATTGTACTAGCGAGCAGCACACTTTGCGAGATTACACATAGCGGCCGGAAACGGAATTACGTCACGCAAACAAGATGGCCGCGCCCGTGTACGACCGATAGGGTAACTTGGCAAACGTATAGCTAGAAGCGCCTCGCGAACACGCGCAAGATCACGCGAACATACACGTCGCAAAAAAAACAATTTTGTATTCGCACGTATTCGCGGCTTCCGAAATCGATCTCGCACGGATTCGCGCCCCAAAAAACGCGCGAAATTGCAGAAAAAACGATTTTAGCTAAACTGAAAGCAATGAGCAGGTGCAAAAGTTCAAACTTAACATTAGTAACATTCAAGGTAGTGCTTCCTGAGGGGCCCCTCCAGAGTTTGCAACTATTCTATGACCCTGCTATGACCCAAACAGCAGGCTCATAGAATAGCTACAAGTAGACCATAAAGGTCCTGTGAAAAAAAATGTCACTGCAACAAAAAGCAAATTACAGATAAGGAAGGAAGCAGGTGCCAGCCAGACTGGAAGTTTCAAAATTACTGACACATTAATGACCCACAAATTAATTGATGGCAGTTGAAGAAGGGCAGGTGTGCTTGCTTTTTTCAACCACCATAATCTACAGTGATAAATAAACCTAATGGGTGGCAGTGAGGATGTACCAGAGGGTGGCATGGGTGTCCCAGAGGGTGGCAGTGGTGAAACAGAGGGTGCTGTGAACCTGTGATGATAAACCAGACGTAGAAACAACATAGTCGCGGCCGTTGCGAGCCGAAAAGTAAGTTCGCAATTGCGAACTTGTCCCAAAATCGCGCGCCAACACAAAAAACGGGAAAATCCGCAAATCCGCTAGAGTTCGCGTATCTTCGCGGATTGCGAATCCGTAAATCCGCAATTTCGCGTACGCGAGATCCGCTAGATCCGCCCATGCTTAGAGACTACACCGTCTGGACCCTAAGAGGGCGGTGTCTTTTTATCTGGACAGAACTAAAGACTTCCGGATGGATGACCAGCTGTTTATTGGTTTTGCTGGCTGCAAAAAGGGCAGAGCGGTGCACAAGCGCACACTTTCCAGGTGGATAATCCTGTGCATCAAGATTTGCTACTCACTGGCCGGTAAGGACCCTCCTGAGGGTATTAGAGCACATTCAACTAGAGCAAAGTCTGCAACATCTGCTTTGTCTAGAGGTGTTCCTGTTGAGGACATTTGCAGGGCTGCGACTTGGGCCTCCCTCCACACTTTCGCGAAGCATTACTGCTTGGATTCCGAGGTGAGGAGGGACGGCCACTTCGCGCGTTCTGTTCTCCAAGATTTCCTGGTATAGCAGAGTGGTCACCCTCCTCCGGTAGTGAGGACTGCTTTGGGACTCTATTCACAAGGTGAGGAATCCACACGGCAGATGTATCTATCAGAAGAACAAGTTACTTACCTTCGGTAACGCTTTTTCTGGTAGATACAATATCTGCCTGTTGATTCCTCACATGCCCACCCGCCTCCCCGTTGTCCACTCTGCTATACCTGGTTTTATTGTTTGTATATATTTTGGGTTTTGATGCCTTTGCTATGCACTGTGTGCTATTTTGGTTTGTATGTACTGTGTACATTCTATATATGCATATTTGCTGTCGTTGGTCCGTCCGGGTGCCTCGAAGGCACGGAAAAAAGGGCGGAACTGACGTCATCAAGCCGACGTGGGTCTAATAAGGAGTCGGTGACGTCAGACGGAGTCGCTCGCGATGCCGTGCTCCTGTGACGTCGTCCACGCCGGTGTGCTACGAAGAAAAATTCCGAATGTTGCTGACGCAAGGGGGATATTCACAAGGTGAGGAATCCACAGGCAGATATTGTATCTACCAGAAAAAGCGTTACCGAAGGTAAGTAACTTGTTCTTTAGTAGTGTTCCGTCGTCCCTGAGGATCTGCCTTTTCCCGTGTTTTGGCACCTGAATGGTATGCTCCTGGAAAGATAAATAGAAGATTTTAGTTAGATTTCCTGACATGAATAATTTTTCGTTAGTATAGTTAATGGTTGATGATTTAGCTTACCTGTTTACAGAGAGTGCTACCCAGCTACTTTAGCTGGGTGCCGTATTTTCCGTCGGCAGACATTTCATTTTTCTTATATAGTTTTCTTCTGGGGCTAAGATTTCATTGCACTGTTGTTCTTTCTCCTTAGCCTACCTTTTGTGAATGTTTTACAAGACAATTTGAGCCATTTCAAAATAAGAAGAGGGGGCTCACTCAGGTAGGAAGAAAACCAAAAATCATAACAACACGATTGTTTCCTTTCCTTTATTGCATTATGTACATAATGCACTTTTGCTTTGCATTTAGGAAGCCCCTGATTGACTGGCCTTATGCTTAACAAGAAACATTGAGGGATAATTGTTTGTTTACCCATTGTCTCCCCCCCCCTTCCCCTAGATACCATTGTCACTTTGACAACTGTTGGGCGCAACTGGTGAAAAGGGGAGGTTGTGTAGCTTCTTCTTGCATGTGGTTACTGCAGAAACATAGATAAGAGCTTTTGACATCATGTGCTGCATCCCTAGTTTTTAATTTCTTGTGTCAGCGTCTTTTGCAGCTCCCCCTTCTTGGTGAAGCCTTTGGTAGAAATCTTAAACCCCTTGCAAAAATCCTTGCGCTGGGTCACAGTATACTTCTCCAGCTTAGCCAGCTCGAAATCCATGGTTGTAGGTGGAGGTGCAGCTATGAGGCATCCAACCAGAAACATGATTTTAGGAAGGAGCAAAAATGACATCCAGGAAGAATAGAAAAATAGAAAATTACAATCCTGGAGAGAGAGAAAAAAAATGCTAATGAGGATCAGAGACAATTAATTTGAGTATGTCTTATGTGTGGATGGTGGTGTGCATCAAATTACTGTAAGGCACTGCACAAACACCTCACCGCTGATCACCAATGTTAGAAATAGGGCCTGTAGTTGGCAGAGGTATGCACCCTGTCCAAGTCAGGTACACACCCTAAATTAACCTGTGCTCACCCTCTGGTAGCTTGGTACAGAGACAGGGATGTAACATATCAGCCCCAGCATGGGGTGTACGGGGAACAAGTGGAGGGGAAAAACAGGAGGGTGAAACGGATGGAAGCGTGATTTAGTAGACACTGGGTACTGTCGAGAGCTTGTAGGAAAGGGTCAAGGACCAGTTCTATTTGCAAGGAATAATATAGGATCACCTAAATTTATTCTGCAACCAACAGAGCTCAGGACTACCTAACTTTCAACAGCAGGACCTTCCTAACTGTGTACGCCCATAGCTTCAATGGGGGCATGCCTGCTAGCTTGGGGACCCCATACAGTCGAATGTTGTCACTCCTGGCGTGTTCCTCAAGATCAGTCACTTTACGGCACAAATGCCAAAGTTCTGGCCCAAATTGAGCAGTTAGTTCCATATGCAATTCAACCAGTTTGAAGTCACTCTCTAGCCCCTCCATTCTGTTGTTGAAAGCCCCCAGGTCAACCCACATGGACTTTACCTCCGCTGTTAGGGTTGCCATAGAATCAGCCATGGAGCTGTGTTGTGAGTTGTGATATCCTTCAATTGCCTGGAACTTAACGGAAGCCATTATTGCAGCTGCCAGGAGCAGGACAATATGGAGTGGGCCAACCAACTCAGGAGTCCTAGGTGCTTCACTACAGTGTCAGATAGCCGTGCCTCACTTATGGTATGTAGAAGAGGCCAGTGGCCACAGAGTCACATCAAGGTAACGCAGGAAGTCGAGGAAAGTCAGTTCATTGTTCCCACAATGCCAGATATTAGGGGGATTGTTGCAGTCACAGCCACAAAGGGGGTACACATGATCAGACCATCTTCGTATGGATGAGCAGGAGCAATGAAGATGGGCAGCCCATATAAAGTTCAGTTCAAATGTGGGGGTGGCAGAGAGTGCCCAGCAAACTCTCCTCAAATGATATCCCAGGCTCCTATTGTGCTACCACATCTATGTTGCCAGTGGCGCCAAGGGAGATCGCCAAATGTGGAAGCCAGGCAGCAGCAACATGAATAGTCATTGTGCAGCGTCCCTCGCGCACCAGTAGAGGAGCTGCCACTGCCATAGATTGTCGCTCCTCAGGGTCAGTTCACACAGCAGGTCGCCAGTGGGCATCAGAGGAAGAGATTGTCATGGCGCAGGATGTGTGACAATTGAGGCAGCCTCCCCCCGCCGCACCATTAGTATTGGCTAGGATGCCATTAAGGGGGATGGGATGGGATAATGCAAAGAAGTGGTGCAGCGCAGTCAAGCTGCCAACTAGGCTGGCACCAAACACCCCTATGTGGCTTTCAGCCGTCGTCTCCTCCAAAGGCCGTGCAGGTGGAGGGGCACTCAGAGTATAGCTGCGTTCAGAGATGGGACAGGGAACAATGGCTCCGTGGTCCCAAGACAGGCAGGGTGGGCAGCTTAATCGTAGAAGGGGTAGACAGCAATTAGAACGCCTGGTGCAAGCAAACCAATCTGCAGTGTTCCCCAAGGAGCATCAGAGCTCTACACAGAGGCAGCCACCATGCTCTGTGGCTTGGCTCTACCACCGTCACCACTCTTTTTTTTATCATATCTATTAGCTTAGTATATAAGTAAAGAAGTCTTGATTTAGAGGGAATATAGTCTATACTGGGCAAAGAAAGTGACACCATTGGAAATGTAGCTTTTCAAACTTCCCAATTGGATTGCTGCTCGGGAATCATGGCAATGCCACAGACCCCAGGTGGGAACACAGCCACTGGAGGGAGGATGGCACACTCTGGCTTAAGACCCTTGTGTTCAAAATAAAAAAGGGCAAATCTTATTTCCTTAGAAAGGATACTGTCCTCACTTTCTTTACCACCTACAGAAGAGAAGAGGCAACTGGACACAGTGTTGTCTGGCAGGTACCATTTGTTTTCTATGTGGCTAATGTCCCAGGGTGTATTACAATTCCACAGTCAGGTAATAATTCAGAAGAGGAACTATTGGAAAGGGAGAGTCTCCCATTTCCAGTTGTTCACCTCCCAGATGAATTTATGCTGAGGCTGCGGCGGCTGGTGTTAAAGTGCGAAAGGGGCGTTGCCCTGCCATCATTGAGGGGGAGAAAAAGCTACGAGCGGCTTTAGTCAAAAAGCTAATGGTTGCTTTTGCCTAGAGCTGCTCGTAGGTTTTTCTCATTCTCGCCCCGTGATGTCAGTGCAACGTGCTCTTTTATGGAGGATTTAGATACTTTTTTTGTTTAGTAGGAGTACCTGACTGTGCATGTGACCAGCAAGCATGATGATTCTCGCCTTCAAGGCACAAACCAGGCCAGTGACATCACTGTGGAAGGGTGAGAGCTAGTAGTGGGGTTTTTAGTGAAGACAGGAAGAAGTGGCACTCAGACTGATTTGCGTTCTGGTCTAAAGGATCTGAGTAGATACGGTGCTGCCAGGTTGGGGGATTTACCCTGGAAAATAAGCACTGTTCTGGGCACACGTGGTGAGGGTATTACAAAGTTAGTACAAATGTTTTCTCAATTTAGACAAAGCGGCGGTCGACACCAGTGTAGATTTTGAAAAGCAACGATTGTATTGAACCAAACAACCGCATACCCCAGACCGGGTTGGAATTATCACCGGTCACTTGGGGCCTGCTCTCCTACTTCTTCCACTTGGAACAGCCCTGAAGAGACACAGTATAACTCCTTGTGACGAAACATGTGTCGGCTGGTTGTTTGGTTCAATACAATTGTTGCTTTATGCTGAAAAAAAAAAATATCAAAATCTACACTGGTGTCGACCGCTGCTTTGTAAAAATTGAGAAAACATTAGTACTAACTTTGTAATACACTCACCACATGTGCCCAGGACAGTGCTTATAACTGTGGAAGGCATGGCCAGTTTTAGCGGTGATGCATGGGCTTACTTTTGGGAGTATACTGCTCTGGCCCAGGGCGGGTTCTGAAGAGTTCCATTCATTTAATGGAAAAGGGCGGGGCAGACTCGGGGACACAGCAGAAGTGGGTGGCTACCATGGAAAGTCGGCCTCACCTCCTCCATTGTTCGTGTGGCTTGTATTGGCTGATGAGGCCTGGGGGGTGGAGTCCAGCAGCTTTCGATCCCGAGGGCAGGGAGTGTGGTATGCACGTTGCATTCTATGGACTCCCACTTTTTGCTGTGTTTCACTGGTTTTTGGACTTTAGTATGGCTGTGGCCCTGCTAATCAGGCCCACAGCCTGGCTGTTCTCTCTCTAAATTGATACCATGTACTTTAGGTAAATACCAGATTGGTTACTGGGTCACCCTTGTGAGCCCCTGTATATGGTACCTTAGGTAACCAGGGCATAGGTGCACCCTACCAGGGGCTGCAGCATGTATTATGCCACCCCTGGTTAGCCTTCCAAACTGACACCACAGGTCAATCAATCAATCAGGAGTTTCTTAAAGTGCGACTACTCACCAGTAAGGGTCTCAAGGCGCTGGGAGGGGGGGGGGGAGTGCAGGTTCCATTCCATCAAGGAGGGGGGCTGTTGAAGAGCCAGGTTTTGAGGTTTCTTGCGAAGATGGGGAGCGATGTTGTCTGTCTGAGGTGGAGCGGAGGCGCATTCCAGGTCTGTACTCACAGGCTGGGTAAGGTGGTGTAATCATCCCTTACTTAGATATAGTATATCTATATCTACCTTATATATAGACACATAGTAACCTATAAGAGTGTTTGGTTTTGTGTGAGAGGGTGCCCTAGCATGAGCTGAGCCCCTCTGTAGCTTTCGGAACCATCTCCTTATAGCTGTTCTAAGATATAGCCATACTCTATTCTCTTAAGTGCATTATAATTCTCACGGTTAATGCTAACTTTGGTTTGACTTTATCAAAACATGTCGTGTAAGGTGTCAAACACTTTGGAATACTACCCCCCGCCAGTCTGGCGGCGGGGGTAGCATTCCACCCTTCTAGAGGGAGATGACATGTAGTTACTGGTAAACCTGGTTAAAGTTAAACAGAGCACCAGCGTCACAAAATGGATGCTGATGCCAAAGACACAAGTCTGCCCTCCTGCTGCTGGATGAAACTCTGGCAGGGGAGGCCTAGACAATAGGTTTCCTGTCCAGGGAGGTGCTATCACCTCCCCAGACAGGCTTTAGTGTTTTGGGGCATGGTGGGTTGCATTCAGTGAATGCTTTTCAGACACTGCCTGGGGCACACTAGGTGCTCAATGCTTTTCCCAGTTCAAACCGTTTGCTGGGATGCTCAGCCCCAGCTCTGGCGCGAAACTGGACAAAGGGGAAGGGGTGTAACGACCCCCTCCCCAGGTCTACTCATAGGAGGGACCTTAGAGTTAGTCCAACCCCTAAACTTGCTATAATTATAGAACCCCAGTCCCTAGGACTTTAGATTACCTTGGACGAAACTCTGATACATAATTCCTGGACCTTCAACATTCCATTTCGACTGGAAGATGGAAGAAATCTCCCTTGTGGTCAAGGAGTGACCACCCTGTCCAAACAGGCCCCCACAGCATCTTTGCCGGTCTGCATTTTCGAGGCTCCCGCCGGATCCCGAAGAATCTGCGACACAGGACATGGACTTCCAGACATCTCTGACGCTGACCTGCGCTCCTAGCAAAGCTGAGACCTGTGGCGAACACGAGAGACGTGGGACTGGAACTCCTGGACATCCTGCATCCTTGCTACTGCACCTACTTCCCGAGGTATCCCGAAGTTGTGCATTAGGGTTTTTGAAGCCCCTGCCCCGAGCACCTTTTGCACCGAAGCTCAGAGGCGCACACTCTACGAGTGTCCCGTGGGCATGCTTTGTGCATTTCAGCTTGACACATCGTTGCGGTTCCTAGTCCGTTGGCTAGTGAGCCCCCACGAAGACCAATCTTCACTTTCTTTAGCTTTCCTGGTTGCTCCAGGCTTGCTACAACTCCTCTCCAAAGGAGGAGTTCCTCAGACCTTGCTGGTCTGCACCAAAGCCAATCTCAACATCTTGCGTGGATTGCGTTTGCTAAGGCTTGTTGGGCCCAATCCGGATACGGACACCGCAGTCAACTAGTTCCTTTGTGGGACTGCTCGAATCCAGGTCCTGGTGGTCGTCGACACCTCCTGGTCCTCGTGGCTGAAGAGACAAGCTTCACCTTTTCATCTGAAATCACCCGACATTGGCTGGCATCTTCCCATCGCCATCCTGGTCACTGGCTAGTTGCCCAGACTCTAACTCCTCCACTTTCAGGTTCTTCACATCTCCGATCCACCCTTGGAGCCACCCAGACACTTTTCCTCTGGTCGCCTGCAGCACTCCTTCGCTGCTCTCCATTGGAATCGATGACGAAACCCTACACCAAAAGACCCCTATGCACCCGGCTTCCCTGGGTGAGGTAAGACGAGTACTCCGGTGCTCCCGTTGGTCTTGACTCTCGAAGTGTCCTAGTCTAAAAGGGTTCCATCGTAGTTCACCTAGAAGTGCCCTTAAATTGTAAATTTGTAACTTGTTCGTTCTCCATAGAAAGTCAATGGTAACCCGCGGCTCTGTTTGGACACTGCAAGCGTCTCCCGTGGGCCTCCTACATCCAACCCTTTGGTGGTTCTAGGCAGCCCCTGCGATTCAACAGGCCCTAGGCCTGGTTTCTAACTCTCACATGGTTCTTGTATCACTATTTTAGTATATGGTTTGTGAGGCCCCTAGAGCATAACGTATACTGTGCAACTTATCATATGCTAATTAAGTTCCTTGTATTGTACTTTTACCTCTGACCTCATAGAGTCCAGAGGGTTTGTGTTTAGAATAAATACATATATATTTGATATATATACCGTGTGTGGTGTGCTTTCATTTGATCATTCAAGAGATTATAATTGGTAAAACAACTAGCTTAGCTCGCCTCTAAGTCTTAGCCTGAAGGCTGCTCTCCACAGCTACCACTAGGATAGCTTTCTATAAGGTGGACTTCACAACCTACCATCAATAAGGGTCGTTTGTACTGGTACAAGGTGCCCACTAGAATAGTGGACATCATATACCAGGCCAACTTCTCACACACGTGACATGTTCTGTTGCTGTGCAAGAGTAATGCCTTGTCGTCCGTCAGGTGAGCTACATAACCCCACTAGTAAATGGTTTGTTTTGTAAACCTCACTAGTAAATGCTTTGTTTTGTAATGAATGCTTGGTATATTGTTATGTTACCTTAACATGGAGTATTGAGGAATCACCGCATTGAAGCTTGCCCAAACCTAACATTGTTAAGTTTATGCAAGCTTTAACCGCAGAGACTCCTCCATGCTCTTGGATGGATATGTTATTTTTGCCTGTGTGGTGCATGTCGTGCTGTGAGGGCCCAGGAGCAGCGCTCACTAGCCCTTGTCTGGTATGTGGTGTGGTAGAAAGTTGGGTGCTCAGCTGCCCTCTCCCACTTTAGCACTGTCCCTATTGGCTCTCACCTAGTCGGTCTCCTCTTCCTCCAAGTGTCTCTCATCTCCCTCTGTCTCCTCCTTTTCAGTCCCAGTCTATCCGTTCTAAATACCCACCCCAGCCTTTTCCCTCCTGAATTCCTCACTCTCACTGTCTATCCGGCCTCTCCCCATTCTCTTCACTATTTCCCCACTCTCTCATGCCTCTGCTCCCTGAAGTAGCCTGTCCACTCGCACCCCTTCCATGTCAGCTGGGTGCTCTGAAGCCCTCCCTTTCGGAAAGTGTCTTTGCTTTTATTCCTGCGAGTTGGAAGTGAAGCAATTTATTAACCTTTTGACCTATCCTTCCTTTGTGAATCGATATGATAAAAAGAAAAATATTGAGTATAGTCATAAAGAGATTAGGCATTTTAAGCACGATGGGAATATTTTAATTATGCATTGTTACTTCTTGTTTTCTTCCACAAAAAAAAAGCCTTCTGGGTGCTTTTTCAAAAAGACATGAACAAGTTTTCTGGCACAGAAAGGATTAAATTATGCGATACAATAATGGAATGAGACTGAAATGCAGTGATGGTCATAGTGTTCAGCATGTTGATGGGCTATGAGTAGAATATCTAGCACAATAGATTTTCAGCAGTAGCATTTAATAATGAATTGATCGTCTAGCACTGCCGTAGAACACATTAGTTGTTCAATAACGATATATTCTATAGCACAAGGATGACATATTCTGTGGCATTCTGTAGTTTTCTACATAACCTATTCTATAAGTATGCGCCAGTCTGTAGTACAAAGATGATATAATATACACGTTATACATGGCCATACACAGTAGTCCAATAATGAATACATTGGGGCCTATTCACAAAAGTATTTTGCTATACATAAGGTAGGAAGTACTCTTATAGTACTCTTTTACATACTCCCACATGCCTTTCTGAATTGGTCCCAAAACATCTAAAATGGGAATACAATGAGAATATTAAGGGAATAAGCATTCTCAATTAGTACAAATGGAAAGGAGTGGCCCCCTTATGCACTCCTACTAATAAGGAATTGGATGTTTTAGATCTGATTCACAAAGAAATGTAAGAGTACATAAAATATTACTTCTTTAGTACTACTTTCTCTACTCATAAATGCTTTTGTAAATCATCCCCCGAACCCCACTTATAACGATCAGGTTCACTCGCTGCATGTCACTCATCCCAAACTTTTACGCTGCACCACTTTCAAATGCCACCAGCTGCCACTCTGCTTAGGCATTGCATCAGCACCCTCCCAGGGTTTTTCAGCGCACATAATAAGTAGGCCTGGACAACATTTAAATTACACTGATGTAATTTCTGGAATTTTGTGTGCTTGCTATGTGACCTTTCCTAAATACGCCATTGCAGCACTTTGTGTAATTAAATGCCATTCGCAGTAAATATGAAACAATGATTCTGAGGCTGCTAGGTAGTATTGCCTCCAAAATCCTGCTGTTAAAGCTTGCCAATTGGCATATGCAGGCTCTGCATTGGGACTTGAAGTTCCAGTGGATACAGTATCATGAGAATCTCTCTAATTTGGTCCAGATATCGGCGGGAACTGCAAAAGACCTGCAGTGGTGGCTGACAAACTGCAGACCCCTTTCTCTTCCCAACCCAGAACTCACACTGGTCACAGATGCTTCACGCCTGGGTTGGGGCAGGCATCTGGGTGAGCTGGAGATCAGAGAACTCTGGTCTCCAGCGGTCGCAACTCCACACACATCAACCTACTGGAATTAAGAGCGAAACACTTGTGATTAAAAGCCTTCCTTACATCCATCAGGTACAGGCTGGTTCAGGTGTTCATGGACAAAACCACCGCCATGTGATATTGTATCAAATAGGGCGGGGTGGGGTCGTGGACCCTGTGCTAGGAGACTCTGTGCTTCTGGACATGGGTGGAACGTCAGGACATTTTGTTGGTCGCGCAACACCCGGCAGAATCTCTGAACGCCAGGGCGGAAGAACTCAGCCGTTGATACCTAGGGATCACAATTGGCGTCTTCCCTCAGAGGTGGTGCAAGCGCTCTTCCGCGACTGGGTAGAACCTTGGTTATGTATGCGTAGACATTGAGCAGCGACAGCTGAGAGTCATTGATCTGCCTCCCGAGTATTTGATGTAATCTTAGCTGCTAAGCGTACCTTGACAAATAATATATGCCTGCTGATGGGACACATTTGTGGCTTGGTGTGCTGCCAAATTGATAAATTCTTTGTCTGCTCTGTTATCCAAAGTTCTTTTGTTTGCATTGTCCCTCACCCAACCAGGACTTGCATTGAGTACAGTTAAAGTGCACCTTTCAGGCCTCTCTGCTTTCTTGCAGTAGCCCGATCAACAGTCCCTGTTCAAGTCACTTATTGTGACACATTTCCTGAAGGTTTAGAGCACATGCTCCCCCTGCACTGTTCATTATTTCCCAATGGGATCTAAATGTAGTCCTAACCTTTTTGATGTATTCACCTTTTGAGCTGAATCACAGCTGTTCTCCCAGATTGCTCACCATCAAAACAGGTTTTTCTAGTGGCTATTACATCTGCTGGAAGGAATAGCGAACTGTAACCTTGCACACAAACAGCTGAGTTGGACTAGATGAGTGTGGGAACTGATAACTCAGCTTTATGTATTGCACATAGCAGGGCATGCAATTATGCATGTTGTGCAGTACTATCACCTAAAAATTTGGTATGGGTGCATTGTGGGATGAATTCACCATCCTTCAGTACACCTTGCTCTGCTATGGAGTACTTAAATTTGGTTCCTACCCCCAGGTTGGGCAGAGCCATCTGTATCAAAGATTCTATGATACGACTCCACAGGTAACATGTCTGAAATCAGAACAGTATCCTGCTCATATTGGAGAAAACGAGAAGGGTCGTACTGGAACTTTACTTCTGCTGCACTTAAAGAAAAGGCTGACTGTACCAATCTTGGGGCTAGGGAACGCGCATTGAGAATGATTGTCTTTGTGGCCGCGCCTAGTGCATGTATGGGAGAAACAATAACAATATGCTTTCTCTGCGCCAAAGGGCGCTCTTTCAAAACAGTCATCTGTACAGCTGTTAATATTTTTTCGATAGAAGTGAAGTTTGCTTCTGCCAAGGAATACAAATGTGACTTCTAAGCAATGGGGATGGTCTGACCTACCTTGTAGGTCACATAGGTGTAACCATAGTGACTGGATATGGAGCTGATAACTAAGTTGGTTTGTTTGTCCCTTGTTTATGAATATTTCGTTTCAAGCATGTCCGCTTGTAGGGCATGCAAGATATCAGTGTGTGCTTCTAGCCACTGTTTGGATTAAAACATAGGAGAAATCAGGTCACACAGAGGCTTCACTCTATCTGTGTATTGAGGCAAATAAGTACCTCCGAAGTTTAAAAATCCCAGCAGGGGCTGTAACCTTTTCAGCGCGTCGGGAGGTTGCAAGGTAGCACACTTTTGGAGGAAATCTGGAGCTAAACCCTTGCCCTCATTAGATAATTCATATACCAGGAACGTCACTGTCAGGTAGGCAGTCTTTGATTTCTAGAAATTGATTTCGTAACCATGTGATGTTAGTATGGTCACCACTCTGTCCACCCTAGTAAGTGTAAGTTAAAATCATCATGAGTTAAAGAGATACCATCAATATGTGGTTGCAAGATCTCCTTGATTTGTGCTGAAAACAAGCCAGGACCATTCTTATGACCCATAGGCAAGCGTCGGAATGAAAACTACACTCCTTCTAAACTAAAAACAGTCAGATACTCACTCTCAGGAATTATGTTGTGAATGAAAAACCCATTGGAAATTTCCAGGGTTGTTTTATAATTTTTTCGCAGCAAGTTCATCATTAAACTTGTGTTATGAGCATTCTGCACTGCATATGTTCGAGAGTTGGAATTCAAATTTCTATAGTCGAAGACTATTCTATAACAACTGCCACACTTAGAGGTAGGAAAAAGGGGTGTGTTCATGGGTACGAAACTAGGCGGTATAATGCTTTGATACTGCGGCTGATCTAGTATTGCTTCATTACAACTTTTTGCTTCTGGCTTTAAGTGATATTGTGCTTGTGGTTCACTACTTAGGAGAATAATGTGTGGACTAGAGTGCTTGTGCCACCCCGCTTGGTTTCTGTATAAGATTGGAGCCCGTCTAACATGGATTTTTCTGATGCCTTTAGGTACTATGGGAGAGAAAGCTGCATAGGTCCTTCCCTAATCAAGGATGCCAGTCTTCTTCCACCAGGATGATGTCATAGTCATCAAATAACTGTGCCCAAAAGACTGCTTTTATTATAAGTGGTATATCCCCTTCAATTTGTATGTTCAAATTATACACCCTATCTGGAGTATTTAAGTGTTGATCTGGAGTCTCAATCTGCATAAAGTCATCAGTTGAATTCAGAAATCCAGAAACCTGTGAAACATCTGATGCACTATTGTCACTTCTTCAGCACTGTCTAAAAGCACTCTCCTGTTTCGCAGGAGGACTCACAGATGAATTGGCATGTTTTTTAGAAAGTCCTGCCACTTTCTTCTTTTTTAATGGAGTTTTAGAATCCAACCCTTTCTCCTCCCTTTTAACTCTGACATCAGTCTTTCTTCTTCCATCACTTTTCGTACTGTATTCTCTTCTGCGGTTCTCAGATCAGAATATTGATACTGGTTAGGTTCCTTCATTATTTCGCGGTCTTTCAAATTATACCCACCATTGCTGGATTCGCAAGAGGTGGGTGACCCAGCCCATCTTTTATCTTTGTCTTTTTGTTTTTTCTCTCCTTCCGGATTTCTCCATAACATAACCTTCAGTATCAGTGATAGGTTTTAAATGTGGCTTAATGGGTTGAGTACCTAAGGTATGTCTACCTACAGGGGTATGAAAAGCAGCAATTATTTTCAGTAGTTCCTGTTCACGGTCTTGAACCGGAACTGCTTCCAGTTTCAGACTTGCAGCAAGAACTGAAGATTCTCCCTTTATGTTGCTTAGGGTGATAGAGGATACTGTGGAAAAGTTGCCCATTAACTTCAGTCCTAAAGCCAGAGCTGGTGCAGCTCTGTGCTCATTTTGTACATGTCTTAGTATATTAGGGCGGACCACCGATGAAGGTATTCCATGTGTACCGGTATAAATGCATGCAAGGATGCCTCCCCAGGAGTTATACTTCTCTACTGGATGCAGCATCCCAAGAGGAAGACACATTCTCAATATCCTGTGTTTATCTTGGGGGTGGGGGGGTAGTGTATGGATAAACTGCTTCGAACTGGTTGGTCTTACGAGCAATCCAGAAAGCCATTTCATCACGCTTAGAGGGCACTTTTTCCATGATAGTATTAATAGTTTGTGGACAAATTCTCTGGATTTGTGTGGTAGTGGCAAGCCCTAATGTGAAAGCAGGTCTGAAGCTCAAGGTTCGTTGTGCGAACTGTACGAGTTTCCTGTAAAAGGTGATTATGTGAATCTGAAAGAAACAGTTAGTTATAGATTCCTTACCTTAGAATTGCCCCCAGGCGTCAGACTGGATCCGGAAAGTTTTTCGTAAACGGTACCTCGGCGCGTCGGAAGGTGGCGTCGGTCGGCTCCTCATCCGTCGTTGGCTTCATGGTCGCCGGGATGATGACGCAGTAGCTACTTAGATGCCGCCCTCGCGCACTGACTTCAGTGGTTTCTTTTTCGCGCCAGCCAGCGCAGATCCGGAGAGAGCGGTACCTCCAGTAATTTTTTGACGGAACTTTTTGAGCGACTTTTGGCTAACGTCTTTTTGAGTCCTACCAACTCCTGGTGCACGTAGGGATGCCTGGCTTCAAGGGTTGCAGTTCCTGTACCCGACTGATGTCGGTGATGGATCCGCACTGCGTGTGCCTCTTTTGCCTGGAGTGCAACCACGACCCCAAGTCGTGCTCCGACTGCCGGATCAGGGCTCCAAAGTCTTTGCGGGAGAGGTCCCGAAAGCTTCTTCAGCGCCAGCAGTCGGCTCTATGCCCATCAAGGTACTGGTCGCGAGGGAGGTTGAGAGACCATTCACGGAGCCATCACCACTCGTCATCCAAGTCCTCGCACTCGGGGTCAGGTAAGTCAAAGCACAAGAAGAAGTCGAAGAAGCATCGTTGCTTTTCGACTTCTCCCCGTCGGTCGGCTGACGTGACTAGGGATGCAGGCGGTGCCCCTCCCGCGGCTCCACGTGCGGAGCCTAAAGGGCCGACTCCGAGTTTTCCTCCCTTCCTGGAACACAGACCGACCCCTGCCCAGCTTCGTCAGTTTTACGAGGTGATGCATGCCATCTTTGGGCAGCCCGACTCCGCAGGCGTGCCTTCGGGCCACGTGGACTCAGTTGGGGGTCCTAAGCCTTCTCCACTGGCGGCTCCAGCCTCGGCACCACAGGCCACCCATGGATCCAAAGCGATACCACCCCAGTTCAGACATGGCCACATGCAAATAGTTTCGGGATCATAACCCCCCCCCAGCCAGGCTATCTTGAATCCAGTGGCAAAGTGAGCAAGGGACCCACGTCTGGGCATACCCTGCCAACTTAGGGTGAACAAAACGATACCAAAGGGGATGATGGACGGAGCGCTTGAGCAAATCAAACATTCACCCCCAGTCAACTGATCTGGGTTAAATCCATCATCATTCTTTAGCTCACTCCACCACCGCAGTTCAGACATGACCATGTGCAAATCAGTCTGACCCTGTGCCTCATGGGAACAGTCCAGCCCGAGCTGCTAAGCCATATCTTCCCTGGACCGGAAACAAGCATCCTGGGACCGGTTTCGGGTTCATAACCCTCATCAGCCAGGCTATCTTGAATCCAGTGGCAAAGTGAGCAAGGGACCCACGTCTGGGCATACCCTGCCAACTTAGGGCGAACAAAGCGATACTAAAGGGGATGATGGACGGAGCGCTTGAACAAATCAAACACTCACCCCCAGTCAACTGATCTGGGTTTAATCCATCATCATTCTTTAGCTCACTCAACCACCGCAGTTCAGACATGGCCATGTGCAAATCAGTCGGACCCAGTGCCTCATGGGAGAAGTCCAGCCCGAGCTGCTAAGCCATATCTTCCCTGTACCACTGGATTCAAGATAGCCTGGCTGATGAGGATTATGAATCCGAAACCGGTCCCAGGATGCTTGTGTCCGGTCCAAGGAAGGCATGTCTTGGCTTCGGGCTGGACTGTTCCGATGAGGCACAGGATCAGACTGATTTGTAAATGGCTATGTCGTAACTGGGGTGGTGTAGTGAGCTAAAGAATGGTGATGGATTAAACCCAGATCAGTTGACTGGGGGTGAGTGTTTGATTTGCTCAAACGCTCCGTCCAGCATCCCCTTTGGTATCGCTTCACCCATGGATCCAGACCTGGATCCGGATCGGTGCCAATTGACCTCATTACACCTCCACCGGCGCTGCTTCCCGCGGCACCGTACACGAACTCGACGCCGGTTGTGCCTCCGGCCAGCAAGTGGCACTGCACTCGACGCTGGTCATTCCCCCGGCCGGCATCTTCCCCAACCTCCATCCTGATGTGGACACAGTGCTGGACCTACGGCAGATCCGATGTCGAGTGGGGTTTTTGTGCCCCTGTTCACTCCTGTGGTCCCTTTCAGGCCAGATTGGTACCCAGAGGACGAAGATGAGGACTGGACTGGGTCAGGTGACCCTCTGACTGACCAGTTGGTGTATGCCCAGGACTGGAGAGATGACCTGGGTGATGCCAGTGTTCTTGATACCTCCCCTGACCTTGGCATGTTGTCTCCTCCTACTGTGGCTACGAGGAGGTAGCTTCCTATGCAGTGGTGTTGCGTAGGGCGGCCAAGGCTCTCCACGTCGCGCTCCCTACAGTGGCGGTCATAACTAACCTCCGGACAGAGGTGCTTCAGAGGAGCCCCTGCTGCTGTGTAATTAAGCCCTAACCGATGTCCTTTTTGGCAACTGGTCTTGGCCCAACACGGGGCTCCAATGGATAGGATGATTGCCCAAAGCCACCGACAGACCCCAGGCGACCCCACTTTCCTCTCCCAACACCCAACCCCAAAGAGCTTGGTGTTCCAAGCCTCTACTTCCAAGAGCGCATTCTCAACCGCTCCACCAGATAGGAAATCCAAGAAGCTGGATCATCTTGGGAAGAAGATTATTTCTCCCGTCAGCTTTGGATGCGGTCGGTAAACACTGCATGTCTATTGGGCTGTTATTCCCACTCTGTGTGGGACACAGTTGTGCAAGTGCTGCCCCCAGTGTCCGGAGGAGGCCCGGACCATACTCTCCCAGGCTGTGGCCACAGGGAGGGTCGCAGCTAAGTTTACCATCTGCTGTGGGCTGAATACCACCAACTCTCTAGGCCGGACGATTTCCACATCGTAGCCCTTTGACGCTATGCCTGGATGAGATCGATTGGCTTTTTTGGGGATGTCCAGAACACCCTTATGGACATGCCCTTTGATGGCCGTCGCCTTTTTGGTGACAAAGCAGACACCGCTCTAGAGTGTTTCATGTACTGGCGGGCTACGGCCAAGTCCTTGGGTTTCTCCAGCCACCCTGTGCAGTCTGTTTTTCGGCCCTTTCGTGGCTACGGATGGAGTGCCCCACCACGTTCCGCCCAGAGCCACAGGCCATCGCAAGTTCCCCAACCTTAGTGCGGTCGGGTACGTGGGAACCACAGCCGTGGTTTTGGGGGCCAGTGGGCGGGCCAGTCCACCAACCCCCATCCCCCCACCCCCCCTCTGCTTCTGCCTCCAAACCTTCCTAGTCCTGCATTTTAGGTCGATCAATCGCCAGTGGGTGGCAGGATTCACCATCACCTCCCCCACTTGCGCACCATCACGTCAGACTGGTGGGTTTCGCAGATTCAAAAACAACAAAAGAGTGTGCCTTTTTATTAAATATATGAATAGAGCACAAGTGTAGAATCCGAATAGGTTCTTAATAAAGCCCTCACTCACCAACCTGGTTAGTGACATCATCGGGCCCCACCAGGAGAGGCCGAATGCCACCCTGGTGTGCTTCGATGCTAAAATTACTGCAGAGCTGTTTTTTATGTGTTTAGTGAATGTGAAGGTGAGTTAAAAATGTCTTGATTGTGTCAAAAAACAAATTTTACTAATAGCCAACCAGACGTAAAAAAACAGAGTGTTGGATATAATAGCTGAATATATTGTTCAGCAATATCCACTAGTGTTTGGTCAACATGTTTCTGCCTATGTGTAATCAATAATGAAGCATTCATCAGGACCGTAAAGAGGTGAACCTTGGCGGTGTGGGCACGCTAAGGCTCACCCTGACCATAGGTTATGAATGTGAAAAATATTAAAGCAAAAATCGTTTTATTCGGCCCCGTGTTGAGAGGAGCCAAGTTTAGTAGGATCTCATGTTGAGAGAAACCGAATTTATTCTAAGTTGGGTTGTGGGTTAACAAACATAGACAAACAAACGAAAAAGAAGAAAACAAACAATAATTAGGCGTTGTATTCATCAGTTTGTCATAGCTGGACGTACAGACACTGGTGCTTATTGTGATGCACTTGCACCGTAACACTAGCCAGTGCTGCTGTGAGGAAACAAGTGCACTCAACTAAAACATGACAGAACAGACTTACAGAAGGTGGTGTTACGCCCTGTATGCCCATTGCAGCGTTTGCCGATAGCTATTAGCTTGTGGAGTGTAAATGCTATATCAATCATAGTCAAGAAACAGTGTGGCTGGGCACATGTAGTATGCAATATAAAAGTATCTTACATGAGGTGTAATCATGAAATACACCATGGGTCTCGGGAGGGAGGGTGGTAGCACAGTGGCACACCCTAAAATCACGAAAGAAAAAGAGGAAGAAGGGGGGTGAAAAGAGGTGGGCAGGAAAAGGGTTAATCCCTGTGCGGGATAAATGGCGCGGTTTACTTATCTCCTGTCGTAGCGATGGAACTCACGCCTTTGCTGCTAGGCACCCGCTAGGTACCTGAGCAATCCCTTGTGAAACCGGACCCCGTTGGTGAGGTAACAGGGCAGGCCGGCATGTTTATGAATAAGGGCAAACAATGTCACTGAAACCGGATCGAACTGGGCGGTACTGACTACGTCATTGATCACATTGTCACATGGTCGACAGGGGTGCACGTCCCTGCGGCTAATAGAGACACTCGTAGCTATAGTGTTGTATGGCGTTTTAGGACCCGAGTGAAATTTACCGATTCATGCCCTTATATAGATACAATTCACATTGCCCATATATATGCATAGAAATCATAACCATATTTAGACATAGCCCATGCTATCCAAATACAGGCATGGCGACTTCCACCCATTCCAAAAAGCCACAACGATTTCTTGGAGAATCGCCTTAAGCAGTCAGTGACATCCCCATACTTGAATATTGATTTGTCCAAGAACTCATGGAGTTTTCAAAGAACTACCATAACCTTGGGGTTCTTTGATGACATTATTATGCCCGACTTTACGTCAAATTAGGCACCTTCAAGGTATAAATAGGCCTTCACTTGATATAGCAAAGAGACGGTGGTTCGGAGCAGCTCGACTATCTACTTGCCCGATGCGGCTAGCTACAGCAAGTGCCGAAGGAAACCGACCCTCCAGCTGACGCACTGATCAAGAAGCTGAGAATCCAGCTCCAGTGTTTCCAAGCTCCCCTCGCGGGGTGTTGGGAAATCGAGTCCCGAGACAGAGATACCAGACCTCCTTCATTCTAAAACCAAGGTACGGAGTTGATTAGACCCTAAGAGAAATCTTGGATAGATTCTTGGCAAAGAAACTAAACCGATGCTACACCACACTTACTTCTTCCCACGTACTAGACTTAGGTTAGGTACATTGGGGTAGGCGTATTTTAGAAACACCAGTTGAGTACTTTTAGCCTTTGTTATTTATGTATGTATTTATCTATGGCTTAGAAACCATACAATGCTTTTACAGTATTATTTTATAAAACTCTTCTTGCTGTAAGCATTATACTTGGCAACCAGTATTACGATTGTAGCAGTTCACTTTACTTGCAAGAGAAAGAAGACTGTTCAATAAATCCTTTTATTGAAAACGCCCGTCTCTCTATTTCTCTGCACCTCTGATGAAACGAAGCATGCACGATTGACTGAGTAAAATATCTATCTATTGTTTCCACGACTCTGAAGATACTTTTATTCTTGGGGAAACAAAGTTGTCATGTTTATACAGTTGTCAGAAACTAATCCATTCTTGTTTATTCGAGAAAGTTTCTAGTGACCTCTGAGCTAGCTGGCACTCACAATTAAGTTTAATATATTCGAAAGAGACCTAGTCGACCTTAGTCCTACATCAAATCTATAGGATATATTATTCCAATGCCCAGAGCCTACTGGGAATATAGGAACTACACTACATTAGTTAGCTGGGGGTAGCCAATCAGAGGAATTGTTTTTGTCCCTTTGGCCAATGAAGATACTCGTAGCTGCAGTTTGCACAAAGCAGCCACTCAGAGGAAAAGGTGTGTGTTGGTAAACACTAAATCCATTTGGTACTGCCCGAAGAGGCATAATCAAAGGGAAAATAAATCCCAAGAGTGGAGTACTACCGGTGGTATCTGAAAGCGCAGGCAGCGACAAAAATGGTTGCGCTCACCTGAAGTATAATGGGTACACAGAGAAACAGAGGCTCAGAATTATAAATAAAATTAAATGAACCCCGATGGGCCCAATAGATCCACATCGGTATGCTAATTAAAGGTTGGAAAGAAACAAAGGCGGGGCGTGGGTGGGGGTAGCGGGGAAAGGGGGTGAAGGGGGAGAGAAGGAGGGAGGGAAAAGGGGAGTATACCAGGTGATCTGGTCATCCAAAAATTGTTGGTTATTATGAAGGAAAACCTATAACGCTCTGTTTAGGGATAGGCGGGCAGGCTTTTGATTTAGCCGCCAACCTCAAAGGGGCAGACAAAGGAACAGAAAAATTAGAGGCTCAATCCAGCCAGGCAACCTGTAATGTGTGGTCCATATCAGTCTTTCTGTATGGGAGGACAAGGAAAGGCACCCAAGGTTAAGGTTGCAGGGCCGTTCCTCATGGGATATTATCATTTAATCCTTGCTTGTGTCTGTCCAGCCGGTACACCCACCTCTGTTCTTTATCAAAGAGGATTTTTTGAGTATTCCCCTGTACTTTAACTTGCTCAATCACTGTCTACCTGAGATCATTGGTTGTGTGGTTGTGTTGTATGAAATGTTCACTCAATTTGGTGGTGACTCTTCCACATCTAATGTTACTCCGATGTTCACACACATGTAATTTCACTTTGGGTGTGGTCATGCCCACATACCGTAACCCACATGGACAAGTGATCAAATAGACCACATTTGTGGAGTTACAATTGGTGTGGGCATGTTGTGTCCAAGTCTTACCTGGTTCGAGATCTAAGACTTTGGCCTGTGTTGTAAGATGACAGATGCTACAGTTAGCACAAGGAAAATGACCCGTACCTTTTGGCAGGCCCCATGCCTCTGTTATAGATGCGAAATCCCTGTTGGATTGATCTTTCGGACGAGTGTGAACTAAGGTGTCCTTGAGACTGCGTCCCTTTTTAAATGAAAAAAGGGGTTTGTCCCATTGTCTATGGTTGCTGGTGAGTATACCCCAGTGTTTATTTATGACTTTTTTCACTGTGTTGCATACACTGCTAAAAGTCGTGGCACACGTCAGGGGTATTTCCTGTGTTTCTCTGGGATTTTCTTCAGGCAATGCCTCTCTTGGCTGATTCTGTGCTCTTTTGCAGCCTTTGCTTAGGATTCTGTCTGGATAACCCCTATGTTTTATTTAGTGGTTAGATCAGAAGACTGGCTTCGGAAATCATTCAAATTACTGCAGTTTCTCCTCACCCGTAGATACTGGCCATAAGGTAAGTTCTCCCGTAGGGATCTCAGGTGGAAGCTGGGTTTTAGTTGTGAGGCAAACAATGACTCTGACTCGATCACTTTAATTGACAACTTTCTTAGCTTCGGCATGACTCAGCTAATCTCAAACCCCACTCACACTGCAGGACATACCCTTGATGGCATCTTCACAAACAATAGCCATATTAAAGCTATCTCGACTCAAGCAGTTGTTTGGTCTGATCATAGTGCTATTTTTTTTAACATGCTTCTGAATAACCTGCCAAATCATCGAAGAGGCCTCACACTTCCTGAAAAAAACACACCCTTGGAATAAACTTGAACCTGCCCTCCTGGCTGACTTACTCGCAAAGGATCCTCCTGCTCTCGATATTGGTAATACTAACAAGGGAGCAATCAAATTCCAAAACTGGATCAGTCAGGCAGTCGACCAGCTGGCACCTGTAGAAATAAACAAAGCCAGAAGGCGATCTGCGACTGCGCAGTGGTATTCCGCAGAGGTGAAACACATAAAACTGAAATGCCGACGACTTGAGCGGTTGTGGCGTTCGGATTATAGTGCTCAAAATAAATTAGTATACACCAAAGCCCTGCAGGAATATAAGACAGCAATAGTTCAGGCCAAATCAGCCTATTTTACTAATAAAATTCAGGCAGCTTCCAACACTGCCAGAGAACTATTTAAAACTGTTACTCATTTGACCAAGAGCCCCCGCGACACTGTCTTTAGCCCCGACCAGAACTTTGTGACTAATATTGCGAACTTCTTCCAACAAAAGGTTCAGACAGTTTACGATGATCTTAGTTCTTCTGCACTAAATTCACTTATCGAAAATAATGACACTGCTCCCCTGACGGGTTCCAGCTACTCCTGTTTCCCCCTATTAGAGGAGACACAGGTGTCAGATCTAATCACACAGATGAAGTCAGGGTCCCCGTTAGATCACTGCCCGCCACGTGTATTGCACATGATTCCACAGACGGTGGCAGCTGTCCTGACCCCCTTGATAAACAATATTATCATCTCTGGTGATTTCCCCAGTAGCTGGGAGAAAGCCTGCATTCGGCCTATCCTTAAGAAGGACTCGTTGGATCCTACGGAGCTTAAGCACTATTGGCCAATATCCTGCCTACCCCTGCCAGCCAAGATTCTGGAGAAAGCCATAAACCAAGAAATGATGCGGTACGTTGACCACAACAAGCTCCTAGACCCCTCTCAGCATGGCTTTCGCCCTTTCCACTCAACAGAGTCTGCCTTGATCATGGCAACCAAAAATATTCGTAGGACAATGGACGAGGGTGGCAGAACGGCCCTGATTTTACTAGACCTTACAGCGGCGTTCGACACCGTGAACCACTCGATTCTGTTAAACAGATTAAGAACTCTAGGCTTCACCGGCACTGCTCTAACTCTTTTAACATCTTTTTTGGACTCCAGGATTCAACAAGTGCACTGGGAAGGTTTTCAATCTGACGAATTCTCCCTCCCAGGTGGGGTCCCTCTGGGCTCGGCGCTATCGCCTACTTTGTTTTACCTATTCGTCACTCCTTTAGCTGCCTTAATTCAATCTCACGGCCTGCAATTAGTGTCGTACGCCGACGACACTCAAATTGCAGTGTCAGTATCCCAGTCTATTGAAGCCACTGCCGAGCGTTTCAAGAATTGCCTTCTCGGTGTAAAAAATTGGATGAGCTGTAATTTTCTAAAACTAAATACGGACAAAACCGAGATAATCGAGTTCGGTCAAAAACCGTCCGTCTGGAGCAACCTCTGGTGGCCTCCGGAGGCGGGCTCCTGTCCTAGTCCTGCAGATAAGGTTAGGAATCTTGGCTTCCTGGTTGATAAAGATCTCTCCTGCAAAGCACAGATTAACCAGGTAACTTCCACCTGCTTCTATATAATCAAGGTTCTTCCTTACATCCCTCCAACGTTAAAAAAGACTGTAATGGGTGCCCTGGTAATGTCCCGAGTGGATTATTGCAACTCACTCTACTTGGGCACAGGAGAAAAACAACTGAACAAACTGCAGGCAATTCAAAATGCCGCAGCCAGGGTTCTGCTGAATCTACCCTACCGCCACCCAACGTCCAAAGTCATCGAGGCACTTCACTGGCTCCCAGTCAGGTGTAGAATACAGTTTAAGGCTCTTTGTCTGGTCCACAAGTCCCTGTACGGTATGGGACCAGACGACTTTCCTAAACTCCTCCCTCGATATGTACCATCGCGTACGCTGAGATCAGCCAATCATGATTTAATATGTCAGCCAAGAATAAGAAGAATGCGATGGGGTGGCAGGTCCTTTTCGTACCAAGCTTCCAAACTATGGACCTCTCTGCCCCCTGCACTGCGCTCACAAAAATCTAAATTATGTTTTAGAAAGGCATTGAAAACCTGGCTTTTCTCTCAGCATTAAGATCTGCTCTCACCGCTCTCTCTGTCACTATAGCGCCAAGTCGCCTCGGCATTCGAGCGCTTTATAAGTACTTCAGTCAGTCAGGCACCCATTGGATTTTGTGATCACCACATCAAGGAACACTACTTCATGTGAGCTGCAAGTGTGTGTAAACTTCAGATTGAGATCTAGCGTATTGATCCATTGCAAGAAAGCCAGAGGTCTGTCTCTGATCCATGCCATACCAGAAGAATGTAGTCTATGTACCTTTTCCAGAAACTGATGGAAGAGGCATATGGGCTATCAGCACTTTGGATAAATGTATGTTCAAAATCATGGACGTAAAGGCCCGCTACACTTTGGGCAAAAGTGCTGCCCATTGAAGTTGCGGTAGACTGGCGGTACATGTCACCTTTATATGCAAACAAATTGTGTTTTAGTGCCAAAGTGGCAGATTCCAAGATAAATGTCTTGGGTGTCTGGTATTCCCAGTTGATGTTATCCAGAGCTTCACCCAGGACTCTGATAGTGCCATCCTGGGTAATGCTTGTATAAGGCTCTCGATGTCGAGGTTTACAAGTATGGTGGATTCCGTGTCAATAGGTAGTTCTTGGAGCACGTTGAGGAGATTTTTAGTGTCCTTAAGGTAGGTGGGGGTTTGTTGAACCAAAGGTTTCAAAAAGAAGTCGCAGAAGCGCAACAGAGGTTCAAGTAAAGAGCCTATAACCGAGACAATTGGGCGTCCCGGGGGGGGGAGGGTAGTCTGTTTTTATGTATCTTTGGTAGTGTATAAAAAATATGGCACTACATTGTCTCCTTTTGTCAGAAATTCTGCCTCGTGTTTGGTAATATGGCCATTCTCTTCTGCCTCGCTTACAAGGGTTGAGATGTGGGCTCTGAGCTCTGGTGTAGGGTTATTGGTGAGTGTTTGATAATTCTTCCTGTCACCCAAGAGGCACTGGCATTCGTTATCATAATCCACTGTGTTTAGTATCACCACGCCCCCATCTTTATCAGCAGGTTTGATAGCTATCATGGCGTTGGTTTTTAGTTTATCAAGTACCTCAAGTGTTCCTCACACAAATTCCCCTCCTCTCTTGTTGTTTTTATGATGGGTTTTGCAGATTGTCCGAATGGGGCTACTCCCTCCCCGTTGAGTCTACCCCTCCAGCCATGCCACCTCAATAAAATTCGCATGTCAGAGGATCATCTGGGCCTTCTCCAACAGGAAGTCGCGGCTCTCCTGGCTAAGGGAGTCATCGAGCGCGTTCCTGCCCCAGAAGTAGGTTGCGGTTGCTATTCCCACTACTTTCTGGTACCCAAGAAGGACAAGGGCCTGCGTCCTATTTTGGATCTCAGGAACATCAACTGCTTCCTGTGGAAGGAGAAGTTTAAGAGATGTTGACGCTCGCTCAGGTCTTGTTTGCCCTCAACCCTGGAGACTGGATGGTAGCATTGGACTTGCAGGATGCTTTGCTTATTTTCACATCCCCGTCCTGCCGGCCCACCGGCATTACCTGGGGTTCACAGTAGGCCATAAGCACTTTCAGTTTACCGTGCTCCCCTTTGGCCTTACCAGCGCTCCTCGGGTGTTCACGAAAGTGATGGCGATGGTCGTAGCTCATCTGCGCAGATCAGGGGTTCCTGTCTTCCCCTATCTTGACGACTGGTTGTTGAAGGCGGTCTCACCCCAGGCAGTCGTCTCTCACCTCCAGAGTACGGCCGACCTCCTGCATTTGCTGAGGTTCTCCATCAACATGCCTAATTTGCACCTAATTCCCTCTCAAAAGCTCCTTTTTATTGGCGAGATTCTGAACACACCAGTTTTGGGTTTATCCTCCCGAACAGCGAGTCTGGGATATTTGGGCTATGATTCTGATCTTTCAGCCTCTATCCCGCGTTTCGGTCAGGATAACCCTGAGGCTGCTGGACCTCATGGCCTCCTGCATCCAGCAGGTCGATTATGCCAGGTGGCATATGCGGGCTCTACAATGGGACCTGAAGTTACAGTGGGCGCAGCATCGGGGGAGTCTGTCCGGTTGCGTCCAGGGCACTGCACGACAATTGCAATGGTGGCTCATGAACCAGGATTGGATCAACTGCAGATTCCTCTCCCTTCCCCAACCAGATCACACAGTGGTGACAGATGCATCCCTTCTGGGATGGGGCGGCCACATGGGACAGGCGAAGATCAGATGCCTCTGGTCTCTGGCAGAGTCCGAGCTCAACATCAACCTTCTGTAGCTTCGGGCGAGCCGTCTTGCACTAAAGGCATTCCTTCCTTCTGTCCGGGGAAGAGTAGTGCAGGTGTTCACGGACAACAACACCGCCATGTGGTACTGTAACAAACAGGGTGGGTGAAGTCGTGGACCCTATGTCAGGAGGCCCTGCGCCTCTGGACATAGCTGGAACATCAGGGCATATCCCTGGTAGTTCAACACCTGGCAGGTTCTCTGAATGTCAGGTCGGACTAACTCAGCCGCAGATGCATGATGGATCACAAATGGTGTCTTCACTCGGTGGAGGTGCAAGGTCTCTTTTAGCAGTGGGGAGGGCCTTAGTTAGATCTATTCGCCACCGAAGAGAACATGCGATGTCAGCAATTCTGCGCGTAGGAATTTCAGAGTCGCCACTTGCTAGGCGACGCTTTTCGTGCAAGTGGAGTTGTGGTCTTCTATATACCTTTCCGCCTATACCACTTCTGCCCCAAGTGCTAAAGAAGATCAGACGCAACCGGGCCCAAGTCATTCTTCTCGCTCCGGACTGGGCACGAAGAGTCTGGTATCCCGAGCTGCTCAACATGGCCATCGATCCTCCAATCAGACGGCCTCTTTGGGAGGAGCTTCTGTCGCAGCAGCAGCGGACGGTCCTCCACCCGAACCTGTCCAGCCTTCACCTCCTTGAGTGGAGATTGAGCGGTGGCAGTTGACGTCATTTGACTTGCCTCCTGAAGTCTGTGATGTAACCTTGGCAGCCAGGCATCACTAAGACGCTATACTCCTGCCGATGGAACAAGTTTGTGCCATGGCTCCCCCTCATTCTGAGGTTCTCTTGATCCTCCTTTCCATGTCCCAGCAGGGCTCTGCTCTGGGCACTATTAAGGGCTATCTTTCGGCCATTTTTGCCTTTCTAAGGCTTCCTGATCAGCCTTCTCTCTTCAAGTTCCTGGTTTTAAATTGTTTGTTAAAAGGCATCACTCATCTCTTTCCTCCTATTCCCTTCGTGATGCCTCAGTGGGATTTGATTTTGGTCTTGACCTATTTGATATGTGCTCTATTTGAGCCGCTTCACAACTGTCCTATACAACTTTTAACTCTTAAGACCGCATTCCTGGTAGCCATCACATCTGCCAGAGGAGTGAGTGAGCTCCAGGCTCTTTCACCCAAGCCTCCTTTTCTGGCTGTGCATCCAGACAGGGTTGTCCTAAGAACTTGTCCATTCTTTCTTCCCAAAGTGGTCACCTCCTTTCACATCGGGCAAACCATCACTTTGCCCACCTTTTTTCCGCCTCCGCAACCTTCTAAAGAGGTACAGAGGTTCCACCGTCTGACCCAAAACGTGCGCTTTCCTTCTATCTGGAGCGGACCTAACAGTTTCAGATGGATTTCCAGCTCTTTGTTGGCTACGTGGGCGCCAGAAAGGTAGGGCTGTATACAAGCGGACCATCTCTAGATGGGTTGTTTTGTGTATTAAAGCCTGTTATCATCTGGCTAAAAAGGAGCCTCCAGTGGGGCTACCTGTCCATTCCATCGGGGCAACGGCAACCACTACTGCTTTGGGACAAGGAGTCCCTCTGAATGATATCCGTTAGGCAGCTACGTGGGCATCGCTGCACATGTTTACAAAACACTATTGCCTGGACAGCCAAGTCCAGGGAGATGGCTTCTTTGGCCGTTCTGTTCTCCAGGACTTTCTGGTGTGATCTTGGTTCGCAGACCTGCCTCCGGGGTTGGTATTGCTGGGGTATCTATTCTAAGGTGAGGAATCTATAACTAACTCTTTCTTTCAGATGAACAAGTTACTTACCTTCTGTAACAATATATCTGTAAGAATCATAGGTTAGTTATAGATTCCTTACCGCCCCGCCCATCCTCCCCGTTCTGCGAACTGATTTCTAGGGTTAAGGACATCCTTTCAGGGCCCTAGTTTTGTGCACCAGTGGTCAGTGTCTTACATGGCTCTGCGTTTCGGGCGCGGAAAGTAGTGTACAGAACTGACGTCAGTGCACGAGAGAGACATCTAAGTAGCTACCGCAACATCATCCCGGCGACCATGACGCAATTGATGGACGGAATGCAGAACAAATCAAAACATTCACCCCCAGTCAAGAGATCTGGGTTAAATCCATAATTGTTTTGTTCACCATGCCACCCCAGTTTAGACCTGGCCATATGCAAATCAGTCTTGACCCTGTGCCTCATGAGAACAGTCCAGCCCGAACTGCCAAGCCAGGTCCTCCCTGGACTGGAAACAAGCATTCTAGGACCGGTTTCGGGGATTCACCCTTCTTCATCCAGGATAGCTTGATTCCAGTGGCATGGAGAGCACGGGACCCACGTCTGGGCATACCCGTACCACTCGGGGTGACAAATGCAAAAACAACAGTTGATGGACAGAATGCAGAACAATGTCATACATTCACCCCAGTACAGAGATCTGGGCCTCAATCCATCGTTTTTTTGCACACCATGCCATTCCATTTTGAACCCAGGCATATGCAAATCAGTCTTGGCCCTGTGAGTTCTGGGCTCACTGTGCCACTGGAATCAAGCTATCCTGACTGAAGAGGGGTGAAACCCCGAAACCGGTCCTTTGATATTTCTCTCCGGTCCAGTGTGGATCTGGCTTGGTCGTTCGAGCTGGACTGTTCCCATGAGGCACAGGGTCAAGACCGATTTGCATATGGCCAGGTCTAAACTGGATGGATGGCATGGTGAACAAAAGAATGATGGATTTAACCCAGATCTCTTGACTGGGTGTGAATGTGTTGATTTGTTCTGCATTCCGTCCATCAATTGTGTGCCTTTTAAGTTACGACTTTGGCATAACTCTACAAGGTGTGCTTTCCCATCCACTGGTGACACGGGTGATAGCGTTTAGTTGGTGCAAAATTTAAATAACATGGTTTGATATTGCTTCCGAGTATAACTCGCTCAGGTGATGGATCTTTGCCACCATGTTTTGAATCAGGAGCTATCTCATCATCATAAGCTAGATCACAGGGACAGTCTGAGATGAGTCAATTATGAAAGTTTAAATTAGTTTAAATCTTTTTATTCACATAACTGTAGCAGAAATACCAAACAAAAGAGTGTTGCAGCACTCATGCTATGGTTATCTCAATCAGTAACAATGAACAATCCCCATAGCATGCCCCCACCTACTCCACCCCCTCAGTACTCGCTATAGAAAGAAAAAGCAGGTCATGGGCACAGCGAAGGGGACTCAACAGTAAATAGTCAGATAAGGGGGAGGTATCGGTCAGCCTAAGAATGCGCAGGTATTTAGGGCAGGTGAGATCCCAGAATTCTGCAGATGTAAGCATGAGAAATGGGTGCCATCTGTCACTAATTGAAGCCCCAGACGCAGAAAGAAATGAAGCGATCCTCTCCATCCCCAGTATATACTATAATCTGTGAAACCACCCCTGATATGTAGGTACTTGTCCTGAAGCCCAGTGTTCCAGGATATTCTGGAGTGGTGCCCCCAGTCCTAATTCCATTTACCTACTTCTATGGGATTTGAGCAGGATGGTTAGGGGATTAGGCAGATATTGTGTATGTCGGGAACCTGGGTATTATGCATGTCAAAGTGTGAGTCTATGCCATCCAGGATTTTAGTCCAATATTCTTCTAGTCGGCGGCAGTCCCACAGCAAATGGAGCAAGATGCCTTGGGAGCCACAGCCCTCCAGCAGTCTGGGTTTCGTTCCGGGGTGCCCCTATGGAGGTGTACTGGGATAAGATGCCAGTAAGTGGGTATCTTGGTAACGGTCTCTATACTAGCTGTGTTGTGGGCTGTGTGCCTAGCTCTGTAGTAGATCTCTCCCCACTCCTTGGGGCACAACGTCTTCCCCAATTCCCTCTCCCACCTCTTGTGAATTGGGATACTCAACAGATGAGTGGGCTTGCGCAGAAAGGCATATAACTCTGAAATGAGTCTTTTGTCAGAATGTTTGGTCATCAACCATTTTAAAAAAATGTAAAAGTTTATTTCTCATTAAGAGTTTAGTAATATTATTTGTGTTCTTTTTAGTCAGATTAGTCAATAAATTCAAGTACGTTTACAGAAATCTCATAAAAATATGGTTAGAACAAATGATCAAATAATGCAAGAAGTGCATTCCATAAAGGACTAATACCCCATTCTAAAGTCTGTGAGCAGAAATTTAGAGTTAGTAGAACTCCTAAAGAGTTTGTATTCAAAGGCAAAGAGTGGGATAAAGAGAGCATAACACTCAAAATCCAATTAAATCAGTTGAACTTCCCATTAAGCGGTGTTCATGAAACTCAGCCGAGTCACAAGTAATTCAAAGAAATAAGCATTCAGTCGCTGTAGCAATCTGTAAAAATCGAGCAGTCATAAGGCAAAGGATAAACAGCAACAGTGGTAGCCACAGCTGTTAGTCGAGGGCAGGGGAAATTAAATGGGTGTCTGGGGTGTCTGGGAATTGCTGTGTGGAAAAGCTCTGATTTACACTAGGAACGCTCACTAATATAAACTGCAAAAATAATGTTGCAAAATGTTTAGCAGGTCTCTCATCTTTGGATCCTATCAGCAACAGTATTCATCTGAAAGTGAGTTAATCTCTTCATTTCCAACGAAATAACATGCAGCTCACAAAGATGTATCACAGTTTGTTACAGGCATCTAGATAGAGGATGCGGAACCCCCTCCCTTTTTTCGAGTTGACCACTATTTTAATGATATCGATAGAAGATTTGGATTAGTGAATTTAAATAATGGAACATGTACCTCTCTTGGGTAATGTGCATGTGACGTGTAGGAGATGCACTGGGCGCGCATATATATGAGCCTTTTGATAAATATAGTCTTTTGGCTACCGTTGGGGTAAATTCAATATGTTGGCAATATAGTGGCAATTTATTTTGCTTTGATTCCTGAATGTGTGTATTTGTATTATTATTTTAGGACTATTCTTGGTTTTAATAATATTGCTGCTATCGACTAATGTTGTATTTTGACTCTTCAATTTATTCTACTATTTATGGTGAGTGTTTTCTACATATATGATTAGCTAGTTAAATACAACAAATATCAGAGTCTTACTTGTATGTAAAGGGACATGAGTCTGAGTTGTGACTTGATTTATGAATCTCTATAGGTTACTGTCCCTAATGAAGAAGGTTCATGAAGGTAGTCATTGAGTTGATTCTTTATGCATAATACATCGGAATTTTCGGTGAGCGAGTTACCTGTTGGCACTTAATAGGTGTGCATGACATGGGCTTGTTGTATTTTCCCCTATTGACACCCACCTCCTTTCTAGCTGTTTTGTTGTATGGTATCAAGGAACGTCACATTTAGTGGAGTGTTGTCTAACAAAGTTTCTTTGGCTTTTTGAGACACTTCTTATTACTTATCATTTTTCTTCTTTCTCTTCCCCCTTTCTCGTATCTATCTTCTTCACATTTACTTGTTATATAATTTTACGTGCAGTTGTGTCTCTATTTGTAATAATCACATTCCTCTCTACTCTTCCCTTTGACACATAACACTTTCTCCTGTCCTCTCAATATCCCTTGGTGGAGGTTCTCTTCTCATATGTGAGAGGATTCTAATTGATTTTCCAGACCAAAATTGAAAAATGAATTTGTTTGTTTTAGCCCTGAGGAAGTCCTAGATTAATCCGGGATGAAACACGTGTTGGCATGACCTGGACATAATCTGTGGCTATCTGCTCTGTTGTTGAAGAATAGAACATATTCCATGCACCGAACATCGAATAAAGAACCCAAAAAGAACATTTACTGAAAAGACCCCTGCGTGGATAAATTGGTTGCACTTGAAAATTAATTTTGTTCCCATTAAGTGTAGTTCATAAAACTCAGCCGAGTCACAAGTAATTCAAACAAATAAGCAGTCGCTGTAGCAATCTGTAAAAATCAAGCAATCATAAGGCAAAGGATAAACCGCAGCAGCGGTAGCCACGGCTGTTAGTCGAGGGCATGGGAAATGAAATGGGTGTCTGGGAATTCCTGTGTGGAAAAGTGATGATTTACACTAGGAACACTCACTAATATAAACTGCAAAAATAATGTTGCAAAATGTTTAGCAGGTCTCTAATCTTCGGATCCAATCAGCAACAGTATTCATCTGAAAGTGAGTTAATCTCTTCCTTTCCAACGAAATAACATGCAGCTCAAAAAAGGTTTATCACAGTTTGTTACAGGCATCTTACTTTTGTAGCTTTTCAATTCATATGCCACTATTCCCATAGACATGAAACATAGTTTAACCTTCTAATGTTAAATGTTTCATTGTGTAAACAATGAACTATGCTAAAGAAGAGAAACATCAACTTGCAGAACACTGTTTAGTAATGCATATCATTAACACAAACAGAAATATTGTTTTAAAATGTGCAACTATTGTATTCAAGCATTATGTAAAATATGGGATAAATAAGAAATTTGGTAATCACAATCAGATATTTCTTAGCAAAATTTTTAAAACATTTGTTAAACTGGAACATTCTGCAAATATAATAAATATTTCTAAGCATGTCACATTAAGTTCAAATCTCTAAAATCCATTGTGCACATTTCAACATTGTCGAATTCGCTTCTAGTTAAAAGAAAACTTGGGAGTTAAGCATTTCTACTGCCATTATGAATAACTATACCTAGCACAGTTTCCACATTCAAAATGTGTGAAATTTCATCTTCATTTTTTCCTATTCTTTTTCGTTAATCATTGCACACATGGCTGTTATTCTAAATAGTTTACATCTTAATTAGTTCGCTTCCTCAAGGGTGAACTTGTTTAATGCACTAGTGATGAATGTTAAAGACGGTTTATTCTAGCCCCACAAAACACTATTCAATGTGTAATTGATATAGAAGAATTGCTTTTTGGTTACTAGCAATCCCCTAAAGGGATCAGGGGCACTGTGCAAACATAAACAAATCGTATTTTATTATTCAAAATATCACACACACTGTATTAAGAAGAATGAATACTTTTAAGTAAAAGTATTTATTACCACAGAAACAATCTATTTCTCAGTACATTTAAAACAAGAATATGATAAAAACAGCAAGCAGGCACGTTATGAATAACCAGAATGAAATGAACATTTCTAGCATTGTTTAAAAATGTATTTACATGTTCATCTGGAACCTAACACCGAAACATCTACTTCTAAGCTCTGTACTGTGAGAGCATGTAAGTCAGAGCATTTGCAGTCTAGAGTTTCTTAGGGAGAGAAGATGCACTGCATCTTGTTGATAGCAAAGGCTGTCTTTATCAGCGGAAACGCGGAGACAATGTTCCCCGCGAAGGGCAAACACACTGTGGTAGCAGTCAATCAGTCTCCCTCCAGGGCTCAGCATTATCAGTTCCAGGTGAGATGTAGCATTAGCAAAGCGTGATGGCAGCAGGAGAGACCGTCTCTGGCAGAATCTCGGGCGATATCTAGGTGTACGACCACTCTCCCCAAGTGGTCAAGTGGTCCTCCTTATATAATAAACTTTATCAGGATTGGAATGTCTGACAAATTAAGTGCATCAAATTATGCATTCTAGACATTTCGCTATGAACATATAAGGCAAAACAAAGTCAATTCAGACTACACTATCTTGGTTATATGCTCATGTGTGTTTTCAACCAAGCTTGACATAGTGGAAAATAGGTATTTGACCCAGACAAATATTACCTTGTTGGTTGTATCTGTGTCACCTATTGAAGGGCTTGATGCTTTCACAGTTCCTAAAATATAAGGTCAGACTACATTGGTATCTAATAGCAGTCATGACAATGACTCTGCATAAATAAGGGAAGGTGGCGACCTCCAGTAGCCAAGATGGAGTTTAGGCCTACATAGGATGGAGTCATACCGTAGGGACTTTTCGTCATTATCTGACAGTTTCATCTGGAAGGTGGAGTGGCGTTTGGATTCTACTGAAATGCGAGACCCAAAACAAAGGCACACAAGAGGGGAGGGATGGGCTCCCTACTTAACCACCTGATACATTGTTGTGAGTAACACTGCCATGGAAGAATGATGCAGAAAGGAGCAAGAGTTTTCCCTACACTATATAGAGCACCTCGGTCTTTATCCTCTGCACCCTAGACTCTGCTTCACTACAAAGTTCCTCAGGGATGCTGGGGAGCGGCCAGGCAATTTACATTCTTGTCTGGGGTTCTCTCCAACCTTAATCTTATGTATTACTGTGGTTTAAGAAGTAAAAATGGATTCTCTCTTGGTTGGAGTGAAGTACCCGGTTTCAGGAGACTGGCAGGCTAATTTAAAATAAAGGAAATGTCAGCAGGTGGCTCACCCTAGCAGGCCATGGGAAAAACACCAGTCCTGTCACTAAAATATGTTGTTGCCACCACTGTCAGTATTCCAGACCTCATTGAGATGGTAGTACTCATGCTGAGAAAAAATGATTCCCCCCCCCCCCCCCTCTTCTCCCCCAAACCACAGAGCCTGGTTCTGGGTCATATTACTTGTCATGAACACATGAGACGAATGATTGTCATGTGTGCTGGGGCAAAAAACAACAGACACTCACTACAGGGAACTGAAATCAGGGGTGCATACTCTCCAAAGCAATGTAAAGTGCCCTTTCCTCTCGAAAGGACACTTCTTAAAACCTGTTGATGCAGATCTTTTACTTAGAATTCCTGTTCCTTATCCTCCTGTTCTTTATCATGTGCAGCATGCACAGGAAATACGAGGAATTTGAGATTGCACCCATTTTAGTGTCACCTGCAGTTCCTTGTGATTAGAACTGTTACTCACCTAGTTCCTATTCCTGGGTGGATGTTTCTTCTCTTTACACTCCAGTCCTCATGCAGTGCTATTTATGTTCATTTTCAAACAAACCAGGCACTTCAAACCCCTGAGCACTGTGCCAGGGTGGAGTGAGCGGCTTTTAGTGTTTCGTCCATCTCAGTGTGCCTGTGACCTTCACTCACCTGGAGTGGCCACAGCATGTCTGCCTATGTGGGTTCCCAAGACAGTGCTCTCAAGCAAGCTGCTTTGTGGCATTGCACTGCAGGTGTGTTCTTTCGCCCTTTAGCTGGTTGCCTCGCATTTGGAAGTTTGGCCTTCCTAATCTACAAACAGCAGGCTCATTTGGGAGCTTAAACAGTGGTTGCTGTGGTGTGCTGGAAGGCCTCTAGAGCTGGTGCAGCAGAGAAGGTTTTTTATGAGCCCTTTCAGTTCCACATAAAGATGCGATGGGGGGGATGCCGGGGTGGGGGGGAGGGGGCTCGTTAAAAAAAACAAAGCATGCTGACCACCTTTTGTTCTGCTATTAAAGAGGAAAGAGCCTGATTCAACATGGCTGCTATATTCAAGTAATGATGTTCCTCTTTCTATGACATTTTCTGGACATGCCATATATATATATAGAGGTTCTAGCTAATAACTGCTTAGCAACACAGGTGTAGAGTATTTTTTCGACATGATCGTTGCCTCTTCTTGTTACAATTTTTATTAATTTTTCCCCATGATGAAGTCATTGGATTCATCAGGTAAACCTTGCTCCAGGTTCTGCTGAGCTCTTCTCTGGCTAGTCAGGTTCTGGGTTCCTCTTTGTGGTATAGTCTTCATTCACTCTCGAACTTTGATATTCTGAATTCTCAGCCATGCCATGAGGTTTTGCTATTGTAGGATTTTTTTTCTTGTTATCCCTCCACTGTGGCTTAATTTTTTTTTCTTTCTGTCTCATTCATGGAGAGACAAAGTGGCTATTGATTAGGCTTACCCTTACCATGGGCAAGCTAAATCTAGACTGAGCGTCTTTGGCATTCTACGCTTGATATACGATGACAGCAGTCACTGTCATAAATCGAGGGGTGCACTTGGTGTGTTTCCCCATGTTACAGAGCCCTGTTATCAGTATCATGCCTTTTGAAAGCAGTTCCTCAAGGAATACTCCTGATGGAGGTGTGGGCTGAGGAGTAAAATTTTAAAAAAACTAAGAAGTTATGCTGAGTAATTCAAGGATTTCATACATTATCTTGGTGTTGCAGTTGCTGCCCTCAGGGAGACAGATATGCCCAGATGTCGGTCCAGTGCTCTGTGTCACTGAAACCAAGCTACACCAACTGAAGAACCCCAATCGGGGCAAAACTGGTCTTGGGTTGCTTGTGCTCTGGTTTAGGGAGGTCTTGGCCTGGCAGTTCGGACTGGACTGTTGCTATTGGAGCAGGATCAAGACTTATTTGTATACGGCTGGGTCCAAGCTGAGGTGGCTGGGTGGGTGAAAAACAATGGACTGGAGTGCGGCCTGGGTGATAGCTAGTGGCTGGGATTAATTCAAACATTCAGTGCATCACCTTGTTATTGTTGCAGTTGCAGCTTAAGTGCGACTGGAGTGTCCAGATGTGGCTGAGATTGATTAAAGCATTCAATGCCTAACCTTGTTATTGTTGCAGTTGCCGCCTTAAGTGCGATGGGTATATCCAGGGTGGGTCTTGTGTTCACTGTTTTCCTGAAACCAAATTACATGGAACTGAAATACCCAAATCAGGGCAAAACCGGTCTTGGGTTGATTGTGTTCTGGCTCGTGGAAACCTGGCAGTTCGGACTGAACTGTTCCCACTGGAGCTTTGTGAATACTAATTTGCATACGGCTGGGTCTAATCAGAGGTGGCATGATGGACAAAAAATGATGGACTGTAGTCCAGGCAAGCGATTGCCAGTGGCTAAGATTAATTCAAGCATTCCATCCATCACCTTGTTGTTGCAAGTCTGGGTAAAGGTGTATGCTTTCCTGAACTATGCATGGGACTTTTCTGTTACAAAACCTGTTCTAAAACTTCTGCTAAAATAACTCAAGGTATGCTGCTACAATCTGACTTGCTCATTCTGGAACCACCAGTGCTATGGAAGTCGCTGCTAGTTGCTACACCTTTATTTGCTATTCTGTCAACAACATGGTAGCCAGCCAATATGGTAAGCTCTCTATCTGTGATCAAATGAGTGGTCTTGTGAAAAGAGAGAAAGTCAACTCTATTGTGTGGTTGTTGGCCAAACCGGGCATTGGGCATTTCTCCAGGAGGCTGGAGGGGTCGGAGGCTGGTTTTGTTACTGTTGGCTAGTTTTGCAGCAGTACAGCTTTATCATCCCCCATTAGCAAAATCAGCCGGACTGTCCAACATAATGACTCACTCTCACTGCAGAGTTCCTTGTATACCTAGCAGTTTTTAGGGAATGATACAAGTATCAAGATTGATTTCTCTAGTGGTATATCTTCCTACTGTAGAGAGGTCGGAGTGTTGCCTATTGGTAGTTTTGACCTTCCATGGATGAATAATTGTTTGGCAATAGATTCTTCACCCCAATTGATTATATCTAGTTTTCTGGAAACCATTAGAACCATACGGGCAGAATTGTTTTGTACTCATAAACCTAGGAAAAAGGAAACTAAAGGCTGGTTTAATTCAACCTGCCGTAAAGCTTTAACTGACCTAAAAAGAGCCCTCCACAACCAAGTCAGAGACCCTCCTGCGAGCTTGTTAAACTTAGAAAGGCTTACAAATTGGCACAGCACAATCGCAAAAAGGAAATCAGGAAAAACCTATGGGCCCAACTACATGAGAGCTGCCTACGTAAAGACAGTTCTCTGTTTTGGCGAACGGTTAAATCACCCTTTCTGATAGATGCCACATCTCCCCAACACCTAGATGTGGCAGTGACGGCCGATGAGTGGGTGGCCCACTATTCAAAGATATTTGGTGGCCCCTCCACAGATACTATAACTGAGGTTCAGGTGGCAGGTGAACATACCGGGGACCAAATATTTCCTATTGACCTCCATTTTGATCACAATGAGGTTATTAATGCGCTGTCATCTTCCAAAACTGGTAAGGCCCCCGGCCCGGATGGGGTTCCTCTTGATATCTTTGTACATAATTTGGAACTCTGGTCAACTCTCGTCACCCAGGTCATGGCAGCAGTTACAAAAATAGGCCTAATAGATTCCTGGTCATCCTCCATTTTGCTCCCAATTTTTAAGAAGGGTGAACGTAACAATCCAGCTTGTTACAGGCCCATTTCCCTCCTGGATTCCTTGGGGAAAGTCGCTGGCCGGCTGATCCTGGAACGTCTCCAGGATTGGGCGTCTATGAATAACATCCTGACAGATCTCCAGTACGGCTTCCGGGAGGGACTTGGTAGTGTTGAGCAGGCATTGAACCTAACCCTTCTGATTGGCAAATATGTGGGGGCTAAAAGAGGCAACCTGTACCTAGTGTACGTTGATCTTAGCGCAGCATTCGACTGCGTTATCCATTCAAGGCTGTGGTCCATTCTTTGTGAATTGGGGGTAGATCCCCCCCCTTATCCAATTTCTCCGTGAACTTTATTCCGATGCCACTGCATGCATGAGATATGGGATTGGCGGCGAATTATCTCCATCTTTTCCAGTAAACAAAGGTGTTAGAGAGGGTTGTGTCCTGGCTCCCTTCCTATTCAATCTTTACACCAACGGGCTGGAAGCAGCCATGCTAGAAGGGAGCCAGGACCTTCCCTCTAGTAATCACCGCCCTATTCCCGCTCTGCTATATGCGGACGACTCCGTAATTTTAGCAAGAACATTAATCCAGTTACAAAGACAGTTAGATAAATACTGTCAGTTTATGCTCTCCTTAGGGTTGAAAGTGAACAAAAATAAAACCTTTGTTATGCATACCGGACCCAGGGCGAAGAATCCTAAACCAGTTTTCGTTGATCAAGTTAGGTTGGAACGTACCAGGGAATATCCTTACTTAGGAATCTTAATGGACGACCGACTATCCTGGAAACAAGCCATGCTAAGTAAAAAACTACTTTTTCAGAGAGCAACATCATTTCTTGTCTCCTTTTCAAGGAAACTGTGTAAACCTGCCCCAGCTGAGTTGCTTAAAATGTACCACGCGAAATGCCACAGCGTAGCAACTTACGGCACAGGGATTTGGGGATACGCTCCTGTAGATAACTTACAGACTGTTCAAAATGGGTTCTTAAAATACTTATTGGCACTTCCCCAAAGTGCTCCAATATACGGTTGCCACATCGAGCTGGGCATAGATTACCTGACAGATAACATCAGATGCCAGCCAATCCTGTTGTGGCACCGTATTTAGACCAAAATGCAATGCCATCTAACCCGTTCACTGTTAACCGACTGTTTAGGCTTGGAAAATTGGAGGAAAATCCCCTGGCTTCTATATGTCTCCAATTTCTTTAAGGATTTGAACTGTTCAATTTATTTCTCAGAACCGATGACAATGTCAGACATCAGCAGGAAAGATCTGAAAAAACGTTGTCTAATCCACCTCAGAGATCTGCGTCTCTCCCAAGAAGTAATTAAACCTTCAAATGTACAGATCCTATCGGTCCAGTCTGTTCTTGGTATTCAACCATACCTAACATTCCACCTAACTAATCATGAAAAATATGTTTTGACTAGGTTTCGATTCAACTCTTTCTTTCGCCTAGTTACCTTTCCTAATGAGCAGGACTGGTCGCATGACTTAATGAAATGCCCTTGTGACGGCGTATCATCCCAGTCTACATTGCATGTAACTTTGTTCTGTAGATATTACGAGCCTTCCCGCAAACGTTGGATCATTCCCCTTCTCCGTAAAATGGGCCTGAGAACCTGCCGGCCCGCTTACCTCGCCTTGCAGTCATTAGATTCTCAATATGCCGCTAAGTGCGTAGCCTGTTTTTTAAAATCATGTCTAAAATCTCGCTGCAAAGTTTGAGTTTCTGTTTACTTGTTTTCTTGTCCTCTTGCACAGTATTTTAATGATTTATTGTTAGCAGCGAGTTTTTAATTGACTTAAAAGATTAATAATTTTTATTGTACTAAAACATTCAGTTTTTAACATGTAGTGTAATATTTTACTTCTGTACTTTTTATGGTTTCTCTAAGTGACAACCGAATACAAGTTTTAAAACTGAAACTGAAGGTAGCAACAGATGGCTGACAAAAAGCAACAAATGGCTGAGCCGAGCTCACTTCGCCTCCTATATAAGTATGTTTTGTGATGATATTGATTCTGGTAAGCAGCCAAAAAGCTGTATTTAGAGAGAATGAAAGATATCCTGCCATACCTTAAACTGTGTTTCTCTCTCGGAGCAGGGACAACATCTGCAATACTCTACATGTATGAGTATTTTCTGCAAAATCGTTTTACCACAATGCACAGTTGTAGAATATGAGCGCTATTTCCACCATCATACATGATCAATTGACAAAAGCATTTTGTTAGGCACAATTGAGGGATTAAGTGTAAATTTAGTTCAGATGTGTTTTGTGTTATGGTTTTTGCACGAGACATATACCTGCCACCTCTGATCTACGTTGTGTTACTTCATACTAGAAGGGCAATCAGTGATAAACCTTGCTGTCAATCCCCATCCTCTTTTTCTTCTAGTCAGTAATCATGCTCACCCATGCATGTGATTTGAGGTAGGGGCCAAGCGTGGCTTTAGTCAAAGAAGGGTACACATGGATTGTACTGACTAGGCCCCGTTTACGACGAAGCTTAGCACAATGTGGCCCTAAATCCCCACAGGCCGACAACACGAAAGATGCTCGAATTAGGGACGTGCAAAGGTTTGTCCTAGCTGCAGTTTACGACTTTTCCTGGAGTTATGCACTGGTCTAGTTTATCCACTGGCAAAATGTCCTTGTGAGTTGATTTTTAGCACTTAAAATGGACATGCAGTTTTCTCATGAATTTTCTTTAAAATGTTTCTTGTGACTTTACAACTGGATGGATACCGGAGCTCTTTCTTTTCTTGCGACAACTAAAAGAGATGGGAGAGTCCCGACACTTACGTGCACACCTACATGCCAAGAACTTTGCGACCTCTGGGTAATGCACGTAGAATGTGTGAGAATTATGGGACGTTTGATATTGGAATGAAGTAGTCCCCCTAAAAGTAATTTCACCTGTCTTTCATATCTTCTCTTTTACTCCTATTCAGGTCTTTGTGTCTTCAATCAACCTGACGTTTCATAAAATGTACCATTTATAAATCGTAGTTGGCGCATATGTACTTTGTCTATATCTTTCTGATATACTAGGCGCTGGATTGGGTACAGTAGTCTCACTGTTCATTTATGCCAAGGGTGAATAGCTTCAATTAAAATGGATGTCGCTATACACTCAAGCAATGGACTATCGTCCAAACTGATGCCATTCGTCTAAATTGCCTCATATCCTCACTTACATATTGTTTTTTTTGTTTTTTTTTAAATAATGCATTTTTCAGTGTTCTTACAGAACTAGGGTATCCGACATTTCCCGTCCTCTTTAGATTTATACACTGGTCTAGTATGAGTACATTTTTATAGTGAGCTCCATGGGGCCTTCCCCGCCTCCACCGTTTTAGGGTCCATACTCCTCCAGTCTTCCCAATAGTCAAACACTTTATAAAATTTCTGCACCAACATGTTGTACTTTTGAATGCATGCTAAATTTGATATACCAATGTTTCTTCTTTTGCTTAGATTCTGAAAATAGTTACACATTGCGTTGTGGAGCTCCAGTACATAAAGGCACATCCCAACCCAAAAGGAATGCAACAGTCTCCATCTGTGCAGGTATTTAATAGAATAAATATGTCTCTGTTTTCTGTATGTCTCTCTACATTACATATTAATTTGCAATTGATCAGCATTTACATGAATACAGGCGGTAAGTCTACATCCTGGATACTAGAGGACTCCTGGGGCAATTTAGGTAGGAAAACAAGTGTGTTGTTTATACTTCCCTAGACATGAATGTGTGATTGTGTACGAGTTTTACACTAGATTGGTATGAATACTTTTATTTATTTTTTATTTATATTGTAAGAGTGAGCAATGTCTTGTCTACGAATGTATGGTGAGCCTGTAGAGTTGCTGACCTACCGTTAGAACTATGCAGCTTAATTGTGCTGGCCTTACTTATCTTTTTTTCTTTTATAAGTTTTATTTCAGAAAACAAAATTTGCAAACATAGACAGCCTTTCGCCTACAACCCTGGGGCCGGTGGCTCGATACTAAGAAATACTGTACACAGCTTTAAGGCCAACATTCCAAGGGGGGCAAGCAGAGTTTCATACCCAATACTGTTCACAAATTACACATAAACCTTATCATTGCTGCACCAAATACCAATAAGATAAAAACGTTGTATTGCAATCAGGAGTGGCTCAGCACTTGCTAAAATCTAGCGGGTATGTGTCAAGGATGTGACCCTCTTACATGATGTCCCGTTGTCTATCTATCTCCAGTCCCTTCAGATCTTTTGCCATAACTGGCAGCATTTTCCATGGGGATAAGCGTCCCTCTGATCATGCTGCGGAGAGGGCCCTGCCATCTGCTTACTACTAACTAGGCTCTGGGATGATGGAGTATTACACAAGTACCTCTGGGTCTGCCGTTGTCTCATTTTTGGGCTCCGCAGCCTTATTAAGTCTATATGCCGTGTACAGCCCCCAGAAGTTCTTGGGTCTGCTATGAGGCGGGAGCAGTTCACTGAAGTTTTCCGATTGAGTACAGCAATAAAGCATATCATGAGCCCATTGTTCTACAGTTAGAATGGGCCCCTCATCCAGCACATGGCTACTCTACGCTTTGCCAGGAGTAAACCCATATCTGCTATGCGATGCGTATCGCTTTAGGTAGTTTCTTAGAATAACCCAAAAGTGAGACTACAGGGTCAGGGGTGAGGTCTGTATCGACAATTTCCCCCAATTCTTGGAAGTGACCACCCAATAAGTAAACACTCCCGGACACTGCCATGCTAGATGCATAAAGTCCTCTAAGCCGGCATGCCACCTGTCGCAGCCCGCATCTTCCCTCAACCCATACCTATGCAGTCTCTCTGGAGTGTAAATGTAAATGTAAATGTAAAATGTAAATGTACAGGAATTTATATAGCGCAAATCACCAAGCGGTTTCTAAGCGCTTGCTTAGGGAACCCGTCCTGGTATTCCCCTGTGAGATAACCCCGGCAGGGTATCTGCAAGGTGAAAGCCAGGCATCCCGCCGCGAGGGGCCGTTGTGGAGATTAAGCAAGCTATTGCCCAAAGTCGCAGAGTGTGAACCCGTGAATCGAGTAGGCACCGGAGCGAGAATTGTCGAGTCCATGGACATATTAGGACTCAAGACCCCGCCGAGCCGGGAATTGAACCCTGGTCCCGGGCTGACCTCTGCTTCCAGGTCTGCCTCCTCTAACCAGTGAGCCACACTTCTCCACTGTGTAGTATGCCCTATTGGTGTACTTGAAGTGTATTAGTCTGTGTCTGCCGTGCAGTGAGATTCGCCTAGTGATAGTGCTGCAGTAATTCCACATAGGGTCATCTACTGCTAGTTGTAGGTCCCTTTGCCAGGCCAGCCTGGCCGCAGTGTATTGGTTCGCTCTGTGAGATATAGCCAATTTATATATGGTAGCGACCTTCTTGCGGGGAGACTTCATTTTTATAATATAGGCCAGTTCTGGCACCTCCGGAGGCTCAGCCATGTCCTCCTCCAACAAGTCGCTTATAGCCCTGCGGACTCTGTAAAACTGAAAGCGCTGTAACAGTGTGCATGCACCTGCCACACTCGTTACCTGTTCCCACGTCTTAACTACTCCATCTTGAAATAAGTCTCCCGTCGTAGCTATGTTCAATGAGTGTAGTGCACGCGTAACCCCGCCCTCCCTACAGGGGGCTAGCCAACATGTCCATTCTATCGGCATTGCTGGGGCATACAGCAGAGCCCCCGCCTGTAGGCGCAATAAGCTATGCCAGGCGTGTTGTGTCGTATTAATGGAGTCTATTATCCCTGTTCTCCGTTTTAAGGGTTCAAATATCGTGGTTTGAAGTGGGAGTGGCTCAGCAAACAATTTTTCCATACAGAGAAACGGTATGTCTGAGGCACCATGGATCCAATAGTGTGCTTGCGCCCCTTGTGCCACTCTGTTGAAGAGATCGAAGTCTGGCGCGCCCAGTCCCCCCATGTGGTACGGTAATGTGAGCACCCGCCATTGTACCAGTGCTAGTTTACCCGCCCAAGCCAGGTTAACCATCGATTTATTGAGTCTATGAAAGAAGGAGCGTGGCAATACTATAGCAATATTCATAAAAAGGAATAGAAGTCTGGGCAATATGACCATTTTCATAATGGAGATTCGGCCAATTAAAGACAGTGGTAGCCTTATCCAGTTCTCAACATCGTCCTCCAATTTATCTATTGTGATGCCATAGTTCTCTCTAAACACTGTCTCTGAGTCTGTGTGTAAGCGAATACCCAGATACCGAATAGAGTCTGTAGTCCATTGTAAAGGGTAGTCCATTTAAAAATTTGCCATGATCGGGGTAAGTGGGAAGACAAGAGATTTAGTCCAGTTGACTCGTAAACCCGATAGTGCACCAAAGAGCACTACCTCCCTGAGTACTGGGGAAAGATTGTTTACCGGATCACAAACATACAATAATGTGTCATCCGCATATGTCGACACTATAATCCTATAGGACGGGAACCTGATACCCCTGTGTCCATGATATTCTCTGAGTGCACATGCCAGCGGCTCAGCCACCAGGCCATACAGTATGGATGATAGTGGGCAGCCCTGTCTAGTCCCTCTGTATATAGCAAAGGAGTCCGTGACCAGATTGCCTAACCGGATTCTCGCTGTGGGTGCATTGTACAGGACGCCAATCAACTGAAGGAAGACTGACCCCAGTCCCATCCTAGTCAACACCTGTCGCATGAAGACCTACTCGACGAGTCGAATGCTTTCTCCATATCCAGTAAGACCGCCACCGCACTAGTGTCCTTTTGACATGTTGCATGGTTCCAGACACCGTGCGTATGTTGTAAGTCAAGTTCCTGTCAGGGATGAACCCCGCCTGCTCCGGAGCTACTAGCGTGGAGGATAGAGGAGCTAGACGGTTAGCCAATATTTTGGCAAAGATCTTGGTATCGACATTGAGCAACGAGAGGGGTCGGTAAGACCCGCTTTCCTCTGGCGGCTTACCTGGTATGGGGATGGCGACAATAATCGCCTCTCTCATCGTCCGTGGTATCGTACCTGATACACACATATCCTCGAATAACGTTGAGAGATGGGGGAGCAGAATGTCAAGAAAGGCTTTATAAAAGCCGACAGTTAGGCCGTCCGCCCCTGGGGCCTCTATTATTTCATCCTTTTCAATGGGGTGCATCAAGAACTCTCTATGCGTGTTGGTGAGGAATGGTAGCTTGATATGTTCTAAATAATCGAGTATTTCCTCATCCGTGCCTGAAGAGCGAGAAGTGTATATATCCGAATCAAATTTCCTAAATCTCACTGCAACGTCTGCTTCTTCGGTCAGCAGTGTTCCCTCAGCCGACCTAATTTCTGTTATCAGTGTTTTGCCACGCTTGGTCTTCAGAATTTGTGCTAATACCGAGCCAGGCCTATCCCCCTCGCCGTAAGTGCGGGCTGTGGCTTACTTGCCCAGATGCTTGACTTCGTTGTCTGCCACATCCTGGTATACACTTAGCGCGTCTTTAATTTCTTTTTTGAGCTCCTCTCCCCCCTCGGCTGCCTGACGCGACTCCAAGTTACCCAATTTTTGTTCTAGATCCGCTAGTCTCTGCCGGATCGCAGCCTTACTTTTCAAGGGCTTTTTACAGCTGAGGTGTGATGGGTGAAATATGATTTGATTTGAAGTTGCTTGCATGGGGAGCATGCTAGGTGTAGAAAAATGTTTAAGACAGATGGGCCCTAGGAAAGTGTATTGATGTAAAACAGTAGTTCTTAACTTTTTGACTTCCATGGACCCTCACTTAATCATTGCTGGAACAGGGGGATCCCCATTGAACCATTTTTGGAATCCAGGGACCCCCTCACTGAGTCATTACTAGAAGTCAGAGATCCCAGGCTAATCAGTGTCCATGATTTGAACTGCAAAGCAATAACCAAAAATAAAAAAACAACCATTCAGCAAAAACAAATCCACAAAAAATGAATTATTGTATTTAATTCATAAACAAATATAGGAAAATATATATATTTTTTAATTAAAGGGAATGTTGGATGTTTTGTAAGTTCAATTGAGGTCTCCAGTGCCCATACTATATTCTGTTTGATGTACCTGCACTATTCCCATGAATTAATTTGAGGACACAATCTTAATTTTTAGCCTTCAATTTCAAACTCCATCAGATTTCAAGAAAGTTTTAGAATGTAATTTTCAATGTAGTTTTTTTATTCATATACACTTTATTAATCTGTTATTGTTTAATTTTCTAAGAAGTCTTGGGCCCCCTGACTAGGCGTTGGGGACCCACATTGGTCTCCAACGCCTAAGTATGCTAAGTATCGCTGGTTTAAAAGAATAGGATGATCTCATTATAATTGCACCAGAGCTGGGCAATTTTGCACCAGAACTGGGCAATTTAGCGTGACATTTGAATCTATGACCAGTGAAAATATTACTGCTGCAGTGTACAGTTACATATGATTTTATTTGCCACTTGCCCACAGCAGGTCAATGGTGGACTTGACTGAATATGGACATGTATGGAGATAATACATTGTTTGCAGACCTATTTGACAATTTACAGGGTGATAGAACCATCATTGCTGTCACAATAAAGCTTTCCAGCTTAAAACACTGGCTACATTAAAGAAAGAAATATTTCTAACTTCACCTGAAGCGAGTAACTCTGCATGGCTAGCCTGCTCCAAGGCCGGATTTCCTTGCTGCAGATTTTTCCTAGGGCAAGGGGCTTATGCGGGTCAGTTGGGAAGATGTTTATTTGGGGAGCAATAAAATGCCACAGGACAGCTCAGGTGAATGCAAAACTGATGGAGCCAGAATCAGGGAACTGTTTACTTTTTCTGAGTGGTAGCAGTTCATCAGCTGTCCTGTGCTGTTATGGAAGCAGTTTCTACTATAGCGAAGGGCTGCTTTTTCCTTAAACTTTAGAAGCTTCACAACATACAAAGCTCAAACAAAAACTCCTGACGGTTCTAGTCGGGAAAGTGCATGACTTCTTACACTCTTAAAGTGACAGCACATTGCAATCCAGAATATGAACAGTGTCTCTCTGTTGCACTTCTGAACATCATGCAGTAAATCTCCAATGGAGGTGTACCATAACATGCCGCGAAAGGCGTTTGAGGGTGTTATTGCTGGACAAATGGTATTAGCCAAATAATACTTACACAGCAGTGCCGGATCAAGTTGAGACTAGAGACTATGACTATCCAGAGGTTCGTATAACCTGACACACATCCAGTCTCTTTGGTGTTGACCCAGCAGATTTAACCTTGTGTTTCTGGGCCCAACTGTTGATGAGGATGTACCTCCTTTACTGGATCCTTAAATACCACTTACTTCCATGCTAACTTGGGCCTCTGATGGACCTTGTCTGTTGAACTGAGGGGAAAGAGAGTTAGCATAACTTGTCCAATCAATTTCCACTTTCTTTAACATAATTTTATTGATTTTGCAATACAGGACAATGTACAATGTGCGGTTATCGTTGTCACCAGTAACTGTGGATTTCAAATGATAGCAATAAAGAGCAAAATACCAGGTTCATATGGAATATATCTGCACCTTTTCACAAAAAGTAAAAAGAATCCATAAGCTGGTCGGCACAGAACGTCAATAAGGAAGGAAAAACACAGGTTACGTGATAGCAACATATGCGAAAGGTAACAGTCATGGTATAAGTAAGGAGAGGCTGCACGTTGTCTCAACAGATTTAGTCCATATCAATTTCCACTTAACAATACAACCAAGGTTGGTTACACAAAGTGGACCAGGAATCAGTAGCCAATTGAATAGTTTATTACAAATTAGTAATCCGATTCAAATATATTAACCTTAATATTAAACTATATAAATAAACGATTGTGGTAGGAAGGCCAAGTCTCCTGAAGAAGTAAAGGCAAACAAGATTTAGGCAAACAAGCAGCTCTGTAGCCGCTATATAGAACAATCACATCAATAATTGATATTCACAATACAATTTAGCTTGGTCTTTCCTAGGCATTAGAAATCTAATCTCTAAACAACAAATTAGGTACTTAAATGCTCATAGTATAAATCTACAAAAGATAATAGTAATTATATAAAAGAATATAAGTAATATTAGCGATATCTTGGCGGAAGCTTGGTCAGGAGTCTGCAGTAGGTTGGGAACAGTGTTGGTCTTAACCACATTCAAGAATTATTGGGCCGTAGGGAAATGTCTCTCAATCAATTCCTTTATTCGATCTTACACATGAGATCATAAAAGTACATACAATAGCATTTTTAAAAGGAGACATGATTATAAAAAAGCATAAGTCCCATTATTTAAAAATGTACTCCCGCTCAATCTATTGTAAAATCTATTTCATTTATGTATATTGTCTAGTTAATAATTATTTGAAACATTAAATATTAAAAAAGGTAAGCATTTAAAAAGACAATCCCTTTTCTAGTTATGGGCCCACTTGCTTCTTTTTTTTCATACATGCCCATAAGAATGATGTGACTGAGAAGCATACAAAAGGATTCTGAAGAGATTTAAGCAAGTACAATGCTACGCGACAAAATTTGAAATTATAACGTTTACTGATCAGGTCAATAAAGTTATGTCTTTCCTGATGATAAAAACCACAGAAAATAAAACATAAAGATCATTTTGTGGAGATTGGTTATCGCACAGGCACAAGGAAAGTTCAGACTGTTTGAATTTCTTCCCTGGGTAGCCTACCATCAGCGGAATCAAATTTAGGCGGAATCTTAATAAAATTAATTTATAATTTGGCAGTGTGACGTCAGCCAGTTAAAAGTATCCTCCCCCCTCCCGAGCTGGAATTAGTTCATACACACGAGCTGACTAACTTTGAAAATGTCTTTCCCTTCTCAGATATTGTGCCCGCAGCATAAATGTATCAGCCAGTTTCTGCTTTGATAGGGTCTTGCAGGAGGATGGATCCTTAAAAAAGTGATTTAAACCAATAGCCTTTAATTCCGACTCTACATACTTTAACCACCTAATCCTGCTGCAGTTATCTGATTTAAAAATATGAGTTATTATATTTTGCGTAAGAGGGACTGTGTCCCTACGCCACATAGAAAGCCGCAGCTGGAGTGATGCCATTATGGTCGAGTCCACAATGTAAGGTAGAGCCAGCTCTCTGCGAAGAACATAGTTAAAATAGGACTGGGGAAGAGAGGTAAAAGATTTAAAGAAACTATTCTCAATGAACTGCAGGGAGTCACTAGGGGCCATACCCCATACACCTGCCCCATACACGTCTGCCGCCTTTGTTTTAGCATGGTAAATCTTTTTCATTGGGATTAAGGGTTTTTCTCCCAACCTATTAGAGAATGATTTTAGCGCCATTAAACTTCTCTCCGTACCCATTGCTCTTCCCTCTATCAATTTGGACCATGATTGATTTTTGTCAAAAAGTAAGCCTAAATAGGGAAACGACTCCACCACTTTAATTTTCCCAGAATCCATGAAAAAGAAGGTGGTCTGTCACATGTATCATCTTAGTTTTTTCAATTTTAGTCCACTTAAGTTGGTATCCGTTTCTCCTGGATAACACTGACTATCCATTTTTCTGGGGGGATGACACAACCCTGTGCACCAGTTGGATTTCACAATATTAAATTGGGTAATCACTGAAACCGGTAAATTGAATGTTTACTTTGCTGCACCTTTAAGGGGTTTGTGATCAGTTTAAAATCTATAGTTGATTCCTGGTGATCACCATGAAATGTTGGTAGCAAGTTGTCAGTGGTAGTGGACCGGTTATTAACTAATAGTATATTTCTAGATGAGAGTATCTTATTGAGGGTATTTCCATAAGTTGTATGAGAGAAGTGGTGGACAGAATTCCCCATCAGATCCTCCATACCACAGTCCCCGGGATGGATGTTAAAATCTCCCATCCAAATGATATTTAAGACAGTCTTTTGTTTGATACGTTTAGTTGCCTTATCAATGGCACGGTTCACTTCCTCCAGAACGGAATGCATATTTGGGCTAAAGTTATTGATATAATAATTTATTAGGAGCCAGAAGTCTTGGTTAGCCAACTCTAAGATGAGAAGATGAAAGTATGGACACTTTCCTTCTAACATCTTTACTTTCAGAGCCAATGTATTGGGGATCAAAGTTATTAAGTCCCCTTTGGCTCTTCCTGAGGGAGACGGGATAGCCCTGGTCTGGTATGAGCGGTAGCCATTTAGGAAGATCTCTTCTGTTGCTCAAGTCTCCTGTAGGCAGGAAATATCTTGGTCCTGCCATAGTTTGAGCCAGTGGACATCACTCAATTTGTTCAATTTCCTGCCACATTCCACGATACTACTCCTAATACATCTGAATACCCTCTATTGTTCTCACTAGGGGTAGTAGTCGGCTCTCTATCACTATTGGCCGCAAGGACCGCAGTGGACACCGGGGCATGCGCCTCCTGCTGGTTCGCGGATAGTCAATCACATATCTCCAAGCCTCAAAGATGGGCAAATCTGTTCTATAGGAGGATTCCCTGATTGTCCAACAGGTTTGGTCTCTCTGGGTTTTCCTTATATGAAGTGACGATTCAAGGTCCAATAGTGGAAGGGGCCTATAAAAGTACCCTAGGGATAGTGCTGTGATCTGTGGCCCAACAGGTGGAACTCTGCTCAAATGTTCTAAGAGGAGTCTTGGGACGTAGAAATTGTTGCAATTTATCATAACACACTCACCCTTTGTTACTTTCGGGGAAACCCCCAACCACCCTGCCCTTCTAGCCATGATGATTTGATTGGCTAGTCGTGCCCCACCATAACCAGTGCCAGCTGCATGGCAATTCAACCAGTGGAAGGACTTCTCCATTAGCTGAGTAGTTGTTTCGACTTGACCTTCCCTTAAGGTTGGGACATTTCTCAAAACTATCACATGAGACCGTGCTGGGAGCTCTGCTACCTGCTGAAGAGCATGGCTACCCATATTGTCAATTGATGTTAAGTCCGAACCCCAGAATTGAGCTGGCAAGCCAGCTAACTCATTTGTCTGATCGCTATTTACAAGAGTATGATGCAATCTACATGAGGCCTCCATAGATGTCAGCCTCTCTTCAATTTGGGACAATTTATACAGAAGGGGATTCAATAACACAGAAACCAAGGTCTCTACTCTTTTCAGGAAGTCGGCATCAGTCATGTATGTGGGTGGTGTAACAGTGTCAGTAGACATTACTGGTACAGATTGCCCCAATTCCAGTTCGTCTATCCTGGTACGTTTCCCAGCGTGTGACCCTTTCCAGGGTTTTTGGTTTTGGTGACTGCCTTCCCTTCTTCTTTGACTGGGGGTTCACTGTTACAGTTCTCTAGCTGGAGTGATGCTGTCTTGGCCCGGATCACTATGTTGCAGCTCGATGTAGTGCTGAAGGGGGGGTGGGGGGGGGGAGTGTGGAATATGGAGCATTAGCAAGATGAGGGGCAGACTGTTGTGGGGACCTGAAAGGGGGAACGCCCATGCTGTGAGTGCCAAGAGAGGAGCGTTTTTGTGTAATAAGGGAGTCCAAAGAAAGCCTTCGCTCTGTTAGCTCTATTTCATGTGTTGGAGCAGTCTCCGCCCTCTTTAGGAAGGCATCCAGGGTACCCACAACTCCACCCCCGGCCGTTCTGTGCGTCTTTTCCATTTGCTCATTATAAATGAGAGTAATGTTCAGTTCTACCCCAGACAAATCGATGCAAGTAAAAAAAGTAGGGGAAATCACAGTACCTTCAAAATGGACCAGATGTTAGGGAGTGGTCCCAGCCCAGCCTCCTCCGGGCTCTAGTGGCCTGGGCGCGTCCCTGTGTGCGTCCCTTGCCTCGGGTCGGCGGTGCCGCTTTGTATGCGACCTGCGCGCAAGGAGTGAACGGGGCTGTGGTTTCCCTACTCCGGGAGTGCTCCAAATGTTCCAGCCCGTTCCCTCTGCCAGAGATGCACCAGGTAAGACTGCGGCTACACGCTCCAGGTTTCGGCTGTGCTGCTTTGTACGCGACCTGTGTGCAAGGAGTGATGGGAGCTGTGGTTTCCCTCCTCCAGGAGTGCTCCAAAATTTCCAGCCCGTTCCCTCTACCAGAGAAGCACCAGGTAAGGCTGCAGCTACACGCGCCACGGGTCGGTGGTGCTGCTTTGTATGCGACCTGCGCGTAGGGTGACCAACTGGCATTGGTGCAAATTCAGGACGGTGAGTGTAAAAATTCAGGACAAAGGGTCAAAATTCAGGACACAAATTCAGGACAGGAGGTCAAAATTCAGGAAAAAACTTCAGGACAATTGGATAAGTTTTACAGACATATCAGAGGTTGCGCAATAGTATATAAGTAAGCCCAGCCATATCCAAACATATTCAACCATTTGCAAACCTATCCATCATGTATCCTTCCATCTATCCTTTCACTCATCCATCCCTTCATCCATCCTTTATCCATCCATCCACCCTTTCACCCTAGCCGTCTGTACACTCATCCATCCACTCTTCTACCCATCCATCCATTGACTAATCCATCCAGCCATTTACCCTTTCACCCATCTAGCCATCCTTTCCCTTACTCATCCATCCACCCAGGCACCGGAGCCATTACTGGGGGGAGGGCGGGCTGGAGGGGGACCAGGATCCACCAGGGTGGGCACAGGGGTGGGCATGCGGTATTCTAGTATCATCTTGGTCTCTTCCAGGGTGGGGTAGGGCTCCTCAACCCCTCCTGGACAAGACAATGAGAAGTCAGTCTCTCTTTTCAAAATGTTACTTTTGCCATCCCCCACTGTGATGTACAGTATTTAAAGGAGATACTCCAAGAGAACTGATTTAGCTGATTGTCCTCCTTACTTTATTAATCAGTGTGGGTGCGATTGTGCCATTTCTTTATTTTATTACATTAAAGACTTCATGTTTGAAGAATCGAGGTTTGTTTACAATTTAGTGACAGTAATTAATCTCTTTGCTGTGAAGAGAACCACGTGCTGCCTCGGTGTAATCCAGACCGGTTGTAGGATGTATGGGGCCCTGGGCAGAAAGGGAATGTCTCACACAACTTGCAGAGACATGACGCATTCAGGGCTGTTTTCATCTGAATAGATGCCCCCTGCTCCTGAAGCTGCAGCCCCTCCCTCTCAGTCACCTTCAAGCACCTCTTAACAGCTCATCAAGGGCTGGAGGTGTGAGGCGTGGAGGCTGCAGCTTCAAGAGCAGGGGCATCTATTCAGATGCAAACAGCCCTGAATGCGTCATGTCAAGTCAAGAAGGGAGGTGAGTTAAAGAATCCTTCACGGACAACGGACAGATGGCCGAAATTACGGACTGTCCTTGAAATTTACGGACGGTTGGTCACCCTACCTGCGCGCACGGAATGATGGAAGCTGTGCTTCCCCTCCTCCGGGAGTGCTCCCAACGTTCCAGCCTGTTTCCTTCGCCAGAGAAGCAACAGAGGCACCAGGTAAGACCATTAAAGGGCATTCAAGGGGAAATAGGATTTGGGAAATGGCTCAGGTTGGAATCCAAACAAGGGTTCTGCATAAAATATGCAGAAGGGGTTCGGTAAAATATGCGACATGCGGTCAGGCCAGGAAGTCCAAAATAATCTGTGGCCACATTCAAAGTCTACTGGTTCTGCCTTACTGTCAGTTCCGCCGTACCCTCGACCAGGGCAATGATAAGTTATTATTGCCAGAGTCCATCAGCAACTCCCCTCTGCTTGAGTCACCAATAGTAGTCCCTTCTATTTGTTGCAAGATGGTATATTCTGCAACAACTAAGTTAAGTCCCACACTAGACATGGGAACTCCATCTCGGTCTCATGCTCATTATTGAGCACAACAGTTCATTGTTCATCTTACAGGTTTCTCATGTACTTGTTGTCGAAGTTCGTTCCCAGGTATGTATCTATTGCTTCTTACAAGAAATATATCTATTCTACACTAACACGTTTTGAGAAAGCCTGCAAAAGAAGCAAGCCAGCAGAAATGTAGAACACCGTAGGTTCTCCAGGGACAGCGATTTACAGCCTGATTCATGAAGCAAAATTGCGCCCGCAATCGCTGCGAAAATGCAATTGCGGGCGCAATGTCCGTAATCGGCATTCAACATGAAGTCGCAAACACATAATAGCGAATTCGCAATAATATTCGCAGAATCCCGGTAGGAGAGCATTAGCGAATCGGAAAATGCGAAAAACCACGGATCCTGAGAAATAAATTGCGAATTCGCTATACAATCGCAATCGGTATTCATCAAAAACCTCAAATAGCGAAAAACCCAAAAATCGCAGTTTGCGCGGAGCAAATTAGGGCGAACTCAAAGCAGGTGGTAACCATAAAAGCCATTCAAAAATATTTTTAAAAAAACTGTTGGCCAATCAGTAACAGGTTCAGGCCTGACCTATCACACATAAGGACAATCAGCAGCAGCATTAGGAGTTCCACAATGCCAGGAATGTACATGTAAATGTACAGGAATTTATATAGCGCAAATCACCAAGCGGTTTCTAAGCGCTTGCTTAGGGAACCCGTCCTGGTATTCCCCTGTGAGATAACCCCGGCAGGGTATCCGCAAGGTGAAAGCCAGGCATCCCGCCGCGAGGGGCCGTTGTGGAGATTAAGCAAGCTATTGCCCAGAGTCACAGAGTGTGAACCCGTGAATCGAGTAGGCACCGGAGCGAGAATTGTCAAGTCCATGGACATTTTAGGACTCGAGACCCCGCCGAGCCGGGAATTGAACCCTGGTCCCGGGCTGACCTCTGCTTCCAGGTCTGCCTCCTCTAACCAGTGAGCCACACTTCTCCACTTCGCCGTCTACATGGTGGTCAGGCGGCGAAGGCTACAGCGAGCAGCACGGAGGAGAGGCCGGATCCAGGACAGGATATTCCGCCAGCGGGTCACCTTGCTGGGCCAAACCAGAGAGCAGATATATGCTAAATACAGGCTGAATGGGGAAATGATAATCCAGCTGATACATGACCTTGACCCCCTGATGCAGCACCCAACAAGGCGTACCAATGCGGTGCCTACACATGTGCAGGTATTGTGTAGCCTGCACCTCCGGGAGCTTCCAGGGGATAGTAGCGGTTGCTGGGGGGATATCCCAGCCCACCATGTCACGCTGCCTCAAGACTTTTGTTGACGCTATGCTTACCCAGCTACACCGACACATCAATTTTCCCACCAGCCAACAGGATTTGGACTTGACCAAGCTACAATTCTACAATGTAGCCCATTTTCCACATGTACTCGGATGCATAGACTGTACCCACATCGCCATCTGCCCACCAGCTGCCACGGAGTATATGTTCCGCAATCGCAAGTCCTACCACTCCCTCAACATACAGATGGTTTGCAATGCCAAGACATACATCACTGACATTGTGGCCCAGTACCCAGGGAGTACGCATGACTCCTACATATTCCGGCACAGCGGCCTCCACACACGACTGGCCAGGGGAGACTTTGGGGAAAGACACCTACTTGGTAAGTACACTTTGTCGACAATGTCACATTGCTATGAAGTAGCAGCGCAGCACAGGCACTCATCCTCTGCTCCTCTCATTCAGGTGACAGTGGCTACGCCCTCCGTGATTACCTCCTCACCCCATACCTCAACCCTGCTACACCCCAGCAACGGCGCTACAATGTTGCACACATTCGGACAAGGAATTGCATAGAAAGGACATTTGGGCTGCTCAAGAGCAGGTTCCGCATACTGCACAAGACCGGTGGGGCCATGTATTTCAGTCCTGCAGTGTGCTGCCGCATTGTGGCTGTCTGCGCAATACTGCATAACATTGCAACCAAGCGCCGGATACCTGTCGACATCTCTGGCAGTGAATCTGAAGGGGACGACCGGCCACCTGCACATGGGCACCATGCACGCGGGGAGAATCCAGCTGAAGGCCACAGACGTCGCAACCACATCACACTGAACAGTTTCTAATGCACTTCGAGGGCGCCGTGCAGCGGATCTAGCGCTCACGTGACCCCCTCCCTCCGGCTTGTTACACGCCTGGCCACGCCCACCTAGAGGCCACGCCCCCTTCCCGCCGCGCTGAGACGCTAGCACTTGGGCGATTCTGAGTCTCCTGAGGCAAAATAGCCGGGAGTGTGTTTGTTTTACTGAAATAATTGTGTAAATCTGTGTTTTTAAACTTACCTCGACTCCCATTACTATTTGAACTTCGAGGACGCCGTGCAGCGGATCTAGCGCTCACGTGACCCCCTCCCTCCGGCTTGTTACACGCCTGGCCACGCCCACCTAGAGGCCACGCCCCCTTCCCGCCTTTAGATTTCCTTTAACAATGTGCAATCCCAGAACGCGCAGCGGACGTGCGCAGCGGGCGCGCCTAAGGCAAGCCCGTCTGCGCCCGTCCGCGGCCGGACAGGGCCAGGGGCACGACCCCATGCCAAATTTACCTCATACTCTTCTGAGGAGCTTACAACCCTCCAAGGCAATTAGCCTCTCTCAGAAACTGTCCATAGACACATCGCCTCATTAGGTCTTGTCTCCTCTTACACTCCTACATTGCCGCCCTCCCGATCATTCCCTGCGCCACATGACTCTTCCCCGCCTGATCCTCCGCCTCCCACTCCATCGTTATCCGCTCTATTACTCAACACCAGGTCAGCGGTCAAGCACCACCATGAGCTGTTTGTCCTGCTTGATACTGAGAAGCCTGACTTGCTGCTCTTGACCGAAACCTGGTTCTGCGATTCTTCCCTTCCTGTTCTCCTGGCTACCCTCCCCCCTTCCTACGTTGCCCTACGTGTCGATCGTCCGGCAGGCAGGGTTGGTGGTGGTGTGGCGGCAATCGCTCGGTCAGAATTAAACCTTCAAACCCTTCCCTTCCCTCCCATCGCCCCCACTGAGTTCCTTGTAGTCCGTTCCCTATCCTTTTCTCCCCCTATTACTTGTCTCCTAATGTACCGCCCACCCCAGTCTTCGCCTCTGTTCCTACCGGCATTTCAAGACCTGCTGGCCAATTTGGTGGTCAATTACGCCTCGGTCTTAGTGCTTGGGGATTTTAACTACTGGCCTTCGGACCCCTCTGAGTGCACTGCTTCGAAAGAGTTCACAGAATCTCTTTCCTCTTTGAACTTTGTTCCGCACATAACTGTCCCCACTCACTCTCACGGTCACTCACTTGACCAGGTTTGGTCCCTCAATCTTCAAATATCCTCTGTGACTGTATCCCCCTGTTCTTGGTCCGACCATGCCCTTATTTCCTTTTCCATCTTCCACAACCGTGTATCCAAAGTCCCACACGCCAAAAATACCTGGGCGCGGAATTGGAACAGAGTCGACCTCCCTTCCTTGTCCTCCCTGCTTCGGAACTCTGCTCCGACTCTCTCTGGCCTTTCTTCCCACTCTCAAGCCAACGCTATTAACTCCTGGCTGACTGGAGGCTGCGACTCAGTGGCTCCCCTGCGTCGCATTTCCATCCGGCGACCTAAGGACTCCAACAGGTGGTTTAACGACCACCTAAAAGAACTAAAACTGTCCGCTCGACAGGCAGAGAGACGGTGGAGAAAAAACTATTGCCCCTCATTAAAAACCCGCTATCTTAAATCACTTGCCGATTATAAAACTGCAATTCTTTCTGCCAAAACCACCTATTTCTCTACAAAAATAATGGCAGCTGAAAACAAATCTAGAGAACTATTCGGCATAGTGAACGACCTGGCCTATTCTGATAGAGCCTCACCTCAAATCCCTCCATCCCAGTCACTATGCGACCAACTTAACATTTACTTCTTGGAGAAGATCGCCGCCATCAAGGCTAATATCCCCCCCCCTTCACCTGCCTTTGTGGATCCTTCCTTTCCCACTGTCCTTTGTCATCTTACCTCTATCCCTCCCCTTACTGAGGCTAGATTCCGGGAGATACTCCCCAAAGTAAAGTCGGGCTCTCCGGCAGACATCTGTCCGGCTCGAATCCTGCAACATATCTACTCCTCCTGCCCTGAATCCCCCATTACCTTCCTCAACAACTCCCTTGCGCAGGGAGTAGTGACCCCGGCGCTCAAAGCAGCCACTATAGTGCCCATTTGAAAAAAGCCTGGCGCTGACCCGTCCATCTCAGCCAACTACCGCCCAATTTCCCTGCTGCCCTACCTGGGCAAGGTGCTGGAACGCCATGTCACCGCGGTTTTCAGCGCCCACGTAGAGGCTAATGGGGGACTGGCCTCCCGCCAGGCTGGCTTTCGCCCCAGGCACTCGACCGAATCAGTGGTGGTCTCGGTCTTGGATAACCTCAGGAAGGGTATGGACAATAACAATCATCAGGCGCTGGTACTCCTCGATCTCTCCGCCGCCTTTGACACGGTTGACCACACCATCTTACTGTCCCGTGTCAGGGCGGCTGGAATTGAGGGTTCAGCCCTGATTTGGCTTTCCTCCTTCCTGAGGGACCGCACTCAGGCGGTCCGGCTAGGAGACTTTACGACCACCCCACTTCCTGTCACTTGTGGTGTTCCCCAGGGCTCCTCTCTTTTGCCTTTATTATTTAACCTCTATATCTCTCCTCTTATTTTCGCTCTTCAGCAGCTGGAGGTCACCGTGTATAATTATGCCGACGACCTCCAGCTCATCTTTGACCTGTCCTCCTCTCCTCTCTCTGTCTCTAACTTTCAATCTACCTTGACTTTCATCAGGGACTGGATGAACCACAACCATCTTAAATTGAACCCGGACAAAACCGAGCTGGTTCTCACCGGTGGTTCGTCCAGTCCCTGGAATTCCCGCTTCTGGCCCTCTTCTTTCGGTCCCTCCCCCACCCCCTCAACCGCAGTTAAAACACTGGGGGTTAAAATCAATAACCAGCTCACCCTTCATTCACAAATCAGCACTGTTGTCTCCTCCTGCTTCCTCACCCTCCGAACTATCCGCACGGTCTCCCGTTTCTTTTCCCCACAAGCACTCAAGCTGATCATGGCCGCACTGGTGATATCGCGGCTAGATTATGCTAATGCCATCTACAACGGCATTCCAGCATACAGCCTGCGGAGACTCCAGATGGTCCAGAACCAGGCGGCCCGGCTGGTCTATGGTCTCCCACGTTATCATCACTCCACACCCCTCCTCAGGGAGCTTCATTGGCTCCCTGTTAAGGAACGTTCCCTGTTCAAGACCGGCTGCATGGTCTTCCAGGCCCGTCAAGGCACTGCCCCCGCTTTCATCTCTTCGCTAATAAGTGAATACGTCCCTACCAGAGAGCTCCGTTCTTCTTCCAAATCCCTCCTCCAAATCCGACGCTTCAAACGTAAAAAGTGGGGTGGAACCAACTTCGCTACCCTGGCCCCCACGTTCTGGAACTCCCTCCCTGATCACCTCCGCTCTGCCACTCACTATCTTTCTTTCCGTAAAGATCTAAAAACGTTTCTTTTCAAACAGGCCTTTCCCGTGTAAATTCCCTTCTTGTCCACAACAGGTTTTACTTTGCCTCAGTTGTCCAACTCTCTATTAGCGCCAAGAAACCGTACGGTGCACGCTGCGCTTTATAAATATTTTAAATTAGAAATTAAATTAAATTAATGCACCCTCTTCCCTCACCCCACAAATCACAAATGCATGCAAAAAGTAATAATGACACAACGCCAATGTGTGCTGCTAAAATAAATATTATTGTTTCATTCACAATAATGGTACCACTTTAAATGTTGTCATTGCTAACAGTATTTCAGAATACTGCTGTGTGACAGGACAGGGCAGGCTTATACTCAGCCTGTGCCTGTAAGAGTCATATGAAGTCATGTGCGCCTCCTGCGCGTACCACCCAAGCGCCTCTGTGGCTCATCCTCATCCAAGGCACGTGCAGCTGCTGTGGGTCTGGTGATGCGCCTGCGTGCCCCTATGTGTGAGGCAGAGTGGCTGCTCACACTCGATGTCCCCTCACTGGCATCATCACCCCCAACAGTGGCAGGTAGAGCAGGAGGGTGTAGTGCTATCACGGCACTGGTCAGGTGCTCAAGGACCCTGGCCACATCCTCGCAGCACTGGATGAGCTGCTGCTGCTGCGCAAGGGACCGCCGCGATAACTGTGATGTGGCATTGCCTATGATATAATTGGACCTGGTGTAGGCGGTCAGCCGGGTCAATAGCTGACGGTGGCGGCGGCGTGCTGCGTTGCGCTGCGATGTATTTGCAGCAGCGCTGGCCTCCATGGCTGCAGTCATGCGGGCCATACCCTCCCCCACACCTGCCATGGCTGCAGTCATGCTGGCCATTCCCTCCCCCACACCTTCCATGGCTGCCGTCATGCGGTCCATCCGGTCCCCCACTCCGGCAACATTGCGCCCAATGTTGTACAGCTGTAGCTGTATGGCACCTTGCTGGTGTGCTTGCAGCTGATGTATGCGGAGCATGCGTCTTTCCACGCTCCTGTCCATTCCCCCTCCTGCTGATAGGTGCATTGGTCTGCAGGCGAGGCCTGCCACGCATGCTCTGCTGGCCTGACACAGTGGGTGGCCGCTGTGTTGCCGCTGTCGCAGGCCCTGATGTTGAAGCACCAGCTGCTGGTGGTGTCACGGCAGGCGTTGTTGGTGCGGCAGGGGCTGGAGGCACCCTGGTAGTGGACCTGGCTGCGGGAGTAGTTGCTGGGCCAGGCGCAGGAGGCACACTGGTGGTGGACTTGGCTGCGGGAGTAGTTGCTGCGCCAGACGCAGGAGGCACACTGGTGGTGGACCTGGCTGCGGGAGTAGTTGCTGCGCCAGACGCAGGAGGCACACTGGTGGTGGACTTGGCTGCGGGAGTAGTTGCTGGGGCAGGGGCTGGTGGCTGTGTATGTGGCGGCACCTCCTCCTCATCCTGTGCCTCCTCATCTATTTGCAGCCTCTCGCTGTCGCTGCTGTCTGCACCACCTGTGAGGGGAAGTGGACGTTCATTAGTTGCATGTATCTGTCACACGTGCAGTTGCTACATGCATGCTGGGTGACATTCCCTGACTCGCTATGGCTTTGCGTACTTTGGAACCTGTCTGGCTGCATTGTGGTACATCTACATTGTGGCCACACTACATGTCCCACAATGCTTCAGGGCATTACCTGATGTGGAACGATGGCATGACTATGGAACAATATGGGAGGCTAATTGGTCATGGACATTCATAGGGGACAGGGTCGCAGTCGCATGCCACTTACCTTGGTTGTCTTGGGTGGGGCGGGATGAGTCCAGATGAGTCACTCCGATGACCGCCTCTGTCTCCAGGGTGTTCTCTACTTGGTCCTCCATGGGGGTGTTTGGAGGGACTCTAGGTCCTCCCCCTCCAGTGCCCGATGACTCTCCAAGGCGCTCAGCCACCCTCTCTTTGGCACGACCTCGGAGGTCGTACCAGCGTTTTTTGAGTTCCTCCAGCGACCTATCAGCCACACCCACGGAGTTCACCGTGGACGCTATACCCTGCCAGATCCTGCGTTTTTCCTGTTCCGCCACCCTCCTAGAGTCCTTCCCAAACAGTTTTGAGTGGTTGGCCACCACCCCTTCTATTAAATGCTCCAGCTCGGAGAATTTTAACTTTCTCTTCCGCCCTGTGGTGTTGCTGGGCCCAGGAACTGCATCCTCAGACATTGCTGCACTGTACTTTCTGTGTTGTATCCAAACAGAATTGCAGGAGCTTACATGCGACTTCCCGTTTTCCCGATCTCGTGCTATTTGCTGTCCCGCTATTGACGAACTCGGTATTAGAGAATTCGCAATTCCGACACGGATGTAGCCGGTAATTGCGTATTTTATGCGATTTTCGATAATCGCAACCGGTATTAGCGGCCACGTGCGATTCGCTTTTCTTTCTCTAAAATAATCATGAATATCGTTTTGCGTGTCCTTGATAGCGAATCGCTATTAATCACTATTAGGGCCACGCAAAACGTCCCGTTGATGAATCAGGCTGTTTGGCCTTTAGCCTGAAGCCTGCTAACTTAAGACATTTAATTAATCATGCACATTTATATGCTTGTGCATTTTAAACATTCACGAGCATAAGATTCTTTAGTACTTTTAGTTCACTCTGCATTAATTAATACACATCAGATAATTGCATTGCTCATCACTAGATATAACTACAACTACCTAGGACCTTTTCAAAAGTGCGTTCGTGTAACATTAATGCATACATAGATGAAACATTTTCGTTTAACCTAATTTAGTATAAGGCATGTGTAAAGACCATTTAAAGCTAAGAACGACATTTCGAGCAGTTACACAGAGAGAATTGCACATCCTTATAAATTGTGTCTCAAACTTAAGTCATAATAAAAGATAGTCTAGAGTACATTACACATTGCAAATGCCTTATGTTATTGAAATTAACATGTCTAGAATTCTAAATCTTTGTAGTTGTAACAAAAACATATATAATTTATTAATACATGTTGGTCACTTTGTGTCAACACCAGACACATTGTTTTCTAAACATTTCATTAGAAGCATGTCTTATTTAGTGTAGACGATTCTAGGTTAAACATCAAAGGCATTTCTCTCTGCATTAATAAATATTCTATGTAGTAAATACTGTTTATCTACTAAAGACTCGCCATCCACACGGGCTGGTGAAACGTGGGCAAGTATCATAAAGACACGAATAACTCGTGCAAAGTACACATTCACTTTGTATATCAGGTAGCGGTCATGTTCAGGTTTTAGTGACTTGTAAAGAATGGGCAACCATGTTGCACCAGTGTACAGGGAAAGTTTGATGCAAAGGCAGCAGCTTGAGATTGATAATGGGTCTACTCTCTTGCTTGGCTTTCTCTGATGGTAATTGTTTCTTTCTTGCTGGTTCTGTGTTATGCACTCCTGGGGAGCAGGACTTAAGGCCAAGGAATATCTGGGTATGGACATAGTGTATCGATGCAGAGACGCGGGTGAAGGCATATGCCAGGAAAGGACAGATGCAAGCAAGGTAAAGTACAGGAACAGGACAAAGAAGACAGGGAAACCCTGATGTGTAAAGGGTTCTACACAGGCAAGACTCATAACTTCCCAGAGCAATATGGACAGTCAACAAATCTGTAGAGGTAGTCACCCTGCCAACCCCATAGAAAGGACGCAGCAGATGTGATTCTGTACCTGGAGATAAATAAGGATTGTACTTCATTTGGGTCATATGTTTCATCTATTAAATCATAGTATAGCGCTATCTATATATGAGGTTGGTCGATAGACATTTTGCCAACGTTGGGATCTGTGGCTGTGTGATTGCCTTATAGAACAAGCATTTACAATGCAACGGTCTCGCCTTTGCAAAAGTTAGAGCTATTGGCATTGTAAATGACAAAATTGTTATTTATGTGTTGGTTTTGAAAACAGATAAATAAATGGCACTGTCATTTACAATGCCAATAGCTTAATGTCTCGCAAATGTGAGACCTATTGCATTTGTACCCACACAGAGCCACACACACACACACACACAGAGCCACACACACACACACACACACAGAGCCACACACACACACAGAGCCACACACACACACAGAGCCACACACACAGAGCCACACACACAGAGCCACAACAAACACACACAGAGCGCCACACACACACACACAGCACCACACACACAGTGCCACACACACACACACACACAGCGACACACACACAGAGCGCTGGGTGAGGGGGTGTGAGGGTGATTGAGGTTGATTGAGGGTGAGTGTGGGTGTGAGAGGGTGAGTGAGGGTGTGAGAGTGTGAGAGGGTGAGGGAGGGTGTGTGAGGGTTAGAGGGTGAGGGAGCGTGTGTGAGAGGGTGTGTGGGGGTGAGGGGGTGTGTGAAGGTGAGGGGGTGTGAGGGTGTGAGTGAGGGGTGTGAGAGTGAGGAGGTGTGAGGGTGAGGGGGTGTAAGGGTGAGAGCAGGGGAGGGGTGTGAGGGTGAGGGTGTGTGAGGGTGTGTGAGGGTGAGGGGGCGTGAGTGTGGGTGAGGGGGTGAGAGGGTGAGTGAGGGTGAGAGGGTGAGTGAGGGTGAGAGGGTGTGTGAGGGCGAGTGAGGGTGTGTGTGGGCGAGTAAGGGTGAGTGAGGGTGAGGGGTGTGTGAAGGTGAGGGGGTGTGTGATAGTGAGGGGTGGTGAGGGGGCGTGAGTGTGAGGGGGTCTGAGGGGGTGGGAGGGGGAGGTGAGGGGGTGTGAAGGGGTGTGATGGTGAGGGTGTGTGAGGGTGAGGCTTTGTGAGGGTGAGGCTTTGTGAGGTGGTGTGAGGGTGAGGGTCTGTGAGAGTGAGGGTGTTTGAGGGTGAGGGTGTGTGAGGGTGAGGGTGGGTGAGGGGGTGTGAGGGTGAGGGTGTGTGAGGGGGTGTAAGGGGGTGTAAGCGTGAGGGTGTATGGGGAGGGGGTGTGAGGGTGAGTGGGTGAGGGTGTGTGAGGGTGAGGTGGTGTGAGGGTGCGGGGGTGTGAGAGTGAGGCATCCTATGAATTATGTTACAAATAGGTCATCACTAGAGACCACATCTCAAAGTAGTGTGTGGTTTTCAGAATACCAGGATGCTGATGTCAAGCAAGCAGCCACCAGCAGCGTTCTCAAAAGACCCTTTGTACATTTTCAGTTACATAGCCTACAAAAAATGTGCAATATTGTATAGCCATTACAAGTGATGGAGAAAGCAGATTTGGAGCATGTTGGCTTCGGCAGCAGAACTGTTGGTCATTCCGATTTCATAAACATCTCCTAAAATTCCACTCAAAATATATTGTTTAAAACATCAATCTCAATGTATTACATTTAAAAGCAAACTAGCACACTTGGCCATTGCACTGTGCACTTAGCTAAAATGTCAGTGTAAGCATCAAAATGCAGCAGTTTACCAATGGATAAAATGACCTTTGAAGTACATAGTTCTTTGAGCTGCGCCTATTGGTTCTAAAGCACACTTCAAGTGCTAACATACACCAGACAATATTAATAGTTTTACAACTAAGTACAAGGGGAAGAGTAATACACAGTGTGATGAAGTAAACACCACAGGACCAGCTACAGCTCTTTACCGGGACACTCCCTCCCTCACAATATCAATGCGTGGGAAGCCATAGCTGTGCACTGAAAGAGAAAACTCCCATCCAGAACAGTGGGATAGTGTGTTCTGTAACGCTCAGTCACTTTACGTGCAGCCCATCACTGTAGATGAGCTAGTGACAATAGCAGAGGCATTGTGACAACAGATTGGTAAACCGCCTCAAACATGACAGGTTCTCTGACTCACACAACATGTGTTGTAAAACAGGGTGTGTTCTCAGCTGCAGGAAAAGGTTTGAACAAATATAGTGTTTTGAGTGGAGTGGCTACTGCCTGATTGAAGTAATGAGATTATCATTACCTCTCACTCCCTGTAAACGTGGTAAAGAATCTTGGGGTTAACTTCGAGGCAGACCAGACTATGCTCTTTTTAAGTCAATGGAGTAGCATTACCCCTGTTCTTGTGCAAACCTATTCTTCCTTGTTACACCCACCAATACACACTCTGCGTTTTCTGCTTTGGTGACTCACAAATTGACTACTGCAAAGGTTTATACCAGGCCCTTCATATGATCATGTTGCAAAGTTTGTAAGCTTGTTAAGGACACTGCTGTTCCCCTTATCTCTTGGGCCACCTGCATAAAAAAGAAATCCGCCTGCTTCGAACACCCTCCTGGCTACCACTTAAGTGCTTTCCTAATGCACCACACAGCTGTTGGTGCACCACCTGCACCACCCCGCCCAAAGACAGGATTTATCAACACACCCTCAATTGTTCTTAGCACTAATCAAATTCTGGCCTACTAGTGCTGCCCCCACACCCCATGCTCCCATCATTTACCCAGGCAATGTAAGAGTAATAGTTCTTTCACTGCCCACACCCCTGCCTTGTGGAGTGCTCTTTCACCTTAAGCTGAAGTGCACTTATGAAAAAAATAAAATACAAATTTGCTTCTGTAACAATTCCAATGGATCGGACTAGTAGAAATGTCTATCTGTAGAAAGCCTAAGCACTAAGAAACATGTTGAATTCACCATAAATTAAGAACTTGATGACCAGGCACATCTTTTGCTTTTACCCCTGGAGACCATTTATTTTCAGTGATTTGGGAGTGATCGCGCTTTTCAGGGGAGGCATTAAGTACCTTGGTGAATGTGTCTTGGGAACCGATCAAATACACAGCTTACAATCGCCTGCTATGATGTGGAGAGCTGGTAATGTGGATTATTGTGCCCAGCCACTTCCCAATTGATCACCGAGGGAAAAGGCATCTGTTTCTCAAGTTTGGCAGAACACGTGGATAGCATTTGAAATCTGTATATCCCCTCAGTCTTTGCATTCCAGGGCTTCATTTCATTAGGAGGGAGTGTGTGTCAGCTCTTCTCTGAGGGGTGTGTGACTTTCATTAGGAGGCCACTGGCTCCAATCAACTGCAGGTACTCAGGAATAGATAGTCTGCTTCGTTTCACGCTTTCACATTACTAATCTATGATCTATCCAAACAGCATCAACATATAGTGTGCATTATAGGAGGCTATTAACCCACAACAGGGGGCGCGTTGACTGCATTGTTTTTCTGAGACCGCCTGCTTTCCCATGAAGCAAGATTGTTTTTCATGATTCTCCTTGCGTCCACTAGGCACCTGAACAACTCTACGTCCATCACTAAGTAAACTCACCACGTACAGAATGTAACCACAGGACACAATGCTGAACTGGGCATACGTGCCATGCCATAATATCACGCTAGACGTGCTGATGGTGCCAACAGAAACACGTCTGATGATGAAGAGGACGCATTGTAATTTAGAGAAATTACATTCGGGATGAGAAGGAAGTCTGGGAGCTATTACATAGCAAAGTATAAGTGTTATAGCAACCCAGCTTGGGTGTAACATGTGTAACTCTAAAGATAAAGATTGTCGCTGTTCCCGCTACACCACACAGACTTGGATAACTTTGAATGAAGAAAAACAAAACATGTACCTACACCTCTAATATCCTTCCAACGACAGCTACGTAGCTGCAGCATTCAGAAGTAAATGTGCTATAGAGAGTGCAGCAGTGCCCCTCATATCAAAGCATCTCAGACGAGTGGAGCAAAGCCTGCCCCTTTCATCAAAGCAGAGCAGCGTGGCTGGAAAAACAGTGCACTGGGGGGTAGAGGCAACGAAAATCCACACACAACTATCTTACCGCTTCCATCACCCCACTCGAGAACTGACATTCATGTCCCGCTCGACAGACAAACACCACGGGTACGAGGGGAGCCATACTCACAGCCCTGCCGCTGTCCGGACGAGGTGCTCTGCGCTGAGGAGACGCGCTCACGGCGGGGCCGGTGCAGGCTCACGGAGGTCCGGCACACAGAGGCGGGGCGCGCGCTCAGACCCTTTGAAGCTGCTCCTCAGAGCCCGGGAAACCCGACACCGCCTGATGTCACGGCACCGAGCACACTATTTCACATGCACCATCCACCGCATGGCACTTGAACAACAACCTCCACTCCTGGTGTCCTGCTGCATGCGTAAGGCAAAGGGAGAAACTTCAAAGGCAGGGGAGACCAGAGGAACATCACGACAAAGGCGTCAACGTCTCAAACTGACCCTGGCGATTACACGAAGGCCAAAGTGCGAATATATTCCTGATTTTCCGGCAGTTCTTAAAGTAACCAAATTAAAACAGCCATCGTCGCGTGTTTAAGCACTGCAGTGCAAAGGCACAAACAATAATAACAAGCGTTGTCAGAGCCGCCCCCGTGGGAGCACAGGGAGGAGACTGCGAGCGAGCAGGGAGCTGGCACAGACTGACGAAAAAAACAGCCCTGGCAAAAAAAAAAAAAGGAAACACCCACAATGTGACGAAACAAAGGGGGCGGGGCTTAAAAAACACAGAAATGCCCACGAATCTGCTCCGAGAATGATTGCCACACATCTCTTCCAATGGCTAGCCTCCATTTATGGAGCTAGCCAATGGAAGAGAGAGGCGGGTTCAACCCCAGTAACTGAAAGACAAAATTTCTCGAGCTGCGCGACACTGCTGCGCAGTGTACGCCAGTCGAGACCTAACAAGGGTATAGAAACTGGGGGATGGTTCATGGAATTTCTGGGTACAGATATCAGATGTGGCATCAGGGTGTTATGTGTCTCACTAATCGAAGCAACTGTGTGCTGTTGGAGATGTGTGGGAGATTACGGTGGGTCTGGCTCCAACATCTGGCCGTCCAGTGGGATGTGGGGTGTGGTGCAACTGACAGGCAGCATTATGATTGTACTCCCGGTGGAGATCCGGTGTGTGCATTTGTGGTCTGAACTCGTGGTTGTGGGTCCGTTGGTGTGTGCGTGCCGTCGCCTGGATCCTCACCGGGTGATGATTGCTTGAAGCGATGTAATAATATGGCCCACTCTATGGACATGTGGTGCTTACGTATCCCCTTTACCTCCTCCTCTCGTAATGCTTCTTCCTCTGCAGCAGCCCATTTGTGTATTGCTCCCACCCATGCAGCGAGCGGGGGACCTGTGGGAGTGCAAAAGGAATACACTTATGCACACGTGAGGACAAAGTAGGACACTTACCAGACAGAAAACGCATACAAGGCAAGCAGCAGAGAGGAAACTGCTGTTGGTAAAAAAACACAGACAGGCAGAGGAAACTGTAAACAGAGGACCACAAGACAAAAGGGTATTACTAAAGCACGTAACAATCAAGGAAAAACTGAAGCCAGGACAAGCATAAGGATTCAACAGCAGGAGACTAGGATTGCAAGATAATTAGAGAATACAAGAGAATCACAGAGAAAGGGCACATATTCAAGGAGCTAAATCTAGCGACGAAAATATAAAAGCTTGGGCAAACAAAAGGAATAGGCAATAGAAATAATAATTGGAACAGAAGGAACAAACTATAAACAATTAGAAAGGGAGCAGCAGATGGGACTGCAAAATGCAGAAAAGCCAGTAGCAAAAACGCAAGATAGGCTGGGAGAAAATCTGCATGGTAACAGGACACACACATTGGGTAAAGCAAGGCAGGAATTGGTCAATAAAACAGGCGACAAGAGTATTTTTTTCTAGTATGTCTGTTTTCAGTTCCTTTAACAATTGTTTTTGTTTTTCTGTTCAGTCCTCTTCTGACACAGTAGGCGTGACTAGATGGTACAGGGTACACCCTTGTAAATAATGTGGCAAGAATAGATAGCTAACAAAAAGAAAGGCGTCGATGCTTGTAAAGTTTGTTTGAAACTTTTAAGGTGGGATATTTTTCTAGACATTGATGCACCAAAACGTTTCCCTACTTGCCAATTTATAGAATGAAAAGATTACATTCATGTGTGCTATTTAAGATTTCTTGAAATTGTATGTATATTCTGTGTTGGTGAGAAAAGGGACTATTCTGTCTAACCTGTGAAGGTCTTCCTGTAAGTTATGCAGTATGTCAGTGACACTTCTGGTTCGTCTTCTAAAACTCGAAAACTCTAGAGGTGAGGAACCCTGGCTATTCATATGCCTTTCCTGGAGATAGATGAATGCGAATTGTGAGCCTGCAAATGAAAATGAAGGAAAATATTGATATTCACAAGCTATAATTAGACTGTAATTCTAGCATTTCTAGAGCGTGTTAAACCAAAAACCATCAAAGCGCTAACTACGGAAAAGACTGTGTGATAGGTGAGGACCCCAAGTAGAACAAGCATTTGCAATGCAATAGGTCTCGCATTTACTAGAGTTTGAGCAATTGGCATTGTAGATTACAATGCCTTTTATTAATGTGTTGGTTTTTTAAACAAATAAATAAAAGGCATTGTCATTTCCAATGCCAGTAGCATAAACTTTCGCAAATGCGAGACCTATGGCATTATAAATGCTTGTTCAAAAAGAGATAGGTTGTCAAATAAAATCCATGAATAGGAAACTTTGTGTCTTACAGACTTGGAACAATGCTGTAATCATAGTGGGAAATAGGCAGTTAAATAGAGACAGGGTGCAGATAGATCAGACAGCACAGAGAGTAGTTACCAAGTTGGAGGCTGAACTATCAGCTAAAATGAAGACAGGAGACAGACACCAACATGAGTCAGAGGGGCAAGGCGAGGTCAAGGTTGCAGTGAAGGAGAAAAGAGTTGTCTGGGCACCCTATAAATGCGTGGGACAGATTGCAGCTAACGTAGAGACTTGTTTACATACATTAATTGATATTTTATAAATAACATACATACATAATTTTGTATACCGAATGCAGAAATAGCAGTAATACATTTGTATAATACATCCGTGCAGTTTGTGCTCATAAGTATAGTGAGAAATATATTCACATATTAGAATTAAGGAGGGCACTGAATATGTTACACCTATGTCATTATCCACTGTTAAAATAAGCCACCTTTCTTTTGATCATCTCATACTCCTTGAGGCCTTTGTTGACAGCATCCAGTGTGTTTATTCACTTTCACTCCTTAAAGTTAAGAGTGACTTTGAAATCCCCTCCTCTCGGGTTTAGTTTAACTTTTTTAAGAACAAGCTATCTCCAACAGCCTGGTGTTTTGCATTCCTGAAATGCTCCACCAATAGCACTTCCTTAGTTCCACAATGCACTCGACTGCAATGTTGTAGTATTATGGCTTTGACTTTGTGTCTGGTTTGGCTCACATAGATCAAATCATAAGGACATTTCACCATGTAGATGACATCTATGCTGTTACGATGTCTAAATTCATTGAGGTAGACATTCCTGCCTTTGTGCTTGAATTCTTTCAGCACCTCTATCATGTTGCAGGCTTTACAACTGCCACATTTGAGCTGTGCCACGATGGGGACAAACTCAGAAAACTGTGTAAATCAGGCCGATCAGGGGATGGTAATAATGCCTTGGTACCTGGTACCTAGCATTCTCACCCCTCTTGTAGGTAATCAAGGTTTGGTCTGGGATGTCCAGCTCATCTTGCACAAGGGTCCAACGTCAATTAATTACTTACTGGATCTCATTGTTACATGTGCTGATGAATACTAATATATTGTTACTGTTGTTTCTTTCTCTCGACTTCAAAAGACGCTCTTTTAGATAGTACCAGGCCCTCTTCCTGGCCCTCCGTAACAAGCCTTTTGGATGACCCTTTTCCTGAAGCTTGTTAATAAGCACGTTCAACTCCTTAAAGTAGAGAGCCATGAGAGCATTATACTTATGGACATATAAGTACTGCAGAAACAGCAGGTTCTCTCTCAGACTCTTCTGGGGTGGTGGTTAGAGAAGTGTGTTACTTTGAGTGGGCTTCCGATACATTGTTGTATATAATTCATTCTCTCTTGACTTTAATTGGGTTGTCTAGGAAATTAATCTCATTTCTATTATGCATCGTGCTGAATTGCATGTCACTGACTCGACTGTTGAGCCAGCTTAAAAAAGAATCAAGTATTAGTTCCTCACCAGACCATATAATGAGCTTGTTGTCCATATATGTCTGCCATAGAACAATGTTATCCAAAGAGGGGGTTAAACTCAGAGTATATGTGTGTTTTGTCAAAGACATCCATACATAGATTGCTTGGGACTGGGGCAAACCCGCCTGCCATCGCTGCACCTTATGGCTGATAGTAAAACACATTACTCCAGTATTGGAACTTTCATGGATTCACATGCTTGAATCATTCTCCGTCGTCATGATGGAGTCCCCGGTAATATAAAATAGTAGTAGTAGAAGTGGTAAACACAACATAAATAATAGGGCCCTGATAGGTATAAACTAGGAAAGGCCTAGGCCTCTTCAGTTTAACAGCCTATCATGGTCATTATGGAAAAAGAACCAAAGTTCTGCCTCAGCCAATCAGCATCACTCACCCTGTAGAACCCTCCAGAGGGAAAGGTCAGCATCTCAGCTTTTCTACCGCAGGTTGTGCTAAGGGAGTCTCCTCTGAGTTCTGCTCAGTGTTTCTCTTCAAAGGACTTTTCCAAAGATTTCCTGTCAGAAAAGTACTCTAACATTATTTTATTGACTTTTATAGACTGGATTTACATATTTGTTGGTTTAATTTAACTGAACCATGGCTGAAAGATCTAAAAAAGGCTCTCTTTAGAGAATGTGCCACTTGCCTGAAGAAAATGCTTTATGTAGAGGATCCTCACAAGGACTGCATTTATTGTCTGTACCCTTCCTACAAGGCTGCAGACTCCGAATATTGCCATACATTCTCAAATAAAACTTTGAGGGATCGAGAAGAACGTCTCTTAATTTTGCTTCAAAAGCTTAAAAGTAGGTCTGACCCTGTCTCAGTCTCAGAGAGAGAGCAGTGAGCATCTAAAGCTTCAAAAGCATCTTCAAAAGATCAAGGAATCCTTCACAATCTGATAAGGAACCTGCCCAAAAATGTGTCTTCCCCTGAGCGCAGTAAGGGCTCTCACAAAAAAGAGCATCCTAAAAGGATATTTCTGAGCCAGCTATACCTCCAGCTAAGCTTAAAATGACATTTAAGAAACCCTCTTCTGACAAGCAACCAGTAGTTTCTCTGGTAAAGGAAGGTACCTCAACCTCATCGACGAGACGCTGTTCCACTGGCACATGGACGACTTGTTCCATGGCTGTTTCATCATCGACGACAACCTTGGCATCATCGATGCAGGGTTCAATCTCGTCTACCATCCCTCTTATGATTAAAGACAAGCATTCGTCATCAGCAACAAAGTCACAGTCATCGTCGAGTAAAGTTCCGTCGACAAAGTCATCGTTGTCATCGCCGTCGAAAGAGGTGTCGGCGAAAATTCAATGACTGGCGAAGCAGTCATCATCGACGGGGTCCCACCGTCGACGACATCGTTGTCGAAGAAGCCATCGACAAAAGAACAGTCTCCTGCATCGACGAGATCTCTACCGTCAGACAATCCGCAACCATCGTCAAAGTCACGTACGTCGACAAAATCTTAATCGACGACGGAACAAAGACCTCTGCCGGAAACTTCGTCGTCGGCAGAATCGTCGACGATCACTGTATCTATAAGGAAAAAATTGCCTGACAAGACACAGGAAGTGCAAATTACACCTGAACACACTTCTCCTATTAGGATTACACCCCTATTACCTACTCATCTATTGTAAGGGGATGAAGATGAGGTTTCTGGACAAGATGTAGGTATGTTTGGAGATGCTTATTGCCCATCAGAACATCATGCGAAATGTCAGCCATATGATGATGAGGAGGATGATCAACAATACTATGATCAGGCCTATTTTCTGCAGACTTCTGAAAGGCTACAGCAGTCTCATGAAGAAATGGTTACTATGCCCTCTGCTCTACTATCTGATTTACAATTCATGCTTCAAGATTACAGACAATGGTATCCGCCGTCAGGTTGGACCATCAGGCTTCCACCGTCTCAAGTAACGTCACCAGTGCAAAGTAGTACTCCAGCTGTATTATTGGTTCCTGGAACACCACAAACTGCTCCTCTCCAGGACCCAGCTTCTTCAGATGAAGAGGGGGAATTGCCTGACATGGCCTCGGAATGTGATGATTATAGACTACCATCTCCTCCATCTCCAACTCCCCCCATGGTAGATTCCCCTCCTGAAGACATTGAGGGATTTGACAGCGTGCAGCTAAAATGTTTGCTATTCCTATGCCATCCAAACAGGCCAACTGCTTTTTATATGATTTTAAAGAGCCTTTCCAGAAGTCAGTCAGAGCTATTCCCATAATAGACTATATTTAGGACGAAGTTATTAAAATAATGAAGAACCCAGCATCAGTGCGAGCTGTGCTGCCACATCTTGGCAAGAAGTATAAGACCACTGATGACTCTCCAGCATGTCTCATGGGGCACCCAAAACCGGACTCAGTGGTAAGGCAAGCCACTCAGTGATGTTCTAGAAATCCTGCAGCACCATTATCTACACCTCCAGACAAAGAAGGTAGGCGTCTGAATTCAATTGGTAAAAGGTTTTCAGCAATGTCTGCGCTGAAAGTTAAAGCTGCAAATTCTCTGCCCATTTTATGGCGCTACGATCGCCAAATGTGGACGGACATTGCTTCATACACCGACCAACTGCCAGAAGATGTTCGAGAAGAAGCAAAAAAGATTTTGCATGAAGGAGAGAGGGCCTCATACGAAATAATTGATTCAGCTATGGATGTCGCTGTAACAGGTTTTAGACAGCTAGCTGGGGCAGCAGTTTTGTGCAGGCAAGGATGGCTTAAGGCCACTTCTTTCCATCCTGAAGTCAAGAATAAGATACTGGATCTACCATATGATAGGAAAGCTCTTTTTGGTCCCCAGGTGGAAGAGGCCCTCAAAACTATCAAGGCAGACACCGATACTGCCAAGTCGTTGGGGACGCTCCAATTCAAAAGAGTTCCTTTTCGTGATTCTAGAGGAAGAGTTCAACTATCTTAAAAAGGAGGGTATCAGCAACATCTCTACCCAGCGTACTTTTCCACATCTCAATTGTACCGGCCTCAGTACCATCAGAGGCAACCACCTCAGTCATCCTACATTAAATTAAATAGCGGACAATCATCACGAGCTGGCAAAGATACCAACCGTCGACAATGATACACCACAGGCTCCGGCTCCATCTCTTCTATCATCCAATTCAAGTCCAATTCATTCTGCCCGCTAGGAGGCAACATCTGCCATCACCTCCAGCAATGGCAGTCCATCATCACGGACCAATTGGTTCTTCATTTAGTACAATTCGGACATATCCTGGAGTTTGCCCAGAAACCGCCTACAACGCCTCCAAAAATCTCTCCCCACAGGCATCTCAAAGCACTTCAGCAGGAGGTCAGAATCACGATTCGAAAAGGTGCGAAAGAACGTGTACCGTTGTCCAGCAGGGGAACAGGTTTCTATTCCCGTTTCTTATTGGTCAGAAAGAAGTTAAAGCAATGGAGGCCAATTTTGGACCTCCAAAATCTAAATCTAGATTTGAGAAAACAATTGTTCCGACTTTTAACATTGTAGGAGGTGCTGAAGCTTCTACATCAAGAGATTTTATGACAACCTTAGATGGCCAGGATGCTGACATCCACATTCCTATTTACCCAAAGCATAGGAAATACCTAAGATTTGTAGTAGCCGGACGCCACTACCAATTCACTGTACTTCCCTTTGGTCTAAAGTCAGCCCCCAAGATTTTCACCAAATGCCTGGCGCCAGTCTCAGTGTTCCTCAGACAGCAATAACATCAATTTTTTCCATATTTGGACGACTGGCTGATCAAGGCTCCGTCCAAAGAGGCAGCAATACAGTCAACAAAAGCATGCACATCTCTCTTCAAGAGATTAGGTCTTACGATCCTCCTTCAGAAATCAAGTCAAATTCTATCTCAGGGAAAAATCTTTTTAGGAGCTCCTTTAAACGCAATCTTCTTAAGGCGAGTACTGCAGAAGAACATCAGGAACAACTTCTCAATAGGGCAAACTCAATAAAAATAAAAGTCTAATTCGCTCCAACTTTACAAATCCCTATTGGGAATGATGTAATTTTGCATACCGCTAGTTCCCCTTTGCCATCTCAAGATGCGCCTAATTCAGGAAGAACTAGACAAGCAATGGGTCAAATCAAAACGATCCTTCGACGACATCGTCTGTGTAACTCCTCATCTAGTGAAAAACCTAGGATAGTGGACAAACAAGGACCGTCTGTCAGTGGGGCTTTCCTTACATCAGCAAGTCGCTCCGCAAGTGGTTACAACAGATGCGTCCCTAGAGGGATAGGGAGGTTTTCTCCAGGAACTTCAAGTAAGAGGTAAATGGAATCAAAGTCAAATTCAGCCTCACATAAATGTGCTGGAACTGAAGGCAGTACATTTAGACTTACAGGCTTTCCTTCCTAGGATTCACAATTTATCTGTACTGGTCCGAACGGACAATACAACAACTATGCACTACATAAACAAGCAATGAGGTAAAAAGTCTCATCATCCCTCCAGGGAGGCTCAAATCTTATGGGAATGGGCCGTAGCTCAGAGAATCCGTTTGCGAGCTGAACATGTTCCAGGATGTAAGAATACAATTGCAGACACCCTAAGCAGGTTGACAACAGCATGTCACGAATGGGAGATTTACTACCAAACTTTACAGGGCATATTTCGGATGTGGGGCAGTCTGGAACTGGACCTATTTGCAACTCACCATAACCGCAAATGCCGGTACTATGCAAGCTGGCATCCCAACAGGGATCATGGGGGAACGCTTTTTCGATTGCATGGTCCGGCATCTTTGCCTACACTATTCTTTCCATTCCTCTGATCCCAAGGGTTCTCAGGAAGATGAGAACAGAACCATGCAGGCTGATAGTCATTGCTCCAGCATGGCCATGCCCGCACTGGTATACAGAACTGTTTCTCTTATCGCAGGTTCCGCATCTTCAACTTCCAGTAATTCCCAATCTCCTGACAATGGACCAAGGTCAGATTCTTCACCCAGATCTCAAGAGCTTACACGGCATGGCTCCTGAACACAATGAGTTCCATCATCTGAACATCTCTAGTGAATGTAGTGAGGTTTTAGCCAAGGGAAGGGCAGAAAGTACCAACAGGACTTACCTTCTCAAATGGAAACGCTTCTGCATTTGGTGTTATCAAAAGAATATACATCCACTATCTTCCTCTCCGGAACAGATCTTACCTTACCTCCTTCAGCTAACAAAACCGGGCTTGGCCCATAGCTCGATAAAGGTCCATTTAGCGTCCATTTCCAGATATAGGAGATCACTTTCTTCCCCATCTCTATGGTCATCTAGAGTTGTAAAAGAATTCCTCAAAGGACTGTTTCGAATGTTCCCTCCAGTAAGATCTCCACCTCCGTTATGGCAATTGAACATGATTCTTTCACAGCTGATGAAACCCCCATTCCAACCAATTCACACAGCGGATATAAAATTTCTGTCTTGGAAGTTAGCCTGGCTCCTTGCATTGACATCTGCCAGAAGGGTTAGTAAAATTCAAGCCTTCGTGATAGAGGAACCCCTTTTATAGTTCAAAACGGATGGAGTTCTGCTACGCACAAATCCGAAATTCATTCCCAAGGTTCCCTCGGATTTCCACCTGAACAAACCGGTAGTGCTTAAGACTTTCTTCCTGAATCCACGGACATCAGCAGAGAGAGCTCTGCCTTCTCTGGATGTCAAGCGTTGCTTGAAATTTTACCTGCATTACACGCAAACTTTTCATAAGACATCTCAATTATTTGTCACATTTAGTGCACCACAGAAAGGTTTCCCACTTTCTAAACAGAGTATATCGAGATGGATTGCAAATGCCATAAAGTTTTGTCACCAAAAAGCAGGCAGACAGCTATCTGCAAGAGTTTGAGCACACTCCACGAGGGCAGTATCGACATCAGTGGCTTTGTTTGCGGGTATGTCCCTTCCAGATATTTGCAGAGCTGCAACGTGGAAGAATAGGCACATATTCACCAGATACTATTGCCTGGACTCACCAAGTTGAAATGACACAGCGGTGGGTCAAGCAGTACTCGTCATATGTTTCGCTAAGGTGAACCACCCCTGTCTACCCTCTTGCCTCTTATTTTGTATCACATTTACTTGTATTAACTGTTTGCCGTTAGGCATGAGGTTTTACTGTTAATGATGATTTGCTTGTTTGATGGCCACTTACGTTTATTATTATTATGCATTTTGTTAATTTCTAATGACTATGGTAAATGTGCTACCAACAGCTTGCTAATCTGATTCAAGCATGTGAATCTATGAAAGTTTCAATACTGGAGTAAGAAACAAGTTACTTACCTGTAACTATAGTTCTTTTTCCATAATGACCATGATAGGTTCCTTATCAGATTGCGAAGGATCCCTTGATCTTTTGAAGATATTTTTGAAGCCTTAAATGCTCACTCTCTGAGTCTGATACAGGGTCAGACCTACTTTTAAGCTTTTGAAGCCAAATTAAGAGACGTCCTTCTCGATCCCTCAAAGTTTTATTTGAAAAAGTATGGCAATTTTTGGAGTCTGTAGCCTTGTGGGAAGGGTACAGACAATAAATGCAGTCCTTCTGAGGATCCTCTACATAAAGCATTTTCTTCAGGCAAGTGGCACATTATCTAAAGAGAGCCTTTTTTTAGATCTTTCAGCCATGGTTCAGTTAAATTAAACCAACAAATAGGTAAATCCAGTCTATAAAAGTCAATAAAATAATGTTAGAGTACTTTCCTGACAGGATATCTTTGGAAAAGTCCTTTGAAGAGAAAAACTGAGCAGAGCTCGGAGGAGACTCCCTTAGCACAACCTGCGGTAGAAAAGCTGAGGTGCTGACCTTTCCCTCTGGAGGGTTCTACAGGTTGAGTGATGCTGATTGGCTGAGGCAGAACTTTGGTTCTTTTTCCATAATGACCATGATAGGCTGTTAAACTGAAGAGGCCTAGGCCTTTCCTAGTTTATACCTATCAGGATCCTATTATTTATGTTGTGTGCAACACTACTACTACTACTATTTCATATTACCGGGGGCTCCTTTTGTGACGAAGGGGAATCATTCAAACATGTGAATCTATGAAAGCTTCCAATACTGGAGAACTATAGTTACAGGTAAGTAACTTGTTTCTTTTGGAAGAAAAAGAAAGTCATTGTTAACGCTATTTCAAGGAATAATACAATAAAGTCAGCGGGTGTTCCGAATTTTTTTCTATTTTCCCAAACTGTCTTCATCACCTGAGGTTCATCTTTCTGAGGGATATTTGTGTACAGTGATGGAACATCCATTCTCACTAGGATCTGATCTTGAGGCTTAAAAGGGTGCCCTTCTATCTGTCTAATAATGTCCATGGTATCTCTAATGTAGGCCTTAGTTTATTCTGCAAATGGTTTGATAAATGCATCAATGTATTTGCACAGGGGTTCCAAATCTGAACCACACCCTGATGCGATAGGACATTAATGTGCTTTTGTACATGTTTATGTCTTTTTTTTGCAATGAGTAAATGGTTCGTGTGCATGGGATCTTTTATTTTAGAAAGGCATATTCATGTTCACCTAGATGGGAAACAACCTTTACAACGCAGTCATTACATCGCAATACCTTTACATAGCAGTCATTACATCGCAACATCCTTTACATCGCATGTCATACAACGCAGCCATTACATTGCATGTCACTACAACGCATGTCATTACCACGCAGGCATTACATCGCAAGTCATTACAACGCATATCATTACAACGCATAGTACCCTTACACTATCTGACACTTACCCCACTGTGGCACTCACTGGAGTTAGAATAGTAATTTTTACCCCTACACTATTAAACACTTACCCTACTGTTGCACTCACTGGAGTTAGAATAGTAATTATTATCCCTATACTATCCAACACTTACCTTAAATGCAATGTAATGGTATGCATTGTAATGGTATGCATTGTAAAGGTATAATGTGATGTAATGGAATGCGTTGTAAAGGTAGTTTCTGAAAATGCGATGTAATGGCATGCTATGTAAAAGAATGCATTGTAAAGGATGTTGCAATGTAAAAACGGTGTTGTATAGGCATGCATTGTAAATGCATGCGTTGTAACATAATACATTCACTTAGATATCTTTCAGACAAACCCATGTCCATTTGGGAGTTATTGAGACAGCAAACCTCTTGTGTTGGATTGCTTGCAAACTTTGTGTAATGCTCTTGCACACTCAGTTAAGACAAAATCGCCTGCCTGTAGTCGTCAACATCCTGGATAACAATATCCCCTCCCTTGTCAGCAGGCTTAATCACTATGGTCTTATTGATTCTATTCGAGTTCAGAGCCAAGGTCTCTTCTTTCTTGATGTTGTATTTCACGTAAAGTTGTTACTAAGTATTTAAAAAACCTCTCAGTACAACTTGCTCGAATGCTAGAACGTTACGAGACATCATATGTGAAGGAGGTGTGAATAAGGATGGAGGTCTGAGCCCAGTAGCATCCCATTTAGCCTCAAAAAGGATATTCTTAAAATAATGTATCAGCCAAATCTTCCTAGAGAATTGATGACGTTTTATAATGATGTTGAATTTAATGGGAAGAGTTGTAGGGGCAAAAGAGGCCCTTGGTCAGTAGTTCATGTTCAGATGACCTTATTTTCTATTTAGAAAGATTGATGATGGGATTATCCCTGTCCATGACCATTGAGGGCGCTACCAGCTGTGAGTCTGACCTCAGGTCTGACTCTCTCCATGTTTGTTCTACTGATAGAATCTTCTCCTCTGACTTCTACCTCTCCCTCTCCCCTGGCCTCTTTACCGATCCCTGTTATTGTTCTTCCTCCATGTCCCTCCCCCTAAAAAAGTATTACCTTGGTTGAAATCAGTATTTTCTCGGGCTGGCAGGTATGAGGAAATACTAGTGTCAGGCTGTTCCTTGTCTGCCTCAAAACCACTTGATAGAGAGGACTTTGAAAATGTGGTGTAATTCCTTTGGGAATGTCTCTCTCTGCATGTATGGTGACCTTCCTAGTGTTTGATCCCAAAAGAACATCTCTTTAAGTACAGTAATGATTACATTAGCTATGGCCAGTGAATGCATAAACTACGCCTTAGATGATTCACCCAAGTTTTGTAATGTTATAGATGATAAATAGCATAACACTAACACCCAAGGGTCTCGTTGCTGGGCAAATAAGGGAAAGTGCTGTAAATAAGATAGCTAATATGTAAAGATACAATGTTGTTCTGTTTGGCCTTCTTACTTTAGTTGCAATCAAGATAGTTCGAGACTACACTGTGAACTTCATTAAACACGAGAGAATGTTGAGAAAAATGCCTTGAAGAAAAACAAATATGTCAAAGTCTTAATAAAATAAAAGTGAATGTTTTTATACAGATCCCATAGCTCCAACAGTAACACAAAAGGCCCGTTTTAAAATCAAGGATGCAAAGTGCCACTTACGGCCACGCAACAAGGAGCAAGTCAAAGATGACAACAAACAGGCTTCCATAGGTAGGTGACTTATCCCCCATTTTTAAAGTAGCAGAAGCATTTTAAAGTGCTCCATTGTGATTTTTATTTTGTAAACTTAGTGTGAAAATGAGGATGGCATTTTTGGTGTTAAACATTCAGTGCAAAAACGTATTAGCCAGCCCTTTTGGCTTTGCCAATGTATTTTCCATTATTCTGGCCCGCCTTTTTGAATGCCCTGTCTACTGTAGTTAGCCTAAATGCAAACAGTAGTATCCGATGGTCCCCGTTTATCATATTCTTTCCCCTCTTATCTGGAGGTAGCTAAATACCACTTTCTTAAGCGCTATTTTCTGAGCAATTAGCTGCTACTTCAGCCAATCTCTGTAGTTCACAATCCCAGTTTTACCCCATCCTTGACTTCTATTGTCATTAAATGAGTACCGCCCTCGGACAGTGCCACTTGCTATGTAAGGGTTCGCTTCACTCCGCCTTTAGACTGCAGATGCGTTCATGATGTAAAACAAAGCTCTTCATTCCTCGCAAACTGATATCTGAAGACCTTATCCTCTTAAACACCGACTTGCAGTGACGCTATTGTCTAATTTCCCCAAAGAACACCGATAGCTTTTTACTCAGGTTCCATGACTCTTATGATTTTATACATGATGCCTGAGCATTTATAATTATAATGCCTGCGTTTATAATTATAAACTATATATCAAATTACACCTACACTTACCTAGGTATTTATAAACTTTTGGTCTTTCTTCATAATTGCACCTGTGTGGGAATCATTCTCACCATTTGTATGCTTTTTTGGAAAAAATACTATTAACTACATATTACAGCCTTGAAAAAGCTCCAGGCATGCGAGCAATTGGGCAGGGGAAACATGTGTTGTCTGTACAATTTGCAGTATTTTGTTGAATTACAAATTGAAACTGAACACAGTGAACTACCGAACACAAGCATTTACTTTTTACACAATAAACCTTTGTGGGAGATGTATGTTTATTGATTACTTTCCGACTGTGTTTTTTTCTGAATTTACATTCCATGTATTTCTGCATACTAATATATGGGCTCGAGGGCCCTACCTATGAATCAACGGGAATGCATCCAGATATCAACCAGACAACTCAATTGGCTCAAAATGGCTATTTAGTTGGATATTAAGGCTTCAGAGTTCTTCCTTTAGGCTCGTGTATGCTCTAGTGATCACAGTTTCGCCACAAGATCAGAAATTGTCTCATTTATCTTAGCGAGAAACATATATATTCAGAAGTCACAGATGGTGGTATGAACCTTTTTATGTCTGCTGTTGGGCGGTTTGGGTCAGTCTCCTTTATATGTTGTTAATTTGAACAAATAGTACTCAGGAGTGGTACATGAGTTTACATTTACTTAAGCGTGGGTGATAGGCAAAAGTTTAGTCTATCTCCTGGATTGCCAACATTACTGCTTTATCTCCCATAATTCATTTACTTGTGGCTGCTTCCAGCACATGAACCTATCTCCCCCAAATACAGATTCTTGTTTTCCTGATCCTGAAGCAGATCCTTGTGGGATCCAATCAGTAAACCTTGTGACCCTGTAGCTCAGCTAGAAGCCAAATCTGCAGTACTGTTGTGGTGTAGTTCCTATATTCCCAATAGGCTCTGCGCATTGGAATAATATATCCTGTAGATTAGACGTAGGACTGAGGTCGACTAGGTCTCTACCGAATATACTAAACTTAATTGTGTGTGCCAGCTAGCTCAGAGGTCACTAGAAACGTTCTCGAATTCACAAGAAGGGATTAGTCTCTGACAACCGCATAAAAATGACAACTTTGTTTCCCCAAGATAAAATGTATCTTCTGAGTCGTGGAGACAATACATAGATATTTCACTCAGTCAATCGTGCATGCTTCGTTTCACTTGAGGTGCAGAGAAATAGATAGACGGGCATTTAAAAAGATTTATTGAACAGTCTTCTTTCTCAAGCATAAGAAGTGGACTGCTACAATCGTAACACAGTTTGTAAAATATAACGCGTACAGTATAAATAGTAGAATGAAATATTACTGTAAGAGCTTTGTATGGTTCCTAAACCATATAAAAATACATACATAAATAACAGAGGCTAAAAGTACTCAACTGGTGCTTCTAAAATACGCCTACCTAACCTAAGCTTAGTACTAGGGAAGAAGTAAGTGAGGTGTAGCATAAATGTAGTATTCTTTTGCCAAGAATCTGCCCAAGATTTCTCTAAGAGTCTAATCAGCTCCGTACCTTAGTTTAGAATGGAGAAGGCTGGTCTCGGGACTCGATTTCCCCACAACCCGCAAGGGTAGCTTGGAAACACTGAAGCTGGATTTCTCGGCAGGAGAAAAGACAGCGTCTCTCTCAGTGCGTCTGCTGGAGGGTCGCCTTCCTTCGGCACTTGCTGTAACAGGCTGTGTCGGGCAAGTAGATAATCGAACTGCTCCAAACCACCGTGTGTTTGCTTGGGCAAGTGTGGGCATATTTATACCTTGAAGGTGCCTGGTTTGCGTATGGTTGGACATAATAACGTCATCAAAGAGTCTCAGTTCTTTGAAAACTCCATGAGTTCTTGGATAAATCAGTGCTCAAGCTAGGGGAAGTCCCTGACTGCTGAAGGCGGGTTTTTCCAAGAATTTGTTGTGGATTTTCTGAACTAGTGGAAGTAGCCCTGCCGTATTTGGACTGCATGAGCTATGCCTAAATATGGTTATGATTTCTATGCCTATATAAGGATATAGTGATTTATACCTATATAAGGGCATCAATCGGGAAACTTACAATAGGGTCCTAAAATGATATATATCACCCACTCCACGCTATTATGTTCATCTAAGAGTAAATACTAAAACATATAATCTAGAGCATGTGTTTACAACCCCCCAAAATATCATATAAAATGCATTTGAAACGGTTGCACACGAAAAAATTAGCATTTTGTATAGTACACATTTAAAGCAAATGACTTCATTGTACGCATATGAAACGATATCAGCAATGCTAACTGATTGAATCACGAAAATTACATTTATGAAATGGCTCTTAGTTACAGAAGGAAAAAAAGTCGAGACCATCCCATAGCACAATATACATACTGCTTTTTGTTTGTGGATTAGGCTAATATTGTTTCTTAGGAAGTGTTCAAGGAATTCTTGTTCTCTAAGAATAGTTCTACTTTAAGCAGATTACTTAGTGCCAAAGTTCAGTCTGTTTGGGAAAAAAATTCAAATCAAATTGTAATAAGTAGAGTTCTAAACATGGAAGCTTTTATCTTGAAAAAGTGAAGGTCGAATTTCAGAGTTCGTAAGAACGCAGTGTGCTTAATTTCAAAAGTTATTCTCGGTGTCAGGAGAAAACATTAAGTTATGAAGGCTGGCAAAGAAATCGTCTACCACAGTAGATGAAAGTTTGACTACTTCATTAAAAAGGTAAATTGTGCACAGATGCGAAGCATCGCCGTCAGCGTCAGCCGCGTTAGCAATGTTCATATCAGATGGTACCTGTGCCTGTTGATCCGCGTATCTCACCTCCAGATGGATTTGCTCGTGAGATCTCAATGAATGCCGTCGTCAGGATTGGTAGCCGTTGGGGGCAACACAACATGTGAGCCGTTACCGGACCCAGTAATGCATCAGCATCCGTTGGCGCAACCGATGGTAGTGTTAGACAGACATCTCACACGCATTCCTCTCCACAAAGCAGGCATTGTAGAACAGGTAAGATGCAAGTCAACGCCGTCTCCTTGTCGTGCTTCAACATCCTGCGCATGCTACGTAAGATCTTCCGATGGATACCCACCGAGACCAGGAAGACGGTCACCCAGGCCCTCGTCACCAGCCGTCTGGACTACGGCAACTCCCTTAACGCCGGAACCACCGCCAAACTCCAGAAGAGACTCCAGCGGATCCAGAACACCTCAGCTCGACTCATCCTGGACATCCCCCGCCGCAGCCACATCTCCGGACACCTGAGAGACCTGCACTGGCTCCCGGTCAACAAGAGAATCACCTTCCGGCTCCTCACCCACGCACACAAAGCCCTACACAACCAAGGCCCAGGATACCTCAACAGCCGCCTCAACTTCTACGCTCCCAAACGCCAGCTTTGATCGACCAGCCACGCCCTCGCCGCCGTCCCCCGCATCCGAAGAGCCACCACAGGAGGAAGGTCCTTCTCCTACCTGGCCGCCAAGACTTGGAACTCCCTTCCGACCCATCTCCGCCTGACCCAAGACCACCTCGCCTTCAGGAAGCAGCTCAACACCTGGCTGTTCGAACAGTAGCGGACCGCCCCCCCCACAGCGCCTTGAGACCCTCCGGGTGAGTAGTGCGCTATACAAATGCTTTGATTGATTGATTGATTGATCTTTCCAGATTGGTCTGAATGACAGGAACCATGTGGTATTCAGATCTCTCAAACGAGCCAAGCCAAGGATCTGCGTTATTCTGTCACGGTACCTCATCGCCTGTAGCACATGCTCCATGCCGGCTTGGGTATCGTTGGTGGCCGGATTTGCCATAACGGAGCAGTAGGAATAAAAAAAAGATCCCTGCTACAAGTCCCAAAATGAGAGCCAGGCCGCCGAACACAGAGTGGACAAAGTTAGGAAAAAGGCCCGGGACTGCTTCAAAGGGTGCTAACAGTCCCGAAAAAATTGTCTTAAATACATGTGCAATACCGCTGGTATCAGACATGTTAAAGGTACGACCTAACATGTCTGCGAAATGTACTGGGCAGTTTGTTGATAATAATGAACGTATCTCTGCAGAGGACCTTGCACCTTGCAGATCATACGTCTCTCTGGACAAGGTCAGTGGCACAGTTTTTTGCAAAAGAATGGCTTTCATTCTGCTTAAAGTATCAATTCGTATAGAAGAGATGTTCAGTGAAGGCCATAGTGGCGACTCCCAGTCTGTCTTTTTTTTTATTTTTTATATATATTTTAATTGATTATAACACAAGAGTAAAAATGTACATATCGGGTGTCATTTGGCGAAACAAGTTACAGTAGGGAACGGGCAAAGAAGTCGAGGAAATACACTACAGTTATAGCCATCTGAGAAATATCAATACCAGCTTAGAACTAGGGCAAAATAAACAACACAGATAACCGTAGGCCAACATTATCAGAACCCGCCCACCAAGGAGACAGGATATATAGATTAAACACTCGACACCCAGATACGAAAAACAAAAGGCTCAGGAGAATATGCCACATCTCTTGGGGAAAAGGGAATAGACAGGTCATAGAACAAAATAAAGGAAACATTAATAAAAAAACACAACCCCCACCCTGCACCCCTGCAGATGGCTACGACCTAACCCCACTAGCAGCGTGCCTGTCGCCCCCTAAACTACACCCCAAGGAAGGGAAAAGATGGAGGAGGAGACATGTTACAAAACGATACGGGCTCCCGGACTCCCCTCCCCCCGCCAAAGGCAGACGTCCCCTACCGTGGTATTAAGCGAATCATAGCAGACTAATAAGCAAACCGATAGGGGAGCCACCGACAGAGAAAGGACCGTCCCGCCCAGTCCCCGGCACCACAGAGGCAGCAAATCTCTTGTCGAACAAAACCGTTACACCAAACCCAGACAATCAGAATCCCATCTGGCCCTCACTCCCACAGATACAACCCAGCAGAGCCAAAAGAAAGTCACTGTACCGAAGTCAAACTGTCAAATTCAGCCCTGGCCCTTACGATCCATAGTACACACCCCATCCAATAGGACCAATATAGTAGCAAAAGAGTCAAAGCGTTGATGAAAAAGGAGATCAATATAGCCTGGAAGGGTCAAAAAGGTTAAGTTTCGAAGTCTGTCAGAGACACGAAAGTCAGTCCAAAAGGTATCAGCGGAGGTATCCAAAAGAGAAGAAAGAAGTGAGTCCTGTGCGGGCGATAACTTTGGAGATCTTGCTAGTCGTTCGGGGGTTCCGGTAACGTACCGTTGTAGTTGTGTGGATACAATTGGCTCCAGTGTCTGATTATGTTCGGGGTCCTCCTCTCGAGGTAGAACAAGCTTCCCGGGGGTCATCGTATGTTGCAGGTCTGACAAAAGGCTGGAGTCCGGTCCCAAACAAACAGTCTCGATACTTGCAGCCAAATTGTGGAGAGCGGTCTCCATTTTCAGGCGAAGAGCCCCGATGGCGGCCATTACGGTCCCCAGGGTCGGTCCACACGGCGTCCGATCCATCTCCGCGTAAGCGATAATAAAGCAGATCTTCAGCCTCGGAGACCGGCTACTCCGGGGAAACCAAAAGGCGCGGAGAGGACGGAAGTGACTGGTGACTCATAGGCTTGGCACTCTTTACACCGCTGCCAAGAGCAGGGGCCCCACCCGCGGACCCCGAGGCTGCAGCAGGGTCCCGGGACCTTGGCAACCACGTCTCGTCGCCGTCGTCTAGTATTCGCCAGGACCAAGACCACCACCAGGATCGAGAATATGTGCCACTCTGATGAGACCGGACTCCGCCGGGTACCCGCTGCCGATGTTGTTCAACTGAAACCCGGCTGGGTCAGTACTCGAGGCCCCGGCTCAAACACTGGAGTAGGCCCGAAAATGAAAGACGGTGTAACTCCGTCAAGAAAGGTGATAAAAACTCCGGGATTGCCCCCCGGGCTCAGCAACGATTCAGACACACAGGAGTCTGGCGGGAGGTCAGGATAAAGTTCAGGATAAGTCCGCCAGCGACGGAGGTCGACGGAGCCGGGAGCTTATGCGGCCATCTTGGTTGCTTGCGTAGCTCCTCCTCCTCCCAGTCTGTCTTGGTTGTAGGAAACAATACTTACATACAACAAGTGACCCTGGCTGACACAGTAACGAGATAGCTTATTCCTGCCATCATTCCACAACAGCTGTGATCATTTAACATAACGTAGCTGCCATTGGAAAGCTGCCTGAAAATTGGATCTATCACCGCTGTGGGCGAACCCTGCAGGTGGCAAGAAAGGTTATTGGAAGAACCTTCGCAGGCTCCGTGTAAATTAATACCTTGACACAATAGTGTACCGCTTAGTGAGTTTTCACAATTTTTACCACTAAGAAATACTTCCTTTCTCCCACTGCAACATTTGTGTGTGTATGGTAAATCCCAGGTCGACTTAATGTATTCTTTACCCAACCTTTCATACAGGCCTGCTGGTATGTGTTTTAATCAATACTGCAACTGGAAAGTCGTCACTGGTATCGTGATGGTGCCATGTATTATCCATTCAACTAATGGTTTCTCAGAAACGGTCAGTTGCAATCTCCAGTTTTTCAATGCTCAGCACCGTATAGTCTGCTCCCCTCTGTGCCAACGAGATTTGTTTATCTGTAAGGTTGAATACAGTAAACAGTGACGTAGTGTTGATTAAACGCCAGGGCACATAGACAGAATGAAGGTTTTGCAACGTCCAGCCTAGTAGCATTATAGAACGTAATTGAGACTGGCCATGTTGTAGCATTAGCAAGTCCTGTTCCATTATGTCTATGGCAGATGATACAATGGTGTCCAAAGAGTAAATTCTGAACGACAGAGTTGTTAACCCATTGTCAACTACAGAGAGTGATTTCGCTAGATTATTACAATCAATTTCTCGTATTCTTTCAGCTGTTTCCATTTGCGTGACTTTCCAAGCTTCATTGTAAGAAGCATATATACCGGCGAATATGAAACGTTTATGACGTGGATTACGAGGACCTAGTAAGAATTCTCGTAATACAACGTCATCTTTAAGCAAAGAAAAGTATTGTTTTATGTCTGGAAGTATAGATCTCTATAGCTACTCAAGGCATAGTTTTCCTACACTATAAATTATTAGTATCCCTGGATGTTGTCTTTGGATATATCTTGGATCTGGCCGAGTTACTGTGAACCTTTGTGTCTTGTTCAGGAATCCAGCTTGACAGTTATTCGTGTCTGTGGGGCGATACAAAAGGGGATGATGGACGGAGCGTTTGAGCAAATCAAACACTCACCCCCAGTCAACTGATCTGGGTTTAATCCATCACCATTCTTTAGCCCACTCAGCCACCCCATTTCAGACATGGCTATATGCAAATCAGTCTGACCCTGTGACTCGTGGGAACAGTCCAGCCCGAACTGCCAAGCCATGTCTTCCATGGACCGGAAACAAGCATCCTAGGACCGGTTTCGGATTCATAATCCTCATCAGCCAGGCTATCTTGAATCCAGTGGCCAAGTGAGCAAGGGACTCACGTCTGAGCATACCCTGCCACACTTAGGGCGAACAAAGCGATACAAAAGGGGATGATGGACGGAGCGTTTGAGCCAGATTAACCATTTTTTCTATTCAGGATTTGTTCTGTTGTAAAATATAATTTACGTCTACCTCCTCATCTGAAGTTAAATTACTATCAGGTGTGGCTTTAAGTATGGACGGTTTGTTTAAATCTTTTATCTTAGCAATGCCAAGACAAGATGTCTGTTGAACAGTGTCATTTAGGAACATCATTTGTTCTGGGATGATGCAGGCTCTGAACAATGCTTCTAAACCTTGTACCTGCCAGTCTTTTGTGCCCCAAACAGTTTTTGTCTCACTGTTGTCTTTCCAAAAGTCAAAGCCTAAGGTGGACAATTGAGCATAAAAGGCAGCAGAATAAATTTGTTTAGTATTTGTCAACATACTTTTCATGCCTGTCTTATTCACATTTTTAAAGTAAAAACTTTCTGGGTTTGTAACATTAAAACCTGTGAAATATGGACATTTTCTAAGAAACGTTTTAGAACTACCTTTTGGAGGTGTTGGACAATGTTCCCATTGATTATAAGTTAAAACATTTCTAGGGTTTGCAGATTTATGCAAGTAATGATGGCCAAAATGATTAAAAAATACATTTCTTCATAATTTGATGAACCTTCTAAGTATTCATTTTTTGTATATTTTGCTGACATTTCTAAGTCTGCCATCATGTTATTAACAGTCTCAAAGTCCCAATCATCAGAAAATGTGCTAGGTGAGACGAAATCACTCAAGGAAACCTTAAATTGACTCGGAATCTTTAGCAGCTCAACAGGGCCATAAATGTCATAATCAGTTGTGTCCCATGCTATTCCACCAGGTAGTGGGACCCCTGTGATGTTCACTGATGACAGGTCTCGTTGTTCACAATGAGAGGATTTGTGTGGCTTCAGGAGCAAGTTGATGTTCTTACTTGCTGTGTCCATTTTAATGTGCTTTCCATCTATCAGCTTTCCCAAACTTAACACAAGAATGAGCCATAGCAGGAGATAAAGTACACCTAACACAATCCAAAGTTCAACCCATGGTGAAACCAGATATGTATTTGTAAGCTCTGGACCAAGTTCCTTTATTTTTTCCTTGAAAGATTTGTTTGCTGGCGTAGTTTCAGGTTCACTGGGATCCTCAGAAAAGTTATCGAAGTTGATAAAATAGCCAGAGGCAGTTCTGTCAATTGTTGGTATTGCATCCGAATTCTTTGAAACCGCTGGAGTTGCCTGTTCCCTTGACATATTTGTATAGTCAGATGCTACATCATTGTAGATGGGAGTTTCTCGACAAACTGTTATTTGTGTTTCAAGAGGCACAAGTTCCATGGCTTTGTTGCATAGTCCTTATTTTCTCACTGCAGGTTTATCAAAGGTGATACGTCTTTTAGTTTGAACCTCTTGGATTGTAGCAAGATTTGGTCGTCTGCTACATCTTGGGAGTCCATTGGGCCTACTACTTATTATCGGCCACATGGTGTGCTTTTACCAGGTCAATTGACACAGACCGGTTCTCCTTTTTACCAGCAAGGGGTGGCAGTAGTACTGTTCTTGATCTTTGGATTGCTAGTACAGGTACTGGTTTTCTGTATGAAGGCCCAAATTCCTTCTTGTCCACTATCTTCTCCCTGACCAGATCCCCAATCTTTGGAATACAGACAGGTCTTGCTGGGACAGGTGGTTTTTCTTCAGTGGTCATTTGTTTTTTGCTGGTATTGCTTAGACTTCTTCTTTTAAGTCCTATAACAGCCAAACGATCTTTGATATCAAAGGGTTTTTGTTCTACCACTGAAGTGTGGCGATCGAGATCTTCGACCAACATTCTAGTACCAAAAAGGATTTCATATGGAGTGATTCCACCCAGAGAATTTCTTGGCAGGTTATTAAGACTACGTTGGACATTTATTAGATGTTTGACCCACCCATCACCCGAACCTAATACCCTAGTTGGTATAGATTGCTATATGTCCCGTTTTTTTCTCTCCACAACCGAATTTCCCTCGGGATGGAATGGACCCGAAAATTGCAATGCAACGCCCAAACTGGCCATGGCCTCCTTGTAAGCCCTAGAGCTAAACGCAAGACCCTGGTCAGAATGTAGCGTACCGATTGTGTAAGTGCCGATAAAGACTCGCAAATCTTTTATAACAGTTCGAGCGTCAGCTGAGCGCTGGGGCCACATCCAAATGAATCATGTCTTAATATTTGTGAGACTGCCTCAGTCTATTCGGACGTCCGCATGTAGATAGCCTTATGCTGTCTAACAGTGGTGTCTGTACTGGGCTGGCTACTCTGTATGCAGGAATCTGGTGGTGTAACAGTCATCGCAATTAATTCCGAATTCGTATACTTGAGCTTTCATCCCTGGCCACCAGTACATCTCTTCTAATTCTAGTAGAGATTTAGAGATCCCTTGATGTATCAGACCCTCTCCCATATGTGCTTCGAAAATGAGAACACCTCTCCTGTTCCTGTTTGGAATTACCCTATCCCCCACTTCAGGTATTCGAGCAAAAGGAACAGAGTTTGCATCAATTATGTATTTATATTCGAGTGGATAGTTTAGAGGTAACGCGGCTCCACTGCCAATGCTCTTTGCATTGACAGCGAGTATGGTTTCACCGTCTATCGTTGATTTCGAACGATTGATTGTAGCTACGGAAGCCGTTTGCACAGCTGCATTCGCTGCTGCATCAGCCAATGAATTCCCTGCAAGTGAACGCCATCACGTTGATGGTTCAGTGTATGAATCACGTGAGTCTTTTGTAGTTCTTTCTGCAAAAGAACTACTTGTTCCCAAAGCTTTTTATGCTTGATCGTGCCACCTTTTGTATTTTTAAAACCAATTTGAACCCAGGTCTGCAGATATTCATTGTAATTCCTGACGCAGTTATACGAATCGCACACTATGAGTGTGGGGAATTCGCGATCGGTATTTTCAAGCGCCATCTTGAATGCCTGTAGTTCAGCTCGCTGAGCTGTACAGTCTCCGAGAGATTTCAATTTTGGGACCATAGGTCTGAATTTACCATTGTGCCAGCGACCATTAACAATCGTGCATGCAGCACTGTAAGCTTGTTTGCCCCCAATCGCGGGCTGTGCTGATCCGTCTGTTTATATTATACAGCTGTAATGTTCTAGAGGTAGAATTTCAGTAGGCAGAGGACATTCTTGTTCGTATTGGAGAAATTATTGTGTCTTCAAGTAAGGGTCAAAAACGTATTCAACGTCTGTTGCACCAAGAGAATTAACCCATTGTATCCATCTCTGATATAAAGCTTTTTCTATTTGGAATGCTTGCCTTCGTCACTGCCTCTAAGGCAGGTACAGGTGTAATGACTTTAATGCGTTTACACTGTGCGAGGGCTCTCACCTTTGCTACAGCAGTCTGAACCGCTGTCAGAATTTTTTCTGTTGAAGTGAATTTTATTTCAGCTTGTGTGTACAAGTGTGATTTATAAGCAATTGTTACTTTTTCACCTTCATTAAAGGTTAAGTACGTGAATCCGCATCTTCCTGGGATGATTCGGATTACATGGTTGCGTAAGTTTACGCGTGTCTGTAAATGTGTTGTTGCCAACAAGTCTGTTTGCACTGAACGCAAAATTTCTGTGTGTTTTTGAGTTCAATTAGTAGGTTTGAAATCAGGTTTGATTAATTTGTAGAGAGGTTTAACCCTTTCTGCGTAATTCAGAATGTAAGTTCTTCCAAAGTTTAGGAATCCTAGAATTGACTGTAGGTTTTTCAGCGTTTTTGGAGTTTAGAGCAGCGCACATTTTTCTAAAAAGTTTGCTGCCAGGCTTTTGCCTTCACTCGAAAGTTTGTATCCCAAGAACAGGACGTCGAGGTGGGCGATTCTGGACTTTTTAAAGTTGAATTTATACCCTTCTGAGGCGAACCCAAGTATTATGGTGTTCAAGTGCCTGTCTAAATCATCATCTGTAAGATAGATGTCATCGACATACATTTGTAGTAACTCTGTTACTCTGGCTGAAAATAATCCAGGACTGTTCTTGAATCCCTGGGGGAGACGGCAAAATTGTCCTTGTGTCCCCATGATTGAGAAAGCGGTCAAGTACCTGCTTTCTGGTGCAATGTTTTGACAGAAGAAACCGTTTGAAATGTCTAATGTCGATTTGTATTTTTTGCGCACAATGTTTTTCATCATTGCTGCACTGTGTGCATTTTATACTGCAAAAGTTTTGCTACAAGAGTTTAAATGTCTGTAGTCCAAAACTAGACGATATGTATTGGCTGGTTTGGAGACTAGAAACCAAGGATTGTTAATTGATGAGGTGTATGTTTCAATCACCCCTTGGTATTCTAGTTGATCTAAGATCTCCCTGACTTGATGTTTTGGTTCCTGCTTTACTGGATACTGCCTCTGAGCAGTAGGTTGATTTTTTACTGGATTTTATGGTGAGGAGAATCCTCATCTCATCCCACATGATTTTTATATAATGCTGGAGCCTGGACCACATCCCATTTTCTGGCATAGGTGTATTTTTTATGAATAGGAATATCATTAGAGAAGGCTGGCATAATGATTTCTTCGCCATTTGGGCACTCCCTGACAAACTCAGGTGGGCAGTCTTTTTCAGCTAGAAGGATGTCATAACCCGTAGATAGTTTTTCCCAAAAGAGTGCTTTTTTTTCCCTAGTTCTATCCCCCTCCATTCGGAGCGTTACTTCATATAACTAATGTGGTACACTAACCCTGGTGTCGGCAGTTTCAACCTGAATGTATTCATTCAGATCCACTGTCTCCAGATGATCCTTCAGGATCCTGCGAGCTATGGTGACCTCTGCTGTGCTGTCCAGCATTGTCTGGGCCCACTCCCCGTTTATGAGTTGCATCATCAAGATCCTCGGCATGTCTGATTTTTAGACTTGCTACCTTCTTTTTGGTGAATTGGGTTTTCTTATTCTTCAGAACGTGTTGATCGTCTTTGGACTTCACCTGTTCTTCATTTTGTTCTGATCGTCTTCTTCTTTCGGATTTCTGTGAGGAAGTCTGAACGGTATGAGAGGATCGTGTATCAGTATCTTGATATCTATCTGGTTTTCTTATATTGTCCCTATTTCTAAGGTTATATCTCTTCTCAGAGGGCTCCTTCTGAGGTGACCTTCCTCTGGACTGAGAATGCTTCTTTTTAGGAAGTGTCTGTTTAGTGTTCTCCCACTTCTTTTTAGGAGTAATGAGATTATTTTTGATAAAAACTTTTTCGGATTTTCTGTTAGTTCGGGCTTTACAGGTTTCCCTCCCAAACTATCTCTACCTAGTTCTTCATAAGATTTTTCAATAATTCTGGCAAGTTCATATGGTTGCTCAGTGATATCTGTTTCTTTTAGCAGATTGCCACAGATGCTGCTTCACCTTTAATGTTGGCTAATAGTATAGCCGAGACCTGTTTGAAATCTTTCAGTAATTTCATACCTAGATTCAAGGCCGGTTCGGGACCGTATTCATTTTGAATCTGTCTCAGAACGTCGGGTATTACCATCATAGACTGGACACCATGCGTTTTTGTGTAGATTGAAGCAAAGACTGTACCCCAAGTGTCGCAGTCCTCTAAGTGTGGTGCAATCCCCATTGGTAGACAGATTGTTAGAATCCTGTGTTTCTCATGAGGTGTACTATCGGGAAATACTGCCTCTATTTGAGTAATTTTTTGGGCTAACCAGAATGGAATTTGTTCCCATTTTGCGGGCAACTTACCGATTACTGACTGTATAGTCTGTGGTGTGATTTTGTTTGTGTTCCCCTGATGAGGGGTGTGCTGTGGAATTCTAATAGCAGGTTGGACTGTTAAGGTCCGCATGACATATTGTACCAATTGTCTATGTATTTTAATTAATTGTTTTACCTGAGCTAATAGTTCTACATCTGACATTCTTTCAATGTTAGGATGTGGTGTATATAGCTGGCTAATACCGGCCATGTAGCTCCTGGTCTACCTAGTGGACTGAGCCTGGTAATGTGATTTTGATGTTGTAGGCGCTATAAACCAGAGCTGATGCTCTTGGTAAGTTAGTGGGATTTCAATGTCCTCGAAAGGAACGTATTCCGCTGGAGGTTCCTCCATTTTATAGTAGTGGAACTCATGTGTTACTGGATTTGCTTGTGGAAAGACAATCCATGAATAGAATACCTCTGTCTGCCGATATTCATGTGCCTCTATCACAAATATTACTTTACCCCCTCTCGATGATACTCCATTATTTATGAGTTTGTAAGTTATAATTTTCCTTACATTTGCCAGGATGTGTATAACATCCGGGTTATTTTGTTGGAGACCTGACTCGTCTAGGTTTTGTGCAAGTGCTGCTGTTGCAGCTCCAGCTAACTCTTCGTCACTCTCCGTCATTTTTTATGAAGGCTTTACAGAGCAAGTTTCAAGGAAATAAAGATAAGGTGCACAATATTTTGGAACACTGTATCCTTCAACGTTGAAAAAAACCACAAACTAATACATAGGATTTTTCGTCCTACTCAGTTTAAGGCGGATGTTTTATCCTTTAACCCACTCCAGATGTCTATTGGAGTATTTTACGGGAAAAAGGGGTCTCTGTGAAAAGCATGACTGAGTTACTCTAGTATCTAGTGTTAAATTAGTGCCTTACCAAACGTTGGCCGCCTTGTAGTGTAGTTCCTATATTGCCAATAGGCTCTGCGCATTGGAATAATATATCCTGTAGATTAGACGTAGGACTGAGGTCGACTAGGTCTCTACCGAATATACTAAACTTAATTGTTCCAGCTAGCTCAGAGGTCACTAGAAACTTTCTTGAATTCACGAGAAGGGATTAGTCTCTGACAACCGCATAAACATGACAAATTTGTTTCCCCAAGATAAAACGTATCTTCAGAGTCATGGAAACAATAGATAGATATTTCACTCAGTCAATCGAGCATGCTTCGTTTCACTAGAGGTGCAGAGAAACAGATAGACGGGCATTTTCAATAAAAAGATTTATTGAACAGTCTTCTTTGTCAAGCATAAGTAATGAACTGCTACAATCGTAACAGTTTGTAAAATATAATGCGTACAGTATAAATAGTAGAATGAAATAATACTGTAAGAGCATTGTATGGTTCCTAAACCATATAAAAATACATACATATATAACAGGCTAAAGGTACTCAACTGGTGCTTGTAAAATACGCCTACCTCGGTGTACCTAACCTAAGCTTAGTACTAGGGAAGAAGTGAGGTGTAGCATAAATGTAGTATTCTTTTGCCAATAATATGCCCAAGATTTCTCTAAGAGTCTAATCAGCTCTGTACCTTAGTTTAGAATGGAGAAAATTGGTCTCGGGACCCGATTTCCCAACAACCCGCAAGGGTAGCTTGGAAACACTGAAGCTGGATTTCTCTGCAGGAGAAAAGACAGCGTCTCTCTCAGTGCGTCTGCTGGAGGGTCGGCTTCCTTCGGCACTTGCTGTAGCAGGCTGCGTCGGGCAAGTAGATAGTCGAACTGCTCCAAACCACCGTGTGTTTGCTTGGGCAAGTGTGGGCATATTTATACCTTGAAGGTGCCTGGTTTGACGTATGGTTGGACATAATAACGTCATCAAAAAATCTCAGGTCTTTGAAAACTCCATGAGTTCTTGGATAAATCAGTGCTCAAGCAAGGGGAAGTCCCTGACTGCTGAAGGCGGGTTTTTCCAAGAAATCGTTGTGGATTTTCGGAACTAGTGGAAGGAGCCCTGCCGTATTTGGACTGCATGAGCTATGCCTAAATATGGTTATGATTTCTATGCCTATATAAGGATATATTGATTTATACCTATATAAGGGCATGAATCAGGAAACTTACAATAGGGTCCTAAAATAATACATAACACTGTGATAGTGTCAGGATGAGAGAAATAGCAGTAGCTTTGACCTATGTAAGGAAAGGTGAGGTTATCATGAATTCTGCACCTGCACTTCAAGTACTGTGGCAGAGCACTACGAGTGAAGGCCAGCATTATACAGCATTTCTCATGAATTCCTCATCACAGAAGGTCATGAATCCATCTTAAGGACTGGCTTTTAGGCATTCAGTGCAAACTGCCCTACACAAACATGCCCATGTAGTGTATTGATTAAATTGAAGCATTTTAAAGGACATGCTTCAATGCATGTGGGAACTTTGCAGTGGTCTGAATGTCAAATAGGGCAGGTGAGATCCATGGACAGAGGCACGGGCCTGGCCTGGACTTCATTTAGGGGTTGCCAGGGGTCGGAGGTGCAATACCTGGCTTGTCCCCTGCAACCACAGGCTCTTACTTTGCAGCCCCTGGCCCCCGGTTCCAAAGGCAGCAAAAAACAGAACACTTTTGGGATATTTCAAAGCCAGATGATCAACGCTGCGTTTGCAGGGGACAGGCAACAACAGTTGAAACTGCAAGTGTTTCAACTTGTCCGAGAACCGAAGGTGTGGCCTAGCAATACACCCTGCGAAGCCTCACAGGCTCCATCAGGAAGGAGCACGTTTTGAAGGCTCTGAGTTCTGCTGTTTTGTGTCAGAAGACTTCTCTCCCCGGCTCGAGTTCAGACAGTGCCATCTTGAGTGTGACAATGATACCTCCCTCCAGTTTGGACTCTACATCAAGTCCTTAGAGTTTACTGGACTGCTAAATAGGCAGCTCACAGTGTGGCAAATAACAGGGGCACTGTACTTGTAATTCCAGAAGAGGGCCCTGCGGGCTGCTGTTGCCATGAACAAGCAGTTACAGCATAGCATCGACCCCTCATCATCACACATAGAGGCAGGTACCATTTAAGTACTCAGCTTTATAGATAATGTTTTTCTTTTTTAACAGCAAACCTTTAAGCTGGAGTAGCAGTGTAAACAATTGGTGTTTCTTTGTTGTATGGCCTTGGTGATTAATGCACATGTAACAGAGTCCTGTCTGTGTTCTTGTCCATTGGTCCAATCATCTTGAAATAGTTTGGAAATTTAATGGACCTACTGCAGAGCACTGTGTGTAATGACGGAGTACATTTGTAGTTGGTGTAAAACTTTGGTAGGTTACAATTTTTGTTTCACAGATCCTTTTGTATCCTGAAGATCACGAGTCCCAGCCCTGATAGCAACTCAGTGAGTTAATCACGCACTGTAGAAAGCTGTGTGTGACATTGAAGGGTTAGCTTGGATCGGTGAGATCGTTTATCAATCACTCTTTATTCTACAACTGATAAATAGGTTCAGCTTGGTGATAAGAAAACCACTTACACCTGAAGTTACTGGCCGAAATAACACACAGATCAACGTAATTTGCCAGACTTCTGAAGCATTTTATAAGACCATCCAGCAAACAGCTTTAGGTCTCACAAGGGGTATGGGAAGTGCTATATAAATCCCTGCGCATTAAATGCAATACCCATGGCCGGCTGTTGAGCTACTCCAACTACTCTACTCTTCCTGCAATTATGGATTTTTTAAAATCCATTTGGTGTTTTCTTTGTTTTGCTTATACAAACATTGAACAACAAGGCCTGGTGACTCGTGACTCTGGTTTTTAATGTTCACAATCTTAGAGTATTGAAGAACATTGCAACCTGGCTAACTGTGCCAACCTTGAAAGAATGAAACACTGTGCTGGGCCTGCCAGTATTCGACCCTTTGGCATGCAGCATACACAAATGCCCATCAGTACAGGCACAGTTCAATGATGTGCCGGCCTTCGTTCTTGGACTCATTACAAGTTCCAACTTTTGGTACGTTTTATTGAAATAAAGCATAAGTATGTATCAACAATGCCAAAACAACTTAAAAATAAGACAACTGATATCTAGCGCAGGATGTTTTCGTTTTTAAAAATAGATCTACCGAACGAAATGCGGAGAGTTGTTCCTTGAGAGTCATAACTTTTCTTATAGAAAAGGTAGAATAAATGCCAGACAAAAAAGAACATCCTCCAGTAATCCTGCTACAAAGAAACTTAAGATTGCAAAGCTATTGGAAAAGAGAGCCGGATGTAAAGTACACACTGCCTCCTGTGTTGTTCACACGGACTCCAATGCCCCAAAGGAACAATCCGCTCAGCTTGGCATAGACACTTGTTTATGAACTTAGTCCCCCTAAAATAGCCTTGGAGTCAACAATTATTTGCAATAATAGATTTGATGCCTTAGCCAACCCTGACCCCTTGATACTGCCTGTAGGTGACAAAAACGAAGCCAAAGGAGTGATGAGCAATCTGGTAAAAGACACATCTTTAACTAATAAAGGCACTACTTGACATCATGTCAGATCTTCACTCTGAAATTGTAGAGTAAAACGATATGATCATATTAATGGAAAAATTCCACATGTAACCTAATCTCACTGGAAACAGACAGGGAGCTTACAAGCAAAATCATCTTCAAGGACCGAGCGAGATCCAAGCATTGGTCACGTCCAGCTCTACTAATAGGAGAGTTGAGGCATATGTCACAACACCTATGTCCTGCCCACATGTGTCAAATTTGAAGGAGAAAAAAGTCAGTTACAATGTGCAATGTGAAATACTGATATGAGTGCCGATATGAGTGGAATCCAGAAAAAAGGGTCCAGCACAGATTGGTTGTTCACCTCCCAATACAGGGACCATTCATCGCCCTTTGCTAGCCCCGCCCAAAAGTGCCTCATGCCGTTCCTCTTCCATATTATGGAAAGGGTCATCTGTCCTATGAAGATATCACTGCAGCGCAGAAAGAATTACCCCAAGGAATAGTTTATATATTATAAATATCCCAAAACTCCTCAGTGACACAAGAGAGAACAAGCATTTGCAATGCAATAGGTCTCACTATTGCAAGATTTTGAGCTATTGGCATTGTAAATGACAATGCCTTTTATGTATTACCAATAGGTAAAAGTTTCTAAAATGTGAACTTCAGATTGCTTGTTCTTCTTATATCCTCTCTTCATCAATGTAGGTACCCACCACCTGTACATGGTCTCCCCGAATTAGAAATAAAGATCACTATGGCCGCCAGGTGAGGAGCTCCAGCCGGGGGCTCCCTGCCAGACTTAGCCTTTTTGGCTAAATATCCCTAGACTCCCACCTCCTCTGGGGATAAACCTACTCACCTGGGTTTCCGTCCTCACCTGCGGTCCTATATGCTTCATTCTTGCTCTTGGGAGCATGAGAATCCTCGTCAAAAGTGGCGCTTCTGGCCTTCTCCCGTGGAGTTCCTGGACCAGCATGGCCGATGTCCGGTGGAGCCGCTCTGTTGAGCTAAAGGGGAGTCTGGCCCAGGTATCTCGCCGCGGCCGACACCTACCCAGCCGGGCATCGGGCACAGCTCCCTCTCAACTCCGCTGCTTGTCTTCCTACTCCTCCGCCTTCTCTCTGAAGTCCCTGGTGTCTAATATTTCTGCGGAATCCTTTCAAAGCTGCCAATGCCTCTGATCACTCCGGATGGCTGCAGAGGAGACGGGTGGAGGTTCTACCTTTCTGACTCTCCCCCTGCCTCCGGGCTCGATTACTGCTGCCTTCCACTACAGTTACCTCACCTACTGCGCCTCCCGCTTGTCAAGTAGGACGATTTTGGGACTTACATGAGGTAAGGACTATCGGCACTGCGCTATGTGGTGTTTTGAGCTTGTTACTCTCCTGTCCATGGTGGAGAAGCGCCCATGCTGGTTTCCAACTTTGCTGCCTCCGGTTATCCTGATCTGCTGCCCTGGCGCCCACAACAGTTCCTCTCGTGAGATATCAACAATGAATCGAACACCGCTGCCGAGAACACTTGCTCATGGACGGCACAACTGTGACTCGAAAATAGACTGCCCCGCCCTTGACTTTCATATCTCTATCCCTTCTAGTGCCTGTCCATGAAATTAGCGCTTATTTTTCTTTTTCCTCCTGACTTAGCCTTTTTGGTTCTTGGACCCTTATGCTCCCTGCCATTTTGGGACTATTTTTCACTGCCTCTCCTACCCTTGATCCACCATTTTAGCAATCCCTGTTTCCTGCTGGACGACTTCACAATTGTCTCTTATTCGCCACGGACCTCTCCTCATTATTCTGATTTTGTTAACTTCTCTGGTCCCTTTTCCATTTTGTTTCCCTCTCACTTCCCTGTCCTTATCTGTTTTTCCATCACCTCTCCCTTCTGTGCTTCCCCTTTTTTCCTCCCAGGCCCCTTAGGCTGTTTCTTGCCTCCGTTTTTAGGTCTCGCCTAGCGAATGCAGCACAGCTGCTTCGCTTGGTGAGCCTCTATTGTTATAGCTTTCATTCACGAAAGGAGACAGGCGATATGCACGCGTATGGCGTCTCCTCTCTGGCATCTCCTTTGTAGCGATAGGAGCCTTTACACCCTTGATTTATTAGCGCTTGTATGTCCTTTGGAGCCTCTCCAAAAGTGCTCGAGTATCTGTTTCCGATCAGGAGCTGTACATCAACAGACTGGTGTGTTTCACAGACCGTCTGCGTCTCTATAAATCCGACAGGCAGGACTAGTCATGTTTCATTTGCTATGATTAATAGCAGCCACAGACACACTAGTTTCACAAAGGAAGTAGCATTGGAACTCTGAATAATTTTCCACTGCTTTCTTTCAATGTATTGATTACGCTGAAGGCCATTTACAAACAGAAAATCACATTGAAAAGTGAATTAAATTACTTAGAATTCACTTTTTTTGGTTGTATAAAACTCCTTAAATATGGAAGTGGAGGTTTTTAAAACTATGGTTGGAAAAATGAAAGAGGGATTTCTTCAACACTCGAGGCTCATGTGGTGTATAGTCTAGCCCACCTGACTGGAAGCCGTCCATTTTACTGGGTTATTCATGTGTTTTTTCCACACCTACAAGCACTTATTTGTCCTGCAAAGAGTCCAAAAAACATTCCGGCATACTAACGGAGTAACATCTTGATTTTAATGGAGTGTTTTTTTTAAGTAGCACATGATCCCTGCACTGGTTGAATTCCTGCAAAACTGCTTGCTCTTGTCGGCCTCTTTCTCCAGCAAGTTATTAGCATAAAATCAGATCGATGTTCAAATATATTTTAGGGACCCACCCCTTAATTCCTGTAAACGGGTTAGGTGACGATGTCCTCTGCATGTCTCAGCCTCCACCCTCCACCCCCCCGGTTTTAAGGAAAGAAAGACTGCGTTGGAGAGAGTTATGACAGTGCCTTAGTGACTTAGCTCCAGAAACCAGACTGAGTGTCATTTACTGTGAGCCAAGTTGTTGCTCCGAAATGATTCTTGGCAAAAAAACGATGTATACGTCGCTGGGGTTAAGGTGGAAAACAATATCCCCCACCCACAATTCAGCTCTTTGCAGTATGGGGGAAAACCTGCGGTGCGCTTGTTTTCTTTACTTAATCACCCCAACCTCTTTCCTTGCCACCCACGCCAGTGACTCGTGTTTTGTTTTCATCATCAGTGCAGTGCAGGCCCAAAATGTCCACAGTAGCTGATAACATGTCTGAAAGGCCGCATAATGCACCTGAGACAGGATCGGATGGGCAGATGAAAAATGTATACTGTGTTTCAGTTTTCTAGTTAAGATGGGGTAGGGGCTGTTGAGTCTTTAGAAGAAGAACATTGAAGCACAGTTTTGTTTATTAATAAGCGAGAATATCATGGTACAATGGTCGCATTGATCCTACATCCTAGTCATTGTTTGGGAAGTCTGGACAGAAGTCTGTGAGCTGATGGAGAAAGAAATCCAGTCCTTCTTTGGTAATTAAAAGAGACAGATCCAGGAAAGAAGGTGAAGCCCGGCAAATCAAAGAATTTGGCTAGGCAACGGGTGTTAGTTGTAAATGGGTGGTTTGGTTTGTTTGGGGCCAGGTCTCCAGCGGAGATCCATCAGTGCCAGATCCATTTCAGGTTTTCACTATAACTGAATGAAATATGGTTATTTGCAGCAATATAACTGGGGCTCCTTATATGGTCAGTGGTTATAATAAAAATCAACTTCAAACAACAAGAGAGTTAGGGTATAAATACTCACTCTTTTACCCCTAGTATCAGTATTCAATAACAACGAAAGAGTGAAAATAGTATGGCACCTCAAATTTAATGAAAGTCCAAAAAGTGAAAGAACGTGGGACCCGGTTAGAAAAACACAAAAGTTAATTGTAAATAGAACCCTCACTCACCACCTAGTGGTGACATGCTTCATCATTGGGTTCCCACTGGAAGGACCGAATGTCCTCCCAGTGTGCTTCTACACCTGTTTACAGCGGAGCTGGTTCTTTTGTGTGTTGATGCGGTGAAAAACCCAATTGTGCTAAGTGTGTGCAAAGCGGATTAAAAAATGCGTCGTTGTGACTGTCAACTACTTTATTAATAGTCCCACCCGCATTGGTTAAAAACAGGTGATGTTTGGACTTAAAAAAGGGTTTCTTTATTTGGAAACCTTAAGTCCTATATGAATTTGGTCAACATGTTTCAGCTATCAGAGCAAATCGCTCAGCATTCATCAGGACCAGCAGTGTAATCCTCCGGTCGTGTGTATTGGTGTGTATAGGTTTCTGAAATGTGAATGTTTTACTTCATTGGTAATGTCTTCAACAACAACACTGATGATCTATTTGTAATATGTGCGATGTCGTGGGCAGTGCTTTGAAAGTAGAGTTGATGTCTCATCGTCATTAACTTAAAGTTACCCCCTAAACATTGTTCACATAGCATGTAGTTTATTTCAGTGTATTATGTTAAGCAAGCACTACTACTGACGGCAGATAGTCGCATTATCCCCTAATAAACAAAAAAACCTTCAAGATGAAATAACATCCTATGTATTGACTATGTTGCTTCTGGGCTTAAGTATAGCACAAGATAATGTACGACAGGCGTGCGTGTAGATCTTGGTTACAAAACCTGAGGTAGTTAAGTGGGGTGTCTTAGAATCGACATTGCCAAATACTTTCCAGTAAGGAGCTACGTGTATTGATATGATTGCAGCCAAGCGGTGAGGGGGAGGAGGATTGGAAGGACTTAATAGCTTTTAAATACGAGAATAACCTTATACAGAATGCAGATTTAGATAGCTGAACGAGTGAAAGTTGTAAATAATCAGGCATGGTCCCGGTAGTTAAAGTTGAAAGAAAAAAGCAGCTCGATTGGCATCGAGGTGATTATTGATCATTAGTAACTGTGTAACTATGACAATAATCGGTGTCTTAGTTCTTCGGGTGCCTCATTGGCCATGTTGTTTTTTTCCCAGGCTTGCCATATTACACTTTGCCCATCGTCCCTGTTTAGCTTTCAACATTCCTCATCTCCCACTGCAGGACTATTATCACCCACAGCCTGAAATAGTGACAAGCCCGAACAAAATATGAAAGCAGCAACAGAAAAATATTGGGCTAGAAACATAACTCATGAGGTGCTAGCGCCAGGCAGCTGATAATGTGTCTCTTCTCTAATCATACCACAATGGAAACTAATATGCGCTCTGCAAACGACTGCTGAGCAGAGGAAACCCCAGCTCATGCTCGATCTAAATATAAATAAAAACTGCCACCCCCCACCCGAGTCTTAGAAAAGTCCTTTGTATGATACAAATTGTTGTATTGTCCAGCAAGGTGGCGTTTACATTGCAAATGCTGTAAGCAACATTAAAAAAAAAGTTCTGTAAGCGAAGATATGAAGAAACTAAGCGTAAGGAGACCGTGTGCAACCTAAAAAGGAATTAATGGTAAATAAAGTAATCCACTGGGTCAGAGAGACTCTGAAATCCTATTATGTTATTTGTTCAGACATCTTAAAATCCACCCTTTAATCCTCCAGGACAGAGGCCTATGGCCATATAAAAATGGTCTTAAAACCTGAAAAGCTGGCCCATGGTTAGTGGCCTTAGGCGCTTGCTCCTTACCCCCTCAAAATAATGTTATTCAGTTTAAATGGAATTGTTATTTTGAAAGAGACTCACAGATGAATTGTTGTTTTAATGGTGAGTGGGCAATTAGAATCAAACCTAGCAGGGGTTGATTGACTAGCTATTACATCAGGAAATCCTACTGTGCGTCCAAATGAAGATATTAGAGATCATCATGGTAGAAGCCAAATTATCGTTTGAAACAAACCTTTACCACCTACGGCTGAGCTTCCAGTGGCTTCTGTACTTGGGTTAAAACTAACCTGAAGTGTCAAATTAAGCAGATCAGTATCAATTCACATGACATACTGGTCCTCAACATGGAACTGTCCGAAGATCAGAAACTCTCCCGATCAATGTTTGCATGAGAAATACTAGCAAGTCTGCTGAATCTCAAACATTCCAAGTATTTGATTTTTAAAAATAAATTTGGCTGAGATTGTCAGGTTATCATAGGGGTTGATATTAACACTTTCTTTTTTTTTCTTCAAATTCAAAAAAGCTTTATTCGAGTTCAGTGCGAATTCATAAAAGCATACGGATTAAAAGGAACATACATTCAAAAAGTGCCAATTGAATACAAGAGATTAAAAAGACAGACAATGGTATTACAATCAATAACAAGCATTTACAATGCAATAGGTCTCGCATTATTAAAGTTTGAGCCATTGGCATTGTAAATGACAATGCCTTTTATTCATTAGCATCGGTGCATAAACAAGCACTTTGTACTTATAGTCCATGCTTATGAGAAGCATGGCTGGCAGTCTTTTACTGCCAGCCCTGCTCATCGTAAGCAAGGACTATACGTTCAAAGTGCGTGTTTATGCACCGATTGCAGGTTTTAAAAACAAATGAATAAAAGACATTGTCATTTACAATGCCAATAGCTGGTTTCAAGTTCTGTGTTTATGGATCTGCGGCAGACATCTTTATGAAAACCTGCAAGGTGCAAGTTTAATTCTGTCGAGTTGGGGAGTAATTATCACTTTGTAGTACATACATTGCATTAATTAATAAATGAAATTAATCTATACAATACATACAAATATATACAAAAAATCTGTAATGTGTACAATAAAATGGCCATGGCTGGGGTAATTACACGCACAGACCAAGATGCCTCACATAAATACAGGGCACACAGAGCCCTATATATACAGAAGCTAAAAAAGTAAAACTCCTAAATGTGCAATTCTTTTGGCCAGCTTTTGAAGGGATGGTGGTTTTATCTTTGTTCCTCCTGATGGCCGTTTGATTCTGGAGGAATTGAGAGGCAAAGTGACCAGTTAATCTGTATTTAACTTCAAACACCTGCTCCCAACTTGAAAAAAAATCATTTGCAATGCAATAGGTCTCGCATTTACGCGAGTTTAAGCTATTGGCATTGTAAATGACAATGCGTTTTATTTCTGTTTCAAAAAATAAAACAAATAAAAGGCTTTGTCATTTAGAATGCCAATATCTCAAACTCGCATAAATGCGAGACCTGTTGCATTGCAAATGCTTTTTTTTGGTAGGCATGGAGAGATTAAGTGATTTGCCAAGGATCACAGGATGTTGAGCCCACAACGAGACTAACCTGGTTCCACAGCTCCAAAGGCAGCAACTCTGGCCGTTAGGCCACATCCTGTACCCCACTGGTGGGAGTGGGGATAGCATTCCTTTGATGGTTCATGTCCTTTGTGCAGGTTAAGCTGCTCTGTTGCCAGTTCTTTTTTATGTGAATTAGTAAGCTGTTGACAAATCAGGTAGTTCATGGAGAGTGGCGTGTGCATTTTAGGTGAGATAGGCCTCTGGTAAAAGGTAGTGTGGTGGTCCATTAACACCCATGGGATTTAAAAGATCTATCTTGCACTTAAGTGTTGACATACAAACCGTAGGTAACAATTGATTGAGTCTGAAAACGTTCTGCACTGATGGCTTGATCAGCTCTTCCAGGTAAAATATGGCCTTCATGTTTGCTGTGTCATGTCTGGTCGAGGGTGATTGTTTGGGTAGCACCAGGGCGCGTCCTAAAGACAATTGTGAGGGTACTAATTAGCTTATGTAATTACATCATATGCAGTGACCTGTGGAAAATGCAACTAGAAGTGATGCTGCAACCCTTTACTATTCCTTATGTAAACGGAATTAACCTACTTTACAGCCGAAGCTGTTAGAACTCAGATAGTATACGTATAAGAATGTAAAATATATGCAAATCTAAATCAAACATATATGTAATATATGAACGCAAGACATGCTTTCTAAACCTTTATTCATGTGCCTATTATGAATTAATGTGCCTCGTGGAAATAAATTCTTGACGCACAAATACAAATTATAAATACAGATACTGACCAAGGATTTATGCGTTTTTATCACTGTCATGTAATTTAATGATGTTACAACATTAATGCTGTATTTAATTTGGGCCTGTGGTAGCCGGTACTTTTTTTGAGGAATAGGAATTTCGAATGTTTGTCCCACAAGAAGACCCGATCCTGAGTAAACAAATGTCTCTGGCTTGGTGCTGCCTATCTTTATCCCATTGGAGGCCTGTCCAGGCCCTGGAATTTGGCAGACTATATCAAGGGATGGGGGACAAGTCATCGGTGCCCCTTTTATATTTATTATTATGAAACACATCAAAATCTGATATTTTGCAGGCAAAACAGACATTGGACAGTGGGATTAATGGAGATTAGGGAGAGAAGTAGGTGGACAAATGAAAAGTGAGAGAAGGTGTTTCAGAGAGAAAAAGGAGGAGAGAATCCTGGACAAAGGAGGGATGAAAGAGAGAACAACATATGGACAGTGGACAAGAGAGCAAGAACGAGATGCAAGCATGGTTAAATGGAGGGAGAAAGATAGGGCTCGACGAGAAAAGAGAAGACAAGTACTCTTGACCGTCTGTGGACAGTAAAGTTCAATTTAAAAAAACTACAATTGAAGTGACTAAATTAGCATTGTGGTACTGCTTTTCACAAATAGCCTGCATACCTTCTGAGGAAATTCTATCCGATAACAAATCACCAGTTCCGGCAGTTTATGTCAATGTAGGAGTCACAACAGGTTGATTCTGTACGAAAAACCGGCATCCCTTTCATCAGTTATCTAGCCAGATACGGGTGGACCTTTGGTTAATTGCAGTCATGCTGCTCTTACTTATGCACGACAAACCATCATTTTATTAAAAAGACTTGTCAAGTCGCTTGGCCGTCTACTTCCAAACTCCTGAATTATGCCTCCCGTTCTGAAAAGTAATAAAAGTGCGGGTCATGTTCCGACCACGCATGACTGGCATCTCTTTACACGATTTTACACCCCGTCAAAGACACGTTTTAACTGAGTGGGGAACTTAGTTATGCTGGACATACCTTCATGAAACTCGGCGTATCAAATACTGAAGCTATTACCGTCTACTTCTCGAAGCCACTTTATTTATCGATTCCTGCAACGTAATGACATTACAGGTCATATTGGGAACCATATGTTTATCACTGTGCCTCTTTTGCTCTAAAGCATAGATTAACGCTCAAATGCTCACCTCCAGTTCTTTTGGGTCAGAGCTGCCGTATCTCCTCAACTTGCCAAGTGGTTCCGTGACAGGAAACACTATCTGGCGTGTCCTTCCGGCATTAAGTTGTGTCACGCTCGCGCTTCTGGGAATTGTAGTCTAAATTCGTGTCACGTGATTTTAACGTCATGCTGCCAGTTTTTTACATTCGAAAAGAGACTATTATACTTATAATCCTCAAATGCTATTTAGCCTGTCTGCCTACCAAACATTAATACAAGTGTGCGGCTAATATTGCGACCAGTTAGTTTATTAAACAACCAGAATTATTGCCCACCACTATGGTTTTATTCATAAAAATTACTGGAGACCGGTGGAGTCGGATAGTCACACCCCGGCAGGCAGTTGATATTTTCAATCTAAGAGTTTTCAAGTGTAAATCAACAAGGACAAAATCACCGTTGCGGGCGGGGGCCAAACAAGGAAGTCAGGCATACTTGCCCGTGACATGGGCGTAGCCTGTGACGCGGCCGGAAGAGGCTGGTGTTGCTCGTTAATGCGGGGCTCCTATGAGGAAGGGAGAGCCCCGCAGTACCGGTGAAAATGCAGAGAAGTCCCGGGGGCCCGGGTGAAGTGGAGAGCCCGGTGAGTGTCGGGGGGGGGGGAGAAAGAGAAGAGCTCAGGACCTTGCCACAGTGCCACCGAGCGGCCCCACCTGGTCAGCAGGGCCGCTCCAACGAGACCCCAAGAAAACGCTGTATTGCCCTTGCAGGCCGGTCCTGGCCTGCAAGGCATTATGGGCTGCGCCGCATATTAAATGAGCGGCTCTCCCGATGCTCCGGGGAGAGCCACGCTGGCGCTTCGCCGCTTCCTGGGCCCTAGGCGGGGGGGTCTCTGTGTGTGTGTGTGTAGGTGCGGCGGCGACGGGGGTGTGTGTGCCTGTGTATGGCTGTGTATGTGCGCATGCGTGAGTGGCGGTGTGGCTGTGTATGTGCGCATGCGTGAGTGGCGGTGCGCGTGCACGCAGTGAAATCCAGCCGGAGAGATGCTCGTGGCAGTTTCTTGTCCTTCATTCCCCCGAGTCAGCTAGCTATAGTTCTCCACCTGGACCCGCATCCTTCGGATGCGTGTATTCCAGGCTCGACCTAAAAAAGGGGTTCCAAGTTTATAAAACCAAATGTTAAAAATTCCAAAAATGGAAATATTTAAAATATTTAAAGATGGATTATTTCATTGAGTTCCTAAACTTAACCAGTAATTTAAAAAAGCTGGATATGGCGTGTGCCACGTTGTCATTTTCTATCTGTTGCAGTCTGACAAAAGCTATTCTGCATGAACGGTGGCCCCACTCTTTAAGGATAGGTTTCAGAATAATCCTCCTCTGGACAACATAAAATTTACAAAATAAGACACAGTGTAAATTCGATTGGGGAGATGAATCGTCACAAGGGCAAGTGGGCAATTCTCTCGACCAAATGTTACAGGTGGGAAAGGTGATTATACGGAAAAAAGACCCAAACCTGAAACGTGATATTAGCATTCTTGAAAAGCAGTTTAGGTCGTTTACAAGGTACAGTTGGGGCCCTGGATTAGTGGTGATTTGCTGAAAGGCCAAAACTGTGATTTTTGATTTTTCTATGGCCCATCTTTTGTTAGCTAGGTGATCCATAGCCAATTTTTTCAAAGTTTTCCTAGGAATCGCTTCCATAGTGGACGGGCTTGTAAAATACTCATGGTGGCCGATCTCGGTCATCAGGGTTTTCACAAAGGACAACCATTTATTATTCCTAACCCCGTCTAAAATAAGACAGTCAGAAATTAAATTCCGGTTTAAGGCTGTTTCGGGGTTGATCCACACCTTATGCCACAGCATAATGGGCGCAATCTTTATGATGTCTGTAATAAAAGGCAGACCCAGTTCAATGTGGACAAGGTAGCTTGAAGAGGATTTAGGGACCCCCAGCAAATATCTGAGGTATTGGTTTTCAATTAGTTGAATCGATGTTATATTTTCAATACCCCAGATACCTGCACCATAAATGGCCGTGGAGATACATTTGGCCTTGTATATTGAGATCAGCTCCTTAACGGGTCTGCCACCCAGTTTTGCAGCAAAATTGTGCAATGCACCAACCGCCCTTGTAAAAGCTTGTTTTCTAGATTTAACTGCGGAATGCCAAGTACATTTCCTGTCAAAGGAGATACCGAGATAGGGGAATTGGACCGTTGACTCTATCCTTCTGCCCTCAATGAATATAGGGCAAGGTAATTTCTTGGTGCCGTGCCCACAAGCCATAGTGTAAGTTTTGGTAATATTGATTTTCAATCCTTTATCTTTCATATAGTTTGAAAATTTTGAGACTGCCCTCTGCAGACCTAGCCTGGTTTGTGACATGATGGCAGCGTCATCGGCATATAGGAGTATGGGGACGGGGTGGCCCTGAAATGATGGATAATCACACTGTAGGCCCATGAGGTGGTCGCCAATAGAGTTAATATATAGGGTGAAGAGTAGGGGGGCTAGAATGCACCCCTGTCTCACACCCCTGTTGATGGAAAATTTTGACGAACACTCACCTCGTTGACCGAAGCGCACCCTGGCCCCGGCACCCCTATATAATTCCTTGATGAAATTGAGTATTGTTACATCAATGTCCAGGTCAGATAGTTTCGACCATAGTTGGTTGTGATCCACGCAATCGAAAGCAGAACTCAGGTCGATAAAGGTAATAAAAAGATTCCCTTTCCTGGCCTGAGTATACTTGGATATTAAAAGATACAGGTTCAAACTCTGCTCGATAGTTCCCATGCCAGTGCGGATAGAATCACAATGGCAACTCGCATACATGATCATTGCTCTGAATGCTTTGCAGAGAAGCCAAGGATTGGATACCAACGTATTCTGGACACTACCTATGTCTAATTTCCTGTTTTATAATGACTCAAAGTTCTACAAATTCCCAGATCCCGCCTTCCATTAAGGCCCACAGCCACAGTGTTGTGGGGCGTGCAGTGGCATTGCGAAGCTCAGCAGAGAAGTGGCTGTTGCCCCTCGGTAGATGCTGCTGATATCTCTTAGGCATGAGCCATTTAAAGGACATTCAAACCCTATAATGGAGCGAAAGAGACGTATGCCTTGCATGAGAAGGGCTCACAGTGCTTCACTTACTCTAGTGCCAAAAAACTGGGGGGGGGCTGGGGACGCTACAGTGGTGGGAGTAAGAAGCTGGGAGGGTCGCACACAGTGGTAAGGTGCTTTTTACGGCTGCCTGGAACAATGCTGTTGTTGTCGTAAATATGTCGCATCCCTGTTCTCCGAAAGTGACTCAGTGCGGCACACTGAGTCGCTTTGCTTGTAAATCTGCCCCTGAGTGCCTAAGTCACAGGAAGTTTGCCAATAGTTGAAGTAAGGTTGGCTGTCACAGGGTCCAAAATGTATGCTGTAGTGGACAGAAAAAAATATGAATGCTACAACAATAGACCAATGGTTGCAGATGGTTGGCTATAAGTATTCATATGATTTTAGTAAAATAAAAAAGCCTTGGGTAGCCATATCTAAAAAGCGTGGCAAGTTGAATGGCACTTGTGAACTTTTTTTTTTAATTTCAGTAAATTTTTATTGAAAATTATATTTACATGGTGCGTAATATATACATGGGAGAGTAATTCACAGAGATAAGAAAAAGGAGAAAAACGCCGGGGGGGGGGAGGGATGGGAGGGAAATGTCGTAGGGAGGCACATGAATCGATTATCTTGGCAATTAAAACTTCTGATTGCAGCTGTGCAGTTCCGGCATTCTGTTCCTTCGTTAGTTCATGCCCTCCATTCAATAGTCTTCTGTTTCTCCCTCCCTCCCCCCTGCTGACTTTTGATTGTCACATGCTCATTTTCTACTTGCCCATCCCCTTAGCCCCCAGAGCTGAGAGAGAAGAGAAGAGAGAGTGAAGAAGCACAGGGTAGGAGCAGTAGTAATGGTGCGGTAATGGGGCGGTGTCCTGTTATCGTTCCTTTGCTCAATTGGGGCTCCTTTGGCTGTGTTGTCATAGCTATGGCGGCTTGTGCGAGGACAAGTAGTTGTCCAGTGATCGCCACATTTCGCATTTCTTTTGGGGTGTCTGTGTGTGCTTGGCCGATATGGTGTCAGCTCCCCTTAGGAATGTCACCCAGTTGAACCATGCTTTGAATGTGGCTTTCGCCGTGTCCTTCCAGTTGGTCAGAACCGTCTTGACTGCTGCCGTCAGCAGTAGATCTATCAGGTCCCTGTCCTCTTTGTTTTTGATTGAGGGGGCCATGAAGCCTATTGCCAGACTGTGGAATTCCAGTTGGAGTGAGGCGCCGGTCATGTCATTTATCAGCTTGCCTATCGTGTTCCAGAACCTCTTGACTTTGGTGCAGTGGAATAGAAGGTGTGCTAAATCTCCGGTGTGTTTGTTGCAGTTCCAGCAGGAATCGCTTTCTCTGATTCCCATGGAGGCTAGGCGGGCGGGGGTCCAGTATGCTTTGTGTATTAGCCAGAATTTAGTTTGGTCTAGGGTAGTGGATACCTTCTTTCTCGACGCGGATGACCAGAGGTCGATCCTCTCCTCCTCGCTGAACTCTCTACCTATCAGTGTTTCCCAGTATTTTGTGATCTTGTTGTTGAGTGTGGTGGATTTGGGACTTAGTGTTTTGTACAAGTGTGCTACCTGATGTCCTAATTTGTTTAGGTTGGTTGCATATTGCAGGATCGCCGGTGTGTGTTTATTAAGGCCTGACTTGTTGACCGCCACCTTGATCTATAGGAAGTTGTATAGTTCTATGTTCTCCAGTCTGTGTTCCTCTTTGAGTGTGTCAAACGTGGTGCTTGGGCCGTATTGGTGTAATTGGTTAACTGTAGAGATGCCTCGCTTGTACCAGGAGTGCATGTCTAGTGTTCTGTCTCTATATTTGATTCTGGGGTTGTGCCATATGGACTCCAGCTGCGACTTCTTCACGCTTGTGTCTAGAAGCCTGTCTATCTTAAGGAGGGCCATCCTAGTGTTCCTTAGTATAGGGTTCTGCCTAATTGCGGGGTGACTGGTTGTGGTGAGTAGTGCGATGGGTTCCATGCCTCCTAGAAGCCTTTTCTCTAGCGAGAGCCAAGCCGGGGTGTATTCCTGTTTAGGGGTAAGCCAGTGTAGTCCTTGTTTTGCTATGCATGCCGTTTGGAATATCTTAAAGTTTGTTATATTGAGCCCCCCCAGGCCTTTGGCTAGTCTTAGCTTTTGTAGGCTAATTCTGGGCTTCTTGCCTTTCCACAGGAACGTGTTGAGCAGTTTGTCTAGTTTTTTGTGGAAGTCCGCTGTGTTAAACAGTGGGAGCATGTTAAGCATGTAGTTCACTATCGGCGTTAGCATCATCTTGATCGTTTCGACCCTACCCCACCATGTGGTGAGCTTGGGTGACCACCCCTCTGTACGTTCTTTGATTTTACGTAGTATTGCCTGTTCGTTCTGGTCTAGCGTGGATCTGAGGTCTTTCTCAAAGAGGAAGCCTAGGTATTTGATGGACTTTTTTGCCATGTGAGCCCTGATGTCCCTAGTACCGTCTCCATGGTATGGACGTTTAGTGGTTTGCACTCTGATTTTTCCCTGTTCAGTTTATATCCTGATACGTGTGCATACTGTTCTATGGTGTTCATGAGGGCTTTAATTGACTCTTCTGGGTTTTCAGTTATTATTAGCACATCATCTGCGTAGGCCGCTAGTTTGAATGTTTCTCCCTCTATCGGTATCCCGGTTATGTCTGTATTTGTTCGTATCATGCTGAGCAGTGGCTCTATTGCTAGGAGAAAGAGGGCCGGTGATAATGGGCATCCCTGTCTCGTTCCGCGTTCTAAGCAGAGTAGCTCAGATGTCCCCCCGTTAACCACTACACGCGCCTTTGGGTCATTATATAGAGCCAGGACCATCTTCCTGTAGTTGGGTCCCAGTCCAAATTTCTGCATGCACTGGTCTAGGAATGGCCAGGACACTCTGTCAAATGCCTTTTCGGCATTTAAGGCTATCATTACCGCTGCGTTGTTGCTCTTGCTGGCGTGGTTTATTATGTGACAGAGCAATCTGGTGTTGTCGTGGGACATTCTGTTTTTAAGGTAGCCAACCTGCGAGCAGTGTATGAGCTTGGGTAGGTAAGTGTTCAGTCTGGTCGCCAGGATTTTTTGCATATATTTTGCAGTCTACATTGATGAGTGATATTGGCCTGTAGTTTTTGGGGTGCTGGGTGTCCTTGCCTTCTTTGGGTATGACTATGATGTTGGCTTCTGCCATTGTCGGTGTCATGCTGCCTTGAGTGATGCAGTGTGTGAGTACTTCTGTCAGCGTGGGTTTGAGTAATGGTAGAAACTGTTTGTAGAACCTGGCAGTGAATCCGTCTGGGCCTGGAGCTTTGTTGTCTTTGAGGCTGGCTACCGCTTTCCCTATCTCATCACCTGTGATGTCTGATTCTAGCATTTCTCGCTGGGCACTGTTTAGTGTTGGGGTTGTGATGCGGTCCAGGAGTTATTTGCCTCCGTCTCCGCCTAGAGTGGTGTATCTTTTGTAGAGTTGCGCGTAGAAATCTCTAAACGCGTTGAGTATCTCCTTGTTTGCTGTCTGGGATTTGCCTTTGCTGTCTCTGACTGCCGCTATTGAGTGTTGTTTTTGCTTGCTTTGAGGTAGGACGCTAGCGCCTTCCCTGCTCTATTTGCAGTGCATAGATTTATAGCCTTGTACTTGTTTAGCCAGGTACCCGCCCTTTCACTGAGAATTCTGTTTAGTTTGTATTTCTTTTTTGTTAGTGTAGTGAGAGTGTTCCTATCTTCCAGGTCGGCTATGTGTCCAGTTTCTAGATCTTTTATCTCTTTTCTAGGCCAGATATTTTTCTGTTCCTTTCTCTGTTTAGCCTGCCCTTGATGGTGAGTACTATGCCTCTGGTCGTGGCTTTAAGGGCGTCCCATAGTGAGTCTCTGTCTATGTCCGGGGTATCGTTAAATGAAAGGCACTCTTTTATTGCTGTCTCTATTTCTGCCTTGGCTGTTGTGTTTTTAGGCAGGGCATCGTCAAATCTCCACCTGCGTGTTGGCCGTTCATTGTGTTTGCCTGACAGTGCAAGGCTGATGTGTGAGTGGTCCGAGATCGCTCGTGGGCCTATTTCTGTCTGGGCGATTAGGTGAGTGTGTGTGTCTGAGATCAGTATATAGTTATTCTACTGTAGGAGTTGTGTGGTGTTGAAAAGAATGTGTACTCTCGACCATCTGGGTTTTGAAGTCGCCATGGGTCTTTTAGGTTGAGTTTAGTACAGAAGTTCTTCAGGATGCTCCCTTTATGTGCTGTCTGACTCTGTCTCAGCGGGTGTCTGTCAATTGCTGGGTCTAAGACTTGATTCATGTCACCAGCCACCATAAGGAGTTCCCCTAGTGATAGGGTGTCTAGCTGTGTCTCGACCCTCTCCCAGAAGGTCCTGTCATCCGTGTTAGGACCGTAGATGATTGCTACATGTATGTGTTCATCCCCTCTGGCTAGGCTTGTCAGTAGCAATCTGCCTTCTGTGTCTGCCTGTGAGTTTGTTATTTCTAAATTTGACTTCTTGCTTACTATAGTGATGACTCCGTTCTTTTTGTTTTGTGCGGGTGAGCCTATTACTTCACTTATCCAGTTGGCCTTGAGGCGGCATATGTCTTCCGCTCCTAGTCTAGTTTCCTGTAGAACATATATGTCACTCTTAAGTTTCGCCAGATGGTCTAGGATTTTCCTTCTCTTAACTGGGTGGTTCCGACCCTTGACGTTCATGGACACTACTTTGATGTCAGCGGTGATTTGTGTGGGCTGGTTACATGTCATTCTATATGGTGTTTATCTGGCTGTTCTGCTAGCTGTCTCCGCCTGCTTCTGCGCATCTGTGTTTCCTCACTTTTCCCCCTGTGCTTAGGGTTCCAATGGATAGATGGGAATAGTAGATCAGGGAATAGAGTTAGAGAAAGAGAAAGAAGCAGAAATGAAAGCAACCCATGTATGTGCGCCCCGCACACCCCTCCCCCTTCCCGTCCCCCCTCCCTGCCCTCCCCCCCTTACTTGCTGAGTGAGTGTGCGACGACAAAGTTCCCTTTGCTCCGCAATCGTCCCTGAGGCCTTGTGTTCATTCGTTCGTTTGTCCATGACAGCCTTGACCATCCTTTGTTCAGGCTGCTTCTAGGATATTGTTCTGCTCAGATCATACTCGCAATTAACTCTCTTTTGTCTCCTCCTCGTTCCATGTCCTGAGGTAGTCTCTGTTTTGAGATAGGTTGTTGTGGGATGCCGTGGTCTTTCTGTTGCATAGTTCATTGTTCTCTGGATGAGGGGACCACTGCAATGTTGAGGTAGATTTTAAATGAGGTAGTTGCGTTGTGCATCCTCTCCATAGCGGTTTATTCCGATTTCTCTGAAGCGTCCGGTGATGCGCTTCTCTTTGCTGCACCTGGGCTTTTGATCTCCATTTTTTCCGCTGGTGGTCCCTGTATGTAGCGTCTTAGCTCCTCTGGATCCTCAAATACCATTGTTCTCCGGTTGTCTGTGATTTTAAAACGTGCTGGGCCGGTGAAGCTGAAGTTGAGCTTCCTTCTGCGGAGGGCATCTCTTAGTGCCAGAAATCCCTTCCTTGTTTCTACTGTTAGTTTGGAGTAGTTCTGTGTTAGCACTATCTTGCGGCTTGCCCAGGTCAGGTTCTGGTTCTTCCGGGCAAAGGCAAAGATGGCGTCAGTGTGGCTAGATCTTAGTGGGCAGCAGATTATCGGCCTTGGGGGCTTCCCGTGTGCTGGTTTTCCTGCCGGAACTCGGTATGCTTTATCAACCTCAAATTGCCTATCGAATTTCAGGCCCGTCAGTTTAGGTAGCATATCTTCCAGCATGGCTGCCCAGGTACCGGCTGTGTCCTCAGTCCCTTCTGGGACGCCCAGGATCCTTATGTTGCCCCTTCGTGCTTTGACTTCTTGTTCCGCGCGCTGCTTTTGCATGGCTTTCGTGGTCTTTGAGCACTCTGCTAGTGTTCTGGTGTTTGTGATGGTCACGTCATCGATGTCGCTTATGCGCTTTTCTGCGGCTTCTATCTTTGTGTTGGTGCTGTGCAGGTCCGCTCTTATCGCTGCTAGTTCTAGCTGCATGTTATCTATTGTGACCTTTGTTTCTTTTGCCACTGCATTGCCTTCGTTGACTCTTTTCAGGATTGTCTCTAGAGTGCTGGTTTCGTTTTTAAGTTTCATTGGCGACTCCGGGATGTCTTTCCTGGGCTTTTTCTGGTCTCCTGCCGTTTTCCCCTCCTGTCCGGCCATTGCGCCGAGGCCTCTTCTTGTTTGGAGGCTGTCTGTTCTTCCTTCCTTCTGGGTTGAAGTTAGGGCTGCGGTTGATTTTGCCTTTAATGCAGGAGTCAGTGCCGGCGTTGTGTGTGGTGTCCGATATCTGCTGGGTTCTCTTATGTTTCTAGTTCTTGTCTTTGATTTTGCCCCTGCCAGCGCTTGCTTTATCTCGTTCGCCTTCCCGCTTCTGGGTATTGTGCACCCTGGTCGGTGTGTTCGTGGCGCTCTGCCCTCCTTGGTCGTTGTTCGTTGTTCTTAGCGTGTTCTCACTGTCTCGTTATGGCCGGTATTAGCTGTGCCGCGCCTGTGTTCGGCGCTCGGTGCTCGTTGGCTCCGGACCTGTCTCCTTGTTTGTGTCCTTCAATTCGCTCTCTCACTTGTGTATGTCCGGGAGTCGCTTGCTGCTGCTGTATCGGGTTGTTCACCTGTTTGTTAGGCTCTCTGTGACGGGGGTATTGGCGCTGCTTCTATGGCTGATTTATAGGCTCCCTTTCGTCATCACCGCCACTTATGTGCGCCCCTCTGTTCTGTCTGTTCGCCGGTTGATAGGCTCTCTGTGACCGGGGGTAGACCTGATTTGTGTGTTCTCGTTTCGTCCACCGACACCTCCGTGTGCCCCTCTGCTCTGCTTCCTGTGCTTGCGCCTCTGGTCGCTTGTTGGTATTTGATGCAGCCGCCGTTCGTGTGGCCACCTCGGCAGCCTCGGTAGCCTCGACCGTGCCTTTTCCGCTAAGACAGCTAATTGTTGTTGTGCTCGTGTGGTTGTGGGGCTTTTCCGTGCCGCCTTACTGGTCGCGCTCGCGGTCGGCGCCTACCTTGCAGCTGCCCTGAGAAGTGCAGGCGGGTTTGTTTCCTCTTGATTCTGGTTCTCCAATGTCGGAGCAGCTTGTAGCATTCAGGGTATGTGCCGCTTGCTCCTTGCTGCTGTGCTGGCTTCTCCTCACATCCGTCTTCCACTTCCTGTTCCTTTGTTGTCCCCCGATGATTTTTCCCGGAAGTGACATTTTGCAAATGGCGGTGCCCTACGTGAGGATGTGTTTCGCTTTCGTTTCAAGTCTCCGGAGCAGGTCCCGTTCGGTTTGCAAGAAAACTCCCGATGGTAGGTTTGCTGCTTAAAATTTTAAGTCTTTTGTCTTAGTCTCTCTGTTGTCTGAGTGCCGCCCCTGCTGCCGCGGTGTTTCCTCGTTTCTTACCTCCGCTGCTTTTTTGCTCTGGTGGCTTGCCTCTCAGTTCCTACCCGTACTTTTTGGGGATTCCTATTCCAGTGCTGGTATCTTGGAGAGTTCTGCGGTTGAGCTGCGCTTTAGTTCCGCCGCGGGCTCACCTCACTCCCTCTGCTTGCGGCTATGCCTCCCGCCTCGGGCACTTGGGCGCCATTTTGTCCCCCTTCTTTATCTGCTCCTCGCCCGGAGGGTTCAAAGTCCGTATTTCTGGCTTGGCTCGCTTCTTTTCTTGTTCTTCGGGCTCAGTTTGTTGCCTGTGGATTCCAATATCGGAATCTGGTTTTGATGTGCGCTTATGTTCTGTTTGACTGGTTAAATTCGCCGTTGCTGGCCTCGGGACTGCGGAGCTGACGGACTCAGACGACGATTAACACTTTCTTAAAACCATTCTTCCTACTCAGGGATTTTACCAGAGACAAGGATGTATTGTGGGGCATTCCAGAACTAAATGCTCCTGCTAAGACTTCTCACTTTACCAGGGCTTCCTGCAAATTAGTCAGTATCATACTGTCTTATGGCCTACGTGCCTGTAATGGTCATTCACCCTCAGACACCTGCTTGAACCCAACATTTGAAAGAGGGTTATATAAAAGTAATATTGACTATAATTTCCTTGATATAAGCATTTGTGGGTTGAAATGATTGACATGGCTGTGTCCCAAGAGATGAGCGTGATCATGACCCCTTGATTCTTTACCTTAATGGCTCCATGTTCAATATGTTGCGAGATTTCTCTCAAAAAGGTACGGCTGATTTGTACAAACCAGGTAACAAAATACCCATGTGCTATTGCAACAATGATTACAAGTCTTATCCCTGTTCTCTTCTATAATAGATAAAATATGTAGAATGCAGAAATACCTATGGCAGCTCATACTACATTCTTTGCAGGGCTAAAAGAGGTATTTTGAAAGGATCGAGAAACAAATCCTAATAACACTAAATGAACCCAAGCCTGGTACAAAAAATTGTCAAACTGCCAATGATACACTTTGATTCTATTAAACAGGGGGGTTAGCTGCTTCTTTTAGGGATAGTAAAACATTTTGGCACATTCTAGCTTATGGGGAACGGAAAAGTCCATGAAACTAGAGATCCATATCTTGCCCCATGAGTGGGTGGAACATTTTAAAATATTAGTTTCTTATGTAGAGGGAAACATGTTTGAGACTTCCATTACCAATGTCAATAATGTTGACATGCCTTCCCAAAACCAGCTGCCGGCCTCTTTAGATGCAACTATCCTATTTGGAAATGGCTTCCTCTCTGATACTTATCTGGCTGTACACGCCCAGTTACATGAGAAGGCATCTGGTTTACAGAAAATCCCCGTAGATTTACTCTGCTCAAAACCCCCTGTTTGGGTGCCCTACATTATCACTCTCTCCAATGCTATTGCTGCAGGAGCTCCTGTCCATTTACTTGGAAAGGTGCAGAGATTGTCCCAATTCATAAAAAGGTTTGCTGTAGGATACCTGGTAACTGTCATCCAATCAGTTTAATTGACAACCTTCTGAGGATTTTCTATAAACAAGTCCTGGATAAATTATCAAACTGGATGTTCGAAAACAATATTCCCAGCCAATTACAGATGGGTTTTAGACCAAAGACTAGCACAGTGGACCAGGCACTCTGCTTTCTTATGCTCAGGTGGAAGATAGTGGATTTCAATTCGGGTCAGGCTTTGTAAACCTAAAGGTAGTCTTCGATATGGTCCCCCGGGGGAAGCTCTGGGAAATTTGTAAGAGATTGGTGGCACATTAGCCCTGTTGGAGATAATAATATGCCTGCATACAAATAGCTTAGCCCAGGTGCGTTGGGGTCCAAAAGGAGAACAAACCGAGACCATTCCTGTCAGTAAAGATGAACGACAGGGATGTGTCTTGATCCTTAACTTTTTTTTTTTACTATTTATAAACAATTGTGTTAAATACTTGAGAAAATGTGAAAATGATTCTCCAACGCTAGCAGGTTTTAAAAGCTGTGCATTATTGTTTGCGGATGACACATTGCTAGTATCATAAACTTCCAGCGAGCTTCAGTCTCTCTTAGAGAGATTTGTCTACTATTGCATCATCAATGGTCCAGAGATTAATGGACTTAAAGCAATGTATAAATCTGCACAAGCACTTTAGGGGTTAGCTGACACTAGATGAAGCACTATTGAAGAGAGTATCCAAATTCGACTACTAAGGTGTCAATGATAGGATATAAGATGTTTGTTCAGACTACAAGAAGCTCCATGCTAACACCATTGAGATTTGATTTAGCTTTAAATCGAATAGTTGGACAAATCAAATTGAGACCTATCATTTAATGTTTTCATATCAGGTCAATTGTAGAACTCAACCCCTATATGAGAGGTTTGTGTGACATCTTAGAAAGTCTTCCCTTACATAAGATTCCATGGTTGGGATATATTAAGAGCTCTCTATCTGCATTAGGTTTGAGTGTTTGTTGGTATAACACATGTCCCATTACTCCCACTTTGCTAAATTCTGTGAAGAAAGATTCTGGTTATGTGCACGGGAGAAGTTCCATATGATTACTCCAATGGGAGGTCTACCGCTAAAGCCGTTAGGTCTCATTAATGGATCAAACCACTATGCCGCCTATTTGGTGTAAGGCAGTATCAATAAGCCTAGATCTGTAAATCTGAGACTAATCCCTTTGTGGTGGCCACAGTTTCAAAATAGCTAGAAGCTGAGTGGCATGTGAGAGCTAGACTATTGAAAAGTGCCAGTTAAGGCTACTAGGAGGTGGCTTGCCTATTTTTGAGTTCTAGGTCAGTTGCTGTCTTATACCTTGTCACTTCAACCAGTATGCAACCAAGGGACTGTTGTCATATTTGTTGTTCTGTAGTGCAATTGATGTTCTTGACTTTGTTTTTATACCTATTTTATCGTATTTAGAACATGTACATATTTTGAATTGCCAATATGGACTCTTATTGTATATTGACAAACTGGGTTTGTAGCAAGTCTGAACTTTGCTCTAACCGTTTATATTGTCTTAGATGTTTTTATGATGAATTTTGGATCAAATGATGCTTATGGTAGTCTTTTACTGTAATTTTACACATTTTGTACTAAATGTGAATATCTGAATTGTAAATCTATGTATAATTTAATGCATTGGAGATGGATTTTATCTAATTTGACAATAAAAGAAACAAGCATTGGCAAAGCCAATATGTCTCGCCTTTTGGTGTGCCAATATGGTAGCCATGTTGTAAATTAGCGTGGCTGTTCCTGGCATTTAAAAAAGGAGCATATGTCGTTAAAGCATAAAAAATTGTTTTCCATTGAAACCAAAATGAGTAATATGCACTGTATTACTGTGGAATAATGTAATCTGTATATAAGATCAAATGGCAATAAAAAAAGAAAACATTTTTAAAAAACAAGAGGGAACAAATGACAAACCCTTGGACAGAAAAAAAATTGCTTCCCATAGGCTTGATAGCCTTGTGCGCTTTTTAAAGATATTATTTGTTGGCTTATATTCCTTTGCTAAAAAAAAAAAATGTAATCGTCCGTTGTTAGAGAAACCTTCAATTTGGGTTCTTGTACACTTTTGCGCATTGCTGTTGTAGCTTTATCTGCAAAACAACCTACAGGCACACTAAATGAAGAATCTGAAAAAGACACGTTAGTGATAGATTCCTTGCATTAGAATATTCCCCAGGCATCAGTCAGGATCCGGAAAGTTTTCTGCTTAGCAGTACCTCTGCGCGCCGGTAGGTGGCGTTGTGCGGCTCTGTGCCCGGCATCGTAAGCGCCGGGATGAGTTCACGGAGGCTACTTAGGAGCCACCCATGCGCGCTGACGTCTGTTCTTTCTTTTTCCGCGCCGAAAGCGCAGATCCGGATTGAGCACGTACCTCGGTCATTTTTTGACCACTTTTTTTAGACCTTTTCTTGTCTCTTGGTGCAGGCAGGGATGCCCGGCTTTAAGTCGGGCCACTGTAATAAGTCGGTGGCGGACCCCCATGTTGTCTGCCTCTACTGCCTGGAGTATGACCATGACTCCCGGGATTGTCGTGACTGCCGTGACAAGGCCCGAAGGTCTTGCGGGAGCCTGCATCGGAAGTTGCTGGAGGTCCGGCATTCCTCTCACCGCCGCTCCGGGTCTAGGGGCCGTTCGCGGGACCACTCGCGGGACCAGAACCGTCGCTCCTCGGACTCTAAGTCTTTCCCTTCAGATTCCGGTAAGCGATGCCATAAAAAGAAGTCGAAGAAGCACGTTCACTCTCCGACGTCCCCCCGTCGCTCCCCGGAGGTGGACGTGGGGGACAGGGGCTCCGCCAGAGCCTGGGAGTCCCGTGGCCTACCTGCTATACGCGGGCCCGTGGGCAACTCCCGAACATTTGCAAGAGTTCCTTGCTGCCTTAGACGCCTTTACAGGCCTCGGGCTCCCGCTGGTGCACCTTCGGGCCCCGCAGTCCCGTATCCAGATCCTGTTGGCCTGGTGGCACTGCCTCTAGCGCCAGCCCCGGAGTGTTGGGATGCGGCCCCGGTGCGGCCCCGGCTGGCGCCACCTCCGGCACCTCTGACCCCGTCTCCGGGCCTGGCCCTGCCGCGTGGCTGGCTCCTTCTACCCCAGAGTCGGACGATGACTGGGACGGCTCTCAAGACCCCCTTGCGCAGAAGTGTGACTCTGAGCAGGATTGGGTGGATGACCTTCAAGATGCGGGTGACCTTGATGTGTCTTCTGACCCGGGGTTTGCCTCGCCTCCGCCTACTATGGAGGTAGGCGCTTCTTATACTATGGTGCTGCGGCGCGCAGCGGAAGCCCTCCATCTCAACCTCCCTACGGTGGCCCTTAAGACCAACCTCCTTACGGAGGTGCTCCAGATGGCGTCTACATCCCCGGAGCCACTGCTCCCCTTCAATGAGGCCCTTATGCAAGTCCTCTTGGGTACTTGGTTGTGGCCGGCCTTGGGGGCACCGGTGGATAAGAACATCGCTAGGCATCATTGCCTGGCGCCTGGTGATCCCACCTTCTTGACCACTCACCCCTCGCCTAAGAGCCTGGTCATTTAGCACTCAACATCACAGAGTGCCTTTCCCTCGGCTCCGCCGGATAAGGACTCTAAGAGGCTGGACCAATATGGCAAAAGGTTGTCCTCCTCGGCCAGTTTGGGGTTGAGATCGGTTAATACCACCTGCTTATTGGGCCATTACTCCCACGCAGTATGAGACAAGGTGGCGGAGGTTCTGCCTCTGTGCTCTGCGGAGGCCCAGGCTGTCCTTTCCCAGGCTATTGCGGAGGGCAAGAATGCGGCAGAGTTTGCCATCAGGTGGGGCTTGGACACCGCTGATTCGTTAGGCAGGGTGAATTCCACGACGGTGGCATTGCAGCGCCACGCCTGGTTGCGCTCTACTGGGTTCTCACCCAATGTCCAGAGCTCACTCATGGACATGCCCTTCAATGGCTCCCGTCTATTTGGCGACAAGGCGGACAATGCCCTGGAGCGCTTTAAAGACTCACACGCCATGGTTAAGTCTTTGGGTGTTTCCACTAAGGCCCCTGCCACGTCTGAGTTTAGTTTCTTTCGTGGCCAGGGTAAGAGCACACAAGCACGGTCCTGCACTAAGCCTGTGCAGAACCAGCCCCAGCGTGGCCGCTGTAGTGGCTTCCGCAGGGGCGGGTCTGGTAACCAGCGAGCGGGTCAGTCCACCTCCACCCTACTGCTTCCGCCTCTAAGCCTTCCTAATCCGAGCTTCAAGGAGCACCCCACACCGGTGGGTGGCAGGATACGTCACCACCTCCGCCACTGGCGCAACATTTCCTCGGACAACTGGGTGCTGCAGATAATCTGTCACGGTTACTCGCTCCCCTTTCTGTCCTCCCCCCGGCCATGCCACCTCGGAACCACCGCATGTCGGGGGATCATTTGGCTCTTCTCCGTCAGGAAATCAAGGCCCTCTTGGCCAAGGGGGCTATTGAGCGTATTCCCGGTCTGGAAGTAGGGAGTGGTTGTTATTCCCACTACTTCCTGGTCCCCAAGAAAGAAAAGGGGGGCCTATGCCCCATCTTGGACCTCCGGGAAGTAAATCGCTTCCTCCGGAAGGAGAAGTTCAAGATGCTGACTATGGCTCAGGTCCTGGCTGCCCTGGACCCTGGAGACTGGAATGTGGTGTTAGACTTGCAGGACGCCTATTTCCATATTCCCGTCCTGCCGGCCCACCGACGCAACCTGCGGTTCACCATAGGCCAGTACCATTTTCAGTTTGCCGTGCTCCCCTTTCGCCTTACCAGTGCCCCTCGTTGGCCTTACCAGTGCCCCTCGGGTGTTCACGAATGTGATGGCGGTGATCGCAGCTCATCTGCGCCGGTCAGGGGTGTCAGTCTTCCCCTTCCTCGATGACTGGCTGTTGAAGGCGGGCTCGCCCCGGGCTGTCGTCGCCTACCTCCAGACTACGGCCGACCTCCTGCACTTGCTGGGGTTCTCCATCAATGTGCCGAAGTCACACCTGAGTCCCTCTCAAAAGCTCCCCTTCATCGGAGCGGTTCTGGATTTGACATTGTTTTGGGTTTATCCTCCTGAGCAGCGCGTCCAGGATATTCAGGCTATGGTATCCGCTCTTTCAGCCTCTATCTCGGGTTTCAGTCAGGGTCCTGATGGCCTCCTGCATCCTGCTGGTGATGCATGCCCGATGGCATATGCGGGCTCTGCATTGGGACCTGAAGTTCCAGTGGGTACAGCATCAGGGCAACCTGTCCGATCGCATCCAGATCTTGGAGGGCGCTGCACGACAGTTGCAGTGGTGGCTCACGAACCGCGATTAGGTCAGTGGCAGATCCCTCTCCCATCCCCAACTGGGGCAGACAGTGGTGATGGATGGGTGCCTCCTGGGAAGGGGGACCACATGGGAGAGGCATAGATCAGAGGTCTCTGGCGGAGTCCCGGCTCCATATCAACCTTCTGGAGCTGCGGGCGATCCGGCTTGCACTGAAGGCATTCATTTCCGCCATGTGGTATTGCAACAAACAGGGCGGGGTCGGGTCCTAGACCCTATGTTAGGAGGCTTTGCGCCTCTGGACATGGCTGGAACATAAAATGGTATTACGTTGGTGGTTCAACACCGGGCAGGTTCTCTGAATGCCAGGGCGGACGAACTAAGCCACCGGTGCTTGATGGATCACGAATTACGTCTGAACTCGGACGTGGCGCAAGGTCTCTTTCAGCAGTGGAGAGAGGCTTGGTTAGATCTATTCGCCACCGAAGAGAATGTGCAATGTCATCAGTTCTGTGCGTTGGAATTTCCAAGGCAGCACTCGCTCAGAGACGCTTTTCGTTGCGAGTGGAGTTGCGGTCAGTTGTACGCCTTTCTGCCTGTACCACTTCTGCCCAGAGTGCTGAAGAAGATCAGGCGCGACCGGGCCTAAGTCGTCCTTGTGGCTTCGGACTGGGCTCAAAGAGTATGGTATCCCGAGCTACTCAGTATGAGCATCGATCCCCTGATCCGTCTGCCTCTTCGGGAGGATCTTCTGTCGCAGCAGCAGGAGGCATGGGGATTGAGCGGCGACAGTTGACACCTTTCGATCTTCCTCCCGAAGTCTGTGATGTTATTCTGGCAGTCAGGCGTTCCTCCACCAAAACGGTATACGCCTGCAGGTGGAACAGATTTGTGGCGTGGTGCACAGCGGAGGCTGTGGATCGCCTTTCTGCCCCTCTTTCTGAGGTTCTTCTGTTCATTCCATCTTTGGCCCAGCAGAGCTGCTCTGGGCACTATCAATGGTTATCTTTCGGTCATCTCTGCCTTTCTACGGCTTCCAGATCAGCCTTCTCTTTTTAAGTCCCCGGTTGTTAACGGTTTTCTTAAAGGCATTACGCCTATGTTTCCACCGGTACCCTTCATAATGCCTCAATGGGACTTAAATCTTGTCTTGACTTTTCTGATGTGTGCTCCCTTTGAGCCTCTTCATAACTGTCCTTTACGTCTTCTTACTCTTAAGACAGCTTTATTGGCTACGTGGGTGCCAAAAAAGGTCGGGCTGTGCACAAACGGACCATCTCCCGGTGGGTCGTTCTGTGCATCAAAGCATGTTACTACTTGGCCAAAAAGGAGCCTCCTGTGGGGCTGCGTGCCCATTCGACCAGGGCGACTGCAGCATCTACTGCTTTGGGACGTGGCGTTCCCTTGCAGGACATTAGTCAGGCAGCTATGTGGGCCTCGCTGCACACGTTTACCAAGGACTACTGCCTTGACAGTAAGGTCCGGAGAGACGGCTTATTTGGCGGTTTAGTGCTCCCTGACGTTTTGGTGTAATCTTGTTCGCGGACCCACCACCGGGGTTGGTATTGCTGGGGTATCTATTTTAAGGTAAGGAATCTATCACTAACCTGTCTCTTTCAGATGCACAAGTTACTACCTGTGTAACAATATATCTGTGAGAGATATTAGTTAGTGATAGATTCCTTACCGCACCACCCATCCTCCCCGTTCTGCGAACTGATTACTAATGTTAAGGTCATCCCTTTTAGGGCCCTAGTTTATGCACTAAAGGTCGGTTTCTTAAAAACAGAAAAAATATCAAGTGCCAAAGATACATAAGCCAATAAACAAATAACTTTCAGAGACGAACACTGCCTTGCCGATATTAAGTGTTATGAAACTTTACTTGCACACACTCCCTTTGTGACATAAAGAAGAAACACGAAGCCTTTTACAAAAAAAAGAAAGCTTTCTACTGATTGCAGTTCAAAAACACAGTCCGTTTGAAGTTAAAAGTGGGGACACACTTTTGCTACACGTGATTTAAAAGCACTATAATGTGACTTTCAGCCTGTAGTCTAGACAATCTTTAGCACTTTAGAAGATTTTCACAGATTCACACCTTTCGTATCAAACCGGCGCCAGGATGGTGTTACACGTGGCCTAATAAGTAAGAATACTTGCAGGTTATGTGTTCAAGGGGCCTGCTTGAATATATGAACCAATACATTATCATGCCTGTAAAGACTGTTATCACGGTTGCAATCTTTATTTGTGTTCTTTGCAGGCACGAAGAAATAGAGTAATTTTCCATAAGAGTCCCAGTACAATAAAGCCACATCTGCAGTATTTAGCGTGATTATCCCCTTTAAAAAAATAAACTAAAAGTTCTCAAAAGTCTACATCTTAGCACTGTGACTATTTAAAAAGCTATTTGTTTACTTCTTTAAAAGGGATCAGCACAATGCGCCCCACTTCGGGAGTACTCAAAAATATTAACTTCTTTTATTATTTCTCGGAACATGATCCTAATGAACAGTGGTGTTTGTTTAGTGCAAATAGAACAGAAAATATTAGTTGTATTGTGTGACTAAAGGTTGATGGTTTTTAATTTACAACTGCTCACATTTGCTTGTTTTGAGAGTGTTGGTTTATCCTTTTCGACGCTGATGACGGAGCCGCGGTGGCGCTTTGCTGATGACGGAGCGGTTCCGTCATGGCCCGCCCGACACGCCTGCGCGGCGCTGATTTTGCGCCTGCGCGACGCGTTCTATTGAGCGGTCGGGGCCATGACGGAACCGCTCCGTCATCAGCACAGCTCACCCGAGGCTGGTGACGGAGCGGTTCCGTCACCAGCGTGTGAGCGCCGCGCGGCCCCCCGCCCCCTTAGCGCTGCGGCGGAATAGCTGCCGCAGCAAAGGTGTTAAAAAGCACAAAGTACACAAACAGATATAGGAGCGCTTTATATGAGTGGTAGCTGTCTTTTAAACAAAAGGTACCTTACAAATTATTTTAATCCTCTTGCCAAAGCTCAAACCCGTGTAAGGGCGTGTGTTAGCCAACCTATAAACATGTTTGTTTCTATTAAAAAATTGCATCTGTGCGCCTTTAAAAGATAGTTTATTTGCTAGAAATGCTTCACACTTATCTCCTTTCAAGTATAACAAGAATTGCAGCTCGGTTCACAGAAAGGAAATGCTGAAAGGAGGATCCAGAAACTCCCGGTCTGCCAGAGACCTTTTGCTCCAACCAGCTCTCTTCCGAAAAATAAAAACTACAATCTGGCCTTCTCTGGGGCCGCTCCAAGAATATGGAACTCTCTCCCACCCACCAAAAGAAGACTGTCATCTTTAGCACGCTTCAAAAAAGAGCAAATTCCTCGCCTAACGAACGCATTACAATCTCTTCTATGACCTTGTTCCACCCACCATTAAGGCATTATCCTTTACTTTTTCGGGATGATACCTTCCCGGCCCTTCTGGGCATCCCAACCAGGAGCTGAGACTACTTATTTTCTTGTATAATGATTCTACCTGTTTTTATCCCAAATTTATCCGGAATTTGAGACTGCTTGTTTTTCCGGCACAATGCACCTAACCCTTTGTATCCCATTGATATTCTCCCCTCCTAAGTCCTTTGTATACCACCCTTCAATCCTGTAAAGCCCTCTGATACCCTCACAGGTCAGGTTCACGCTCTATAAAACTTTAAAATAAATAATAAATAAAATAAAGCACAGTGGTCATGAAGCAGGCACTGTGCTGAGCCAGAAGAGAAAAATACACACATTGACCTTTGGGTCGAGTTCACGCTATATAAAACTACAATAAAAACAACGCCTGACCTGCAATATCCAGATTGCAGGATGGAAGAGAGGTAATCAATGTATTGTCCGCGACACTTAGGATAAGTGCCAACTCCCTGAGCAAAACCTATAGAAACGACTATCGTTTTTTCAAATTGGCACTGGAAAACTCATAGACAGGTATCTACAGCCTTTGATACAACTATCACGCACTTATGTCAAAGATACCACAGACTTTTTACATCAAATACGTGACATTTCATTTGAAGATGACGACTCCATTTGGCTATGCTCCATAGATATTAAATCACTCTATACCAGTATACCACATGATCTTGGCATGGAGGCTATTGAGGACATCCTACTGCAATCAGACTTAAACAGTGAAATTCAGATTTTCATTATGCAACTTATGCACTTCACACTATATCAAAGCTACTTTTCATGGGAGGATCAATGTTACATACAGTTGTCTGGTACTTCTATGGGCAACTGTGCGGCACCGGTCTACGCGAATGCGTTCATGAAATACTTTGAGGAAAACAATATCTTGAACCGTGCCCCTTGGAATACACATGCCAAGATCTTTCTGAGATACATCGATGACATTTTTGTTTTATGGCAAGGAGACCAGAGTTCTTTGGAAACACCACTCACACAACTCAATTTCATTAATGATCGAATCCAATTTACTTTTGAGTTCAGTCAACAATCCATCACTTTCCTAGATGTCAGTGTTACACGAGCTAGCAATCACTTAGAAACCAATCTATATAGGAAAGCAACAGACAAGAACAACACACTTCACTACAAATCATTCCACCAAACGTCATTGAAGAATCATTTGCCGTTTTCTCAACTTCTTCGAGTTAAACGGATTGTATCGGATACAGCTAAATATGAGGGACAAGCTATCAACATGATGAAACGCTTTGAACAGAGAGGTTACCCCCAAACAATCTTGAAGAATGCAAAAGAACACTGTGACAAACTCAATCGTCAAGACATCGTGACTATGAAGAAAAAAGACAACGTCAAAAGACCTGTGGTCGTTTCTAAATACTCAGTTGTTTCCAAAGCTTACAAAGCATCTATACTTAAGCATTGGTCCATCATCAGCACTGAGCAATATTTCAAACACATTTTTCAGGATCAACCCTTATTTGCATACAAGAGGGGTAACAACTTGAAGGAAATCATAAAAAATCCCAGACAAATTTCCTCTACTGTATTTAAAGGAAATCAACCATGCCTCAATTGCAAAAATTGCAATAACCTCATTAAAGGACCCATCATAAAACATCCGATGAAAGGCACGAACATCAACTTGAAACTCAATGCAACATGCGATACAGAGAATGTAATCTACATCATCAAATGTCCTTGTGGATTGGTTTACACTGGAAAGACTTCGCGCAAATTGAAAACGCGAATAAATGAACACAAAAGCAACATAAGGACTGAAAATTTTAAATCCAACTTATCAATACATTTTAAAGAAAATAGACACAATGTTAGTCAACTTAGATTTGCTACTGTTGAGGTAGTGGCTAAGCGTGACAACAGAGACAACAACAATTTTCTTCTACAACGTGAAAACCACTGAATCAAATTTTTACAATCTTCAAAACCTCTTGGTTTAAATGACCGGATGGAATTTACATGCTATTTATAATTGAGCAGATTTCCTTGCAATGTTACGTTTTCTCGATACTATTTTGTCTAGGTTTTATATTCTTTTTTTTCTTTCACACCACTGAACTCTCTGCATCTTGTTTTTACACCACTACATCATGGCCACCACTCACGACGTCCTCTTTCTATGCTTACGCTTCACGTTAATTCACTTCCGTATATACGACACGGGTGATCACTCTCATTCAGCGAAGGACGCACGATGTAGATGCGCGGGTCTACGCTTTATCACTAGTAAGTTCCTTTAATGGCGGTTGATCGTGGTTTCGTTCGTTTAAACCTCTTAAATCACTTAAACCTCTTTATATACGACCAAGATCACACTGTGGGCAACTGCTTGACGGGTGTTATATATGTTGGATCTAATCTGTTTTCAACTCGTTTCTAACAGTCACACATGATATGTAATTGCACAGGGTTCTATACTATCATCAGCTATCTTTTTATTCCTAACGTCTCTGGGATAAACACACACGCCGGTTTAGTCTCAACTTATTTTTTCCATGTTTACAATTTATTTACGTGCTTAGACATTTTTGGTGGATCATACATATATTGTATTTATATTGTTTACAGAACGCCCCTGATGAAGGACTTCCTGTCCGAAATGCATTGGGTGATGATGAACTAAACGTGTTGTACCAGCAATGAAATATGGAAACAATTAACTATAACTTTATGTACAAGAAATTCATGTGAAAACAACATGGAATAAAAGATGAAAGAATCGAGTACAGTATTAGTTTGAAATTTATTAGAACAAAATTTGAAAAAACGATAGTCGTTTCTATAGGTTGTGCTCAGGGAGTTAGCACTCATCCTAAGTGTCGCGGACAATACATTGATTGCCACACCTTCTTCGGGGAGTGATATCTCTGATGCACACAACAACCTGTTCACTTTAAAACTAAAAAGCGGAGTGCGTAATCCGAACCCTTTTTAGGATGGAAGAGAGGCCATTACACACTGTACTGTGTGATGGCCAACTAAAATGTTCTCTGGGTGAAATCCCCAGAAAGAGAACTAAACACACAAAGGAGGGACTTTTACAGAAATGCACCAATAAGAAGCCAGCATTTCTGAATGCCAAAGACAGTAAACAATGGCAAGCGGTGGGTTTTCCAAACCCCACAAAAGAGATACAACAGGTCGATCGAAGCTCGACCTAAAAAAGAGACTCAGAGAAAACTGGGAGTTTACAAGGGAAAGAGACATAGTTCACAAATTTCCGCTCAAGAACCAGACTACTACAGCACATGTACACTCCAGCTAGTTTTCCAGCATTTTCCTATTGGCGTCTCAGTGCCTTCAATCTTGCTGCCTCTACCTGAGAAAATATGTAGGTTTAGTTGTTGAACCACTCTTAAATCCATCAGTAATACCAGAACAAGTGGACAAATATAACTAAAAACAGAAAAAAGCCCACTAGATTTCCACTTTTCTATTAGAACATAACTTGTTTGCCAACAATCAATTCTACTACTTCAAAACCCCGATCATCACAAAGTCAGATAATACTTGTACATTTTTCAACAAAACAAAGTGCACCATGCAATAATTAATTTGCATTTCATTTCTTACTTAATCAGCTTTTTACAAACACATATATACATGACAATGAAAAGGACACATCTTAACAAATCTTATTTAAACATAACAAACGCTATGTAATTTCATGTCTCTCGGTGAGCAATTTCCAGACTACAGTGGTACAAATGTTGTTTCAAAACCTAATCCATGTAATCCGCACGTGAGCAAGGGAATTTGCTGAGGAACATGCTCTGAATAGCTTTTTTACTTGCCTTGTTCACAATCCGTTTACATCTCATTTTTAGTAATAGGCTTCATCACATGAAAGGTCAACATTTTTTGGTCCCTGTCATTATGGACCTCCTCGGAACCACAGAAAGACAAAAAAGTTCTGTGTAGGTCAAAATAAAACCTCAAATCCCAAATGTTATTAGTAGTCTCTTCACTCCCTTACACCGTGCACCTCTTGTTAACCATAGTGAAGAACCTGCAAATATCTGTTACTTCTTTTTGTTATAAAGTGCATCAAATCGGACTTTCCCCTCTCATGTCTGGTCATCCGCAAACGTAAAAAATTGTAATGAGGGAATAGTGTCCATGACTCCGTGCATCATCCCACATGCAAAGTGCTTGGAATGGAAATGTGTACTTCACTAGGGCTTTGTGATACTGAATGAAAATGTGTACCTAACTTGTGTCACTTCGACAGTATCAAGTGGAAACTTATAAGCTTGTTCAATAATCCAATACAGGCTGTATCAGGTGAGGCTGTCCTGGTTATGTGCCCGAGTGAGCCTTTCAATCATATCTGTGCCTAATCACATGGAGATGTGGATGGCATTGAGAGCTGTAAGTAGAGATAGTCAATTGGGCAGCATAACATTGTCGTTTGGCAAATTATGTTTATCCATGGGTATGTGATGGTTGAATTCTTGACATGGCAGCAGCCCTGTTATATGTGTTATATACCTCGTATACATACTGATTCTCTTTGCACCTATACTTTTTCCCTTTGGTAAATTCGCTTCCCGTGAGGTCATCAGGGTTACATTTCACATATCACTTCCTGTAACACCACCTGGGTGCCGTTATGTGATGTCATTTCCTGTGATGTCATCACAGATCCAAGGGCATGTTATGTCACTTTCACTACCTGTTAGACTTGACATCTTTTGGCGTGTTTCCCCTTTCTTTTTGCTTTCGAAACTCCTGGTTTTGACGCACTTTCTATTCAGTGTTTAAGTGCAAGTGCTCCTGTTTGTAAATTGTGTTATGCATTGGTGTTTCCATGATTGGCACATTGGATTTACTGGTAAGTCCCTAGTAAAGTGCACTGAGTGTTCCAGGGCATGTAAATCCAATACTACTAGCGGGCTCGCAGCACAGGTTGTGCTACCCACAGATGTAGCCGGTAAAAAGGTAACTCAAACCTGCCACCGCAGGTTCTGCGCGCAGTTTGTAACTGCCTTGTTGACCCGGCAAGTGCACCCACTTGCCAGGCCCTAACCTTCCCTTTTCTTACATGTCAGTCACCCCTAAGGTAGGCCCAAGGTACCCCTGTGGACAGGGTGCAGTGTATGTGAAAGGTAGGACATGAAATGGTGCGTGTGGCATGTCCTGATAGTGAATTACTGCCCATTTTGTTTTTCACTATTGCAAGGCCACCTTTTCCAACAGGACAGAATGGGGAGTTTGTTTATAACACCTTATACACATAACTGGCCCTAGGAACAAAGTAGAGAAATTAAGTTTAGTATGCCTGAACTCAGAATCAAAAGATGCATCTTTTAATGAAGGTGATTTATACATTCTGCGTTTCAAAATACCACTTTTAGAAAGTAGATATTTTCTTGCTCAGCCATCCAGTAGGGCTCTGCTGGGGTTGTGGATTGACTGTCTGGGTTTTGGATTACAGGGTTGGAGAGGAGCCATTGCTCCAGAAGTCTGATGAGTCAGGGCAGGGCTGAATAGACCTGGGCTACATTTAAAATCAGTATTTGTAAAGCGCGAACAACTCACCCTTACGGGTCTCAAGGCGCTGTCGTATCCTTGGTATCCACGGCAATGCCGCTCGATGCCGCTGCGTGCACCGTGGTTCGAGGGCACCGCTCGTAAAGCTACACGATGCACCGCTCTCATTTCACACCTCAGCCTTGGCCTACTGATGCTGGTGCCATCGACTCCAGTTTGTCAGCCGTTGACAGTGCTTCAGCAAGGACAACGCCGCTGCCTGCACCATGACCTGCCAGCACCGCGATGAGCACTGCATCACTTCGCACCGCGACCCTGGTCTCACAGACGACGCTACTTGACGCTGCCACCGAGCTGCTGCTCGCACCGTGACCTGAGGGCATCATACGTCGCACCGCTGCACTTCGCACCGCAGCTCCCGACGCCAGCACTCCTGACTTCAACCGCAAGGAGTTTGATCTGCAACGCGTGTGACTTCGAGGGCCTGACGACTCCTGCACCAACCTCCGGAACCGATGCCTGCTTACGCCGTGCTTTCGGAAGCTCAAAGAGAGGTCGCCGACGTCCTGCATTTCTAAAAGGTACTGTTTTGCGGGTCTTCCCGACACCGTCGCTTGCCTGCGACGCCGTGGTAAGCCAGAACTGTTTGGATTTGTTTGTTCACGATGCCATGATAGCCCCAGACGGAGCTATCGACTTAAAGGAACTGTTTATCAAGGTTATTTTGATAACTGAAGATTTTTAAGTACTGTATTGTGGATTTTTATCGTTTTCGGTCTGGTCTTGAGTATATAAAAATATTGGATATTTTTCTAAACTGGTGTGGTATCCTTTTGTAGTGCTTACACTGTATTACTGTTGGTTATATGCAAATGCTTTATGCACTGCCTCATGAATAAGCCATGCCAAGCTACCAAGGGGGTGAGCAGGGGTTATTTCAGGAGTGTAACTCCCTTATTCTGACAAGGATGAAAGGTCCCTATTTGGACAAAGGTACCTACCTCTGCCAACTAGAGACCCCCATTTCTAACACTACCCCTGTCACTTTGGTGAAGCGATGCCCATGGAGCCTGGGTCTCTTTAACCACCCTTCATGAGAAGGAACGCTTAGTCAAGCTAAGCTAGTTTGATTCCTTTATGTGAGGACACCTTCCTTCGCCGTCAGGATCGGCTGTACATCTGTCTTTGCTCTCAGCCAATCAGAATGTACTGGTAGTGTAAAATTGCAGACGACACACTCTTAATCTCAAAAACCCCAATGGGATTGCAAAAACTCCTCACCCGCTTTCAAGCGTTCTGCACACTAAGGGGCTTAGTAATAAACATCACAAAAACCAAGTTTATGGCTTTTAACCCCGGGAAACACTTTCGAAACAATCTAACTCTCAATGGCTCTCCACTAGAGAGAGTCCATTCTTTCGACTACTTGGGCATTAGACTAACAGATAAAATGCACTGGGGGGGCCCATTTGAATAAGATGCTATTGAACCACAAGCGGGTGGCGGGAGCCATTGCTAGAGACCAACGTTCCTCATATTCAAGACTGATAGGTCCGGCATTGGCAGTGTATGAAGGAAAAGCAATGAGCTCCGCTATGTATGGAGCTGAGCTATGGGGCTTCGAAAAGATAACAGAGATTGGAAGATCAGAGAACAAATTCTTAAGGGAACTTGCATCTGTCCCTATTAATACACCACTTAAGCCTTTGTTCTGTGATATGGGTAGACGTACATTCAGTGACGTGGCAAGACTTCGCCCTCTCCTGTACTGGGCAAGACTAAGACGTACCCCAGATCTCCAGGATTACGTGACTGGCCTCGCTGAACTGATTGTTCTGGATACCAACAAAAGGATCAAATGGATCAGGGAATTGAGAGGTCTGTTGACCGAATTGGGATTGACCGAATCTTGGGCAACTCAGTTGCCCCCGCCCAAGAACGAGCTAAAAAAGAACTACTGGAATTGGGTCTCCCTTCAGTCCCTAGTTAATATCAGACAAGGTAGACTAACTGAGGAATTTCTTCAGCATAAGTCAGCTTGCTCTCTGGAACCCTATCTGGATTTCATTAGGAAACCCAGAGATAGGGCATTATATATGCAGTTTAGATTTGGTTCCCTTACGGTAAACGTGACCAGGGCAAAATGGGACCCCATAAGTTCTGTCCCATCCAATTGTCCTTGCTGTGATGCTGAGCAGGAAACTCTATCCCATCTATTGTTTGTCTGACCAGCATACAGACAGTCCAGGCTCCGATGGCTTAAGCCAATATGTACAAAAATGGGCACTAGAAGTTACCTAGCGGCTTTACGTATTTTGAAAACAGATTCCTCTAGGCCCTTGATTGTTTGTGGTGTCACCAAGTTTTTGGGTTGTGCATGGATTATCCATACCAAAGCAATAAATAAGGAAGTTGGGCAAAATTAGCCATTGAGGCCCCAGAATGCATACTTAGATACAGGAATGCTCTCATTAAATGTTAAACAAAACTATTGTTGTAAATTGTCATCGTGGAGACATTTGTATTAGCAAAGTATTAATTCTGCACTTGTTGGAGTAGTGCCGTCCCGGATGTACTGTCTATATTGTTATTTTTATCCCTGTCATTTATCGATAGCAAGGTTTTTATCTTTCTATCTTTTCTTGTAATACTCTTTTAAATTTTAATATTAGGATGAATTGATAATGTTCTTGTTATTGTGAATTGCTTTTATGATACTTGCTATCGAATAAAGCTTACTTGAAAGGTAGTGTAAAATTATTATTCTAAATCCTAAATAATTGTAATTTCGAGTTTATTGTTCAGTTGGTTTATAACTCAATGCACTTCTACAACTAGCAACCTTTTAATAAAAAATAACAAAAATGATTTTGAACACTTTTACTGCTTTTGGTGTTTCCTTCAATTTATCCTGAATAGCTGTATTAGTAGAGGTACCAACATGTTTACAATATCATGCTATCTTGCCTAATTTTACTTATACTGTCTGGATTGTGAAATCATTTTGTTCTAAATTATTTGTATTGCACTACATTATTATTTTCTCACTTGATGTTTAGTATTGGATCTTTGAAGATTCGGTCCCATACCAATAAGTGATTAAGGCGAAGTAACTGACTGACCTTTGATTACAGTTAAATTGGTAAAACCTGTCTGAATGACGCCGGCTCGTTTCATGGGTAATGAAGGGAATAAGGAAGTGGATGAAGAGGTCATGTGGATGGACAAGTGCGCAACACTGAGTTAATGGGTCGAGGAGAAGATGCATCATTGGTGATATACGTTACAGAATGCATGCATTTTAAGTGGCTGAGTACCTAAATTCATCAATCAATGAAGAGAGATTTTCAGATTTGAGCCGGACCTATGGTCTCTTATAGTGCTTGCTTTTTAGGTGGTACGTTTCTTTATGTGGCACATTCCTTGCAGGCTAAATTGTATGTTTGCAGCGTGTGTACTTAAAAATGAAGCTTGCTTGTAGACCATTGTGACCATCCTTCCATAAGGTCCAGCTAAAAATGTACAAGGTGCAATATTGGTTTATTATAATGAATATTAACTTCTGGTGATAACTTACTCGAGCCCTCTCCTAGGCGTTAGATTCCTAGGCGTTAGACTGGCACCAGAAATTTCCTTTATAGCACTCACCATCTGTGGTGTCTCCAGATTCAGGACTGCTTTTTCACTAGGAACTCCACCAGAAGTAATTTGCTGAACGCCCGTGGCGCAAAATTTATTTTCCACACCCTCAAAATCTTGCGGATGTAATAAGACGGAGCACAAAATGATAAACGATACCTATGGCTTCGTGAATGAAGGGCATAAGTAATCTAGAGGGACAGTCATATCCATCAGAAAGAATGTTATCAAAGATACCTTGCTGTTCTAATGGATTTTAACTTGCTCAGATAACCTATTGGAACACTCAGAGGAGCAAGGATGAGGATGTAGACAAGTACAAATCAAAAAGGACTTCGAAACTTCCAACCAAATTGCTACGGAGAACTGCTTCCATTTCAAGGCAATAGTAAATATAAGAAAAAGTGAAAGGAGTACAAGGTCGCAGCATTGCAAATCCACTGCACCTGAACACCACTGAGCAGAGCCAAAGCAGCAGCCACAATCCTTCTTAAATGAGCTTGGAATATCTCAGGAGGAGATTTCCTACCTTGCTCTTTAAAAAATGTTCCCCGTGAATACATTCACGTGAAAATGGTCTGCTTCTTAAGTGCAGGTTCCAATGTTCGCCCCTGCAAAGAGGTCTGCTGGATATAGGAATTCAAAGCTCTATTTAGGTCGAACCTGTGTAACCTATTCTCATCCTTTGAAGGGTGAGAAGGGCGAATAAAAATACATGGAACGATATAGACTGAGAAATGAAATCCAGACTCGTCCTTATGCAAAAAAGAAAGGCTTGACCTGCAATACCACTCTAACCTTCTGAAAAAAGTAAAAGGTGTAAACACAGTCAGAGCCTGCAATTTGTTAACCTTTCTTGCTGAAATAATGCATCAAAAGGCTACCTTCCATTAAAGAAATATGAGAGTGCCTGAATGCAGAGGCTCAGAAGGAGAAGTTATGACCGCTACTAATGAAAGGTATTGACTACTCTTTCTAAAGTATTGTGATGGTCACTTCGTTATTTAGCAAGCACGAATATATACTAACTGAAGTTATGATTAGGACCACAAGTACAGACTATTACAGCTTACTTACTATTCATCTGAGACCAACCATAATGCTATTTTTGATGTACGAACCATCTTAGACTTGAAAATCCCCCAGACCTGGGTGTGATTGATGGGCGAAACGTGTTGGCTGGCCTACGTTTTCTTGTGCCTCCCTATTAAATAGAGACTTTCATTTGTTTTTAACTGCTTTAAAATAAACATATGTGACGAATAGTACTTACTCTCTGACCACTATTTTATTCAATGAATATCAAACAATATGTTTGTTATTGAATATTTCTTGTGAAAACTGCACCTAGATGACTCTGACATTGATCAATTCAACCTGCTCAACCAATACCAATCCGGCTTCCATACAGGTCACAGTACGGAATCAGCCATGACCCACATAATAGGTGATGCATTAAAAATCCTTGACAGAAACGAAGCCTGTCTACTAATTTTGCTTGACCTACCCTCGGCCTTTGACACTCGTTAAACACGACAACATGATTGACCTCTTGAAATACAGAATGGGATTATCTGGATCTGTTCTAAATTGGTTCACCTCCTTCCTACAGAATAGATCACAAAGATTCAAGGTTATTCAATCCTTATCCAAGCCCGTCCCAGTCACTCTAGGAGTACCGCAGGGATCATCCCTTTCACGCACACCTTTCAACTTGTTCATGGAACCACTCACCGATCTTCTCAGCTCCTTGAAGGTCCAGTATCACATATACGCAGATAACACACAACTCTACATAAAGATCCACTCACTTGAAGACATTAAATCCCTCAATTCAACGCTTCAAAAAATGCAGAGCTGGCTAGCTGAAAACCATCTGAAACTAAACACCCTCAAAACGGAATTCCTCTTAATCACTCCCCCCAAACAATCGACCAGCATCCTCGACTGGATGAACCACCTAACAGCACTCAACGGTCAACCCCTCATTATCGACTCAGACACAGAAATCTAAACATGCAGAAACACATTAGCACCTCTACAAAAGGAGCACATTTTCAAATGAAAACCCTGAGAAAACTGAAACCCTTCCTGCCCACCAATGACTTCAAACAGGTAGTGCAAGCTCTAGTTATTCCTAGAGTGGAATATGGTAGTGTCACTCTATGTGGACTTCCCTGATCGACAACGGCCCCTCTTAGAGCCTGAATCAATGCAGCTGCTAGACTCACCACAGGCTTTAAAAGAAATAGTCACATCTCCCCTGACCTGGGAGCCCTCAACTGGCTACCCTTCAAGTCGAGAATTCTTCTCAAAATAGCTTGTATGACGCACAAGGCATTACATCACAAGACTCTGAGTTATCTAGCTCAGAAACTGGTCCTCTAGTGTGGTGACAGATCCAACAGGAGCTCCAAAAATCTCCTACTGAAACCACAACGATTTATGAAGAAGAAAATATACAACTGCACCTTCTCAGGAATGGCCCCCAGGATTTGGAATGCTTTCCCCCCAGAAACGAGACAGAATCCTTCTACCGCATTCTTCAAAAAAGAAGTGAAAGCTATTCTCATGGCAAAATTTACCTGAACTTAATATATTTATTTATATAGTATTAGTGACTGTTCTGTATGTGACTCACCTATACCTCTCTATGCTTATTTTCTATTACGTACTTCTGCACTGTAAAGCGCTCTGATACCCGTAAGGGTCTTGCTTGCGCTATACAAAAACTTCAAAATAAAAGTAGGCCACTTTCTGCCACTTTTGAACTCCATGGAGCACGAGGGTGTCAAAGTGCCACCCAGACTCACTCCCAGTCTCCAGCAGAGGCAATTACGAGCCTAGTTTTGATACACCCCGAATTTGTGGGTCCTTCAATGACATTGCAGCTAGTGATGGCCTTTAAGGAGTCCTCTGCATGCATTTTTGCTCCTTACTGGTTCCTTCTGTTGCGCCTATGGGCACTAACGAAACAACAGAAAGCTCAAATCAGACTTAGGGTGGTCGGTCCTCCCTCAGCACCAGCTCTGCTTCTGTAATTGGCCTCCTGTTCAGCACTGGCTCTGATCCGACTTTGGTTTGGGTGCTACCCACTGCACCACTTCACATCGATGCTGGTGCCAAATGGGCCAAGGCCAGAGGAGGATTCACAGCCCGTTTTGCTTTCCAGCTCCGAGTGGAATCCACATCAACTGAGGCCGCGCCTAGTTCCCACTGGAGCACAGCCAACCGGCAATCTCTTTGGTTCTGTTACTTTGCGCTTACCATGCAGTTCAGCCCAGACTTTGCACAATCTTTTCGGCACTGATTTAGACAATAATTGTTTTGATGAAGGGGATGATTTTGTCTTCTAGTATGACGAGGAAAACTGGTACAAGGAACTACACGTTGCCTGTGGCCTGGATACTTCTCCAGATACTGACCTTATTTCCTCCTCCCGGGCCTGGGAGCGAAGAAAGCGCCTCATTTGCTGCTGTTATGAAGAGGCGTCAGAAGTACTGCACCTACAACTCCCTACTATAGAGGTGAAGACTATTGTTTTGACAAAGGTACTCCAGCCTTGTCAAGCACCTACAGAAGTTTGATTATCATTTAATGAGGTCCCCATGGATACCCTCTTGGGCCAAACCATGTTCTGACCACCATTGGTAGAACTCTTTGCTGCCATAAAAGAGGATATTCAGGAGCTCAGGGGCCAGCTTGCAGAAGACCTAAAAGAGGTACGTCATGATGTGAATGAAATTGGTGAGCAGGTGGCGTCTCTCGAGGAGCATGATGTCAACAGGGAAGAGGACCTCCACCAACTGCAACAAGATATGCTGCGCCTTTGGGAGCAGCACCTTGATCTTCAGGCCCACACTGAGGACTTGGAGAACCATTCACGACGGAAGAGCGTGCGAATCAGAGGTGTGCCATGGAAAGAGGAAGGAGATGATCTCAGGCCCTATGTCGGACCACTGTTTCAGCAGGTGTTGGGAGAGGAGGTGGTGGACATACAAATGGATCGAGTCCACAGAGTGGCCCTCCCCTGTGGTAACAAAGCATCGCCCAAGATATCCTTGCGTGTGTACACGATTTTCAACTGAAGGAGCACATCATTCGAAAAGCTAGAGAGGCCCAACCCATACAGTTTCGAGGCCACCCTCTGGCCATATTTCAGGACCTGGCAGCTTCCACGCTCATCAAACGACGTGAATTCAAGATGGTGACCACTCATCTCCTTGAGCAGGGCATCCCTTACTCGTGGGGCCACCCCTTCCGCATTATTTTCAAGCATCGGGGCAAAATGCTGCAGATTCGCCGAAGCCATGGAGATCCTCGTCTTGGAAGGTACACTGACGACGGAACAAGTAGAGCTACCTAAAGATCCAAACGTTCGCCACACAGCACAATGGCAATGAGTGGGAAAGACAACGTCCGTCATGAAACCCGATCAGGCCACAAGGGACAAAGAATGTGAGGCGGTGATGTCCTCTCTGTCGCAACCATCACACTTTCCAGCCACCCTGTGAGGTTTACAATTGGTGGTTCCGGAATGGGCGCCCGGATTGGTGCCGGGTGGACAGGGAGGGTTGTCCTACGAAACTCCCCGACATCCTTTCCGCGGGCAGGTGAGTACGTATCAGGCCCGCCATGGGCTGGGTAGCTGCCCAAGCCACGATCCCCTGGATTTCTTCTACGTTGACAGACTTTAGTCATGTTCCGATTTTGATAACTATCTTGTTAATGCGTTTTTCCTTTGGGGTTGGGTTTGTTTGAGGTTTTAGTTGGGGATCTCCACACCCTTCTACACGTCAGCCCTGCCTCCGCTGGTTAGCCAGGGAGCACTTAGGTCAGCACGGGTCTAGTAGGCGACAGGTAGACACATCAGGCTGATATTTCATCACAGTCATTAGATGGGGAAAGACCTTAAGGTAGTTAGCCTCAATATTAGAGGCCTAAACAACCCAGTGAAAAGAACAGCAGTGTTGTCCCTGCTTGAAAATTCAGGGATTGACATATGTCTCTTTTAAGAGACGCATCTTCTCTCCAAAGACACTGTACGTATGCGCAATAGGCGATTCCCGCAGCAGTTCTAGTTGGCAGGGCCGTCTAAAACGAATTGCGTAGCAATCGTGCTTGGGGCCCACTTCCCGGGTAAAGTGGTATAGACTGTGGCAGAAATAAAGGGACGATTATTAGCTCTCAGGGTGCAATGGGGCAGGACTCACCTCACCATAGCATTGCTTTACGCCCCCAATACGCAGCAAGAACCCTTCATTCTCTCTGCTCTTGCAGAGGTTCTTACGTCTCAGGATGCAGCGATTTTGGTAGGGAGGGACCTAAATCTTGGTATGGATACAGAATTAGATAGGTCTGGTCAGCGAATTCATCAGTCAAGGGCACTCACCCCAGCAGGACAGGAGTGGTTGGGGGACAGTGTGCTACACGATGTCTGGTGTACGCAGCATCCGGTGAGCGAGACCACACATACTAATTTGCATCGCACAGAACATATGCGCGGCTAGATCACTTCCTGGCCTTTACCTCCTTACTGCATCACCTTCACACAGCTACGATAGAGCCCCGCTCTCTCTCGGATCATGCCATTATTTCTGTTCACATCCCTGCGCAGCGATCACGGGCATTTCCCCCTGGGTGGCGCCTTCGAGAGAATCTCTTACATTCTGAGGATACAGGTGAATGAATTTAACAAACCATAGCAGACTACCTATTGCTTAACGATGTGGGCTCTACGTCACTGTCAGCTGTATGGGAGGCTCTAAAGCTTGTCGCAAGGGGAGAATTCATTGCTATTTCGGCTACATATAATAAACTTCATAAAGAGAAACGCACAGAACTGGAGGGGGAGGTGGGGGAACTCGAATTGATCACAAGCGCACCGGGCACCAAGGGTGTGGAGGGAATTGGAGAATCTCAGGCGCTTGCTGAAACATTTAGACCCTGACAGGGCAGAATATGCCCTTCTCCGCTTCTGACACAAATTTTACCTTAGTAGCGATAAGTGCAGTAGAATGCTGGCCCATAGATTGCGAACTAGAACGCAAACAACCCAGATTCAGTCTTAACGGGACCACACAGGGGCGGAACAGAGTGCAGACGAACAAATTGTGGATGCTTTTCTTGCTTCTATAGCATTCTCTACACTGGTCAGGATCCGCCGACACATGACCCCAGCGCATATCTAGATAGCTGTGGGATCACACCTCTCCCTAGAGCCTCAGGGGAGGCGCTCGACTCTGTGATTTGAATGGAGGAGGTGATCTCGGCCATCTCTAGATTGATACTGGCCAAATCGCCGTGGCCTGACGGGTTCTCGGCCTCCTTTTACAAGACCTTTTGCAGGGAGCTGGCTCCCTTTTCAACCAAATTGTTCAATTCCTTTTTGGAGTTGGGGGAGGTGACACCCTCTATGTAAGAGGCGGCGATCTCCGTCATCCTAAAACCTGGGAAAGATCCTCAGGAGTGTGGGTCCTATAGACCTATTTCTCTCCTTAATATCGATGCGAAAATCTTCGCGGGTATCTTAGCGGCACAATTAAACCCTCTCATGGCCGACATATTAGACCCTGACCAATCAGGTTTTATTCTGATGCGGCAAGGTGGGGACAACACTTAACGGCTTCTCCACCTTATTGATAGCATACATCGATCGGGTAGGCAGGCATTCTTGTTATCAATAGACGCCGAAAAGGCATTCGTAGAGTAGGATGGGAGTATCTATTCAAGGTGCTGCGGTGCTATGGGTCCAGAGAGAATGCGTTAATTGGATGCGGTGAATTTATTGTGCGCCCACGGCATTTGTGAGGGTCAATGGTAGCAGATCGGTGTTCTTTCCAATTTCCCGGGGGACTCGCCCAGGGTGCCCCCTGTCCCCGTTTTTATTTGCGCTTTATATGGAGCCTTTCGCCCAGAGTATAAGAGCAGACCAGTGCATAGCAGGTTTGAAATTTGGAGCGGACATCCATAAAATAAGTTTGTATGCAGATGATGTGATCCTTTCTCTTACGCAGCCACGGTCAACTCTGCCCGCTTTGCTCGCAGAACTCTCTGCTTTTGGGGATGTCTCAGGGCTTAAAGTTCACTTGGGCAAATACAATATTTTAAATCTGACAATCCCTCCTGAAGAAGTAGATAGCTGGCAACAGCAATTCCCCTTCCAGTGGACACAGAGTGACATATTATACTTGGGTGTCCGACTAGCCCCGACCATTGCTCGGACAGTTACGCTCAACTACACGTTACTGGAGCAAACGGCCAGGACGCTGGACGCCTGGTCGCGGTTGCGGCTAGCATGGTTCAGAAGGATTGCGGCGGTGAAAATTACCATCCTTCCGCGCCGTCTTTATATATTTTAGATGCTCCCTATGTCCCCCCTGCCCAGAGAAGTTAAAGCAATTGCAGGCTCTTGTTAATAAGTTTGGCTGGGAGGGGAAAAAGCCACGTCTCCCACTTGCCCAGATGGCATGTACAAAAGCACAGGGCAGTGTGGGATTACCCTTAATCGGTGGCTACTATCAAGCAGCATGCCTCAGATACCTGATGGAATGGAACAGACCCTTATCCCCCAAACACTGGAACTTCATGGACCAGTCCATAGCTGGTGTTAACATTTGGAGGGAACTATGGTTACCCCGCAAACATAGGGCCTTTGGTCTATACTCTCTGTTACCTCTCCGACGCTTAAGATCTGGGACAGAGTGGCTAATACGAAAGACTGGACCTCCTTTCCCTCGCTGATGACCCCCAATGTGGACAACCCTGATTTTCCTCCAGGGCAGGCATCTGCCGTGTTCCAGCGGTGGCATGAGCAGGGTTGTAAAAGAGTGGGGTCCCTCTTCGACACAGAGGGGTTGATCTACTCTGAGCAGCTCCGGCCGGATTACGGCCTCCTAGCAACAGATGAATATCCCTATCGTCAACTATATTACGGGATCACAAGGCCATCTAACTACGCTTGCATGTCTAGGCCCCTTACAGCGTTCGAACGGTGGTTGCTTCGCAAACAGGATGACCGCCGGCACATAATGGAATTGCATGCCATGCTTACTGCAAGTCCCAACGGCAGTGCACACAACGGCACAGGTACGCTGGGAAACAGAAATAGGTAGGCGCTAACTCCTAAGGAATGGAAAACCTCCTCTACAGAACTCACCACAGTGCACATAACACAGCTGGGGCAAAGTTAGCTTTTAAGGTTTTTTTCATATTGGTACTATAATCCTGCCCGCATCCACAGTTGGGACAAAAGCAAATAGGACCTCTGCTAGAGAGGCTGTGGGATGCCTGGTATCCTGGCTCACTTGCCATGGCATTGTCCAAAGTTGTAATGCTACTGGACAGAGATCCTAGATAACATTGATGCAGGGTTCACGATCTCCTTACCCGGCTCCCAAGAAAACACTCTCCTGGGCCTCTCGCACCCTAAAGTCTTCCCGTTGAAATCTATACGTGGTAGGCAAATAGCATTAGCACTTCTGGCGGCCAGACAGGTCATCTTAGCTCAGTGGGGTGCGACATCTACGCTTGACGTGCTGTCTTGGATCCATTGCCTGTGCATCTTTTAGCCATGGAACGCATGTCTCTTAGCGTAGAGGGCAAGGGATTAAAAGGTATGAGAGAAGTTACCTGTCCTAAATATCTACAGATCCTTAAATTGCTCCAGCTAGAGAATCTAGCCAAAAATCATACACTGGCAGCATGAGCATGAAGCTATCCCAAACTTAAGTTTAGAAGCCCCAACGCACATAGCGAGGGAATAACTGGTGCGGAGGGGGGTGGAGGAGGGACGTAAGGGTTTGGGAGGGACTTTTATGTTGGTATTCACCTTTTGTCATTTTTATCATTATTTACTTACTTCATTCTCTCAAAATTGGAAGATACAAATTAATGTTCTACAATATTATTTGACACGCGGTCGGCCTCCCGGTTGTGGGCTTGAATGCTGTGTAACACTACCTTTGTCTCGCTTTACCGGCCTATGGATGTAGGCAGGAGGCTGTGTCCATTTGCTATGACTTCCACCTGATAAAAACAATTGATTCTAAAAGAGATCAGGAACAACCTGATCAAAGTCATCCTAGTGGCACCAGATTAGGCCAGAAAAGTGTTGTACCCTGAACTCCTTGGCATGAGCATCTGTTCTTCAATCAAGCTGCTGCTTCAGGAGGATTTTCTGTTGCAGCAGCAGAGCAGGGTGCTACACCAGGCCTGCGCAATTTGCATCTTCATGCTTTGAGATTGAGCAGGGGCAGTTGACCTCACTTGACTTTCCTCCAGACATTGTTGATGTCATCTTGGTCCTGTGTCCCGTTACAAAATCGGCTTATGCAAGGAGTTGGTTCAAATGAGGGTTGGTGTGTCACTTTCCTGATTGACCCTCCGCTTCATGGGGTGTACGCACCGTACCCCTGCAATCATGGGGTGTACACACCGTACCCCTATGCACCGTACCCCTGCAATCATGGGGTGTACGCACCATACCCCTACGCACCGTACCCCTGCAATCATGGGGTGTACGCACCGTACCCAGGGGGGGTCCGTATGCGGTTCGAGTCGAAATCTGCTTTTCCGGACGTTTTGAGCTCCCGTAGAAAAATAGTCGTACGGAGTGTTGACGAGATGAATCGTACTTGCTGGGTCGGAAAATGCTGCTTCGATCCATACGGACGGCGCGTACTGCGTGTTCCGAATGCGATTCGTACGGCTTTTTAAGTCATGTGGTCTTTTGTACGTTTCGTACCGAGATCTGCTTTGGGTCCGAATCGTACTTCATCGTACGTACGGGGACGTTTAAGGATACGATTTGTACGGGAAATATGCTCCGTACGGCTATTTGTAAGGGATTTTACTGAATCGGAATCGGCCCCTTAATGTAAAAAAAATGAACAGCTACATATAAAATATAATATATATACTTACTTAAAAATATTTACAATTAATTATTATAATAACTTATAAATTGTTAAAAAACATTTTATTTATTATAAATATATACATACACATACAGCAATAATATAAATAAAAATATCAAAACTATATATAACAAATTAAAAAATTATGTTTAAATAAATTATACACTACATTAACTAAAACAGTAAATATTGGATAGCTTAGGGGTAAAAATTACTATTTCCACACCAGGGAATGCAAAAGTAGGGAAAGTGTTGGATAGCTTAGGGGTAAAAATTACTATTCCATTTCCAGAGAGTGCAACAGTAGGGAAAGTGTTGGATAGCGTAGTGGTTAAAATTACTATTACAACTCCAGAGAGTGCAACAGTAGGGAAAGTTTTGGATAGCGTAGGGATGCAAATTACTATTCCAACTCCAGAGGGTGCAACAGTAGGAAAAGTGTTGGATAGCGTAGGGGTTAAAATTACTATTCCAACTCCAGAAGGTGTAACAGTAGGGAAAGTGTTGGATAGCGTAGGGGTTAAAATTACTATTCCACTGCCAGAGGGTGTAACCGTAGGGAAATTGTTGGATAGCGTAAGGGTTAAAATTACTATTTCAACTCCAGAGGGTGCAACAGTAGGGAAAGTGTTGGATAGCGTATGGGTAAACATTACTATTCCAACTCCAGAGGGTGCAACAGTAGGGAAATTGTTGGATAGCGTAGGGGTTAAAATTACTATTCTAACTTCAGAGGGTGCAACAGTAGGGAAAGTGTTGGATAGGGTAGGGGTAAAAATTACTATTCCAACTCTAGAGGGTGCAATAATAGGGAAAGTGTTGGATAGCGTAGTGGTAAAAATTACTATTCCAACTCCAGAGGGTGCAACAGTAGGGAACGTTTTGGATAGTGTAGGGGTTAAAATTACTATTCTAACTCCAGAGGGTGCAACAGTAGAGAAAGTGTTGGATAGCGTAGGGGTAAAAATTACTATTCCAACTCCAGAGGGTGCAACAGTAGGGAAAGTGTTGGATAGCGTAGGGGTTAAAATAACGTACTAATAATTAAAAAAATGTTTTATATAAATAATAATTTAATTGGTAAATAACAATAAATTAATTAACAATACCAATAAATTAGATATTTACCAGTTAATAAGTAATTTACAATTACATTGATGATAAATACAAATAAATTACAATTATTAAGAATTAATTACCAAATAATAATGAAATAAAAAATAATTAATTTTCAAAACCAAAAAACAATAATTATAACAAATATTTCGCAATTAATAATTACCAATGCATTATTGATAAATACCAAGACATTATAATTAATCGAATTTAATTACCAATTACTAATGAATGAACAATAAATTAATTTCCTCACAAAATATAATAATTATTAATAAGTTAAGAATTAATAATTAATGAACAATACATTAATTATCAATACTCGACAATAAAATAAATAATAACTTAATTACAATTAAATTACTTCCCAACATATTACCCTATAACCTCACAACACACTTCAATAATAAATTAATACACTTAATTTAATTAACAGTTAATCAATTAATAAAAAATAATTACCAATTCATAACAATTAATTACCAATTAATAATTATTTGACATAAAATTAATTATCAATACCAATAAATAAAAATACATAATTACTTAATTACTGTTAAATTACTTCCCACCCTATTCCCCTATAAACCCACAACCCGCTACGGTACTAAAATGCATAATTTACTTAAAAAAAATATTACTAACTTCGAAAAATGTAATACATATATTCTAAAACTAGTACAGTAATTAACAAAAAATATAAACACAAACATAAAATACATAATAAAATACATAACACTAATATTAATATCGATATTAGTAACATCGATATTTTTGCTAATGATATTACTAACTTTGATATTAACAAAAACAATATTTCTTACCTTCAGGTCGTCGATGTTCTTGAATTTGATATTCTGTCCCTACGATATTTCCAACTCGATATTCTTGTAGGTCGAAATAATTTTTTTTATATTTAGACTGTTTACCCTTTTTAACACTTATAAGTCACCCTTAGGGTAGGTCCTGAGCAGCCCAGGGGTGGTGGATGCAGTAGTCAAAAGGGTAAACATGTACGTTTATGTTTTACATGTACTGGTAGTGAAAAACTCTTGAATTCATTTTTCACTACTGCTCTGCCTACCTCTACCATAGGCTAGCATTGTTTACTTATAACGTTTACTAAGTGATGCCTTTCAATTGGAAGCAGGTTGACGGTTAAGTTTGGTGTCTAAAGAATTGTAATTTAAAGCCCTCTTTAATAATAAAGTTATATTTTAAGTCACAATTCTGAAAATGCCATTTTTAGAAAGCTGTTATTGTAGGGGGTTACGTCCGTCTCGGAGGCCTGGTAGGACGTGATAAAGTTTGAGAAAGAAGAGTAACCTGGCCTCCAATTTCTGAGACTGCTATTTATTTCAGCAGACTAAGGAACTATGCATTTAGTCACTGTATCCTGCTTAAACATTTTGCCTTATTTGAAACATTTTATGCAACCATTTGAATTTTCATTGTCGCATTCAAAAAATACAATACTCATTTGACAGTAAAACCTCAAGAATACAAATAAACAATACTTGTGATAATGTAAAGTGAAAACAAAAATATGAAGGACATATTCATATCATTGAAAACAATTACACCAATCTTCATTGATCAAACATAATGCTCTCTCAAAATGCCCTGTACTTGGCTTTTTTTAGGGACATGCTACCCATGGGGGGGAAAAAGAATTATGTAAGTCTCTGCGGGGATATATTTATATTCCCGAGTCCTTTTTCGTTAGGATCCCTCATAGGAAAAAAAGGAAATGCCGATGGGTTTCCAATCCCCAAGAAACTTTAGGGATTATCATCAGGGCTGAACCACGGTGTAAATTAAAGGAAAAAGAAAAAAGAGTATTTAACATAAATGTGACCCTTCTCTTCTTTTGAACTATGACCTCATGAAAGGATTATGGTGTACCTGTTCTTTCTAGTAGGGGCATCAATTTTCTGCCTGCACGTATTGCCTCTTCGGCGCGACCATCGTGCTACTAACCATGTGACCTAAACAGTGGGAATTGTTTGAAAAAAATTACCTACTGTAAAGTATCCACTTTTTGCTGTAGCTTACTTGTCAAGTCTGAGACCGCCGTCAGGTATGGAATATTACTGCCTGTCTTTTGTGTTCCTTTAATGATAAGTTTGTGATGTAGATTTTATGAGCCTGAAATGACATGCATGTTAAAATGTATTTGCTTAGGGGCCGATTCCGATCTGGGCCTGAAAGCACTCCAACCGAGCTGGATCTGGGGTGTTTTCCGACCAATCCGGATTCCTGCAGTCCGACTGAGCGAGTATGAGCGAGTACGATGCGGCCGTATGCTGTTGGACTCGGTTCGGTCAGAGTCCCAAAGAAGTCAATGGGAGCCGGTCGTACAAAGCGTACATGGGCTTCCATTGACTGAATGAGTACGTCGCGGACAAGTGCGCCCCCTACAGTGGTTTTCGGGTTGGTGCCATCCGCACCGTACATGCCTGTGTTGGCCCCCTGTGTCCGAGTCGTAAGGCTGCGGGTAACAGGGACCCCCGAAGTCCACTTCCGGGAGCTATTGCGAGCCGGACGCTCCGACTCGATCCGGCTGTCCGAATCGAGCATCGTACTAAGTCAGTCGTGAAACAGCTCAATTGCGCGCCATGGTTTGCTTGTGACCGAGTCGTACGGAGCGGTTCGGACCCGGAAACGATTCGGACGGAGATTTGGCACTTGTTGGCATCGTACTTCGATGTCCGGACCCGTGTACGACTGGGATGGAAATTCAGCCTCCGAATCGGATCCGCTAATGCCGAACCCGATTCGGTGCCCTTCCGACTGAGATCGGAATCGGCCCCTTACTTGGGAAACCTCCAGTCAAAACCTTATTGTGTATAATGAATTCGCTTGATTGTTTATCTCTGGCCCAGTGTTATCCTTGCCGGGTCAGCATATGCTGTTAGTTGAAGCCAAGTAAAGCGCTGTTAGAAATTGGATCCCTGGCTGGCCAGGGCTTTCGCCAAAGTCAGTCAGAGACCACCACTCCTAAGTCAGGGCAAGGGAGTTACACGCCAAGATAACCCCTGCTCACCCTCTAGGTAACGTGGCGCGAGCAGCAAGGCTAAACTCGGAGGCGATGTGAGTTAAGTATTTGCGCACGCACCCCAGCAACAACACCCAAAGGCCCACCACAAAGGAAACTCCACACAAGGTTATATAAAAATAGCCTTTGTATTACACCAAAACACATTAGATAAAAACACACACTTTACAATGTGTCAACAGGCACGGGCAGAATTTACAGGGGATATGTACAAGACAGGGCCACCTGGACCACTGTCAGGAATCAGCACTTTTAGAAGTAACACTTTTAGAAATAGAATATAAAATTACTGTAGCACAAATTAGAACATAAGTACACAACCAGTAATCACTGGTAACCAGGATCTCACTAGCACCACCTGCACTAGGAGAAAAACAACCACTTAAGTATCACAATACCTGTAGGGGTGTAAGAACATAACACATGATGCAATGCATAACATTCATTCAGAGGTGTAAGGAAGGAAAACACATGATGCATCAACAATACATTCAGAGGTGCAGCAAGAGAACAATTGCGCCAAACTCACATAAGTCACCACCTGTGACTGTCCCTAGGCCAACTGGCCTCTCTAGGGCTAGGACGCCCTGTGTCCAAAGTCAGGCAGGCTGCGCAGGCAGCCAAGAACACAGCCTAAACGTGGCAGTTGCCCACAAAGTGCTGGGCAACTGGGAAGCGATGTTGGGGGGGGGGGACAACGTTGGAGCCTCTCAGGCTCTGCAGAAAGCACTTGTTTCCCCCTGGAGCCTCGCTGGGCTCTTCACGCAACCAAATGCCTCCTCTGAGCCTCTTAGGGCTCTAAATAACAGTGTGGGCACTCACGAGCCCCTCTCAGGGCGCTACACAAATGACTGGCCCTCCTGAGCCTCTCAGGGCTCGTAAAACCACTGTGCCCCCTTGGAATCCCCCTCCTGGGGACTCAAAGCAAAATGGGGGCACCTAGAGCCTCTCTGGGGCTCTTAAATAATAGTGGGCACTTTGGAGCCTCTCGGGCTCAACTAACAGATTATGCCCCCGGAGCCTCGGGGCTCGAACACACGAAATGGCCCCCACCGTTGGAGTCCCCTCTTGGACTCGAGATCGCAAAACGGCCCTCTGGGGCCTCGGGGCTTCAACAATGTTGTCCCCTGAGCCCGTCAGGCTCGAGCACCAATGCGGCCGTTGTCAGAGTCCCTCCTCGGGGGACGCAAATGCAAAGTGAGGCCCCACGGGCCTCAAGCACACAGGCCCTCGCACTGGAGGGGAGGGGCGGGCACCGGCAATGTGCCCCGACGCCCCCCTCTCCTTTAAGCTGCACCGGCCCCACTCACCGGATCTCTTGCTTCCCGGGCGGCTCTGCTATGGGCTCTCTGGGACGGCTCCTCTTCACCGACTGCTGGCAGAGGTCCGGGGCTCTCCTCTCCCTCGGGGGCCTTGGCAGGACGTTCAGGCTGCTTCCTGCTTCTCCGCCTGGCCCCGTCACGCTGCAATCCGCCTGACTTCCTCTGGGGCCGCCAATGGCAGCGCGGCCCTGGGGGTATGGAGGCGGGACTTCCGGGTCGCACTAGGCAGTGGCCCGGCCACGGTTTCGAAGTCCCTGGGCTGCGGCGGTGATCTCGAGGCAATGCCGGGTGGGCACCGGCTTTTAAATAATTAAATAAACCGGGGCAATGCCGGGTGGGCACCGGCTTCCACTTAAAACATAAAGCGAGGGGGGCACTCACTCGGCCAAAAATCGGCAAAAACGGGTCCAATGCCGGGTGGGCACCGGCTTTTACCAATAAAGCGCTCCCCAGCGCTACAGCCAAAATAAAGCGCTCTAAAGCGCTAGAGCAGAACAAAAGCGCTCCCAGGCGCTAGGAGGAATCTGCAAGCGCTTCCAATCGCTAGGAGGCAATACCAGCACTTCCCAGCGCTAAAGGACAGCACAAGTCCAGAGAAAGTCCTTCAGCAAGGCAGGGGGGGCAAGGCTGGGCCCAGAGCCAGCTCACTGGGTCTCCAGGCAGGGAGACAGTCCAAGTGGCGGTCCTCTGGCCCAGCAGCAGCAGCAGCCCCCTCAGGATCCTGGAAGAGAACAACTTCTGTGGGGACACAGCCCCATTTTTATGCAGTAAATCCTTTGTCTGTAGGTGCAGGGAGGGGGCAGAACCAGTCGCAGCTGGTCTTGGAGCACCCTCGATGTGCTCATCAGCACACTCTATTCACTGGCAGGGCTAGGGTCGTTAGACGCACCACAGGGGGGTGGAGCCAGCATTGTCAGGGGAAAACCCAGCCTCATTCAGGACACAGGTACACTCCTCCCCAGCCATCAGCATGCTAATCTCCCACTCACCACCCGGCAGACCCATCCAGACTTCCTGGAGCCTGGCATGCCAGCCAGCTCCAGCCAATCACACGCCAGCACCTTCACAGCACACACATAGCCATGTCTAGAAGTGGCGCTTCCCTACTAGACACATACAAGCTGCACATACCATCACGCAGCATTCACTCCCACGAGTTCACACATACCAAACTCGAGCCCGCACTCCCCACGCATCAGGAACTACCAGGGACACATACATTCCCCATGCATTCCTATGGGAGGGCAGGCCTATCTCACCACATGCACTCAAAGTGCGCACGCACTTTCCACTGGGACACAGTGAAAGTGCGCAGAACCCAAAAATCACCATCACCAGGTGACCATTACAAGCAAAAAGTCTAGGGGTGAACCTGCCATAAGGGCCAAGTCCAACACAACCCCCTTCCAGCCAAAATGCAGGGTAGACCAATCACCACCGTGATGGACTTCCCTGCTTGGGGCGATAGAACACGGACGCGGGCCCGCAACTGCAGGGACACCCTCCTGTTCTACGCCCCGGTGAACCTATGGGATTCCTTCTCAACACACTGTCTGGACCAACTGGGCTACCCCATTGGTACTCCCAAGCTGTCCGCGGCCAGGACCAGGCCCTGGGCCACCAAGGTGCCACCGGTCCTTGCCTATTCGCAGAGCGGGGGGTAGTAACCCCTGGCACATAGGAGCCATTCTCCACTCTTCCTGTCTGCAAGACAGGACTAGACTGCCACTGGTTCTCCAGCCTAGGGTCTACAACCTCAGGCGGGCCAGGAGTCTCGGGGAAGGCTCTCCTCCCCCTACCTCTTCTTCTAGGGTTCCTCCACCTCCGACGAGGGGTACACCTAGAACCCCATTCCAACCCAGGGCTTATCCACTCAGGTTGCACCAGGGTCAGAGGTGGGCTCTCCCACCCTCTGCACCCCCTTCCAGAGTCCTGCTCCCTACCAACTGGGGCGGTACCTCTGGAAGAAGGACCGGTCAGGACACTGGTTACAGTCGTCCTACCCTTCAGGTCAGGCTGATCCTGAACCTGGCCTCCCAACCTCTGGTCTAAAACCTTTGGTGGAATAGTTGCCTGGCACTCCAGGACTTCTGAGGATTCACACGCCATCCCCCTGAGGCTGACACATGACCCATGTGTCGTGTGACTGTCTGTCTGGCGCAGATCTCCCGCTCCCTGTCCACCTGACAGTGCGCGAAGATCCCCCAGAACAGAAGTGGTGTCACCATGGTCACTACACGGGAACCTAGCCCAACTGGGCAGTCCCTGACCCACTGGTCCTTCCACTGGGGAACTCCCCCAATCACTCCTCACTCTGGACTCCTGTACCCTCCCTACCGGAGCAGTACTGCCAGACTCTAGAACCACAGGAGCTCTGGTTACAGATGCTCTAGGTTCCCTAGACACTAGGAGATCCTCCTCAAATTGACTAACAGGACAGCCTAGGTCCCCAACCTGGTGTTCCCTAAAGAAACCATCCAAGTCCTGAGGCAGGGCATCAGGCACCTGGGGACCCTCGGTCACCCACTTACTCCTGCTCCACAGAGCCAGGCAGTAAGCCCCAACACCCTCCTCGCTATCCTGGGACCTAGCTGGGCTACACTGAGCCTCTTCCACCACGCTGGGCTGGAAGATACCTGAACCACTTCTTTTGGACTCACTCACTAGGGACTCTAAAGAACCTCTGGCCCTCTCCCAGCGGTCTGCTTCCGCGGCAAGCTGCTCTGAACAAGGAGACCCATATTCCAACAGGTGTTGGCGCAACTCTGGACAACAACCACTGAGCACCTGCTCTTTGACAATCATATCAAACAGTTTCTCAAAATCAGAGTCAGTGTGAACCTCTACCCAAGCCCACAGTGCTCCATGACATTCATCCTCAAACTTTTCCCAAGACTGGTGAGACAGTTTCCTACTGCCCCTGAATTTCAACTTTAACTCCTCCTCTGGGGAAACAGGTACCAGACTGGGGGAACTGGGACTGGGATTTCCTACACTGAAATCTAAATAGCTGCCACCACTGGACTCAACCCTCCCTGGGGAATCCAGACAATTAAAACTGCGCGCAGGGGATAGTCTACCCTCCAGAGCTACTTTGCCTCTGGTGGAGGCCCTCTCAGCCTCCTCTATCCTTTCCTGCGCTAAGACCCTCTCGGTCTCTAGCTGTTGCTTTCTAATGCCCAGCTGTGCCATAGCCTGGGCATGCTCCAACCTGAGCTTTTCTAAAGCCAGCTGGTGCTCCCTTTCTCTCCTCCTATCTTCCAGCTCCTCTGGGGACAGGTAAAGGGATGAGGCGCTGCCTCCTACGCTGGACCCAGCAAGGGACTCCCTATCTATGGGGTCCTCACTATCTGCTGGCGTCCCTGTGCTACCATTTTCTTCCTCCTCCTCAGACTCTTCAGGGCTCCCCTCAGACCCACCACCCTCATGGTGTGAGACCCGGGCCCTCTCCTCACTGTGCTCACGCTCCCAGTCCTCCTTCTGCCATTGGATTAGGTTACCCCTAAGTTGGGACTGGGTGTCTGACTCATTCACTGCAATGTCTCTCTCTTCGCAAAACTCTCTCAGTTCATGCATAAACAGACCCCAGACATTAAAAGCAGACTCCATCCTGGCGGGATGCTCTCAGACACGTGCAACACAGGGGACTTAACTGTCAGAGCTGAGGCAAGAGTCCAAATTTACAAAGGTATTCAGCAAGCTCTCTATCCCAGAGAACTCACACTCACTTGCTTAGTGCCACACACCATTCATCCACACACAACCCTCCCCTCGGACTGGTAAAGCAGTTTCTACCACCCCTGATTCCTCAACCTGACCACAAGTGACACAGGTACCAGACTCTGGGCGCAGGGCGGGGGACAAATGTACTGACACAATCACACAATGATACCTTCAGGAGAAGAAAATAATGGACTTCAAAAAAAAAAACAATCCCCTAAAATGTGGTCATCTAAAATGCAGAGTTTTGTAGTGCGGCCTGTTGCCACTGTGGTACAACGCAAACACAAATCCTTATCCTCAACGCTGCCGCCAATGTAAGAAATGGGATCCCTGGCTGGCCAGGGCTTTCGCCAAAGTCAGTCAGAGACCACCACTCCTAAGTCAGGGTAAGGGAGTTACACGCCAAGATAACCCCTGCTCACCCTCTAGGTAACGTGGCGCGAGCAGCAAGGCTAAACTCGGAGGCGATGTGAGTTAAGTATTTGCGCACGCACCCCAGCAACAACACCCAAAGGCCCACCACAAAGGAAACTCCACACAAGGTTATATAAAAATAGCCTTTGTATTACACCAAAACACATTAGATAAAAACACACACTTTACAATGTGCCAACAGGCACGGGCAGAATTTACAGGGAATATGTACAAGACAGGGCCACCTGGACCACTGTCAGGAATCAGCACTTTTAGAAGTAACACTTTTAGAAATAGAATATAAAATTACTGTAGCACAAATTAGAACATAAGTACACAACCAGTAATCACTGGTAACCAGGATCTCACTAGCACCACCTGCACTAGGAGAAAAACAACCACCTAAGTATCACAATACCTGTAGGGGTGTAAGAACATAACACATGATGCAATGCATAACATTCATTCAGAGGTGTAAGGAAGGAAAACACATGATGCATCAACAATACATTCAGAGGTGTAAGGAACAAGGCACATGACGCATAAAAACACATTCAGAGGTGCAGCAAGAGAACAATTGCGCCAAACTCACATAAGTCACCACCTGTGACTGTCCCTAGGCCAACTGGCCTCTCTAGGGCTAGGACGCCCTGTGTCCAAAGTCAGGCAGGCTGCGCAGGCAGCCAAGAACACAGCCTAAACGTGGCAGTTGCCCACAAAGTCCTGGGCAACTGGGAAGCGATGCTGGGGGGGGGACAACGTTGGAGCCTTTCAGGCTCTGCACAAAGCACTTGTTTCCCCCTGGAGCCTCGCTGGGCTCTTCACGCAACCAAATGCCTCCTCTGAGCCTCTCAGGGCTCTAAATAACAGTGTGGGCACTCACGAGCCCCTCTCAGGGCGCTACACAAATGACTGGCCCTCCTGAGCCTCTCAGGGCTCGTAAAACCACTGTGCCCCCTTGGAATCCCCCTCCTGGGGACTCGAAGCAAAATGGGGGCACCTAGAGCCTCTCTGGGGCTCTTAAATAATAGTGGGCACTTTGGAGCCTCTCTGGCTCAACTAACAAATTATGCCCCCGGAGCTTCGGGGCTCGAACACACGAAATGGCCCCCACCGTTGGAGTCCCCTCTTGGACTCGAGATCGCAAAACGGCCCTCTGGGGCCTCGGGGCTTCAACAATGTTGTTCCCTGAGCCTGTCAGGCTCGAGCACCAATGCGGCCGTTGTCGGAGTCCCTCCTCGGGGGACTCAAATGCAAAGTGAGGCCCCACGGGCCTCAAGCACACAGGCCCTCGCACTGGAGGGGAGGGGCGGGCACCGGCAATGTGCCCCGACACCCCCCTCTCCTTTAAGCTGCACCGGCCCCACTCACCGGATCTCTTGCTTCCCGGGCGGCTCTGCTATGGGCTCTCTGGGACGGCTCCTCTTCACCGGCTGCTGGCAGAGGTCCGGGGCTCTCCTCTCCCTCGGAAGCCTCAGCAGGACGTGCAGGCTGCTTCCTGCTTCTCCGCCTGGCCCCGTCACGCTGCAATCCGCCTGACTTCCTCTGGGGCCGCCTATGACAGCGCGGCCCTGGGGGTATGGAGGCGGGACTACCGGGTCGCACTAGGCAGCGGCCTGGCCACGGTTTCGATGTCCCTGGGCTGCGGCGGTGATCTCGAGGCAATGCCGGGTGGGCACCGGCTTTTAAATAATTAAATAAACCGGGGCAATGCCGGGTGGGCACCGGCTTCCACTTAAAACATAAAGCGAGGTGGGCACTCGCTCGGCCAAAAATCGGCAAAAACGGGTCCAATGCCGGGTGGGCACCGGCTTTTACCAATAAAGCGCTCCCCAGCGCTACAGCCAAAATAAAGCGCTCAAAAGCGCTAGAGCTGAACAAAAGCGCTCCCAGGCGCTAGGAGGAATCTGCAAGCGCTTCCAAGCGCTAGGAGGCAATACCAGCACTTCCCAGCGCTAAAGGACAGCACAAGTCCAGAGAAAGTCCTTCAGCAAGGCAGGGGGGGCAAGGCTGGGCCCAGAGCCAGCTCATTGGGTCTCCAGGCAGGGAGACAGTCCAAGTGGCGGTCCTCTGGCCCAGCAGCAGCAGCAGCCCCCTCAGGATCCTGGAAGAGAACAACTTCTGTGGGGACACAGCCCCATTTTTATACAGTAAATCCTTTGTCTGTAGGTGCAGGGAGGGGGCAGAACCAGTCGCAGCTGGTCTTGGAGCACCCTTGATGTGCTCATCAGCACACTCTACTCACTGGCAGGGCTAGGGTCGTTAGACGCACCACAGGGGGGTGGAGCCAGCATAGTCAGGGGAAAACCCAGCCTCATTCAGGACACAGGTACACTCCTCCCCAGCCATCAGCATGCTAATCTCCCACTCACCACCGGGCAGACCCATCCAGACTTCCTGGAGCCTGGCATGCCAGCCAGCTCCAGCCAATCACACGCCAGCACCTTCACAGCACACACATAGCCATGTCTAGAAGTGGCGCTTCCCTACTAGACACATACAAGCTGCACATACCATCGCGCAGCATTCACTCCCACGAGTTCACACATACCAAACTCGAGCCCGCACTCCCCACGCATCAGGAACTACCAGGGACACATACATTCCCCATGCATTCCAATGGGAGGGCAGGCCTATCTCACCACATGCACTCAAAGTGCGCACGCACTTTCCACTGGGACACAGTGAAAGTGCGCAGAACCCAAAAATCACCATCACCAGGTCACCATTACAAGCAAAAAGTCTAGGGGTGAACCTGCCATAAGGGCCAAGTCCAACAAGCGCGTAGCACCGTGTTAGTTTGTTAGAATTCTTAATCCATTCGAAAACGAGAAAAGCATAACAATTTTTCACTGTGCTTTTTGGAGAAAAAAGAAGGAAGAAAGCACTTGTGTTTGTAATGGTCACCTGTAAGGCAGATTTAACTTACTTCTGAGCTTATGATTTCAAGTTCGGGTGCGAGTTGTGAATTTTAAACTCGTACCATTCAGTGCACTGTAACAAAGCGGACATACATTTAGTCATATATCATCTTGCATAGAATTGTTAAAACTTGTTTTATATACAAGGATTGCTTACCTAGTCGAGCTTTGGGCCCGATGTATTTCTTCTTGTGAAGGACCAAAATGAGGCGCGAGCCACCTGTGTTTGTTGTTATAATTCTTAATTTATTTCTAGAATGAGAATAGTGAAGGATGAGGGCTGCGGAGTGGCCTTGGTCCTGGAGGGTGCGGATGCCATCTGTGGCAGCGAGTAGGGCGGTCTCTGTGCTGTGGTTGCTTCAGAATACTGATTTGGACGAGTCGAGGATGGCGTTCTCTTCAATGAATCGTGTCAGTTTTCTGATGACTGCAACTCTGGCTGTGAAGGGGAGGAGCAATATGAGCCGATAGTTCTTGAGGTCAGTGGGTTCAGCTGTGGGCTTCTTGAGCAGAGGTCTGACTTCCACACGCTTCCATTTGTCTGGGAAGGTGCCTGTTTTGAAGGTGGTGTTGATGGTGCATTGTAGTTCGGGTGCGATGGCGGCCGCAGCTCTGTGGTAGATGTGAAGGGGTCAGGGGTCGGTGCGGGTGCCCGAGTGGATTCTTTTCATGGTCGAAGCGGTGTCTTCGGCCGTGATTGGGGTCCAGTTGGAGATGGTGGGCTGTCTGGTGTTTCTGGGGGAGCGGGAGGCTGTCTGTGGTGCCTGGTGGATGGTTGATAAAGTTGTCGTAGAGGTTTTTGATCTTGAGCTGGAAATAGGTTCCAAGCTTGTCGCAGAGGTCTTGGGATGGGGTGATGTCTGGGGCTTTGCTTCGTGAGCTGGTGAATTCTTGAATGACACTAAAAAGTTCTTTGGAGTTGGCCAGGATTTTTTTGTGGATGAAGTTCCTCTTGGTGGCTCTGATCTGGTTGTGGTAGTCTGTCATGGCGTCCTTGTAGGAGGTGTGGTTTTTGGTTTTCTTAGTGTTTCTCCAGTTCTTCTCCAGGCGTCTGAAGGTGCGTCTGGCTTCTTGGAGAGCGGTGGTGAACCAGCCGGCTTTCCTGGGGCGTTGTCTGTCGGGGTTTGCGTAGCGGGCGAGCTCGTCTGCTCAGTCGGAGATCCAGGTGTGGCGTTCTCTGGCTGCGTTGTTGGCGTCGGGGGCCCAGGTGTGGTTGTCTCGTGTGAGGGTGGAGTTAATTTGCTCGTCTGTAACCTCGCTCTAGTTCCTTCGTGGTGGGCGTGTGGCTGGTTTGGCTACCTTGGGTTTGTTGATGGCGTAATGTACGCAGTAATGGTCGGTCCTGGGCGGCTGTGTTGTGTGGCTGAATTGGACGCTGTTTTCTGCCACAAAGATGGTTTTGAGGGTGTGTCCTGCTCTGTGGGCGGTGTGTTGACGAGTTGTTTAAGTCCGATGCAGGCAAAGTTGTCGCAAAGGATAGTGGAGTTGGGGGTCGCTAGGGTTGTTGAGGTGGAAGCTCAGCTCTTCTTTGAGTATGTAGTTTGTTGAGGCGATAGCATGGGGAGCGATGAAGTCGGTGATGGTGGTGGGGAAGTGTGTTCAGGGGCAAGGGGGTCTGTAGACGAGGGTTCCTCGGAGTGTGGCTTTGGGGCTGGTCTGGATCTGGAGGTGCAGGTGTTCGGCAGAGGAAAAGGTTTTGCTGAGGTGGTGAGGCAGAGGGTGCTCTTGTGGGCGATGGCTAGGCCACCTCCTCTGGATCTTGTATCCGTCTGGGATGGTGGTGCTGATGTTGGGGGCGGAGGATGCGTTGGTCCAGGTTTCTGTGAAGACGGCGATGTCGGGCGAGAAAGAGTCGAGTAGGTTCCAGATTTTCATGGTGTTTTTGTGTATGGAGCGTACGTTGAGGAGGATGCATTTTAGGGTGTCGCCGGTGCTGGCGTTGGCGGTGTTGGAGGTCAGGGTGGCAGTGAGGGTATGGCGGCAGTGGAGGCAGGAGAACTGGCCGTGGGTTGTGTTCGGCGAGGCCTGTTGGTATTCTCTAAGGCTTCCAGGGTTAAGTGCAAGGAGAGTGGTGGTGTTGTAGCGATGGGTAGTGGGAGGTCCAGGGTTCCTGGCGCTGGCTGCGGTCGGGTCACGGACTGGCGCAGACGGGCTTGCCTTTGGCGTGACTTTGATGCGCTGGTGGCACGCCTACTGCTTGCTGCTCCCATTAAGTAGGGGAGGTGGGAGGGAGTAGAGGCTGGGAGGAGGGAGCGAGGGAATTCCGGGGGGGGGGGAAGGGCCGATGGGACAGCAACAGCGAAAGGCAAAAGGAACAGGCAGGCACGAGAAAATAAAAACAGTGGTGGAATTAGAGCATAACACAGTGGCACAACAAGGAAAATTTAAGAAAAAAAACGACTGAGAAGGTTACGGTGGATGCAGGCTGTCTGGTCCCAGTTGGAGCGGGCAGCAGGAGCAGGAGCGGGCAGCAGCCTCGAACCTCCCAAGAAGGAGGTCGGGTCTGGAGGCAAAGACGGCACAGCGGAGCTGCAGGGAGAGACTGTACCTCGACCGAGGGTCAGAGGCCTTACTGGCGCTCCCCCGCAGTGGCCTACATTAAGTAGAGGAGGTGGAAGGGAGGACTGGCTGGGAGGCGGGATTGGGGAATTCCGGGGTGGAAGACACAGATGGGCACAATAACAGTGGCACAACAGGTAAAAAGTACAGAAAAAAACGGCTGATAAAGGTTACGGTGATTGCTCGCAGTGTGGTCCCAGTTGGAGCGGGCAGCAGGTGCAGGAGCGGGCAACAGCCTCAAACCTCCCAAGGAGGAGGTCGGGGTCTTGGAGGCAAGAGACGGCACAGCTGTGCTGCGGGGAGAGGGTGGACCTAGACCAAGGGTCGGAGGTCTTGCAGGGTATAACTAACAAACCACACCCCTGACTTGAGAAATAATACACATACACTTTTGTATTACATAATAATAATGTCTATTATGTGCTAATCTAATACATATCATATGTATTTGAAATGTCAATCTAATTATAGTGTGCATGATGTTAATATCATCTCAAAGATATAGTCAGACACAAATATCGTCCAGAAAAAATCATGGTGACAAAACTATCATGGTACAGCACTTGCCAGAAAGAATATTGTTTTTTAAAGGCACTAGTAGTGTTTTGTAAAAATAGTTTTATAGGATATTGATTTTTTATATTTTGTAATGCTTATTGATTTTGTATGTTTTAAGTCTTTTGGAAAAAACTCAAGACTGGGCTTTTTACACATTTACAAATGTGTTTATTATTTTTATTATTATAATAAGTTATTACAATGTTAATTCTAGCTTGTATTTTTTTGTAGTTTCATTTTTGGAACAATTTTTAAAGTGCTGTTTTTGAGTTTACTTTATTATTTCTTAATAAATGGCGAAGTGTTGGTTTTGTAGAGTAGTAGTAGGTTAAGATGATATTTGTATACATTTTCATACACATTTTTGCAATTTTAAAAATTGAATTGGTTAGTTAGATCAATAATCATGTTAATTATTTGATTGTTGCATTTCGAGTGGTTATTATATTATGTAATCTTTAAAAATGAATTCATGATTTAATGTATATTTGTATTGCAGTTGGATAATTATATGATTAATTATATACATGATTGCATGAATACATTATTTAATTGCTAACATTAAATATTTCCTTTTTTAATCAGTTATTTTTTCCAAAGACTTAGGGACTGGTTACGATGGCAGGCGGACCAGGTCCACCCGCCATCGTAGCGGTGTTTGGGACTTCCTGCCAGACATGCAGCGGTCCCACCACTGCGATTAGGATGTGCCCGCCATACTGGCGGGCGCATCCAGGGCTTTTAACATTGCGGGTGGTGCTGCCGGCTGCAGCACCGTACGCAATGTTAAAAGTGCTTGCACTGCATTTCCCTGCACTGCGTAGCAGGCCCCACGCGGTGTCTGCCACTTGGTGCATGGCAATGCAGGGGGGGTACCATAGGTACCCCCAGTGCAGCGACAACCCCCCCAACAAGAGGGGCCCGCAACGGGCCCCCAAACCGAAACCCCACCAGCCTTTCCATGACGGCATTGCCGCTATGGAAAGGCCTTCACTATGCCCACATCCTAATTTGGTGGACGGTGCCTGCTAGGCACCGCCACCGCTTTTGGGGCCCTGAACCGTCCACCAGGCAATCAGTGCGATTGCCTTTGGCGGTGAAGCGGCGGACGGACTTTCTGTCCGCCGCAGTACCCGCCGCCATCCTAATTTGGCGGTGGGTAATACATTTGGTGATGGCGGAAGGACCGCCACTGCCGGGCCAGCAGTGGCGGTCCTACCGCCATCATAATGACGTCCTTAATTTTTTTACATTTATATGTTATGATTTATTTATTTTTTAAATTGTACAATGTCCCATCTTATTCAGGTTGTTGGAAATGTAGGGTTGTTGTGCAGGAGTGTTTTATTGTAAGTTGTCCAGTGTTTCAATTGGTAATATTTCCAATAAGTAACTTTTTTAGATGTTTTAAGTAATTCAGAAGCGTTTTGGTATAGAAAATGTTTTTATAAATAATATGTAGCTTTTACGTGATTGACGGCTCCAGAGTTCAGCACTATCTCGACTGATGCTTAGGTTGCTTGGTAATAGTACATCTGACCATGCCTTACCAAAGTCCAGCACTTTCTCTACTGTTGGTCACGTTGGAATGGGAATAGTAAATCTGACCTCTCTAAAGTCCAACCCTTTCTCTACTGTTACTTAGGTTGGAGTGAGAGTAGCAAATATGACTGCTCTAACGCTGTCATTCTGCTTGGGGCTGATTGCTAATTTCATTGACTGAACCTGGAGGATTGCTGAACAAGTTGCCCCTCTTCTACGACCTCCAAGGGGGAGAGCCGCCGTGGGTCTTGCCTGCAGCTGCAGAGGAACGACTACAAGTCCCAGAATCCCCCTGCTTCTTCGCATCTGAGCCTCATCACCTCTGTCATTTAAAGCTCTTAGTGCTCCCACAGCGCGGAGCCGCTAATGTTGTCATTCTGCTTGGGGCAGATTGCCAACTTTGCCGACTGTGCCTGGAGGACGGCTGAATAAGTTGGCCCTGTTCTACCACTTCCAAGGGGAAGAGCCCCTGTGGGTCTTGCCTGCAGCCACTGAGAACTGACTACAAGTCCCAGAATCCCTCTGCTTCTTCTTACCTGAACCGTATCACCTTCGCCATGAATAGCTCTTAGTGCTCCCGCAGTGTGAGATGCGCGTAGGTGGCGCCGGTGCAAAGCCCGGGCAAAGGGCGGCCCGTTCCTCACCCATCAGCAATAGGAAGAGGCAGAGCAGGAAGTCCCCCTTCCACTGTGAGCTTGAATAATCCAAAGGAGGCCTGAGCAAAACTGGTAAGATTTTAAATCTTAACTCTTTATTTAGTCTCAAGTCGCCTTTCTATTTTAAAATTCACCATAATAAGTGGCCTTAAGGGATTTGGTGTAATTATACCCCCTCATTCGCACTTTTGTAATTCTTCCTATTTATGTGCCTCACGCTGCTTAAGTAATGAGGAAATGCAAGGCTATACCTGCCCCACAAGGAGTACTCGTACAACCCTGGCTACTAAAGGCACTAGAAGTGGTGTCTGTTCCTTTAGCTTTAATGTAGCAACACTTTGAAACTCTCTTCCCCTGGCCATCTGATTGACAGACAATGAGCTCTGCTTTCATAAAGCAATAAAGACATGGCTCTTAAAATAAATCAGTTTTAATGGTCCTTTTACCCAGTGCAACAGGTTCGTTTTAATTTTCCCCATGTTTGTGGCACTGAAGTTACAATAGTAGCAGTTAAAAGCATGTCTTGCAAGCTCCTCCTTGCTGCCAGTCGCCACCTCTGCTGCCTTCCGGACTGCTCCTGCCCCAGGGAGCCAGCCTCGCCAGCCAGCAGAGTTATGCTGGATCAAAGACAAGCCCATTGGTGCATGTGCGCTCCTGGCCCCGCCCAGCGCCAAGAACTGTGGCCCTCCAGACTCTCACAGGTACCCGACTGCAGAACTCCGTGCCCTGGATGCAACAACAACTGCTGCCTCGCATCTCCCCGCTCCACAGCAGAACCGTTCACATGCCTCCCCTGCTAGTTCACTCCTATCCCTGGACCCACTGCCTCACCGATACCCACGTCGGGTCACCCCGCCGGCCGCCACTTCCAAGAACCACTCCGTTGCCTCCTGATCAATGCCAGATCACTCTGCAAACACGTCATCCAAGTCTGGGACACCATCTCCACCCTTGCCCCCAAAGTGACCTTCATCAGAGACATGGCTACCCCCGCATAGGTCCCTGACATTCCCACCACAACACCAACCGGCTACAAGATGAAACACCACCATCGCACCAACATGGAGGTGGCATCACCATCATACACAAGGAATCAATCATCTGCGCCACCATTGAAGATGAAAAGACAACACCACAATCAAAGGCACCCTTGCATACAGATCCCCAGGACCGCAAACCGGCCTTACCGACTTTATCACAGAATTCATCACCCCCTCACCATAGAATCCCAACACTACATCTTTCTTGGAGACCTCAATTTCCACTTGGACTACAGACACCAACTCCACTGACCTCCTTGAACGAATGGACAACATCAGCCTTACACATCTGGCCTCACACCCCACGCACAGAGCAGGACACACGCTAGACCCCATCTTCACACCCAGCAACATACTCAGATACAGCTACACCATGGAACTCACCTGTCCGATCATTCTATCATTCTGGACCACCCCGTGCCACCCCAAACTGCGACCACATCCCCTTTCACAGATAGACTGGATCCCTTGCACCACCCACCAAGTCATCACCACCAAACCAGTGAAAATGTACAGATCCACCAAACGCCAGCTGGTACACCTCAGAATTCAGCATGTTGAAACACAGATGCAAACACCTAGAAAAAGAGGCTACTCCAGCAGAAACAACAACAATCGAGCCACCTTCAACACCTGCGACCACCAACTCAGAGATGTGAAAACGGAGGCCGTGGCAAACCGCATCTAGGCCAGCACCAACCAGATCAAGGAGCTCTTCACCGTTGCCTGAGAGTTCACCTGCTCATCACCCTCAAAGAACTCTATCCACGCCTCACAGGAACCTCTTCCACAACATAAATCATTATATACAGAAACTTTGATCCAAAATCCACTGACCTCCTCAGCTCAACCACCACCGAGACGAAGTCCGCCAGTGACCATCCACTCACCGCATGGAAACAGCAGAGCACACCGAACACTACTGCCCTAATAAACTCAATCTATTCGAGAGCACGCTCCGACCCATGCCCTTATTGACTCTTCAGCCTCGGAAACCATGAGATCAGCCACCAGCTCACCACCATACTCAATGCCTCCATTACCACAGCCACATGACCTCCCTCAAGAAAGCCTCTGCAGACCCCAGCAATCCCTAGAACTACTACCAAAACTTGCAGCTCCCATTTCCCCCAAAGTCCTGGAAAAAGACATCAACCTTCAACTCCCTACTCAACAGAGGAGAATCTCCCACCCTGATCCTCCTTGAGCTCTCCGTAGCCTTCAACACCATCTCCCACCATACGCTTATCAATCAAGTACACCAGATCGGAATCAAAGACGACTCACTTAGACGATGTCAACAAGCTAGGCCAGCACGAGAGTCGCCTGGAGGAAGCGGAGACCAGAATCTCTGATCTGGAGGATAGGGCCACGACAAGCAAGGCGCACACTTCACAAATAGAGAAACTATTGAAAGTGATAGCGGAAAGAAATGAAGATTTAGAAGCACGTTCCCGGAGGAACAACGTCCGCATCCTTGGCCTTGCTGAGACCACACAGACGGGGCGCATGGAGGACTTCATAGAGCGTTTAATAATAGACCTCTTTGGCAGAGACTCCTTCTCGCCACAGCAGAATCGGAAGCTGGACATCGGTCCAGATCCTCATCGCCTGCACCAGGACCCGCTTGAATGACCTCCGGATGTAACAGGACTTCCTTCTCATTGACCCGCTCCGACAACCAGGGACTATGCTGGTGATGTATCTGTAACACTCTATTTTGGATAACTATTAAGCACGGATACTTCCCCCCGTCCCGCAGTCACTTTTCGCTGATCAGGCAGGATTTTAGGCGGGTGAGAGTATGGATGGAAGTGGGTGGGTCGTGCGCCCCTAGCGTGACCCCGAGAGGGCATTCCCCCTGTAGCTATCTTAAAGGGACGAATGGTAATTGTCCCAGGTTGTTCTTTTAGGGAAGGAGAGGGTTTGTTCCCGGCAAGTTGGGGAAGCCGGTGTGGGAGGTGGGAAGGGTGTTATGTGGTTTTTAAAAAAAAAAAAATGTTATGCAGCAACTTGTCCAGGATTGTACAGGCAGAGCAGCATAGCGATATAGCATGTCTTCTATACGATTGGAATGTTTGCGGTCTCAATGACCCGAGGAAAAAACAACATGTTTTAGGCTATTTGGATAGACATCATGTCACGATTGCCATGTTACAGGAGACACACTTGAGCCCAGCCACGACCCCCCCCTTTGCCTTGAGATGGGCATCCCATCGCAGCTTCGCGTCCTACTCCACTTATTCCCGGGGGGTGGCCGTTTTGGTTAAGAAAGTAGTTGCCTTCCACCCAGGAGGGATGGAGAGTGACCCTGAGGGCAGATATTGTTTACTATGGGGCAGATTGCACTCCCATGATATCCTTTTCGCCAACTACTATGGACCGAATGTAGATGACCCAATGGTTGCTACAGAATACAGGAGATAGGCATCACATATGTTATCTGTGGTGGGGACTTTAATACAGTTATGTTCCCCTACATTGACCAATCCCACAATTCCTCGGTACACCACACCACCACTCAGCGGTTACTACGAGACATTATAGAAGGACACTGCCTCTTAGACTCTTGGAGACCCATGCATCCCACGAAGAAGGCGGGCACACACTTCTCTGTGTTTCACTCCTCTTGGTCCAGAATGGATTATATATTTATGTCCACGGGCATGGCTCACTGGCTGACACAGGCGACTCATTTAGCTCGCACACACTCGGACCACTCCCCGGTTGTTGTTGATTTGCTTATACCTGTGACACAGCCTCCCTATAGTAACTGTCGCCTAAACCCGCTACATCTGAATGATACAGCGTTCCGGGCAGAGCTGGAACAAGACATACGTGACTTTTTTAGCGCAATCTCGAATCAGTCCCGAGTATCACCACAGTTTGGGAAGCATTTAAAGTGACGGTACGAGAATGGTGCATTGCTACGGGTGGAGGTATTCTTAAGTCTTTACGCACCAGTTTGTCCACGCTGGAGAAGGAGCTTAAGCGCATGGAGGGTGAGATATCTTCCTCTACTGATGAAAATGACCTTAGAGCCACCATACGTAGCAAACTAACTGAATACGAAGACCTTGCTGAGAGGGAATGTAACTTCCCAGGGAAGCATCCTGTGGCTAGGGTTTACGGTGAGGGAGACCGCCCGGGGAACGCCCTGGCGACTGCGGTCAGATCGCCCCGATTCTCCAATTATGTAACGGAAATTCAGGGTGACAATGGAAACTTACACAGAAACCTCCCCGACCAATTAAGTACACTGAAGGCCTACTACAGTAATCTATATTCCTCCCACAGAGGTGCCCCATTGGACCTGCCGTCCTATTTTGAAGACACTGCCCTAGCCTGGCTGGGCGGCACTCAGCAGAAGTTTCTCAGTCTAGATCTTGAACTGGATGAGATAACTGATGCCATTATGCAAATGCACTCTGGACGGGCTCCGGGGTCTGATGGTTTACCCGTTGAATTCTACAAAGCGTATGCCCACATCTTGGCCCCAATTCTGAAGGAAGTCTTCTATTTTGCGTTGGCTGGAAGGATTTTGCTAATCAAAATGGTCATATTACCCAAATTATTATATCTTTTTATCAACATACTATATTATATATACTTTTTTCTTTAAGACGCTTAATTCCCTTCTCATGCAGCTCATGGAAACAGGCGAGACTTGCCCTGTTGACCATGATGTTACCATATTCCCAGTTGGGGGTATGACGTTCCCAATTTCTAGGTGTATTATTATTGCGCGCAAGCTCACTTTGCGATGTACTGGTTCCATACGCCATCTATTATGCCTCACATGGCAGTAGAGGATGGATACAGGGCCCCGACGCTTCCGGTGTGATTCCTCTTTTCCACGGTTGAGGGAGCGTGATCGGGACCCATCCACGGTGGACTGCACTGTACGAGCATGGCAATACATAGCAAAACGGTTGGGAACGCCTCTTCTGTACTCTAACGATGCGCGAAACGGTCATTACTTCCCTACTAAAACCAGGCCAAGGTCCTGGCAACCCGTCTCAACCTCCTGATGCAACGCCTGGCGCTCCCAGATCAAGCAGGCTTCATCCCCCGCAGAGCCACGTCGCATAATCTTCGCACTCTGGCCGCGGTCCTACAGGATATCGACCCTAATAGCTCTGCAGTCGCAGTTTTCCTGGATGCTACCAAAGCGTTTGACTCCCTGGAATGGGACTACCTGCTAGGTAGCTTGATGTACATAGGCATACCTGACGCCTTTGTCCAATGGATACAACTACTGTAAACGCGCCCGGTAGCCTCTGTACTCCTATATGGCGCCAAGTACCCTCCTTTTGCTGTCTCCAGAGGCACCCGACAGGGACGTCCCCTATCCTTTTTGCCTTGGCCATTGAGCCTCTGGACGCTAAATTACGCCAACACCATAATCATCGAGCGCTAATATACCCGGCCAGACAGCTGCTTATCTCTCTATATGCGGACAACATGACGCTGTATATACACAAGCCGCAAGATAATCTTAACCCTGTCCTCCGAGAGATAACTAAGTTTGGAGCTATATCGGGAGTGCAAATCAATTGGTCAAAATCAGCGATCTTCCCAATCACTGATAACACCCCTAAACACCAGCTAGACTTTCCCTTGGTTTGGGAAGACAGCGATGTAAAATATCTTGGTGTCCGCGTTACCAGATACCGAGACGCACTCATGCGACTCAACTACGGAACGGCAATAGACAAGGTTACGGACTTGGTTGCCAAATGGCTCTGCCTCCCACTATCAATGGCTGGAAGGATTTCGCTAATCAAAATGGTCATATTACCCAAATTACTATATCTTTTTATCAACATACCATATTTCCCGTGGGCTTTTTTCTTTAAGACGCTTAATTCCCTTCTCACGCAGCTCATTTGGGGTGGGAAACAGGCGAGACTTGCCCTGTCGACCATGATGTTACCATATTCCCGGGGGGGGGTACGACGTTCCCAATTTCGAGGTGTATTATTATTGCGCGCAAGCTCACTTTGCGATGTACTGGTTCCATCTGCCACCTTTTATGCCTCACCTGGCAGTAGAGGATGGATACATGGCCCCGACGCCTCCGGCGTGCTACCTCTTTACCACGGTAAAGGAGCGTGATCGGGACCCATCCACGGTGGACTGCACTGTACGAGCATGGCAATACATAGCAAAACGGTTGGGAACGCCTCTTCTGTACTCACCCAAGATACCACTGTTACGAAATCCACTCTTGCAGGTTACGTCTGAAGGGCTATGAAGGAAAATGCTGGAGACACTGCACTATGATACTTGGGGAGATCTGTACGTGGGTGGCCAATGCCGGTCCGCGGAGCAGTTTTTCGCCATGCGCGAGCCGACGTTTATGGAAACATTTATGTAAAAGCACTGACCCCCGACTTTCCAGGGGAACCTGACACGCTTGCACCATTGCATGCACTGTTACAAACAGATACTCCACAACATGTCATTTCCCTTCTCTATCGACACACACGTAGTATACCATTCCCCGGACCACTGCGCGCCAGACGCAAATGGGATACGGACCTCCACACTACTCTTACTGATGAACAATGGGAAACCTGTTGCGGGTAGATAGAGGCGGTCACAAGTAACAACAGACTACGCCTTATTCATTTTAAGTATATCCATCGCCTATATCACACCCCGGCCAAGCTTCACAAGAATCACCTCCGGGAATCTGACGCATGTGCACGTTGCAGTAGAGAGGGCGCAGGATTTCTCCACCTAGCATGGGAATGCCCCCAAGTTCAGATGTATTGGACGCAGATATTTCAAGGGTTATCTGAAATGGTGGGTGCCGAGCTTCCCCCCTGCCCACTCATGGCCCTCTTGGGTATTATCCCAGGTCCCAGAACGAAATACACCAAGTTCATAGCATTGGGACTGTTGCTGGCCAAGCGACAGGTTGCCTGCAGATGGGGTAGAGGTCGTTCCCCCAAGTTCAAAGACTGGATCCACACCCTGACCCTATGGCAGGATTATACACATTATTATGCGGACATGCTTCCTATTAAATCTCGTCCTAAGGACATCCGGGGGGCCTCTAACCTCCTACCTTCTGGCACGAGAACCGAATCAGGAGAAGGGAAATGAGGGACGAGGCACCGACCAATAGGCCTATGCAGGAACCGAGTTGGAGGGATGCATCGTGGCATTAACATACTCCTTGGTGCTGCTGGTGGGGAGAATTGTGTGTCTATGTGGGGCACGATGGGCGGAGGGCATTGATGGCAAAGGTGATCAGACGTGTTGTATTGTTTATAATGACTGCACTCGTTGAAGTTTTTTTCCCGCAGGCTGCTTTGTATAACTGGACTATAATCCTGCCAAAGGCAGACTACGCTATGTCAGAGTAAACTCATACTGTGTCACAACTCTGGACTACAATCGCTGCACAGTTGAAGTTTGTGTTGGTTTGGACCACGTCTTTATTAGGAAAGATCCTGTATTAGTATTCCGGATGGAATTTGTTATTGCTTTGCTGAATACTTTGAACTAAATCTACTGTAACCTTCTGCAAATACTGACATTAAAGGTTTTTGAGTTTCAAAAAAAAAAAAGAAACAACAGCTATCATGGAGAATGAAAGGGACTTTGTCACTGTGAGTTGTCTTCCGTCGAGAAGGACTGCTGCAACGCCGATGCAGTTCCAGAAGCTCGATTAGCACGCTTCACATGTTTGAGGAACTCTTCCACCTGCTATGGCTTGGTAAAAAATCGCTGCTTCCCTTGGTGGGTGACACTAAGTCTTGCAGGATATAGCAATGCATAATCGATTTGGCCAAGCCTCAATTTGTTCTTGACATCTATAAATTTGCACCTTTCCTCTTGAACAGTAGGGGTGAAGTCCGGGTAAATGGAGAACTTGTTGCCATCATCGGTGAGTTGTTGCTTGCTCCGTGCCACCCGCAATGCCACATCTCGATCCCTATAGTTCAAAAGTCTTGCGATTATAGGTCGTGGAGTACTGCCGTGCGGTGGCAATGGTCCCAGCGAGCGGTGAGCCCGTTCTACTATGAACTGATTGGATAAGGATTCCGCACCTATCGAGGACAATAATAGTTGTTCCACATATTCCTCCATCTTGCCCGTGTTGGTTGACTCGGGAATTCCCACTATGCGAATATTATTGCGCCTACTACGCGCTTCTAAGTCCTCCTTCTTGGCAGTGATCAGTTTTATGAGTTTATCCATCTGAGCAAGTTGTGTCATGGCTCTGGCTGTCGTGTCTTTGGTGTCTGATATGCGCCTCTCTGCTTCCATCAGTCGATCCTCGTGCCCTTCCAACTTATGAGCGATGGCATCCATCAGCGAGGACATTCTATCTACCTTATCCACAACGGTGGCAAATCCCTGGCGCACCTCTTGTAAGATAATCTGTACATCCGATGCCTGTGTCACCGCGCTCGCATGTGCCTCCTCTCTCCTGTCGCCATCTTGTTCCTCCTGCGAGCCTTTAGCAGTGCGTCTTGTCGCCTCAAAGTTCAAATTAGGCTGTCTTGTATCTGGCTTGCCCATGGTGCCTCTGGGACACACCCGTCCCCTCCCGGTCAATACCGTGTTACGGCACTTGTATCGTATTTTGTCTCGGCGCTCAGGATCTGGTGCGTACCGCAGCCAGAGGAGCAGTATCTCCGTGTATCACACCAATGCGGTTGAGGTTGAGGGGTACCGTCAGTCCACCAGCCAGATCTTGTGTCAGATACCAGGGCCCTTGTTTCCCAGCCAGCTCGCCTCACATAAATGGCAGAATCAGTTCCTCATGCACTCTTTAACAGAGCTCCAGCCCCTCAGTACTGTATCATCGCAGGACTCACCTGCCCGCTCTCAGGATGCCGGCGGCAGTGCTTGCGTATATGTGCTGGAAGGCCAATGCTGGGCTCCCTCGATATGCCCCTCCAGCGCGGGCCTCCGGCTCTGGGCAATGGCGCAGGTGGCGGGGCGGCCTCGCAGCTGAGTCCCACACAGAGGCGAGCGGTCTCCCAGCCCCCCACCTGCCGCCTCATAGCCCAGCACAGCCGATGTCTCTCACTCCAGGTCACGGGGTATTGGCTACTTCCCTCTCGCACCCACGCCAGCACTCAGAAGGGGCTCACCGGGGGGGTCCTGGACCTTCTGTGCATTTTGCCTCAAAACAGGTTCATGGTGTTGCCGCTTACAATGCCGGCAGCCCGCAATGTGTTTTTTTTAGCGGGCTCCTAAGCGCAGGATATCAGCGCGCTACCATGCGCAGAGACAGCTTGTCACTCCTGCACACTCGCAGCAGCAGCTGGTGTGGTATAGACAATGGCCGCCGCCGCCACTCGGTCACAGGCAGCTACAGCGCCAGCCTCCTCTCCCCCGCGCTCCGCTGCAAGTAGTAAAAGCGGGCACTTCCCTCTGTAGGCTGTAGGCAATCAGGGCTCCCGCACGCCTCTTTTTGCTGTGCGCTCGGTCGTTGTGCGATGCGTGCCCTCTCCTTACAGTGCAGCAAGTCTTTCCCTGGGGCCTGGATTCCTCGTGGCAGGCCGCGGGCTTGCGCAGGGCTTAGAGCCAGCACAGCGCTCCGCCGCGATCACCCCCTCACTCTCGGCGGATTCTTCTTTCGGGCACGACAGTTGCAACTCTGCCCCAAATCGCCTGAATTTTACACCGGAGCCCCAGGAAGCCCTCCGCATCCTCTCACTAAAAGGATTCCGTCATAGTTGAGCTGCAAACGAGGATAAATGCCGGATAAGTGCACCAGGCTGCAGGAGCCTCACTGGTGTGCGGCCATACTGCTTGTGCGCCACCTAGCGCCACCCAAACAAAAACAAAAGTTGCATCAAAGATTACCTAACTAACTGGTAAACTATCATTATGTTTGTTACCAAATGCCATAATAGTTGCTTAGCACATATTATCAGTTAAAGGTCAGTTCAAGCATCAAAATCCAAATAAAATTGATACCACTCTATTAACGTATGCAAGAAGTACACCTCTCCAAGTCTGAACTATGTGGTGAAATAAAAGCCATCAAAACAATAGGATCTAATTAACCGTCATACTCGATATTTTACATTAGACATTTATATTTTGTGTTTGTTTTTATCCGCAAGAAGATGGCTAAAATGCAATAAATGTTAAAAGTAAAACTGACTAACTCGAAAGCAACCCTTCATTCCTTTTTGCGAAAGATGTTCACATTAGTTCTCGTACAAACTGTTTTTTTTTTGTTTCTCTTATACGCAGGAGGTCAATCCCCGTGCAATGATAATTGTCAGGTAACTTTCGTGAACTTGAAGTGTGACTCTTCTATGAAAAAACGACGAGGTCGCAAATCACCTGCCAAGGAAGTGTCGCATATTACTGCAGAGTTTGAAGTGGAAATGAACAAGGGGGAAGTATCAGGTTCGTTCAACACTTTTTTCTGCTACTGCTCTCACAGTGTATGCAATAGCGTAAAGTAATTGATAAGTATTTAGTGGTATGCTGAAAACAATACTGAATTATTGATCAATTTAGACTGCAATATTTATATATAAAATAGTCCGCATGACACTTTAGATAGTTCAGCACAAACGAAAATGCATCCATCAGTGGCGCAATAAAGCTATACGGGGTCCCCAAAATGCCTATATTCTCTCAGTCTCTAAACACCCTGTAGAAGTACTTCACCATTGGCAGCTACAGCCACATGATGCAGGCGTTTTCGTGATACATTTAGCGTCAAAAAGAAAAAGAGAAAAAAGTTATACTTCTGGGATGAACATGCTCTACATAAATGTATACTAAAACCGAGTTGTATTAATACTTTTTATTTTAATATTCATATTCTTTTTATAAACAAAATTGAACTTTGGGGATGAGTGTATGTCCCCTCACTGACGCTTAAATAAGGTAGTAGGGTTTTTAAGGAATGTGCAAATGCAAATTAAATGTAGACACCAAAAGATGAAGATGAAGCAGGCCATTTATATTTTGGTAGGGAAAATTAGTCTTACCGTACATTCATGAAGCTCCCTTTTTACATGACTGGCAGCTTCCCTTTCAATGTAAAGGTTTATTCTGAATGCCTGGGTGTATACTTTGTAATTCTGGTAATTCCACATCCCAGAGTTACTAATAAGAGCATTACCAGTAACTCTGGTTCGCAGAGTTTATGGGTACTAAAAGTTGAGGCCTAGTCTGCCGGCCGTCTATCATAGGTGGAGGTCTATCCAACACAGATACCCCACCCTAAGTAAATAATGGCTGTCTGTTCTATTGTAGGGGTTATCTTGATGCTGACCCCTGTCAGGGCCTGCCATGCCAGGCAGGTGAAACCAGCATTGGCTGCTACTTACAAGGAAAAAACTCTCTTTAAGTGGAGGCCTTTAGTTTTTTTGGATTTGCTTTTTAGAAAGAAGTGAATGTCTATTCTAGTTACTGGCTGGGGTAGGCTCAGTCAACCGTTAATGACATACCCATTCTGTATTGAGTTGGAAAAGGTGGGATTAAAGAGAAGCCATTATTCATGACTGATCTGAAGCCGCCAAGCTCCTCCTCTTCAGCTATTCTCATTAACTTCAATAGGAATATGTAAATAGATGCTTAGAGGATAGGCACCTGAAATGAAGCTATGTGGGATGTGGTGACATGGCAATCTACCATGCGGGCATTTGATAGTAATATTAAAAAAAGTTACTGTTAAATGCCCGCATGGGATTTTGACAAATCTATTCCTCCTACAGTCTGGAGTCGACACAACAATTCACCGGTGTGCAGCAGAACAGACCCATCGCCTCCCTAAGGGCCCGGGAACTCATGCATCGCTGTGATTTCCGATACTTCCCTCCTTGGTGGCTGTTTTGCCTTGTGAATTTTGAAGCATCTGAAGGTCCTTTGTGTAAAATCACTGCATCCCTAGTTTTCTTGGGGCAGAATTGCTTAAACCATTAAAAACCATATTTTGATTTGGGTATGTTGGATTTTTGCCGTTTTGTCTTGTTTGGTTTAGATAAAGATACTTTATTTTTCTAAACTGGTGTGGTGTCCATATGTAGTGTTTTCACTGTGTTACTGTGTGTGTGTGTTATGCTTTACACGTTGCCTCTGAGATAGGCCTGACTGCTCGCTCCAAGCTACCAAGGGGGTTAGCAGGGGTTATCTTGGGTGTGTAATCCCCTTTATCCTGACTAGAAGGAAGGGTCCCTACTAAGGGTGTATACCACTGCCAACTGGAGACCCCAATTTCAGCAGTCTCACTGACCCCATCCCACTATGTGACGAGTGAGGTACTGCTGCCTTCCATCCTATAAGGGAAGGCTGGAGTCCCAACCCTCCTGGGACCTCTGAGGCTTCCCTCTGACGGAAGGGTCCCAACTTGGACAGGGTGTATACCATTTCCAACTAGAGACCCCCATTTCAGCAGTCTCAGTGATCCATCCCACTCTATGACGAGTGAGGTACTGCTGCTTTCCCTTCTATGAGGGAAGGCTGCAGTCCCAAGAGGGTTGGTACTGCTGACCTCCGAGACTTCCCCCTCTACAGTGAAGATACGTTCTTTTTTATATTTTGTGCATGTATGTATGAATGTATGTGCATTTGTTAGTGAATGTTGTGAATGTGCGTGTGGGAATGCATGGATGTGAGTGAGTGTGTATGTGTACGTGTGGCCCCCGTCCCATCCCTGGTAAAATCCCTGGTAGAGCAGTGGTGTAGCAAGGGTGTCATGTCATGGCCTAATGCAAACAAAGAAAATATATTAAAGACAGTCATAATTTGGATAGTGAGCCCTTCGCTCCTCTGAACACCAATGCACCCAGGGCAGCACTATGCTTACAGGTCTCTCAGTTCCTATCTGCATTCATCATCAACTTCATTACTTTCACTATCTTTCCTCCAGCAATGTTTCCACTCTCTCTTTTACACCATCCCTCTCCCTTATGTTTTTCTGCTTTTTTTCATCCCCCCTTCTGCTTCACCTCAAAGCTTAGCTCTGATCCTTTCCGATTGCCCTTTCCATTTCTGCCTATAATTACTCTATGTACAAAACTCCCCTCTCCCTTTCTGCATATCTTATTTCTACCTCATGCTTCCCATCCTTTTCCTTGCTTCTTTTGTCTCCTTCAAAAATAATTATATTCTCCTCTCCAGTCCTTTCTCATTTTTCCATTATCTTATTCCAATATATTTCCCTTTTCTTTTCTTTTTTATTTTCTGTCTTCTCACATCACCTTTGTTCTCTTAGACTCACAATTTATGCACTCCACTTCTCTCTGTGTACTAAAATTTCCCTTTTCCACTTCTCTTTCTTTTGTATCTCTTTCCTCCCTATCGCTTCTCATCTTTTTTTCCATTATTTCTGATCATTCTATGTTCTCTCCATTCTTCTCCCAGCCTTTCCCTTTCTTTCTATTCTCACTGTCAATCATATATTCTACTTTTTCTCTTCCACCCTGTCACTATCTTTCAATTATGCTTTTACAATCTCCTTTGACCTATTTCTCTCGCTGTCACAATGCACCTTGCCTCACACAATAATTTGTCCTTCTCCATATCATTGCAAGGAAGTATCATTTGGTTAAAATGCTTAACTCTTACTTCATACATATGTGTGTATTGATATCTAAATATACATGCATAGTTATTTACGTACACAGCGAGATGTAAGCATTTTAAGCAAACATGTATGTGTGTGTGTTTGTGTGTGCATAGATATATACATATACATTAGGAGGGGGCCCATTTCCTTACTGCTCTCATCCCACAATCACCCATGTGCAACCATCCCTTCATATCATTTACCACTAACTCTAAGCTCTAGCTATATTTTGTAGCCCTGTTGCTAGTTAAAGGGCTGTTTCAATTTGTTCTGGAACTTTCCTAGAGACGCACTCCAATGAGTCTTTTAAGCAGCATGAAAGTGTGAAGGGGAGAGAATCATTAAGACACAGTCAAAATAGAAACACCAGTTACTGATACATAATAATCAATGGACAATTGAAGAAGAATAATTAGGTTTATTACAAAGCCAAAAATAACTGAACATAAACACACCTCAACACGAGGGTATAGAAATACAAAGGAAACAGCATGATGCCAAACCTATGCACCCAATTCAGACGGTGCAACATGAACAGGACCATTAGCTCGAGAAGAAGAATACAGACAATCAAGAAGCAAGAGTCCAAATGTCTCTGCATCGAGGGTTGGTGAATGAAGAGCATTTAAATCTATCCCTACTCTTTTGCTAAGATGACATCCCTACGTTAATGAGTAAGCCATGTAATTGTAACTTCTTCTCTCCTCACCTAGCTGCTAAAACAATGACATTAATTTGCCTAAAGAAAGCTTCTCCACCTGCAATGCAAGTGTGAGAAACAACACCTTCCACAGGGCACATGAAATTCCAATCATTAATCCTAAAGCAAGAGTGGTCAGGGGTTTGCATTTCAGGTCTATAGCTTTGGCTAACATAAGACGTATCACTTAAGCATTACGAGTTACATAACAATTTTGTATTTCGACTAACATATTTACCTACTTATGGAAATTAGCATTTTCAAACACCTCTAGTACATGAGTAGTGTCAAACTTTACAACACGGTTTCTTCATGTTAGTGTTTTTCTGCTAGTTAAATTTGTTTCCTACGTTAACTCCTCATACTGCTTGTCAGTAAACTAAAATATGTCATGTAGATACACTAACGCAGTTCACAATTCTAACACTCACGTTTACACAAGACACAATTATATGTGGGTGCTCTCTACACATGATTATGATGCACCCCTACAATAACAGGGGAGAGGAGTTGGCCTAACGGCTAAGGCGCTCGACCGTGAATTTTGGGAACCGGGTTCGAGTCTCGGCAATGACGCTAAGCATCCTGTGATTCTGGGCAAATCACTTAATCTCCCTGTTAAATGTTAAATGTTGTATACTTGTAAAGCGCACAGCTGCCCCAGCAAAGGGGCGTCCCGGCGCTGTATACCGCTGGGGAACCCATCCTGGCTTTCCCTGTGAGATGGTCCCTCCTGGGCATCTCCAAGGTGAAGCCAGGCATCCCCGGCGCTGATGGGGCCGTTAGTAGAGATTAAGCAAGCTATTGCCCAGAGTTGCTGAGTGGGACCCATGGTTGGAGTAGGCACCGAGACGAGAATTATCAAGTCCGCTGACCATGGCCCAAGACCCTGCCGCGCCGGGAATCGAACCCTGGTCCCGGGCCGACCTCTGCTTCCGGGTCTGCCGCCTCTAACCAGTGAGCCACACCACTCCACCACTGCCTAACAAAAATGAATGTATCCTCATGTAAGGTAACTGGTGCTATGTAAAGCGCTCTGATACCCGGTACCGGGTCGAGTTCATGCTATATAAAACTCCGTAAAAAAAAAAACTGTCCCAAATCCCTTTCCAATCGTATCCCAAACTCCTTTGGCTGCCAAATCCTGTATTTCATGATGTATATTGATGATATTACTAATACATCCCCTCAGATCTTTACTATTATCAGAGATATAAGTACAACACTGTTGGACCTTCAGCATCTGACAGTCTCCACCCTCCTTTGCAAGTAGAAGATCTAGTGCAAGACATTTTCGCATCACCATTGCCCTTATCGAGACCATCTCCCCATCAATGAGTAGCAAAGATTTAGCTGTGTTAACAGACAATTAATCCACTATAGTAAATTGTCTTCAAATCTTGATATCATTAAGCACTACTCCCAAATTAGATATTAGTTTCCCCGAAGATGTCTCCCATAACCTCTACAGCACTCAATCCACGTTTCTCCCTGCTTTTCGACCTTCCTTCAGGATTCTCCAAATTATCCACATGGAAACACAACCGCCAAATAACTCGCCCCATACCATTTGCTCGGCAAACGTACATATGCATTCTTCCCACACACAAAATATGTTCCTGGTACCATGCAAACTGACTCTTGCAAAAACTTCTTCCAAGGGCCATTGACCAAAAATATATAATTGCATACACTCTGTCCTATAAATAGGGAATTATAACTCCTCTCAGCCTGTTAAATGCAAAGCTTTACTCGCTATTGCCAATCTTGAGCTATCGGATCAGAAATTCCTTTAGCCTTACTAGCCAACTGCTCCTTGGTCCAATCAGAATGCTTATCCTTGTTATCAACATTGTTAACTAATCCCCTACGTCTATCTTCTACCTGGTCTATACATTTCTTTCCTATATCTGTTAGTGTGCAAGTTAAATTATGTCTATGCGAGTAAGCAGTGTTTAATGTTACAATAGGGGCAAAGTAATTTTCCATCCTTCCTGCTCTCCTTTGGGCATCAAATGTATTCAAATCTTTATATAAAGTAAAGTAAAGTCCACATTTGTAAAGCGCACAATCACCCGTAAGGGTCTCTAGGCGCTGGGGGGCCGTCGGGAAGATTAAGCGAGCTATTGCCCAGAGTCACATGGTGCTGGGCTTACCTGCCGCCGGAGCCGAGGATCGAACCGTGGTCCCCAGATTCCAGCGTCAGTCGCCCTGGCCGCGGCGCCACACCTCTCCCATATACATGTATTTCTGAAAGTACCACGTCACAATTGGAGAAGTAGTACTCATAATGGCCTTTTCCATAGAACTTACCAAGGAGTAAACTATAACTAATGCCGTAAGTGAAGGGTAAGTGATGGTAAGTGATTCCCTCTTCAACTGATGTGGCTAATTGCAAGCACACATAAAAATCTCTATTTTCCATAGTGTCTGCATACTCCTAGAGCAACCCACCATACACATTTCATTTATAATCTCCCTTAGACAGGTCTATTGAAGGAAGTGACTAGTTCGCTCTATTAGGTCTTTCTCAGATCCTAATGTACCTTCTTTGAGACAGCAGTAGTATGTGTGGATGTCCCGTGTACCCCAACCTCATGCTCCTCACTTTCGGATGGACTTAAAACTGGCTTTATAATGACTACAGCTATTACTACAATCACCACAATAATGAGTGCACCTACAATACATTTGTTCCAGTGATTCGAATTTCCAGACTCCATTTTAGAATAGCTCGGATCACTGTTCAAGGAGAGAAATAACACACAGAGTCTATTTTCTCTTTCAATCGCCCCGTATGACAAAGTTCTTGAACAACTCTTAGGAAAGTTCTTTTCAGTGGCCCCTTCTTTACAGTATTTACACAGCTCAGAAGACCTCCCTAGCCCTCTTTCTTCTTCTAGATAGAATCCCTAAATGTATTCTTCTTCCACTCGTGCCTAGGTTATCTTCTTCAACAAATGATTTACAGTTCACAGTTCAATTCCCATCCCTTATCAGGTCAGTGCCAATATCCTCAATAACTCGTTGTAGCAGTTCAGCTCTCATTGCTGCAATTTCTTGAGACTGTGCCACTCTGAAACTTGAGAATTCCACGTCTTCCAAAATCAAAGTCTGTAAGCCACTTAGCCTTGGTGGGAAAGGAACAGTTAATGACAGGAGTGCATTTACTTCAAGCCCAGGAACTCTCAGCAATAACTCGACAACCAGCACCAGGATCTCGGACCTTGCTCTCCCCTGTATTTGCAACCAGATGAGTCCACTCGGGAGAGGTACACCTCCAACAAGGCACTCATTTCATTTCATAAGGCTTTATTCGGAACAAAAGGCAAGTCCATAAAAGCACAGCATAAAAAGACAACAATATAAAACAACAGTCAAAAGCAGGTGATACAGCAATTAAAAAGGTTAAAAAAGCTTACTTTTCCTTACATTAATTGATTTAAGGAGAAAGGTAGCCGTATAAAAACAAACGTCAGGATGATGTAAGTTAAAAAGCAGGCTCATGCAGTCTCGTATTGACCTGACTCCAAACTTCACAAACAGGGGTTTCAAATAAGCAATCCGCAGGTATTTGTACAACTGACAGAGCAAAAGAAAGTGCACAGTGCTTTGAGGGGTGGTATTGTCACACGGACAAGGGCCAGCAGGATGTAAATGCTGAGAGGGGAAAGCAACAAGGTTGTGGACTACTCCGATTCTCAGTCTAGTCAACACAAACCGATGTGCCTTCCAGGTCACTTGTGACAAATATGGTTGGAAACCCACAAATTCATTTAAATCATGATAAATAACACAGGTTGAGAGTTCAGAGCTTTTTTGATGTCTCCTGGTGGAAAGCTGTTGTAAAAAACAGTGCTTAAGTTCGTTTTTAGACCGCTCAGTGGTCCCACGTCGATCCGCAGTGATGTTAATGTTAAAGATCTCACGGAAATTATCCACAATATACTTTAACCATGGGATCTTTAGATGATGGTCCAAAGAAAGGAAATCAGAAATAATGGCTCTGCACAATGAGGTCTCTTCTTTTATCCAAATGGAACGCCATAGCATCAGTGGCCTAAGGAGGATCAAGTCGGCAAGATGGTAAATGCCCAGTTCATTGTGCACTAAAGCATTAGAAACAGAGCCTGGCAGGCACAAAAGTCTCTTCAGGAAAGCATTCTCCTCAACCTGAAGAGACCCTGCCGGGGCGTAGCCCCAAATGCCCGCTCCGTACAAGGCAATCGAGACACAACGGGACTGAAAAATTGTAAGCATGTCATGAACCCGCCTGTCTCCCAGTTTCGTAGCCATTGTGAATATTCCATGAGCACTCCTCGCCATCTTGGCCCGGACATTCTTGTGTTCATTGACCCAAGTGTTATTATTTGAGAAAGTGACCCCCAAGTACGAAAAAGTGTCAACAGCCTGGACCTTCTGTCCCTCTATAAAAAAGGAAAACTGTTTCTTTCTGTTCCTTCGCCCGCATTCCATAACATAAGTTTTAGATTTATTTAACACTAACTTTCTGCTTTTAATAAATTGCGAAAAGCCATCCATCAGCCGTGGAAGGCCGATGGGGGTGCGTGAGATTAGGACCACGTCATCCGCGTACAGTAACACAGGGACGTTGTCCTCATTGATTTTGGGAGCATCCACTGCAAGAGATTTGAGAAAAGAATCAATCTCATTGATGAAGAGGGTAAAAAGCAGTGGTGCCAACACACATCCCTGTCTAATTCCACGCCCGATTTTAAACTTAGTAGTACATTCCCCGTTAGAACCGTAACGGACACAAGCACGTAGTTTGGCATAAAGACGTGCTAGGAAGAACACAATGCCCTCGGGTGCCCCTATTTCGATTAGCTTTGCCCAGAGAATGCCATGGTCCACCAGGTCGAAGACACTACTCAAATCCGCAAAGCAGAGATAAATAGTGCCGGTCTTTGCTAGGGTATATTTACCGATGAGCAGGTCTAAATTTAGACACTGCTCAATCGTACCACTACCCTTCCTGAACCCAAACTGGCTCTCTGCTAGAATGCCATTAGCCTCCACCCATTCTTCCAACCTTACTAGAAGCACTCTACTCATTACTTTTACGGAAGAATCCAACAAGGAAATTGGACGATAGTTCTTAACGTCCCCTCGGTTTCCTTTCTTAAATATTGGGATTAGGATAGATTCTTCCCAGGTAGGGGGCACCTCATTACGGACTGCTGCGTTGAAGATGTTAGTTAACAGAGGCCCCCATACTTCCGGGACCAATTTATAAACATCAATTGGTACCCCGTCTGGACCCTGTGCTTTTCCTCCTTTGCTGACCCTTTTGCTATCTAAAACCTCCTGGACGGTGATATTGAGTGGCGTATGCGGCCACCTATCCCCTAAATCCCTGGATGCACTGTCCGAATCAAAGATTTTAGAAAAATGGGAAACCCACTCCTCCTTCATAACGTTGGAAGTTAATTCAGGGATCTTATCATCTTTGAGGAATGGGGAATTAACTGTTTTCCAAAACAGGGTACAATTATTCAATTCAGCAGCCAGGGTCAAGTTGTCCCATGCCTCCTGTTGGAGTTCCAATTTCCTCCGTTTTAGGGTTTCTTTGTATATGGCTCTAAGATCTACAACCAAACCCTTATCTCTAGGCGTAACTGATAAAGCTGACTTAAGTTCCTTTAGGGCCAGGGTACAAGCTGGATTAAACCACCCCCACAGGCGTTCCTCCTTGTGCTTAAGAGTACTAGTAAGCTTGGAGTCGATGACCGCATTAATACCAATAAAATACTCAATAGAGATGGTGGTACCTTGATTGTCTTCTAAAATCCCTGTAATTCCTGCCAGGCAACTAGTAATGATTGAATCGGACATGATTTCAGCCTTATCCCCCTTCCACCTGAGTCTAGTGCCATTAGGTCGCACTGCCTCAATGTTGTTAATAGTACACCCCGGGATGGTGGTCCCTTTATTTTCCCATAGCATGGCCTCTACTATCAGGCAATTGTGGTCACTAAGCTGGATGTCTATAACTTTAGGTGCCATAATCCAGGCCTCAGGACTCGAGGAGATACAAATAAAATCAATAACAGAATTCGCTCCCCGGCCTGTGAAAGTGGGGCAAATCTCCTCCTGTACATTTTTCTCGTTAACCATAATATACATATTATGTGAGTCAAGGAGACTGTTTAAAGCATCTCCATAATAGTTATGTTGAAAATGGGGGACTCCATCTCCATGACAATCTACCACCCCACATACCTTGGCATCTGAGAGTGGGCAGGTAGTGGCGTTAAAGTCCCCTGCTATTAACAAGTCAAAAACTACATTGGAATCCTTGAGGATGTCATCCAATGCACTTGATAGTGCTCTAACCACCAGATCCCTAGTATCATCAAAAACGTTGTTATAAAAATGTATTAATAAAATATTCCTGCCTCCTGTATTGTGCATTATAGAAAATTGGGTTAGACCCATATAGTCAAAGGGAGCTGGGTAAGTGATTATTATAAGCATAGGGGTCCCAGACTGGACGAAGGATTATTTACATGAAATTTACAAATATTGAGAATGAACGAATAGAGACATTAATTCAAAGAAGGTACAGTGTTTTTATTTTCACTGCACTTTTGCCATTCAATTTTTCTGTATTGTGCAGCCATAAAATCTGGGAGTGTACCCCAACTTGTACATATTTTTTGACCAGCAAAGGAGTTTGGACAGAAATCAAAATCAAAAGGCCCCCCTTAGCTCTACCTGATAGGGAACCGGTAGCAGGTAACTGGTAAGAGACAAAACCATTATATCCTTTAAAGTCCCTACACCAGGTTTCCTGTAAACAGATAATATCAAAGAAAGCTAAAAATTCAGTCCAACCCAGACAATCTGATTTGGACCTGATACCCGTAATATTCCAACTGGCAATATAACAGCTGGATAGACCGGAGACACCAGGCCCCAAAAGAGAACAGTTACTGCCCTGCTGGAGAATAGCGATGTTAGTAGTATCCAGTACTACTGGATCACCCTCCTTGCCCATAGGCAGACGAGACCTGTCGTTCAAAAATTTCTGGGGGTACCGTACACAGCTCCAATAATGACTCCGAGCACCCTACTGGATCACCCTCCTTGCCCATAGGCGTACAATCTACAGTTGTCCCAGAAATATTAACCATAGCCCCTGATATACAAACACTTTGTCCCCTACCAGACAGAGCCTGTCTCTCCAAAGATACTGGGGGTACCGTACACAGCTCCAGTCAATCGTTTTGATCCAGCCCACTAAAGCATTGGAAACGATTAACAGTGTTCCCCTGGAAACTATTTGAGAAGCTATGCGAAGCTTCTCCCCTCGTCCCCCCCCCCCCCCCGGTGGTTACTAGGATGATGACTAGTGCACTTAAGCTCTTCTGGATCTCCTCGCAGTTTCCGTGTCCTGCTCGGTCTCACTCAGATTCGGCCCTGAAGTTTCAAGTATTGGTGCCAGTTTTCTTTCAAATGCGAGTCTCATACTCTTTCTCTTCTGTCTCACAGGCCAAACCTCACCTACAGCATCTTTCCTTCTTGTCTGCACATGATTTACTGTCACACCTGTCCCTTCCCCTGAGTCAGCCTCTCTGTCACTCGCAACAGTACCGTCTCCCTCAGAGTCTATGCCAGGGTCTTGTGTAGCTTGACCTCCTACCAGATTGGCCTGGTGTGCTTCCAGCCTCCTCAGGTACCCCTGCAGCTTTGCTTGTCCTCTTCCGTGACCTTTGAGTCATTGCTGGAAATTCTTCTGGGAGAGCAGCTGTTTCATCAGAGGTACCCAAAACTTGTTGTGTGTGAGAGGCATGGACCCATTTTGGCACTCAACCACACTTCATTGCAGTCGTAGTCACCATTATCACTTGGTATGGACCACACCAACAAGGATCAAGACAGTTTTTCCCACACATATCTTTAGATGAGAACCAAATTCCCTGGGCTCAGGTTGTGAAAGAAATCCTTTGATGTTGATGCAGTAGCTGCTTCAACCTGATGAGATATAGAACGAACCATGTCAGCTAATCCTTTACAGTAGTCAAGGACCACATTGTCTGAGATATTCACAAGCGCATTGGCAGGCAAATGCATCTCTCTCCCCATGAGTATTTCATGGGGCAACAACCCAATTCTCTTGTCTGGGATGCTGCGCAAACTCATAGAGCATCAGGCCACTTCAAAGATGTTGAAGCTCACACTTTAGCCATCCTCGATTTCTGGGTACCATTGATCTGCTCCACCATGTTAGATGCCTCTGGCCTTTAACTACAATGCAGTCTCTGATCCGCCCTCAGAACTGTACACAGTAACTTCATGACTTTGTTATGGAAGTGCGTGCCTCTATCCGACTGCAATGCCGTTGGAAGTCCGAACCTAGGAATAAGCTCTCTTAGCAATAGCTTAGCTACCGTGAGGCTATCACATCTCCTAGTCGGATAAGCCTTGATCCATCAGGAAAAGATGCACACGAAAACCAGAATGTACCTCAAACCATTACACACAGACATCTCAATAAAAACCATTTGGATTCGATTAAATGGACCCCTTGACCTGCCAATGTGGCTTCTGGCAACAACAGTCTCTTTTCAAGCATTCATTTGTGGGCACGTTACACACCGATGACTTTCAGCTTCCGCAATCACTCGAAACTTCGAATTAAACCAAGTCTGTCTGAACAATATAATTTTCGCATCTCTTCCTATGTGGGCTGCTCCATGAACTTGCATTGCCATTGGGTGCAACTATCAATCCAGTAATACTGCCCTGCCATCAGTTGACACCCAAATGTTATCCTTTCCCTTCTCACAGCCTGCTCTGACCCAACCCGCTTGTTCTTCCTCTGTAACTTCCATTTGCAACCAATTGACTTCATCCCATGTGTCAGCACCTGCTATCATCATATTGAGTTCGGTCTGCTCTGTACTCTCACCAGTATATTCTCCATTAAAGACACATGCATTAATGGCACAGTAGTGTGCGACTTTATCAGCATACCAATTTCCGAAGTTACAAAATTGTTCCCCTTTCCATGGGCTTCCAACAGTTGTCTCACATACTCGCCATTTCTTATAGGAGAAACAGATGACGTTAGGAATTCTCTCTGTGACCATAGTTGTCCGAAATCATGAACCACGCAAAACCCATATTGGCTATCGGTATCGATCGTGACTCAGATTTGTTTAGATACTCAATATGCATGTGTCAAGGAAATGATTTCAGCCACTTGTACGGAATATACTTCCTGTAACCAAACTGCTTTGACCACTCCAGAAATGGTACAGACAGCAAACGCTGCTCTCAGATTTCCTTCTTTATTCCCGAAGCATGAGCCATCAATAAAAAGGACTGATCAGAATCAGACAATGGCTCATCGACAATGTCAGGCCTTGGTTTCATACATAGTTCAGTGACATCCAGACAGTCATGGTCTTCACATTCTTCCCCATCAGCACTTGGAATGGATAACAAGGTAGCTGGATTCAACACAGAACACTGCTTCAGGGTTACATTCTCAGTAGCGAAAAGCACCTGCTCGTATCTTATCAATCTGTTATTTGTCAGATACTGTGTCTTGATTCTAGTCTTCAGAAGCTCAACCCAGTGTGACACATACACTGTAAGAGGATGACCCATCACGATGCTTTCACATCTTTCAATGCGGACATCTGTTTAGGCAATAGATTTGAGACATCCGGACAACACTGAAGCTACAGAATCTAAGTAGCTAAGAAATAAGTCACTGGTCTACGGGCACCCCTATGTTTCTGTGTGCGAAGAGATCGAGTACAATCTTTCCTTTCATGGCAGAACAGCAAAAACGCGTTGTTGTAATCTGGCATTCGTAAAGCCGGAGTGAGATACAAGCACTCTCTCAACTCTAGGAAGGTAAGTAGACAATCGTTGTCCCAGGGCACCAGATCACACATATCCCTGTGAGTCAGCATCTACAAAGGTGTCACCATCAGAGAAAAGTTGGGAATCCACTGTCAACAGTAGCCAACCATTCCCAAAAACATTCTGACCTCTTTTTGGGTACTAGGCGGATTCATCTTCATGATCGCCCCCACTCTTTCCTGTGACACCTTCCTCTTGCCCTTTTCAATCCAGTGGCCCAAGTACTGTACTTCATTGAGATAGTACTTAAGGTTACCCCGAGACACCTTATGCCCATTCTCAGCCAGGTGGTTTAGTAAGGCAATGGTATCATCCCTGCAAGCATCACACATCTCAGATGCAATGAAAAGGCCATCGATGTATTGGACCAGTACTAAGTTTCGGGGCAGAATCAGACCATCACAGTTCTTTTTTAAGATCTAAAATGGATGAACTTTCTGTATGCCCTTGCAGAATACGACACTTCCGTTAAGACACAGTTTTCCAGACAGAAAGCAAATACAAATTGGCTCTCCTCGTGCAATGGAAAAGAGAAAAACGCCTGACAAAGGTCAATTATCGTAAACCATTCAGCTTCACAAGGAATATGGAATAGGATCACTGATGGATTTGGTACCACAGAACAAAATGGAATCACTATGCTGTTAACTTTGCTAAGGTCCTGGACAGTGCAGTATTTTCCACTAGGTTTCTGCAAACTCATATTAGGAGAGTTTCATGGACTTCCCATGATTTCCTTTAGGATCCCTGCACAATCATAGACTTAATTATGGATGCAATCCTTGTCACTGTTTCTGGGGTTAAATTGTACTGGAGTGTTCTTGAATATTATGCATTTGGCTTGATCTGTATGCGGACTGGCTTGACTCCTCGAATCAGTCCAATCTCCTCTCCTGAGTAGTCCCACACCACTGCCCAGACCGTGTCTTTGAGATTTAGTGGCATGTCTTTCACTCTCAGTAAAGGAAACATGGCAGTGCAAAGGTTCTATTACGCCAATTTGAAGGCAATGTCCTCATCATTGGTTTGCAACTCAATTCCCTTTGGTGTGCAGTAGATGATAAAATTCACAATGGGCTTGAGTCACAGACGACGAACCGATGGTGATCCAGGAAGGATCCAATTTTCCCAGGCAACTCTTCCGTCAAAGGGTTTGTCATCCTTTTATTAGCTACTCCTATAACTTGGATCAATTTTCCTAAGAGGGGCAGGAATGAGGCTACTGCAGATCTTGCAATAGTGCCTCATGTAAATTTGCACATGCTTCCATTACTGAAGTGTTTAGCGAGGCACTGCTCACAAGTAAGATCTGTTGTAGGTAGAGCACTGTTTTAAGCAGACCCTAAAACGAGGAATGGGGAGAACTTACTGGGCAGGCTATTTCTTGACCCTCACGCGCCTCTCTCGTGGGCTTGGGCACACCTCAAATATATTATGATTCGGTTTACCTGGTTGCCATATTAACTAATTCAAAATTACATTGATTCAATTAGCACTCAGAGCTTTTTGCAGCCTAATTTGGGATTTAACTGTTCTAATGCAGACAGACAACATCACCGCCATAGAATATATCCAGAAAATAGGCAGACCCATTCAACCCAGATCTCAGCACCAGGCCAGAAAATTTTGCATTGGAGTTTCTCTGGCTAAGACATTGTTAGAGGGCTCAAAATTCTTATTCTTTCAAGAACTTCCTTAGTCCCAACGGGAACCTCATGTAGTATTTACAAGACTTATGTGTGGGCCTCTATTTGACCCATTATTCTCTTGTGACATACAATTCTGTTCTTGGAAGGTAGCCTTCCATGCGGCCATTACCTCACTAAGACAAGTTAATGAGTTGCAGGTATTTGCAGTGGAGGCACATTTCATCTAAGTACAAAGCATTGATTGGTTTTACAAAACAATCCCAACAGTTCTCACAGTGCTGGATTCCTCCTTGTATCTAGATCAGATAGGAGATACCATTTTGATCCCTCAGCAAGCCAGTGGTAGAAACCGCATCACACACGTGACGTTAAAAGGGCAATAATGTATTACATTGATTGGACAAAATCTATCCACAAACCTAAATAGCTGTTAGAATGCTTTTGTGAAGCCTCCTCTGGAACCACCATTCCTAAGATGAGCAAAGCCAGATGGCATATCAAGTGTATTTTTGAGTTGAGTAGAGTAATTTTTGAATGTGTCACTCAGGGCCACTGTAATTATGCATCAGGAGAGGGCCAAATTATGCAGCATGGTTGTCAAAATTATGCAGCAAGAAAAGGCAAATTATGCAGTGTAATGCTGCACATTTTCTGAAAATATTACTTCATCATTTTGTTTTACACTTGTTAACATTGTCTGAGCATTGATTGCACCTCATTAGTTCTAATTTAGCACCCAAACAGCAATAACCAACAGAAAGGTGACCCGTTAAATTTTGCAAAGCGCCTTTCACTGTGTGGCAACACGTGTCACTGCGTTTTTAGTAACTTTTGAACTTTTGGAGCTAGAAACTGTATTAAAATCTGCAGATTATGCAGCAGATGATGGATTATGTGGTAGATGCATAATTGTGAGAAAAACGCTGAAGCCACACAATCGCATAACTCCAGTAACCCCGGCTTTAGTTTACTTAAAAATCTTTTACAGTAAGAAGAATAGGAGACAGGTTGGGGATTCCCTCCTTGGATGTCACCTACCCAGTCGGTCTTTAGCCAGACTTCGTTGCGTCTCTCCTGTCGTCTCTTCCCACATCCTCCCTCTATTTATGTCTCTCCTTCTCTCCTCTCTCAATGTATTGAGACTGAACTATTTTGTCTGATGCCCGATGGAGCTACCTGGTTTAGCTATAGGGAAGATGGGCCGTGGATTCCCTTCTTGGTCGTCACCTACCCAGTCGGCCTTTAGACAGATTTCATTTAGTCTTTCCTTGTTGTCTCTTCCCCTATCCTCCCTTTCTCACCTTCCCTGTCCCCTCCCCTCTACGCACCATTTATTTTGCCCTCCTTGTTATTTAAATGTTTCCCATTGAGACCTAGCTATTTGGCCAAAGCCCGGTGGAGCTACCTGATAGCTATAGAGGAGATGGGTTTTGGGACTTCCCCCTCAACCGTCACCTACCCAGCAGGACTTTGGGCAGACTTTCCTTCGTCTTTCTGCCGTATCTCCCTCCCACCCTGTTTTTCTGTCTACCTCTTCCCTCGACACTTGAGACCAAACTACTTTGTCTGATGCCCGATGAAGCTACCTGGTTTAGCTATAGAGGAGATGGGCCGTGGATTCCCTCCTTGGTCGTCACCGACCCAGTTGGTCTTTAGACAGACTTCCTTTCGTCTCTACGGTTGTCTCTTCCCTTATCCTCACTTTCTCACCTCCCCTACCCCCCACTTCTTTTCTCTCTCCTTTCCTAATGTATTGCTGATTGTTTGATGTAATGTGTAATTGTTGATCTTTTTCTGTTACACTGTTGAACCACATTGTAACATTTCCTTTCGTCCCTCCTGTCATCTCCTCCCGCGTCCTCCCTCTATTTATGTCTCTCCTTCTCCCCTCTCTCAATGTATTGAGACTGAACTTTTTTGTCTGATGCCCGATGGAGCTACCTGGTTTAGCTATAGGGAAGATGGGCCGTGGATTCCCTCCTTGGTCATCACCTACCCAGTCGGTCTTTAGACAGACTTCTTTTCGTCTCTCCGTATTGTCTCTTCCCTTATCATCCCTTTCTCACCTCCCCTGACCCCTCCACTACTTTTCTCTCTCCTTTCTCTCCTCTCCTAATTGTATTGCCTATTTTTTGGATTTATTGTGTAATTGTTGAACCTTTTCTGTTACATTGCTGATTCTCATGTAAAGCGCTCTGATACCTCTAGGTCTAGCCAGCGCTATATAAAACTCTTTAAATAAATTAAATAAATAAATAAATAAATAAGAACAGGTAGAACCAGTATCAATCAAGAACGTAATGGGATGACCATCCACGTCTGCTTCTATGTAGGTTCCATTCTGGTCTACCTCTAACACTATGCCAAGTGTACAGTCTTCCGCCCCTCTCAGGCACTGGCATAAGGACGGGTCCAGAACAATCCATCCATAAGCTCCATCAAGGGCATCTCGTGGTATGTCGGATTGCCTTGTGACTTTGTCAGAGGCTGAGGCATGTGTACAAATTGGTTCTAATTCCATCCCACTTTAATGGCCTGGTCTCTGTCTGTGACTGGTTCACGCCATCTGCCACCTACATGAGTTCTTCTTCCTGCTCTTGGTTTGCAGGATTGAGGTGACACTCATGCTTTCAATGTCCGATATTGTGACAAAAGTAACATTCAGTGGACTTCTTCAGGGTGGCGACGTATATCTTTTCCCTGACCCGTCAACCCTTTGACATGTACTTGTACGCTTCCTTGGGCGTTTCGCTGACCATGAGTTACAGCTCCCGTCTTCCCCTGCACCTGCTCTCCTTTCTGGGCATTACACATTTGGTCTAACATCAATTTCTCCTTTATCTTCCTATGTTTGAAGTCCACCTCATCACTTCAGTACATGGCTAACGGTAGGATTTTGTCCACTGATTTGTTTTGCCAGCAAATCAGATGCTGTTGGATCATGAGGCTGATTTCCAGCCTTAGTCCAGTCACAAACTTGGACACAAATTGTCCCATGTTTTTGGGGTCAAGGGTGTCTAACCTACTGTACTGCTTGAAGGCTTGTAATAGCCTTTTATAATAGGCATATACCGACTCTTTAGGCTCCTAGGTCGTTCGATCTAACTTGACCCAATCGATGTCCTGTGGGGCTATTTTAAACTGCAACCATGTGATCACCTGAGCGTACTTTTTCATGACCAACAGTGAAAGGCCATGAGTTACTGTGTCTCTTTCTAGCTCAGCACTGGGCCACTCGACAGCTATCTTACAAGCAGACGATAGATCACTAGGGACCACTATTTTAACCAATGTGTTTAAATCAATCCACAATACTTTCGAGATCTTCACAAAGCGATCAACTTTCTTATACCACTCAGCGGGCTTCTCTCTTAATCTTGGGAAATCATTTGTGAACTCAACAAGATCACCCAACTCCAAGGAACATGCACATACCCTTCACTAGGTACTTCTCGCAATGTATGCCTTTATTCCCTGCACTACCCCTCCTGGATGAGGCGTGTCTCCTGTCACCTTTTTTGCACTCTTCTTTCTTGGCCACCTCTCTTCCCACTTATCCAGCATACTCCAAGCTCTTATTCCTATTATCAGTTCCTGGATGTGCATCGTCCATCCAGGCACTCTCTTTTCCTCTATATCTTGGTCACTGTAAGTAAGCCTGTGGTTTCCCAGCAATGCCTTAGTTCAGGATAAATCCACCCCATACCTCTGAGCCAGATCCAACAACTTCTCATGTGCTTGTCTTGCCCTCCGGGTGATGTCCTTATCCATAAACAATAGTTCGTCTGGCTCATAAATCTATTCTTGAGCTAGACTCCCACTGATGCTCTCATCTAGTTCCACTTTCATTCTCACTACATCCCCTAGCTTCATCTTCATTACAGCTTTGGTAGTATCCTGAATTGGCTTACTATTCTGTCTCTCTTTGCATTTATTATGGCCCTTCAACCAGGACTCCAAGTTCACGACATATAAAACATACTGATTCTCAGGTGTTCCCTGACTTGTACTTGCTTCTAGAGGCATACCACTTGGTCCCCTCACAGGAGTTTTCCATATTCACGAATCCAAACTGGTGCTTACCAAAGGTTTAGATCTTTAACTGCTTGAACCAATCCGTGCTCTGGAAAGGTCAGCTGTAGCCACTAGAGGGGTACTGGATTCCATGGGCACTAAAGGATGTAAACCGCCATTCGCTTTCCCTGATCCTCCTAGGAGTACCTTCCACGTGCATGGATTGTATCGGTTTCCTGTTGGGCCTGAGTCATAAACAGCAATGACAGGTCCAATGGAAACCGGTACTGTAAGATCTTCCAGAAACCATGCAGTGGTTTTGTCACCATTCTGCTCCATGCCTCCCAAGCCAGACACTGCTGTCTCCCTTGGTCTTGCTGATACAATTCCCACGACCCTTGGATCAGGAGTTGATGCACCTGTAAACACACCAAGGGGAGTAGTGTGTGTGTGTGGATGTCTACATTAGAGGTGGCACGTACTCAGTGGAAAAATACTGCCCTCACTCACAAAATTGTGACATGCTTCATCTTTGGGCTTGCTTCAGTACACCCCTGCACTGACCAATGCCTGGAATGGAGCAAAAGGGAGGGGAAGATAATACAAACACATATAAATAATAATATACCTAATGGATCTGGGGATCACTGAAAGAAAAAGTGCAGTGAGAATTAAAACTATTTCAGTGGTATCTGTAGCAAATAATTGTATTCCTAGATCCACCGACTAGGATTAAAAACGTAAAGGATGGTGGTGACAGAAAAGTATAAGGAGTTCCTACATCCCTCCTTACTGCCAGATTGTCAACATGTTTCAGCTGCTTTTTATTGCTTACAATTTTCAGATCATTACAGCCTTCATCAGGACCTTTCAGATGATGCACCTCCCACATTATCGGTGCCATCAGGACTTTGTCCTACTTCTCCCGGTTGTAGACTGTAAGGCGGTCGATGCTCAGCTAACAAGCTATCCAACAAGCTGTCTTCAGTATCACTACTGTCACAACCATTTGCCCTTCTCCCCTGGTCCTGTGATTCTCCATTGCCCACCAATACTGGGTATAACCTCTCTCCCACAAAGGTACCTACTCTCCTCCTCTTAAGCTTAGCATCCCACTGTGCATCCTGATATGCCTTCATGATTTTCTTCATCCTTTTGTGATATTTCTCCCTCTGCTTAGCATGAGCCACACACATCCACGCATCTAGCACTTCAAACTGTGTGGGCATAAGCAACGGTCGCATTGCAAACATCATACCCCTATGTTGGTTCAATACCTCTAGCCTGACTGTGCCAAAGCATGGAAATGACAATCACCCCTTCTTTTCAGTAATTTTGTGAGAATTTTGCAGCCAAATTATAGTATGGAGCCCAGCATTTGTCACCTTATAGTGAGCTGGAGTATCCTCGGGTGGCGCCTCTTCGCCAACTCAAGTAACAACCCCTTCATCACCTCTGAAGAGATCCCATAACACCCTAAGGCATTGCATGATTTCTGACACTTTTCGGAACTTCCCCATCAAAAATGCAATATTTGTTCAATTAATACAGCAAAATGATCTTTGTCAACCACAGATTATTCCAGCTGACCAACAACCAGTCCCAGCGCGACGTTACACCAACCAACCTATCGCAGCACGGCACAATCAGACGTCACTCTCACTCCTCGCAGCAGCTCATCCTCCTTTACAATTTCTCCATATGCATTTGCTCACACAATTGTCTTAAGTCTGTAATTTTACTGCCATTCTAAAAGATAGATAGAATTCAGCCACTCAAGAGCATTTGCACACAGTAACCCTCAACCAGCGTGGATCACCCAAATCGGTATTGTTAACCCCTGTACACAAGGCCCACTATACGATTCCCATAATCCCAGCCACACAAAATTCCCTGTCTTAAGTGACACTGCAGATGACGTCTCACAACAACTCCTCAATTCTCCTGTCAGACAATCATAATCGCGGTGTCTTCTACACCTTTCAGTCTCCTGGTATCTTAGGTCACTTTGGGACCCGCAACTCAAATGTCAATCCTTGGACCATATCGGACCCAAAACCACATTCACTCGACTCTCACTCTTAACTACGCAAGACATCACAGAATCAAACCATTCCTGCAATCTGGCATTCTACACACATCTTGTTAATACTCCCTCCTCCTTCCACCACTGATCTCGCCGTACCGTCAAACTCTATTGGTCTCCGACGGATTCCATCTTCCGTTCTTGACAATTTGGTTCTAATTGGGGTTCTAGATTCCTCCTATGCCAAACCAAATTCTAGATTCTCCCATTATATCATGTGCAAACCATCCTACTGTGCTACCAACTGAAAGGGCCATTTCAATTTGTTTTGGAACTTTTCTAGAGACACACTCTGATGGGTCTTTTAAGCAGCATGAAAGCAGCAGGGGAGAGAATCATTAATTCACAGTCAATTTAGAAACACCACTTACTGATACATAATAAACAAAGGAAAATTGAGGAACGTTAGATAGGTTTATTACAAAGCCAAAAATACCTGAACATAAACACACCTCAACACGAGGGTATAGAAATACAAAGTAAACCGCATGAAGCCAAACATACACACCCAATTCAGATGGTGCAACAAGAACAGGACTAATAGCTCATGGCGGAGAATATAGACAATAAAGAAGTAGGAGTCCAAATTTCCCTGCATCGAGGGTTGGTAAATGAAGAGCATTTAAATCTATTCTTAATCTTTCGCTAAGATGACATCCCTACGTTAATGAGTAAGTATTTTGAATCAGGAGGAAAGGTGTCAGCCGTAGAGGCTTCCTAAGAAGTCTCTCCACCGTTGGGATGGATCAAGCAGCATAAAGCAATGGTGGCTGGCATCTACTAAAGATGGAGTGGACGGGCAAACAAAAGGGAAAAAAGAATTGCACTGCACTTGCTCTCAACCTAGCTGTCTCAAATCAGCTGGGTTGAGAAGCTTATAGTGCGCATTTGTGGCTGGTCATCTCCAGATGGCCGCCCAAAGACACATGCACACTTTAAACAAGTGCAAAAGACATCCCTCTGCCCATCACTCCTCCCTGCTCAGTGAGCAGGCCGACACTCGATTCAGGATGGGACGATAAAAAAATGAAATGGTAACCTATTGCTATTTTATTTTTTATCTCTGTGGCTTTGGGGGGCACATAAGTAGGATGCCGCTCCTCCGCTCCAATAGAGGATCCACGCCAGGCATAAAGCCACTTTCCCAAGAGGAAGAGCTCGTTCTTAGATGCTCCGTCCCCAAAAGCAAGGGCATTATCACTAGTTCCAACAACCAGTTATACACAGATAGAATGGTGCCCTTTTCGCACGTACTTCACAATGGGTACAGTCATGAGCGTACTTCTCCACAGTGTCCTCCATGTATATTCTTTACAACAATTCGTCCTTAGTGTGAGAAGTTGGCCTGGTATATGATGTTCACTATTCTAGTGTGCACCTTGCACCAGTCCAAACAACCCTTAGGGTGATGGTTGTAAAGTCAACCTTATAGACCAGCTATCCTAGTGGTAGCATGGACAAAGCAGTCTTAGGTTAAACTCAAGAGGGCATGTGAAGCCAGCTGTTTTACCATATGCAATCCCCTTAATACCAAGTGAAAGGACACCACACAGGTTGTATATCAAAATATATATGTATTTATTTCTAACACAATCATCTGAACTCTTTATGAGGTCAGAGGCACCAGCACATAACAAGATACTTAATTAAAATATAATAAGTTGCACAAAATACAGTAATGCCCTAGGGGCACTTCGAACCATACACTAAAATAGTGGTATAAGAACCACGTTACGAACAAAGGAGAGGCCTAGGGCCTGGAGAATCGCTGGGGCTACACTGTACTACCAAGGGATAGAGAGCAGGAGGCCCACGGGATGCGCGTGCAGTGTCTTTACACGCACGCAAGTTACCATAGGGTTAGAATGGGAACGAAAGAAATGGAAACTAGTTCTTTTAGGACACTTCCGGATGGACTAGGGAAAAGCTACTTGAAACTAGGACACTAGGATAGTCAATACCCACATGAGTACCGAAATACTCGCGTTACCTCACCCACAGGAAGCGGGTGCATAGGTGTCAAAGTGTGTCGGGTTTCGTCGCTGATTCCTATGGAGTCTTGATGAAAGATGCTGCAGGCGACCAGGGGAGAAGTGTCCGGTTGGATCCAAGGGCGGATCGAGGATGAAGAGTACCTGAAATCAGAGGGGACAGAGTCTGGGTCACTAGCCAGTGACCAGGATGGAACCAGGAAGGAACCAGGCGATGTCGGGATGCGTCAGGTGATATCGTGAAGCTTGTCTCTGCAGCCACGTGGACCAGGAGGTGTCGACGACAACCAGGAGCTGGACACGGACTGTCCCACAAAGGATCTCGCTGTCGGCGGTGTCCGCTTCCGGATTGGAGTCAACAAGCCTTGGCAAAGGCAACCTACGCAGAAAAGGAAGATGGCTTCTTGGTCAGACCAGCAAGGTCTGAGGAGCTTCTCTTTTTCAGGGAAGCAAGGGCCAGTCTGGAGCAACCAGACCAGCGGTGTAAATCAAAGGTTTCGTCGTCACAGAGGCCACTAGCCAACGGGCAAGTGACCAGACTGATGCTTCTAGCAGGAAAATGCAGAAGGGCCCCACGCAGAACTCGTGGAGTGTGGAGGGCTGATCTTCGGTACAATTGGTGCTCGGGGCTGGGGCTTCTCAATCCCCAATGCACAACTTCGAGGGTACCTCAGAAGTTGCACGGAAAGCAATTCGCTGGCTTTCCAAGATGGCCGGTCCCACGTCTCTCGTCGCCTCCACGGGTCTCAGCTCTGCTGTGACTGTGGATCGGGCTGTTGGATTTCTGGAAGTCTGGGTCTTGTGCTCGGGCTCCGGCGGGATCGTCGACAAAGCAAACCGTTGATCGCTTGATGGTGCCTGCTTGTGCAGGGTGGTCCCCCCCTTGCCACAAGGGAGATTCTTCAGTCGTTTTCTTGCAAAGTAGATCGTCAAAGGTCCAGAGTTTCGTTTCAGAGTTTCAGTCAGGATAAATCTAAAGTCTTAGGACTCAGCTCCTACCTATATACCAAATTTAGGGGCTGGAGTGCCTGCTAGGTCCCTCCTATGGGTGGGACCCAGGAAGGGGGTGGTTACACCCCTTTCCCTTTGTCCAGTTTTGCGCCAGAGCTGGGGCTGGAGTGCCCCAGCACCGGTTTGAACTGGACTATGCATGGGACACCTTGTGTGCCCCAGGCAGTGTCTCATTTCATTCAGCCCTCCCTGCCCCAATACACTATGGCCTGTCTGGGGTGGTGCTAGCACCTCCCAAGACAGGAAACCTATTGTCCAAGCCTCCCTTGCTGGAAGGGCTCCCAGCAGCAGGAGGTCAGACATGTGTCTGTGGCAGCAGCATCCATTTTGTGATGCTGAGGCTCTGGTTAACTTTAACCGGGATTAGTAGGAACAACATGTCTTCTCCCTCTAGAAGGGTGGAATGCTACCCCCGTCGCCAGAACTGGCAAGGGGATAGTATTCCAAAGCGTATGACACCTTACACGACATGTTTTGATAAAGCCAAACCAAAGTTCGCATTTAACCGCAAGGTTCATAATGCACTTAAGAGTATATGGTATGGCAATATCCTAGAACAGCTATAAGGACATGGTTCCGAAAGCTGCAGACAGGCTTAGCTCATGCTAGAGCACCATCTCACATAAAACCAAGCACTCTGCCTTCAGGATTGTTAAGGCCTGCCATAGGAGTTACTTATAGGTGTATATGTGTCTAGATATAAGGTTAGATATAGGAATACTATATCTAAGCAAGGGGTGATTACACGACCTTGCCCCAGCTGAGTGATCAGCCAGGGGTGGCAAAAGATATGCTGCAGCCCCTGGTAGACCTTGGGTGCACCTATGCCCGGGGTACCTATGGTACACTGTACAGGGACTCACAAGAGTGACTCAAATCCCAATTTGTGATGTACCTAAAGTACATGGTGTGAATTTAGAGAGAGAAAAGCAGGGCTGTGGGTCTGATTAGCAGGCCCACAGCCACATCTAAGTCGAAAACCAGTGAAGCAAAAAGTGGGGTGACCATAGGAAAGCAGACCCTACTCTCCTACACTTAGTTCCCATGCCTTCTCCTGTGTGGAACCAACCTTTTCCTTTATCACCTCCAAGCCATGTAATTGTAACGTCTTCTCTCTTTGCCTAGCTGCTAAAACAAAAGACATTAAATTGCCTAAAAACGCTTCTCCACCTGCAATGCAAAGGTTAGAAAGAACAGCTTCCACAGTGCGTATGAATTTCACATTAATCCTAAAGCAAGAGTTCTCTGGGGTTTGCATTTCAGGCCTGCAGCTTTGGCTGACAAAATAATGTATCACTTAAGCATTACAAGTGACCCGTGTGGCTGGGATTATGGTAATCGTCTAGTGGGCCTTGTGTACAGGGGTTAGTGACATAGCCATTTTGCATTGACTAACAGATTTACCTACTTAAGGAAAGACCATTAACAGACCCTTCTAGTACATGAGTAATGTCAAAATTCATAACACGGTTTCTTCATATTAGCATTTTCTGCTAGTTACATTTATTTATATTACATAAACAAAGACAGAATTAACATGTTTAAATTAACACATACTATTTCAATTAAAGTTCTACTTAAGAACCATGTCCAGCCTTTGCAGAAAGTTCAATTGTTAACAGAGGGTCGGTATTCTTCTCTATGAAAGGTGGTAACCCTACCTCTGTGCAGCTAGTTCTGTGCTGTCTCTTCTCTCAGACGAGCAGTGCCCGCAGAACTTTCTCACTCAGATTGTCTCCACCCACTCTTGTGAGGTACCTGCGGGATGTGCTTCTCGGGTGCGGAGAGCACCAGTGAGAATTGCTATGCGACTGCTCATGATGCGGTCCAGCTGCAGGCCGCGCTGTCCGTGACCCGGGGGAAGGTGCGAGGGCTCCGAGGGCGTAGGACTGTGGAGGGGCGAGCTCCGAAGGCCCGGAGAGGACCGCGGCATGCTCAGTCAGCATCCTGCTGCAGCTCCAGGGGCGATGATGATAACACCCGGTCGTCTCAGGGACGCTTCTGGAGCATCAATGCAGGGAAGCCCGGGGTCATGTCGCAAAGGTCCAGGGTACGAGATCGACCGCCGGACCAATGTGCAGGGAGGCCAGTGCAGTGTCCGATCCAGGGTCGTGTCCCGAAGGTTTTGGGAACAGGATAAACCGCCGGACTAGTATGCGGGGGGCCCAGTGGAAGGTCCAACCACTGCTACGGCATCGAGGAGCCAACGGTTTCCCTTGACTCCGGAGCCGATCAAGATTCAGCCTCCGATGCTTCAGGGGCTACAGGATCAACCAATGAACCACTGGACTGATCTGCAGGGGGGCCCAGTGTAAGGACCGACCGCTGCTGCAGCAGCGAGTTCCCAGTGGTTTCCCTTGACTCCGTTGCACCTTAAGAACTCACTGGGTCACTCTCATGGACTTCTCTACTTTTGTCCTGCCCGCCATTTTGCTGCTGTTCTTGGCCATTTTTCTCTGGACCCTGACCCGCCATCTTGTCCATTCCCTTGTCCTTTACCCTCTTTTCCCCCTTGACAATCCTCCGATTTGCCTTCTCTCCATACCCTTGTAACACTCCCACTCTCCCTTGGTGCTGTGACTACGTCCCCCCCATTGACCCCCTTAATGGAACACTGCTCTCCTGTTTTTTGGGGGGTTTTTTTGGGCCTTGACCTGAGAAATTCTACTATTTGTATATACATGTATATAGAGATAACTCTAACCACTAGTATATATAGTAAACCTGTACTCTCTATCATTCCTTGAGTGACGTTACAACTTGTGCATTTGCAAATTTTTCTGCTTGTATCTCTTCCTTGTATGACTTTACCACTTGTACATTTGCAATTTTTTTCTGTTTGCATCTTTTATGTAACTCATGTAATCCTAAATCCTTATGTATCGCAACTGGTTCTTAAGTAAAGCGCTCTGACACCTTCGGGTAATGTTCGCGCTATATAAAATCGCATTAAATACAAATACACTATACTTGTGTGTCACAGCATTGTCGGCTCAGAGCATACTGAGGGGGCCCCCTTCATAGAATATGTATACAAGGCCCCCAGCTGCACTGCTGAAGCTGTGGGATGAACGTTACGCCCCTTCGTCTACAGCAAATAACCCATGCCTAAAATAAACCAGACTATTGCATTTTGGCTTGGGTATTTTTCAATATTTGCAATATTTGCCCTGGACGGTTTTTAAATGGCTTTAATTTTAATTCCAGCTTTTTGATTCAAGGCAGTGGTAGTTCATTAAATAGTTCAGACTAAGAATGTTGGTGTTAGCATGATCTTCGCGTGTTTCATATATGTTAAACTCGTCATGCTCCTTTTGTCTAAATTCAAAGTTTAAAAGTAGTTTGGGGAGTCTTGCTGCAATTTACTTTCCAGTCCATTCAACATTTCGCTCTAAAGCTCACTATTAAAGCTTAGTTTTTGCGTGGTGGCAGGACATGTGAACCGGGATTTCCTCTGCCAAGGTTTCGTGGATGTATGTAGGTCTTTTAAGTAAAATGTTCTTGAGAGTTAATCTCATGCTCTGCCTAAGCAGCCCTTATCAGCCCATATGTGAACTCCCTAGTGAATTTACAGTTAGTGTGCTTTTATTGGCGGAAAACAAGGTAGGAGACTAGCATTTATTTCACTCTAAAAGGATTAAAGCTCTGAAGAAATATACGGGTTTAGTAGATACAGCATATGTAACTGAGTTTTGTGTATTTAAATTACAGTACTTGTACTTTGTTCTTTTGCACTTTAGTGTGTGCCTTACAACATAATAATAATAATAATAATGATCTTTATTTAGATATAAAACAAATATCTTTAAAAGCGAAGTTACCGGTTCATGTTGGTTACAAATGTTAAAAACAGTACAGACAATCAAATGCACAGCAGAAATATGCATAATCATCTTCCTTGCCTCACAACATAAGTCCACCTAAACTGGTAAAGCAAGCAGCGAGTTGGTGCAAATCACATATTGGGGTGTGATGCACAGACAGTGATTGAGTTGCCCCGTCATTAGCCAAGATTAGCTTTTTCAGGAAAGCAAATGCTGGAGTAGTGTTGACTGTATTTTTCATTTGTTTGTATCCAAAGAATAATACATATTCTGTACCTCACATCATATGTCCACTGTCACCAGCTAAACAGTGAGGCAGAGAGGGGTGCAGGAAAATAATATTAGAACGACGCAAACTTGCACTTTATTCTGTGTCTTACACTGTAGACCCCTGTAACTGAGAAGATTAGTTGTACGGTAGTTAAGACATCCAATTAATGGTGGTGCACTGTGTGTGAAACATGCTGTGATTGGCCAAAAATAACTTTTTTATGAAATGCAAACACTGACGCAGAGCAATCTGTGTTTTTTATTTATTTATATCAAAAGTACTGTTAACTTGCCATTATCACTTTATTCTGTGCTTCATAATGCAAGTCTGTTGCCGCTGGGAAGCTAAGCAACAATCGTGGTGAAAATCTGGTATTGAGAATGAGTCACAGCAAGTGAGGGGTGCTGTGATTAGCCAAGTTTTATTAAAAACAAACTGTGAAGGGGTACAACAGTTGCACAACGACATGCGCTTTGTTCTTGAAGCATGCAGCCATCTGGCCGACAGTCAGGTAGCAGTACACTGTACTAGGCGCAATGTCTAAACATATGCCATATTGATGGAACTAATTATTCTTTTGGGCTCTGTATACGTTATGTATCAGCTCCTACGTGAAGGTAAAATGAGACATTTAAAACTACAGATTAAGCAATAATTACTCTGAAAACAGCCAGAAATCCCTCAATGGTCATTTACTCAGGGTCCTATAATCAAGTACAAGCACATGATTATAAATGATTTATTTGTATTGACCTTGGTGGCATCCTGTCTCATATCCAGGGAGTGGGAAGAATAATAACAACACTGGAAACACATATATATCCTGATTGCCTAATCACTGTTATTGTCACAAATTAGTTCTAACCACTTTACAGTTTAGTCAGATGGATGTCCAAATCTATCTATTGAAAATTACAGCTTTCTATTTATGAGTGATTGATTTCAGGTTAGAAAAATGTAACTTTTAATTACTCAAGCACAAAATGAAACAACAGTCTATTGTGCTCACTGTCAGTGTGAATCTATAATAATTAAACTAAGCTCCTTACCAATTATATTTCAATATGTTTCCTACCAAATATATTGCAATTGTTTGTAGATGATTTTAAATCGAATCAAGAAAATGTATTGCTTGATTTAGAATTAAACATAGAAAATAGACAAGTTGGCAAATTAATCTCAAACGTAATAATGATTGCAAAGCCACATGTAATTTGATCGCACCTGGTTGTAATATTTCAAAAGGCTGTTGATGGAATGACCAGTATAAATAACAATATCCCGGTGATATCAACAAGGGTGAAAATACCTTTCCAGCTTTATTTGTCAAAAAGTATAGTAAATTATTTAATAAATTGAACAATTGAAAAGAAGCTGTTGAGTTTGTAGTAATCTTACATGATAAGGTCATGTTGCTCAAATCTATTAGTGGAATAGACTTCTGGGTACCAACTGAAAATGATGCCACACACAATTTAAAGGGGGTTCCGAAAAAGACCATAAACGAACAGATAAGGACATCTTCCAAAAATCTTGGAAAACAAACAAATGTATGCTCCGGTAGTTGTTGGCAATGCACTTCAGACATCTTGTGTAAATATGAATGTTATTATACCACCGTTGAACCCCCTTGCTGTTGAATTTACATCACATATAGAGTGCACAGACAAAATGTATGTAACTAATTAAAGTGAGTGGTACTTTTTCAATACTTTTGTGAGTTTTGTCCGTGCAGTCTGTAGTATTATTTCAATGGAAAGCTGTTGGTACTACAGTTTCCATTTGCACGTCAACTGACAATTTTTCCACTTCTCAAAGTTATGCAAGTGTAGAAAATACGCCTAATTTAATTAATGAACCAACACATTTCCATGCTGTCTAGGCAGTATTAAGGCAGTGTAAGAGGGTGTCAGCAATTAAAATTCACCAGAAGAGTATTTTGAAAAACATTTATATTTCCAGGGGCAGATTTGATGTTTTGAGTAGGGGAAATATAATTCAGCTTTAAAATAGCACCCTGAGTCGCAGGACAGTGGCACTTTAGACATTTCTAGTTTTGGTTTTCAACCACCTAAACATGATGAGATAAATGGATCACCAGTTGTCACTTGGACAAAACCTGAATATGTAAATCTAATTTTGTTGCACAAGGATTTTTTCCATTTTGGGAAATTGATATATCTAAAGTTGAGAATGGCATTAATGCTTTTTTTTGCAGAAAAATAGGGATTGTGAGAAGATATGGAAATTAATAATCCAATGTTAATATTAGCCAGTGGTCCTGAAAGTTATTTTCACAAATTCAGTGGCGTAACAAAGGCCCCAGTGGTGCAGGCGGGCCCCAAGCTCCAGGGTTTCCCCTCAGCACAGTACTCTGACCATAGAGCTCCTGATTGAATCCGGAGGAGGGGCCCTCCAGTTACCTTGCAGGGGGGCCCACTCAAGTTTCGTTATGCCAGTGCACAAATTGAAAGACAAGTTTACTGTAACTTGGAACCTGAACATGGTTAGATAGTGTACAAGTTGATAGGAATTGGCTTCCATCAGAGCTCCTATCATATCAGTGTAGTAGATAAGACCTTGTAATACAACATGGATTTTACTAGACCACAACCTAGTCTTAAATGTAATTAATTTAACGTTGAACAGTAGTCATCAAGAAGATAATGAGACTTTGTTTTCTCAAATGAATTTATTAGTATGCAGGAATGTAAGACAATTGAAGACTTTCATCTTCCTTACTATAGGGTCTATTTTAACATGTTCCTACTCAAAGAAGAAGTAGAGGTAATAGACAAATTAGTGGCTTCCAAATATATACTTCATCAAGATTAACATTTAATATTCAGGAATTAATAATTAGGATTACCTAAGTAACCTTGTATGTGATATAATATGGAACTCTTGTACTGATCTAGTGCACTACGGATACTTTGAAAACTTTCGGGGTCTTTCGAAGAATATTTTAACCTACTGTTGTAGGAATATTCAGTGAGCCTTGATAAAAGTCGTTTCAAACGACAAAACACATGTCGGCTGTCTGCTTCTTCAACTTGCACTTCGAGTCAACCACATCAAGACTCCTAAGGACTTACTAGCTTATGTTAAATCGCTGTCAACACTTATATTGTGTCAATCTGAGTCTATTAAAATCATACTGACTACTAAGTCAGGTAAAAGACATATAAGTGGTTGTGCTCTGTAATTTATATATAATAGGATTATTAGAAGCTTTAATTGAAGTAATAGGTTTTTACAGAAATATATTTCAAAACACTTAGGACAAAATGTACAACACATTTTACCGGTCGCCAGTGGCTTATCACCCATCGGGCTGATTGTGACCGGTAAAACGCTTTTATAAATGTACCAAACCTATTTTGCGAGTCGTTAACCTATAACCAACACACAAAATATGGTTTGTGAGTCGCTATTAGGAAGGGTCGTGCCAAGGGCTTCCCTTCCTAATAGCGAGTCGCACTGGTATGTAGGAATGTTTTGCAACCGTGAATGTGATTGAAAAATATTTGGAGTTTATCACCAATTTCAAATTGGTGGCAAGCCATTCGTAAACCGCAAGGGGTCCCGAAGGGACTCCTTCCCCTTTGTGAAGGGGGGCGCCAACATTTTTTGCAGAGCAGGCAGTGGTCCCTGGGACCACTGCCCACTCAGAAAAAATTAAAAGAAAACTTTATTTTTTTATTTTTTTAAAAAGCATCCTGTTTTCCTATAAGGAAACAGCCTGTTTTCCTATAAGGAAAACAGGCTGAATTAAAAAAAACTGCTTTGTTTAAAAAGCAGTCATTGACATGGTGGTCTGCTGACCCCAGCAGGCCAACATCCCTGTGAGTGCCGGCCATTCCCAATGCCTCTTACCTCATGAATAATATTGAGGCAGGTACCTGCGACCCATTTGGGAATTGCAAACGGTGTCTCAGGCACTGTTATACATCAGGTTTTGCGACTCACAAATTGTGAGTCTCTCATAATCGCAATTTGCAAGTCACAAACCCTGATGGTCGTACATCTGGCCCTTTATCAGTTTCAAACATCAAAATACAGAAACCTCACCAAACCAGGTCCTGCTTTTAACCTACAAATCCCTCCCTCTGACCCCAACGCCCTCTCCCAAAGGAACTCTATTTCTCATTTGGCAATATATTCACATGCAGCTGCTCAGCAGTCCCAGTGTTAAAGAACTACACCTCACGTCACACCCTCATTGTTAGTGGCTATTATTACTCTCTCTTCATGAGACCTATTCAGTCTGAGCGCTTTTAGCATCTGCAAACATCTCAGGGTCGGCAACTCTTCTTGAAAGTAGTCTATAACTGGTTTCAATGTTTCCTCAAATTTCTTTGTCTCTTCCTTCAAGTTACATTTCAACAGCTCCATTGCCATCAACATCCACAGGTGTCAGGCCCACAGAGAGCCCTCCTGGGCGTTAAACTGTTTCCCGTGTACCTCTATCTCTTGTTTGGACGCTGGGAGCATATGAGAGATCACAGTCCTTCATTCTCCTCCACCCAATTTCCCCTAACCACAGGGCCAGATACTCTATATCACTGGAAAAGGGTCTTGTGCAGGCCGGACTGGCCGTAGCGGGCAGCGGGCAATCCCCCGGTGCGCCGCAAGGGTGGGGGCCGGTTTTGGGCCCCTAAGGGCCGTTTTTGTTACTGGGCCGTTAATGCAGCATAACTGCAAAATCGGCCCTGTAACAAAATCGGCCGAAAACCGGCCCCGGCAAAGGGCTCGGTCGCACCCCCAACCACCCAGCCACTCCCCCTCCCCCTCCCCCCCTGGGGCCGGCCGAGCACTTTGCCGGGCCGGTTTTGGTTCCCAGTCCGGCCCTGGTCTTGTGGTATCAGTAAACCTGTCACCTTCTTTATATGAATCAGTATTTCCTTCCAAAACATTCAATCAAGAAAGTTGTACTTGTATAGTGCAGCTTATCACCCAAGAAGATATCCAGGCACTGTGCTGCAGGTTTCAGTCAAACAGCCAGGCCTTGAGTCCCTTCCTGAAGTGGGTCAACGAGGGTGAGGTGTGGAGGTGGAGGGCATTGCAGGATTTGCGGCTCATTTGGAGAAGGAGCGTCTTCCACAGCGGCAGGGGCAGGCGTGTGATATCTGTACGAGGGCGAGGTGTGCGGAGTGGAGGTTCCTGGGAGGTTGGTGGAAATGCAGGCAGTGTTCATGTAGGCTGGTCCTTGGCCATGGAGGGCTTTGTAGGTGTGGGTTAGAAGCTTGAATTGTCTTCTCTTCTGGACAGGAAGCCAGTGGAGGTCCTTTAGGTACTGAGTGATGTGGGTCTTCTTGGGCAGGTTGAGGATCAGTCTAGCAGCTGCGTTCTGGATCATCTGGAGTCTTTTCATAAGTTTGGTTTTCGGTAAATATAAAGTCTCAGACAGCCTCACCCCACATGTAAGACAGTACCCTCTTTCCATCCTCCTCTCCAACATCAACCATTCATGGTAGGGAAAATTTGCTTAAATTTCAGTGGTGTCCGGTACCAATTGTACATTATTTGTCAAACTTCTTTTTATTAGAGATTTTTTTTCAAGCTACAACAAATCATAGCACCATCTTATTCGTCACACATGAATTTCTATAAATGATAGCAAAACTTGACGGCATGAAAAGTCATGAACATTACAGGAAACAAACCCTGGCCCACCCAAATTGGGGTGCACATTTAGAGGGAACAGCATCTAAAAAAAAATAGGGCGCAGGGCTTCTTCATATAAAATGGCAACGAGTGCTATGGATTTCCCATTGAGCTTTGAGGCATCTTCATTTTAAGACCATCTACATCAATGGGGTTATACAGGAAGTACCAAAGCAGATGGAAAATGACTCCCAACCATTGAGCATTGAACAAGAAAAGAAATAACCAACCCCTCCCTCCCTCCCCCTCCCAGTATAAGGTGGCGGCCTAAAAGAAGAAAGAGAAATAAAAAGAAATAAAAAGTGCATGCAACAGATTATACGGTGGGTCGCAGATCACAACTGGAAAAGATGAAGTGCCCTAATAGAGGCAGGGCAGACAGCGGACGAGAGACCTCGAGAGAGGAAAGTGACCAGAGGACCCCAAGTGAATTAAAAGTTTTTAAAGTCATCCCTAAAGATTTCCGACATCCGCTCCATACTGAGAAGCCTCCATAATCCGGAGCACCAGAGGGAGAGTGCTGGAGCTTCTCTCTGTTTCCATGCTGCCGCTAGCGTAATCTTTGCGGCTCCTACTCATAGCCACATGATCTTTTTGTCCGCCCGTGACTGATGTTCTAAAGAGGGTCCCGAAGTCCCAACAGCACCTCAGCCATGTTAGTTGGTATAGTATAGCCCAGTATGTCTTTAATATGAGCAAGAATCTCTTCCCAGAACCAGATATGCTGAAAATCTCCCAGAAGACCACAGCCCCTCCAACACCTATCGGAGGACCCAGGAAAGATTCTGCGAAGTTTGGAAGGATACAGGTACCAATCTATCATAGTTTTAAGATGAGCCTCCCTGAGATCGGCAGAATGATTAAACTTTGTGATATCTGACAATAGATGGGACCATTCATCATCTGTAATATCCGGTTGAATAATACCCTCCCACATTGACATGTACCGAGGGCGCGGAGCGTGCGTGGTAGTGAGGAGAAACTTATATATAAAGGAGATCGCGCCTTTCATGGATTTTGCTTTAATGAGGAAGCATTTGAATTTTGTCAAGGGTCGCGTAGCCGCCTCCCGGACTTGTGGAGCAAGGACCCAGTGTAAGAGCTGGTAGTAATGATATCTCTCCGAGTCTTGTAGATGGTACTCCCTTTTACAACTATCAAAGGTGAGGGGATCATAGTTGTGGAAGAGGTGTCTTAGGGTCAGACATCCCCCCTCCTGCTATGCATTGAATGGTCCTGACTGTAGTCCCGGAGGGAATGCCGGATTAAAATGCAAGGGAGTAAAAGGGGAGGGAAAGGAGGTCCATCTCTCATCGCCCGACACCGAGTCCCATACCGTGAGTGTTGTACGTGTAGGAGTGCTTATATAAGTATTCTTAGGCCTGTCACTCTTGGGGCGCCATATTAAGTCCCATATGGTGCGGCCGGTCACACTGCAGTCCATGTGTAGCCAGTGCTTATCGGACTCATATTTTGTCCATTCCACAAGCACTCACAATTGAGCGGCCTTATAGTATAAATGAATATCGGGGAGGCCCACCCCACCCTCCTTTCTAGAACGGCGGAGTATCGCAAAAGAGAAGCGCGCCATACATAATTCAAGATCATAGTCTTGACTCGCTTGAAACAATCCTTCTCCATTTCAATAGGTAAGGCCTGAAATATGTAGAGAAGTTTAGGGAGGAGAGTCATTTTTATGGCATGGATACGACCCAGCCATGACAAGAAAAGGGGTTTCCATTTATTGAGTTCTGGATACGTCCCAGTTTGGGAGGGAAGATGGCGGCGTAAGGGCCCCCTACTTTGGGGGTAATCTGGACGCCTAGATATTGAATGGAAGACGTAGTCCACTGGAGGGGTGTGAGAGGCTGAAGTTCCTGCATGAACTCTGGCGAGAGCGTGAGGTTAAGGATAAAAGATTTCCCTAGGTTGACTATGAAGCCCGCCACTTTTTCGTATTTAGCTAATTCTGTTTGCAAAGGTGGGAGAGATGTAGCCGGATCGGCAAGGGCTAGTAAAACATCATCAGCAAACAGGGACATTTTGTGTTGTTCTCCCGTGAAGGGAATACCCCTAATTGCAGGGTTCGCTCTGATTGCCGCGGCGAGGGGTTCAATGCTAAGGGCAAAAAGATGGGGGGGGGGAGGGGCACCCCTGTTTGGTACCCCTAGAGTGGAGAAAGGGGGTTGATTGCGAGCCATTGACCACTACTCGGGATCGAGGGTGAAGATAGTTAGCTTGGACCATATTGAGAAACTTGGGAACGAAGCCGAAAGCCGACATGGCACGGAACAGGAACTCCTAGTCCACCCTGTCGAAAGCCTTCTCCGCATCCAGCCCCACAAGGACCGCGGGGATTCGATATCTATTGGCCTTCCCGACAAAGTGGACAATGCGTTGGGTGTTATCGTGGGTTTGGCTCCTTTTGATGAAGCCGGATTGGTCCAGATGGATAAGGTCGGGCATGAGGTAATTTAAGCGCTGAGCTAATATGGACGAATACAGCTTCGCGTCAAGGTTGAGGAGAGCGATAGGCCTATAGGAGGCACATGCTTCAGAATCCTTTCCCTGTTTGGGAATAACAGTAATAACTGCTTCCGAGAGGGAGTCGGGAGTGGCGCCCTCCTCTGCCATCCTGTTGAAGAGTCTTGTAAGGTGGGGGATGATGTCTGGGGCAAAGGTCTTATAAAATAGGGCCTTAAACCCATCTGGGCCAGGAGCTTTATGCGGCTTGAGTGCCTTAATTGCAACAGTGACGTCTTCGCAGGTAATGGGTGCTGTGAGAAGTTCGTTCCACTCTAGGGAGACCTGTGGAAGCTGTAGGGATTGTAAATAGGCACACTGGGCTTCAGGATCTAAGGTGTCACCATTATACAAGGCCTTATAAAAGGCCCCAAAGAGTTCCGCTTTTACCTCAGCGCTATGGGAAAGATCACCCCTAGGGCCCCGGATACCCCCAACAAACTCCCGTACCGTTGAGTTGCCGAGCCAGATGTTTGCCAATCTTATTGCCCTGGGCGTAAGATAATTGGCGCAGTTTCAGCAGGGTAAGTTCCGCTCGATTGTTATAGATGGCATGAAGTTTACCCCTTAGTGCTGTGAGATTGTGAAGATTCTGCCTAGTGGGGTTTAGTTTGTGGGTTTGTTCTACGGAAGTCAATTCCGATTCTAGCGCCTCCCTCTCCCTAGCATGTTGCCGATTCAATGCGGAATTGAGGGGGATGCACTTCCCCCAGAAGACTGATTTAAAAGCGTTCCAGGTGGTAAATTCAGACGTATGGCCAGGATTATTAATATAAAAAAAATTCGGTGACAGCCTCCCTTAGTTTAGTACAGGAGTCCTTATGCCAGGCCAGAGCAGACGGGAAGTACCACCTGGGGGAAGTAGAGGTGTTGACCCTCCAGGACAGGGAGATCGCTAGGAGGCTGTGATCGGAAATAGAGAGAGGGAATAAAAAAGTGATTGGGTGATGAAAATGTAATCCAGACGGGAGTATGTTCGATGCACATGGGAATAGAACGGGAAATCACGGGAAATGGGGTAGAGGGTACGTCAGGAATCGAGAAGGCCCAGGTCATGGATGCGTTGCTGTGTGTCTGATGAGAAAGATCAGTAAACACAAATTTATCCCTTAAGGTAAAGGAGTTTGTATTATGAGGTCCTATCCACACACCAAACCATGGGTCATTCAGTTACAGTCATACATTCTGATGATCTATAGTGAAAACTTCACAAACCAGTGGGTTGTCAACAAAAATTAAAATAATATATATATATATGTAACCATATGTATATATAAAGTAGTTTATTAAAACAACGGGTTTAAAAAACACATATTTCAATACACATTAATTTATACAACAAATCAATAAACAAACATAATAAAAATGATGATCTGACGAAAACATACAATAGTGCAGGAGAAATCACAACTAAAAAGACAATAAAATCTGTCTTATGTACAGTTAATTTATACATAGTTGGTTCAACAAAGGTTTGGTGACATTTCCTGATTCCCTCATGGGCGTTGACCACTTATAAATTTAACTTCCAATACAGCGTCGACGCGTTTCGGCGGTCTATGAATGATTTTAACCACCTTTCTCAGGACAATTTTATGTTACTTCTCCTTTAGATCAGCATTACCCTTGTTTTTGCACCTATATATCTAAACTTTTTTTAGTCATAGGTGTCCTCTTCTTTCAATACCGAGGAACTTGTCTTTTAATTAAAAGGTTTTATTCCTTCTTTTCAGGGGTTGTTTTCTTATTTGACCATCAATCCCCGATTCCTGAAACGAATGTCTAATATCTAACCAAACGAAGAAGACGAGGCTGACGGGGAAACACAGTACACGACATTAAAGTGATGAATCGTCGTTACCCGCTGCCAGAACCCAAGTGAACGGTAAAGGGATTTAACCGAAAAGGGAGGACCCTCAAATTAAGAAGAGGCCCTGAATCCCAGTGGATATTACAACAATACCACTCCTACAGTAATAATATAAGGAACATTCGTTTCAGGAATCGGGGATTGATGGTCAAATAAGAAAACAACCCCTGAAAAGAAGGAATAAAACCTTTTAATTAAAAGACAAGTTCCTCGGTATTGAAAGAAGAGGACACCTATGACTAAAAAAAGTTTAGATATATAGGTGCAAATACAAGGGTAATGCTGATCTAAAGGAGAAGTAACATAAAATTGTCCTGAGGAAGGTGGTTAAAATCATTCATAGACCGCCGAAACGCGTCGACGCTGTATTGGAAGTTAAATTTATAAGTGGTCAACGCCCATGAGGGAATCAGGAAATGTCACCAAACCTTTGTTGAACCAACTGTGTATAAATTAACTGTACATAAGACAGATTTTATTGTCTTTTTAGTTGTGATTTCTCCTGCACTATTGTATGTTTTCGTCAGATCATCATTTTTATTATGTTTGTTTATTGATTTGTTGTATAAATTAATGTGTATTGAAATATGTGTTTTTTAAACCCGTTGTTTTAATAAACTACTTTATATATACATATGGTTACATATATATATATATTATTTTAATTTTTGTTGACAACCCACTGGTTTGTGAAGTTTTCACTATAGATCATCAGAATGTATGACTGTAACTGAATGACCCATGGTTTGGTGTGTGGATAGGACCTCATAATACAAACTCCTTTACCTTAAGGGATAAATTTGTGTTTACTGAACGTATACTGATGCTCCATTCCCTTTGGTTTAACTAAGGAGCGACTCTCATTTTTTTTGAGAGATCTGATGAGAAAGAGCCAGTGCCCGCACGCTGTGAATGGGTGCTGTCCAGGTCCTTACACCAAGTTAAGTTGAAATCCCCCATGAAGATCAATTGCCCTCCAGTAAAGTCCAATAATATCCCCAGAAAAGTGTGTAGGAAAACCATCTGGCCCATGTTCAGAGCATATATTGCTACGAAGGTGCTAAGTTTCCCTCGCAGCCGACCCTTTACCATGATCCAACGCCCATCCCTATCATGTTGTACATCCAGGGGCTGAAATTCGGTGGAGGAATGGAACATCTATGCAACCCCCCTGTGTTTCGTCAGAGCAGAGGACCTGTAAATCAATGGGTACTGTTTGTGACGCATCCTGGTGTCCTCGGACCTAACGAGGTGGGTTTCTTGGAGAGTTACCACATCGAGGTGGTGATCGATAATATATTTCCAGATCTTCTGGCGTTTCTGAGGGGAGTTAAGCCCTTTGACGTTCCATGTACCTATGGTGATTGTCATTATGTTAGTGGTAAAGGAAAACAGTGCGATAGGAACCTCCCCGGACCCACTAGGCCCTCCAGAGAGATAGAACCCGGGAGTTTCGTCCCTCCTCTTTCAGAGCGATGAAAAGGTGTAATGCAACCCCGCACACGCAATTTACAAAACATTAAAAAAACGCCACCATGACCCACCAGCCCCCTCCCTCCAAAACAAGAACAAAGAAAAGACCAATAAAAGAAACTAACATCTTGAATATGACCCTGCGATCCCATTATGGGGTCGACATGACCCCTCTGAGACCATGGGGGACAACAGGTCCGACGACCCCATCCGCGCCAGTTTCGACGGTAGAAGTAACTGGAGGCACAATTATGCGGTTCTCAGAGAGAGCAAACATAAGAAGAGCGGACCTAACGTCAGTCCATGGCCATTTAAGCAACATAGGGAAACAGAACCCAAACATGTGTAATATAAACCAATAGCAGGAGGCACAGTCTGCGTCCAAATAGGGAGCCCCCCTCAGAGAGTAAGTCCGCTGAAATACAATCAGGAAGAAAATAAAAAGAGGACATCAAGATTACACAGTAGATCTCCGGGATAGAGGAGACCCCTTGCCTGCTAGGGATTGTCCACTTCTCCAAGTGCAGGGGCCGCAGCGGGGCTTGGGAGAGAAAGACTCCCAGCTCTCCCGGTAGATGCAGGTGATAAAGATCAATTCAAAATGGTCAGGCGCTTTCAGTAGATGTTTCCGAAGTTAAATTTGCCCGGCGTAAAACGCCTCTAATACCATACGAAGTTATTCAATAAAGAGGCAGGCGCTGGAGACAGGAAGACAGGAAACAAGTTTATTCCGTCGGAGTAGAACACATCAGATCAGACAACAAGGTATCGTCTCGAGGTGCTCTCTCAACCTCTCTGAGACCTGGTCTTTTATCCCCTGGGTTAAGACATGTGAACGCTCTTTATTACAACAAGGGCATTGTGAAGTATGAGAACGACATCCCCGGCACCCCCCCAGTTCCGGCCCATTCCAACACATGACAACAGTAGAAGCCCTTTCCCCTCATATGATTGGGAGGGGGGTTATCACGCAGCTGAGTGTTCTGCCGATTCCTTTGGAATGTGTGCGCCTGATCGAATCTCAGGGGGTGGGGACGTCATGATCAATAGTGGTCTCTTTCAGGAGAGGCGAGTGCATACAGTAGTGGGCAATAAACTGTATCCTCGGGCTAAGGGATGACCAGCGGTTCGTACAGGCAGTCGGGCTCAGAGGAAGGGGTCATCAAAGGAGGGGTATTCATGGACGGAAAGGAGGTGTTGGTCAGGCGCGGGGTGTGATTCCCTGAGACAGAGTCATGGGGGGGGTTCATGACTTGTGCATGAGAGCGCGGGGGCAGCCAGGAGGCGCGGGGAAGGCTTGCAAGGTTCAGGGAAGTGTGCTGACGGGCGATCGTGAACAGGGAGACCATGGTACCTAAAATGGCTGTCGTGTATGCTCATACGTGAGTCTGCAAGATGGCGTAGATGATGTTCAGTACACAAACTAAAATTCCACAGTCCTCCCTTTAACATGTCTCGCCAGCTTGTCAGTTCGGATCAATCCCCATGAGACCACGCACCTCTATCTCGTATAGGGGACTCATGTGCTCAGTTTTAAAGTTCAAAGTCTTTGGGCACATACAGTTGGAAATGAGTGCACATAAAGGTGGTAAACATTGAATACCTAAGCAACACCCACATAGTATCATGATTGGTATCAATAAAAACGTGCACAATCTCCACCCCCAGTTCTTCAAAGTGTCCCAGAACCAGCCTCCAAGCGACCATCCTTCCTGCTCCTGGTGAACCTCCGAGGACAGTCTGTGGAGGTGTTCGATTGCTTTGTAGACTGAAGGTGAGTTATCTGGCACGTAGGTGCAACAGCTGGAGCCGATGATGCGGCATGCACCTCCACGGTCGGCCAGAACCACATCTAGAACAAGACGGTTTTGAAGAGCCACCAGGCGGACTGCCTGAAGCTCAGCCGTGTTGTTAGCAAGGATGCCAGCGGTGATGTTAATGGTTGTTTCTAATGCCTGAGTCAGGTGTCGGATAGCGCGGCTATTTGCCATTGGTCCCCACAGAGGAACAAGTCCCTTTGCTGCATCCAGGAACTGTGCTCCGGTGGAGTCGGCTTGTTCAACATCTCCGGCGCGCCTTTGCCGGTGGTGGTTGGCTGAAGCCACATGCGTGGGAGGAAGAATGAAGGCGATGTAGCACGTACCCCTCCAGCCTTTTGGGAGCCAAGTGTAAGCTTTGGTGCCACAAACAAAGTACATATTCGGGGAAGCAACAAAGGAGGGGGGGTCAGCTGAGACCAATGTTTTGGTGATGCGACAAGAACTGTGACCCACCAGCTGCGTTCCTTGTCCTTCGAGGCATACGAGTCCTGTGACATTGATGACAGACAGGGCCACGGTCAGGGTGGCAGCCGTTTGTTTCCGCAGGTGGGAGAAGGTGGGTCTGGCTGGATTGTGGAGCACTTGCATTTCGACCCTTTCTTTGGCAGGGATGTTCGTAAGGAAAGTTGAACCTGAAATTGCAGGACAAAAGGGAGCAGACGTCTTTCCTGTTTTGTTCAGCCAGAACCCATAGTAGAAGTGTGACACTGTTTGACCAGAAGCGGCGTTGTCCTTGTGGCTTTCCTGCATGAGGATCAACCAGGCGAGGCAGGAGCCGTGAACTGAGAAAGGAGAAGGGATGAAGGGGATGGAGTGTCCGGTAGCATGTGGGAGCAACCCACAGATCCAGCAGTTCGTGGCATTTGCAGCAAGGTTGTGCTGGTGCAACAGTTGTACGAAGGAATTGTTCCAGAACTCCCTACGCCTTTCTCGGAGCTGAGGTGAAAGGGTGATCAGGTGGTGCTCTTTCATGGTGGTTGGCTGGACAGTGGTTGGCAACATCTGGTGAGCGGGTGTGCTTTCCTCCAAGATCCAGAAGGAAGTCATGAGGAGGAGGCAGAAGAGGAAGACAATAAAGAAAGCGATTGTCTTTGATTTGTGCAAATTGTCAGTCTTTGGGTTCCTGTAGTGGGTATTTCCTGTTGCTTCCGACGTCTTCTTATCTGGCGCTTCCATCATCTTCTTATCTGGCGCTTCCATCATCTTCATCTTCAAGGTGCTCGGTAGTGGGCAGAACCACAGACTTTGTTTAGCTTCTCTCCGGGTAACCCTTGGTTGCTTTGGGTCACCGTTCTGAGATTTTTAACTTAGTCAGTGGCCTACTTAGCCGAAGCTCCCTCCTTTCGACGCAGGAAATACCCTTCTCGAGATGGCACAGTGGGATCAGAGTGTTTTGCAAGTTCAAGTGCCTCGGTATCAGGATAGCAGTTCAGTGACGGTCGGTCTTTGTTCAGGAGCTCTTCTTGGGTGCTGACGTTGTCTGTCGTGGCCAGGGTCGAGGAAACCTTCTTGCAGTGGTGTGCATGCAGCCAGTTCTTTTTCCCCTCCACTCGAAGAGCCGTCCGAGTGGTGATCAGTACTTGCCAGGGGCCCGTCCACCGGGGTTCCAGACTCTTCGCTCGTTGAAAGTTCCGGATTAGGATGTAGTCCCCCGGTTGGATATCGTGACCGGGACCCCTGGAAGCATCGGGGATGGCCTGCTGCACCTGTTGATGAATGACAGACAACGTTTTAGTTAATTTGCATAAATAATCTGACAGCAGGACGTCGGGGACGTCGTGAATGGAGGTCGGTTTGGGGGCAGTCCAGAGGTTCATAGGCCGCCCAAACACAACTTCGTAGGGGGTCAAGTGGTGCTTAGTGGGAGTGGAGCGCATCGATAGTAATGCCAGTGGAAGGGCATCTGGCCACTTAAGTCCTGTGGTGGCCACTATTTTTGACAGTTTCAGTTTCAGTGTAGCGTTGTGTCGTTCAACCAGGCCAGCAGATTGGGGGTGGAAGACTGCGTGGAACCTCTGTTTTACCCCCAACCCCTTCAGGATCAGTTGGATAACTTCAGCTACGAAGTGGGGGCCATTGTCGCTCCATAAAATTCGACAAAGGCCGTAGCGAGGGAAAAACTCTTTCAGTAGTACTTTGGCAGTAGTCATGGCAGTGTTATCACGGGTCGGATAGGCTTCCACCCATTTGCTGAAGGCCCATACAATGACCAATACGTACTTCAAGCCTTGGCACCTCTCTAATTGGATGTAATCCATCTGAAGGACCTCAAAGGGGTGGTCGGGGATCCCAAACCCTCCCCGGGGTACCACAGTTCCTTTCCCGGGGTTGTGTTGTAGGCAGATAAGGCACTGCTGGACCAGGCGTTTGGCTGAGTCGGGGATCTTGTTGTTGTGCCAGACTCTGGAGATGAGTTCAATCATGGGGGCAGAACCTATGTGTGCAGGGGAGTGTGCCATGGTCAGTATGGGGATCAAGTATGCATCAGGCAGCAACCATTTGTTCGTGTCTTTTGTCCGCCAGCAGTCCTCATCGTCCCTTAGACCCACCCGCGCCCACTCAGTCAGTTCGTGTGGTGTGCTGGCCGATTGGATGTCCCTGATTGTTTCCCTAGCGTCGGTCCATTTTTCTGCTTGTGACCTGGTCACATACATGCGTGTCGTCGTCCTATTCTCAGCTGTGGTTCGGGCAGTGGTGTCGGCCAGTGCGTTTCCCTGTCTGACTAGGTCTGTCACCTTCTTGTGTGCTTGGCATTTGATCACTGCTAATCGTTTGGGGAGAAGAACTGCTTCAATCAGGGCGGAGACTAAATCTCCGTGAAGGATGGGCGTGCCGTGGGACGTCAGGAATCCCCTTTAGCTCCATAGGAGCCCAAAATGATGAACCACCCCGAAGGCGTACTGGCTGTCCGTGTAAATGTTTGCCGTGGTTCCTGCTGCTATGATACATGCTCGTGTGAGGGCAATTAGCTCTGCTGCCTGTGCGGATCGTTGTGTGATGCGAGCTGTTTCAACAACTGTTCGAGCTGTCGTCACCGCATAGGCAGCAGAGGTGGTGCCGTCTGGGAGTTTGATACAAGAGCCATCTACCCATAGTTCTCCATCAGGATCTGTGAAAGCAATGTCTCGGAGGTCAATTCTACTCCTGGTCTGTTCGTCCGTGAGGGTCACACAGTCGTGTATAGGGGGCACATCGGGGTCATTTTCGGGCAAGGGTAACAGTGTAGCAGGGTTCAATGTCGTGCATCTCTTCAGGGTGATGTGGGGTGCAAGTAGAGTCAATTCGTACCCTGTTAGTCGCGCGCTAGTCAGGTGTTGAGTCTTAGTCTGGTTCAAAAGGGTGTCAACTGCATGGGGCACTAATACCGTGAGGGAGTTTGAAAGCACAATTCCCTCACTCTGGCGGATAGAGACAGCAGCAGCGGCTACTGCTCGAAGGCAGGCAGGTAGAGCTCTGGCGACTGGATCAAGAGTGGCAGAGAAGTAGGCACAAGGGCATTGTTTGGCGCCGATGGGCTGAGTTAGAACAGACAATGCGCATCCCTCCCTTTCGTGAGTGAAGAGGGAGAAGGGCTTGGAGTAATCTGGTGTTCCTAGAACGGGTGCCGAGCAAAGGGCATCCCGCAACTCCTTAAAGGATGCTTGGCATTCGGGAGTCCACGGGAGTGGGAACGGAACATCTTTGGCCAACAGGGAAAGTAGGGGTTTTATAATGAGGCTGAAATTTGGTAACCATTGTCGGCAGAAAGAAGTAAGGCCCACTAATGAACGGACTTGCTTCTGTGTTTTTGGAATGGGGGTGTCTAGGATAGTTTGGATTCGGTCGGGCGTAAGTTTCCTCCCTTCTTCGGACAGGAGATGGCCTAGGTATGTTACTTGGGGCTGGCAGAACTGCAGTTTCTTTTTGGAGACTTTGTGGCCATTCTCCGCAAGAAAGTGCAAGAGTTGGATAGTGGCTGTGATTGCAAGTGGAGTGGTGTCGGCCGCCAAAAGGATATCGTCAACATATTGGATCAACACCACTCCATCTGGTAGCTGGACGGCGTCCAGCTGTCTTTTGAGGGCCTGGCTGTAAATGCTGGGACTTTCAGTGTAGCCCTGGGGAGCTCTACAAAATCGGTATGAACGGTTTTTTAAAGTGAAGCCGAAGAGATAACGGCTGTCTGGATGGATGGGGATAGAGAAAAATGCATTTTTAAGATCAATAACGGTGAAGGTGGTGGCAGTGGACGGGATGAGAGTCAGGATGGTGGCGATGTCTGAGACTACGGGGTACTGTGGTACCACCACTTTGTTGACTTCTCGCAGGTCGATGATGAAGCGGTACGCTTTCTCATCTCCCTCACCTTGCTTCTTAACAATGGGTAGGATAGGGCTATTGCAGACATTACTAACCACTTCCTCTACCACTCCTGCATCTACCAAGGACTGAATAATTGCTACCAATGCCTTCTCGCCTTCGGGCGATATCCGGTACTGTGGGAGTTTCGGGAGTATTGCATCTGGTCGAACAGTTATGTGTACAGGATCGATCATCATCCGTCCTACATCCGAGTAGTTTCTGGCCCATAGGTACAGGGGTAGGGTATCGAGCAAGGATAGGTCAGCATCTGTTATGGCGTACATATGTCGTGCGGGGTAGGGTCTGGACATGCTCGGATTGTCGTACAGGATGACTCGGACTCCATCCGGGGAACACCTAATAGTAGCTCGGAAATGTTTCAGTAAATCAATACCCATAATGGCGTCAGGGGAGTTGGAGGAGAGCAGAAATGTTGTGTCAGTGGGATTGTTTCCTAGGTCAAAGGAGATAGGTACAGACAGGGGATTAGTGGAGGGCGTTCCATCGAAACCTATCGAGGTAATGTGTGAGCCAGACAAGGGTGCCCTTGGAATCAGTCGTTTTGATAATACACTACGTGTCGCTCCAGTGTCTACCAAAAATGGAGACTTTGTACCCAGGACCTTAGCAGTGACGTAAGGACCTTGCTGGTCAACACAGAGCTCGACTGGATCCCTCCCTTGCCCCTGGCAGTCCTATGCAGAGTCGTGAGCATTGTTGCAGTCGGACTGTTGGCACTGATTCTGTCGGGGGCGGTCAAATGTGTTTGGTCTGCCAGATCGGTCATTGGTGGTGTCGCGGGTCTGCCCTTGTCCCTGCCCTCCAGTTTTGGAGCCATTTGTCATGTCCCTTGTTTCTTTATTTTTAATCATTTCCCGAAGGGCCAGGCATTGAGACTTCCAATGCCCAAATTCTTTGCAAAATGCACACTGGTTCTCATCGAGGTCGGTTCGTGGAGCGCCAGGTGTGGGGTTGCGATCTCTAGGGGCCGAATTCCTAGGGGCATTCGACTGGTAGTTTCCCCTATATCGTTCCCTTCCTGTAGTCACTTCATGCAATTGAGCAATCATCACTCGTTCCTTTAAGTCCTTTTTCTTTTTCTCATTCGCCCTCTCGTTCTCGTTCTTTTGGTGTTCATAATACTGAGCCATCTGAAGGATAGCTGCAGGTTTGGAGGCTCCCCAACTACTCTCACTCGTCTGTAACTTTTGGGAGACCTCTTGCGATAGCCCTTTTACGTAGTTTTGCACGAATAGGTGTTGTCCGGTTGCGGTGGTCATGTCTTGGCCACTGTAGTCGGAGAACACTGTTTCAAATCGGGAGAAATATTCTGATACATCTTCCTGAGGTTTCTGACGACAAGCCGTGACTACCGACCAGTCTACCTTCTTTTCTGGGATCAACGTCTTTAGCTTCTGTACTATTTTGTCGGGGAGTTCCAGTATGTCTTTTACAGGTTTCTTTCCGGGCTCTCGCTGCCTATCTAGGTCATCGAGTTGTTTCCAGGTGTGTCCGAACAGGTCTGTGTGGTCGGCTTTCCGGATTTGCTTCCACACATCAGCCGGCAGACACAACCCGAAAAACAAATCAATGTCCGATAGAGTCATTATGGTTGAGCCCAAGGCTGTGCCTAGTTCTGTATAAAATGCTGTAGGGTTCTTTCGTAGATCGGGCAGGGTTTGCCTAAAAGTTAAAATATCTTGCCGATCCCATGGTTGGTAAACCCAGTTGTACACAACCCTCCCTTTTGCATCTGCGTGGTTGATATCATCGTTTGTTCCCTGACCTCTTGGGGGAACCCAATAGGGGGCGGCTTCTCTGATAGGCATCATCGTGTTGGCTGCTTCTAATGAGGACTCAATCGTCTCAGGGACTGTGATCTTGACCTCTGGTTTCTGTTCCGCGAGGTGGCGGAAGACCTCAAGCGTTTGCATGAAGAGGTCCGTCACATCGCTCTCAGTTCCATCTCCAACATCGACCCTTCTATATAGAGCCGTCAATTTAGCAGGACCTTTATTCTGGTACCTATCCTCATACGCGTTCAGGGTGTGGTAGCTGAACCGTAAGATGAAATGCCGTCTGTGACTACCGGCATGTGAATTGTGCATATTCATCGTATATTCTTCGCTCTCCTTCCGTTCTACCAATGTTTTTGCTATCTTGTCCATTCCATCCCGCTCATCTTTGCTCAACCTATTTGGTCTGGCTGTTAGGTGCCTGCTAGTCTCATGTTCATCTGCTGTTGTTACCAATGCGGCTGGTGCGAAGGCCGTAAGAGCCGGGGCACTAGCGCTAGGGTCACCCACACCTGCACTTTGAACTGGTGAGTGTTGTGCTAGAGGCTGGCTGGGAGCATAAGGAGGAGGCATGTAGATAATTGGAGGACCGAGCAGTAACTCGTCATTTGCCCGCTGTTTGGAGGGCATCTCCGGGTAGAGCGCAGAGGTGGTCCTGACAGGGCATTGGCCTGCCAGTCCTGATTCTTGCGTTTGTTTAACTTTCTCTCTTCTTCTTATTTCTTCATCTAGTTCTTTTGCGGCCAGATGGGCTGCTTTTCGTAACTCTTTCACTATTTTTGCTTCTTCTCTTTTCCTTCGATGTTCTGCTTCTTTGCGCCACATGCCAATACTATCGAGCATAGTGGGCGTTGCCTTGTTTATTTTTACAGCTGCTTCTAGTGTTTTTATTTTATTTTCATCAAAAGAACCTATCAGTGGCCACTGACTTTCAGGATCCTTTTTTGTATATTTATGCCATAACTTACTATAAGCTATAGCGACTAGTCCTTGCTTAGTAAACATGTCCTTATTAGGGGTGCCTTCCAGTGGAGCTGGATGGTCCATCTCTAATAAGCGGTCCGGGTTGACCCAACTATTAACCAATGGGGAGAAGATAGGCATGACGGATTACAATGGGGGGGGGGGCAAAAGCCTGCACTACCTATCTTTTCACTATTTGCAAAGACTGGACAGAATATTCTATTCTACGCTATTTTCAAACAGAGAATACCTCCAGAAAGAACCAATTCCAAACAGTCAATGTTTGGACAAACAATCAATCAATAAGGAATGAAATAGGCACGACGTGTTAAAGGCTTGCGTTGCCTACCCTTCACTATCTGCAAAGGGAGAGAGAATATTCCTATTCTTCCCCGTTTGTAGGCAGAGAAGATCCTTAAGAGAACCAACTTCGAACAATTCAATGCTCGATTCAATCAATCAATCAATGAGGAGAAAAATAGGCACGACGTGTTAAAGGCTTGCGTTGCCTACCCTTCACTATCTGCAAAGACTAAACAGAGTATGGCGATTCTGTACTTGTTTGCAAATAGAGAATTTCTCAGAAACAGTCAATAAGTAATACTAGTATTTTCAAACAATCAATCAATCAATTTCTCAATTTGTCGTGTGTCACGACCTTACCCGGACCGCATGGACAGTTTCTCGTCTTCCGCTTCCAGCGCCCGATTGTCCTCTATTCTCTTGTTGCTATCGCGGCACTCCTGGTGGTTCCCAGTCAGGACCGTAGATCACTCGGGAGAGGTCAGCTCGGAATCAGTGAAGTTCAGATGATCGGCTGTCAGACGAGGGTCTATCGGACAGGAGCTCTCCCGATCGTTGCAGTTCACTCTGTCGTCGGGACCTCTCCCACTGGATCCACGTGTCGCTGATGGGCCCCGCGTTTGGGACGCCAATTGATAAAGATCAATTCAAAATGGTCAGGCGCTTTCAGTAGATGTTTCCTAAGTTAAATTTGCCCGGCGTAAAACGCCTCTAATACCATACGAAGTTATTCAATAAAGAGGCAGGCGCTGGAGACAGGAAGACAGGAAACAAGTTTATTCCGTCGGAGTAGAACACATCAGATCAGACAACAAGGTATCGTCTCGAAGTGCTCTCTCAACCTCTCTGAGACCTGGTCTTTTATCCCCTGGGTTAAGACATGTGAACGCTCTTTATTACAACAAGGGCATTGTGAAGTATGAGAACGACATCCCCGGCACCCCCCCAGTTCCGGCCCATTCCAACACATGACAACAGTAGAAGCCCTTTCCCCTCATATGATTGGGAGGGGGGTTATCACGCAGCTGAGTGTTCTGCCGATTCCTTTGGAATGTGTGCGCCTGATCGAATCTCAGGGGGTGGGGACGTCATGATCAATAGTGGTCTCTTTCAGGAGAGGCGAGTGCATACAGTAGTGGGCAATAAACTGTATCCTCGGGCTAAGGGATGACCAGCGGTTCGTACAGGCAGTCGGGCTCAGAGGAAGGGGTCATCAAAGGAGGGGTATTCATGGACGGAAAGGAGGTGTTGGTCAGGCGCGGGGTGTGATTCCCTGAGACAGAGTCATGGGGGGGGTTCATGACTTGTGCATGAGAGCGCGGGGGCAGCCAGGAGGCGCGGGGAAGGCTTGCAAGGTTCAGGGAAGTGTGCTGACGGGCGATCGTGAACAGGGAGACCATGGTACCTAAAATGGCTGTCGTGTATGCTCATACGTGAGTCTGCAAGATGGCGTAGATGATGTTCAGTACACGAACTAAAATTCCACACAGGCCCCCTGCGAGTATTGTCAGAAGAAATCTTAGATAGCAACTATGGTCACGGGAAGGTAGGCGAGTTTGAATCGTCGTCCATAAGCAATCCCAGAGAAGATTAATGCCTCCCCCTGCATGACCAAGCCGAGGCCGCTGCCGGGTCTCTGCTATCAGCTCCAGCTCTGCCCTGAGCCAGGGCCTCTTCTCCAGGAGGAATGTCCAGCAGGCGCAGGGCTTCCTGTAGGTCAGTAACATGGCGTCGCCGATTTTGGTATTCAAAACTGAGCCAGAAGGGGTAGGTCCATCGATATCTGATCTTGTCCTCACGCAACTTAGTGGTAATAGGCCGGAACAGTTGTCTTCGAGCCAGAGTTGAAGGCGCGACATCCTTGTAGATGGTGCAGGAATGATCTTGGAAGCTGATAGAATCTTTAGCTCTGTCCGCTTTGAGGACCTCCTCTTTGACTGTGTAGGAGTGGAATTTTGTTAAGACGTCGCACGGCCGCTTCTTCTCAACCTGGCAGAGAGACCCCACACGGTGGACTCTATCCAATTTAATCTTGAATGTCTGTGGAGACAAAATCTCCGAAAAGAGACCCATCACGAACGCCTCTAGGTCGGGCCCTTCAGCTCCTTCTTCCAGGTCCCTAATGCAAATGTTCTCCCTCCGAGCCCTGTTCTCGAGGTCTTCAGTCTTGAGCTGTGACTGGTGAAATTGTTCCTCATGAGTGCGGACATCATCCCGGAGATCGGCAGACAAGCGCTCTTGTTCCTGATAGTGAGCCTTGAAGTCAAGAACCCTGGTGCCAACTGAGTCCACGTCCTATTGGAGAGATGACATGCTCTCAGTCAGGTTGGAGCGCAATTGATCGATAGATGCTTTGACATCTTGGCCAATGTCCTTACGCAGGTCAGATTTGAGTTCTTTGAACATGCTCAACAGATCTGCCTTGGTGAGAGCCATTGCTGCAGCGTTTGTGTCTCCCCGCAGTCATGCTTGTTTTTCCGCGGTCAAGAAGAAATCTGTGATCTTGTTTGGAGCCTTGGCTGTAGTTTTCTTCGGCAGCATAGAGCGAGGCCTTAACGCACTATTTCCGGGCTGGAACTGGCTGTAGCCGGAATCCAGAGGGCCGGTCCTCATGCCATGCGGTCTCTGCCAGCCTGCGAGTGGGCCCACGCTTGCAGTCAATTGGTGAGATCCCCAAATGATAGGGAGCCCGACGAGCTGGTGGTAGTGAGACCCGCGGGCAACTTTGACCGTCAGGCAGCCTCGAGGGTCTACCCCCGCCAGGAGGTGCTCAGATAGGAGAGTGTAGGAGACACGCCAGGACGCAGAGAGCTCAGAGAACGCAGAGGTGGCAGCAAGATCCCCCGACAGTCCCACATATGGAGAGCAGAGTGGGAGCCCAGAAGTGACAAGTAACGCGGTCCCGCTTACCCCAGTCACTGAAGAGAAAGGCCAGGGGATGGCATGCACTCCAGAAGGATATATGTGCTAGGGGCCACCTTCACTGGGCCTGCAGGTTGAGAAAGTTCAGGCTGCATAACAGTGACCCGCAGTGTAGGTGGATTCCAGCAGTGTGCCTCGGTGTCCCACAGATCGCATCAGTTAACTGAGGCGCAGGGGATTGTAGGCGCGAAAACTTGCAGATCGTCAGACTCGCATGTACGCTATCTTGAAGTCAGGCAGAATCAAAAGAGTTGAAAATCGCCCGATTTAGGCTTCACGGCGCCAAAATAGCCGTGCCTCCAGGCGGGTCCACGGTAATATCACCCCTGCTGCCCAGGGTGGAGGTCCAGCGTCCCCAGCAAGGACGGCCCGTCAATACTCTCCCCTGTCGCCGCGCCGCCATCTTATGCAGCCACGCTCCTCACCGTCCAAAGACGCAGGCTGAAGTGTTAACCCCCGTGAAGCGCCGTCCACGCAAAAGCAATCCGGCGATGCCTCACATAATTACGGCTCAGGACCTTTTGTTTGCAGCGCCGAGGAAGCACTAGAACCGCTGCTAAACTCCGCCAAACAGCGCTCGGACCGGGAGCCGAGACGGATTACAGCTCCTCGGCCATCTTGCCCGGCCACGCCCCGTACATTTTTTTATTCCATGTTTCTCTACCCTTTACATTTTTCACTAGTTTAGGAATATCTTGTCATAGTCCATGCCACTCCACGTGGGATAGCTGTATGTTTAGTACCCTCCCTCTAAGTGGTGCGTGTAGGGCCAATTGTGAGAAAGGATCTACAAAGTCTCCTATATAACTGACATTAATCCCTTAGTAGGTTTGTAGGGAGGGAACAGTTTTTCAAATGGCTTTTCGTCTCTGCTTCCTCTTGCATTGCTTGGAGGGTATAGGGCCCAGTGTTTTGGCAATACCATAATATTTCATTCCCTAGGGCTCCAAAGTCCAATTTACATTGATTAAATTATTTAGCTGTGAGTCCTTGAAAGAGATCTCTTAACACGGTGCAATCATCCTTTCGCCATGCTGTGTTTTTTTGGTCTCTAGGGAAGGGGTGAATTCTAGATTGTTGATTATCAGAGTAAATTGCGAGGAACACTTATTTTGGAGGAATCTAAATAGTGAGTCCCATGTTTTAATCAGGGGCTTAGTTATTTCAGAAACATAAGCCATGCCGGGTCTATCTTACTTTGGGAGCCAAAAGGCATCCCAGTGGAGTCTACCCATCAAGCACTTTTCCATAATGGGTAAGTTTTCTTTTTGTTTTTATATATTTCCAATACTTCTGTAGGTCTGGGAGGCCCAATCCTCATCCCCCTCACTTGCAGCCTCCATGACTTTCTGAGCCACTCTAGGTTTACTGTTTTGCTGTATAAATTTGTTGAATGCAGACTGGAGCCCCGTGTCCTGTTTGGGAATCAATACAGACAGGCCCAGGGTGAAATACAGTAGTCGGGGCAAATATAAATTTATAAGGCATTCATTCTACCCATCCAAGAAATAAACAGAGGGGGCCATCTTGAGTGGTCGCCCTTTACTTTGTTAAAGAGCAGAATATAATTCAGTTTGTACAACTCCTGTAATGTTGGCGTAATCTACACTTCCAGGTACTCAATTGCCTTTTTAGCCTTTAAGTGGAAAGATATCACCTATTTGTGTTCAGATTTGATTGTCTATTTTGATACCCAGCACCTCGGATTTAGAGATATCAGTTTTAAATGCTGAGAGCCCTTCATATTGCTCCAACAATGTCATCACAGTTCTAGTTGAATTCACTGGATCCGTTATTGACAAAAAATGTTGTCTACAAAGAGGTAAATTGTATGCTCTAATCCCCCGTTTTCACAGAAATAGTTAAACTATCTGTGTTACTGAGTGGGGAATTCAAACTCAGTTTGTTGGATTGTAGCCTTGGCTAGTTGAACAACATTTTCATTGGGCTATACCTCTTTGTTTGGTGGCATTACAATGAACAGATAGGTTAGGCTCTGTACTCCTAGATCAACAACACAGTTATGATCTGTGGGCATTAACTAGCCAGGTCCCATCAGGCATGCCAATTAGATATGCACTTATATATCAGAGCAGTGTTGCATTATAGTTGTTATTCTAAAAACGCACAAATTGTCTTGTGGAAGGCAAAAAAGGTAACATATGGATAATTTATGGATTTTTATGTAGTTTGCTAATTCTGTGATTCCAAGAAATTTAGAAATTTCTACAATGAACTAGAATATATTTGCAGAAAATCTGAGGGGAATTGTATTTTTCCAGATATATGGATTATCATAATGAATCGCTTTATGTGACAACTAGTCCAGCCATCTTTACTACTGAGATAATACTAACCTTCAATGAAGTAAATTTACATTCAACAGTAAAGTAAATAATGTAATAACATAAAAAAATCAGTATGGCTCCATGACCCACTGAACTGCCCTTTGGAATTTTCAAACATGGTCCTGAATTTTGGTTTTGATCTCTTTTTAATTATAACCATGTGACAGCCATCATTCTAGGCTTTTGAAAGTGTTCTATTGTACCTCCTGTTCATAAGACTCAATGATGGTTCCTAATAATTACCATCTCATAGAAATACAGGCTGTTGGTGCAAAATTGTACGCAGATCAGTTACTGTAGCACCAAACTGTTTGGCTCTCCACAAAACAATTTGCTACTATGGTATCAAACCAATTTTACAGCCGAAGCTAGCAGCCAAGTAAATATATTGGCTCAGTTGAGCTATAAACTTGTGAAACACAAGAGTTTATTATATTCATGTTGCGTAGATTTTACAACCATTTTTGACAACATTATCAGAACTTGTTTATGGTAAAAAGTAAGTATTGGGACATCCCTTCCTACTGTTGAGAGCCATTATACGTTTGTTTAAATATACTTGGGGGTGTGTTAATGTAGGTGATAACTCTATGGTACATATATGATCTATACACATAGAGGATAAAAAAACAGAGGTTGTGCTGGCAACAATATTTTTCAACCTCTAAAGTGGTGGATTTAGGATAGATTTTGGTTAAAGTCTAAAAGACAGGTCTTGTCCACCATTACTGTGGGGCCAGCATGCGCAAACGTATAACAATATGCGGATGATATTGTATTATTACAATATATTATTACAACAAAGTGTTTCCCTCCTGGCAAAATACAGTAAAAACTATTTCTGGTGGTTAATATTGGATGAATAAATGAGGCTATTATGATATATAGTAGAAATGATAAATTCTGTGTGTCTAAGGCCAAGGACTTCAGACACCTGTGGAATATGACCTGTTAAGCATCCATTTATTTTTTTCTAAAGAAGTGTCACAAAATTTTAGCCATTCATCTCCGTATTTCTCAAAAGAAATGCTTCACTATCTCTATTTCTTTTTACAGAAAGATTTCCTTGAAGCTTGCCCCCTCCATCTGCTTCAGGAGAATTGATTTTTCCTATGGAATTCCTCAAATAGAACACAAAGAAAATACCAAGTTATAAATCTGTTGCTTTGATTTCCCGCATCACTCGCCCTTTTTCCCCACTGCCAGTCCACCAGAAGATTCTTTTTATTTTCCCTGTTAGCCTCTGATTTTTCCTTTTTCTCCCTCTGCAACCATAATACTCACCTACAAACTTCATCCCCAAACGGACGTGCAAACCCTCATTTTCTGCATTTGCTCCACCAAGGTACAAATACTTGCCTGAACAGCACTGAGGAACAACCGTGGCTGAAGAAAGTTGCACCTCCTTATCCTGAAGCCACATGCTCATCAGAACCACCTTTTCCATTAATGTGCTTAATGTCTGAGGCTGCTCTAGACCTACGTTGTCCCTCTGATGTTGGTCCCGGAATTAATTTGTGGCTCAACCCTGCCTAGTCTGACTGGATCCACTCTCTCTGTTGTCATGAATTAGTTGGCTGCCTCATGCAATCTCCCTTCCTTGGGTTCTACTCCTCTTGTTGGTTGATTCTTTTGAGGCTGCAGGCTCTCGCTGTACTCAGGTCCTCTCTGTTCCCACGTCATCTTCTATGACACTGCTCTGCTATCCTTCCAGCTCCCTCCCCACCTCTACTGTGCCTTCCTCCCTCTTTCCTGTCACTGTCTGCAAACATTTCCCATGTGAGTGCCCACATCACATGCCCTTATTTCACAGAGTTCTCCTTCCAAGTCATTGTCTTCATTTCCTCACTGGGTGACACCACATTCCCTTTCACAACAGGTCCTTTGATTTAGGTTAAACTAATGATAGCAAGGGCTAAATATGTAATTTGATTTGAAGAAAAAGGTGTACATAAATGGCATCTAGCCTCACTAACACAAAACTAAACTGCATACGTTTTGCTATAAATAAATAATATAGAAGTTGCAATGTCCCTCATGGAAGCCATTCCTTGAAAAGTTAAATGTATGCCCATCTTATCTAACAGCAGTGAGTAATTCTCAGGTAAAATAAATGATTGATTCAGCACTATGCTATCTTCATGGATACTTTTTTAGATTACTGTTTGCTTCTGTACAGTCACACAGAAAGCTGGAAATGGATTGTGTTAATGAAACCCTTGAAATAGATGCTCACATTGTGCATATTTGGTCTAGTTTACAAAATAGGGAAAAGGAATCTAGGAAAGATTTACTGTTGAGCGAATTTCACAATCCAGATATAGTTTGTTGTCCTGGTCAAATGTGGATATCAAATATATTGAACTGTTTACATTAAAACAATATAATGGATTCTGACATCTTGTATCTACTATTTAAGAATATATTAAATAAATATTTGCAAGCAAGGTCTTTTGAAAATTATCTAAAGATTTTTTCAGGGAAAATTGTTCTTTAGTCTTACATTTGTATATGCAATGCAAACTACAACCGTATATCACACCTGCATGTAATATGACTGTGAAGTAATCGCTTCTAAGGTTGTGCTTTAGCCTCCTCGATTTAGGTGAAATTAATTAGAAATGGAAAACACAAAGTTCAAGCCACAACTATAGATTTTGTGAACCATGGGTTGGATCTCTAATGCATATTTTTTGTTGTTATGCAGTTTTTGATTTTTGTAAAAGAAACTAGTGTGATTAGATACTTGTTAGAACGTTTTAGTCTAGTGCTTCATGGGAAATGGTGCTCAGCTGTCTTGTTACTTTGTCAAATTTATGGATCAGGTAATGAAAAATTCAGCATTATGATGCATTTTAATGATTAATTATAAACATGATTTTTGGGTCACAGTGTTTTTAACTTGTGGAAGTGTTTTGTTTAAATGATGTTCCTTGATAGATCATATCAGTCAAAGAAAACATATCTTACAGAGCGGGGATATCATTGTAACCCAAAGTTTAGTTACCTGTTAATAGAGAAGCTAGGAATTTTCTTATAAGGTTCGCAACAGTTCACACGATAATATAATACATTTTTTAAGTTGCCCCAGTATTGGAACTTTCATAGATTCCCATGCTTTGTATCATTCCCCGTCGTCGGAATGGGAGCCTCGGTAGTATAAAAACCATAGAAACAAAAGAGAAACCTAGGCCTAGGCCTCATCTCATTTTGTATTCTATCCACCTCCTTTTGTAAAAAGAGACCAAACTTTTGCCAGGACCAATCAGAGCAGCCTCACCCTCTAGAACCTTCCTGAGAGAGCTCAGAGCCTCAGATTTTTCTACCGCACATTGTGCTAGGGAGTCTCCACTGAGCTCTGCTCAGTTTTCACTGTTTTTCTACTTATTTCTTCAAGTTTCTGCTTCAATTCGTCATGTCTGACAAGGAGAAGAAGGCCTTATTCAGGTCCTGTGCCTCTTGTGGCAAAAAACGTCTTTTTGTGGAGGATAAGCATGATAATTGCATTTATTGCTTATATCCTGACCACAAGGCCACAGACTGCAAGATCTGCAGGACTTTCTCGAACAAGACTCTTCGGGACAGAGAAGGCCGGCTACTTACCTGGCTTCAAAAGATGAAGACACGCAAGGAGGTGCTCTCTTCGGATGAGGAGGATTCCGTGTCTGCTGCTTCCTTGCAAAGATCAAAGAAGAGGGGTAGGTCTCCCCCTGGTTCTTCGACATCTGAGCCCCCTCTTAAAGCCCCTCACAAGATCTCTGACAGGTCTGAGAGGGCTGGTCCCCTTCAATCTCCTCACGAAAGTGTAAAGGAGAGGCAGGGACAGGCTACAGCAGTGGTGCCAGCCTTAAAGGACAAAAAGGAGGTGGTGATCCTTTCTCCTCCGTCCAAAAAGATCAAGCCCAGTGATAAACACTCTACTGGCACTTCAGGATCTGGGCCGGAGAAAAAACAGCGTCCGTCGACGACGAGAACACCAGGTACGTCGACGACTGTGACTTTGGCTAAAGTTCCCGCTGTTTCTGTGGCTCCGTCGACGGGCTCGTCGACGGTAGCGGTGTCCACGACGGCGACTTCGTCGACGTTCAAGGTTCCGAGCTCGTCGACGATGATGGCTTCCACGTCGACGACGACTAGCAGGCCGCTGTCGACGGCCGCAACGACGACGAAGACTACGTCGACGACGTCGACGACGACGGCTTCCACGTCGACGACGATGATAATGACGACGAGTTCGTCGACGAGACCGTCGACGGTGGTCCCGACGACGACGAAGATTGTGTCGACGAAGGCTGTGGAGCCGTCGACGGTTACATTAACTGATGCTCCGACGACGACGGCGTCGTCGACGAGACCGTCGACGGTCCAAAAAGTGCATTTTCCAGTTCGGAGAATGAAAATCACGCCGGAGATGACGTCTCCGCGACGAGTCTCTTCCCATCTACCGACAATGCTGTTAGATGATGAGTCTGACGAGGATGAGTTTCAGGACACTTATGGACCTGCCTATAGTCCCTCGGACTTGAACGTAAAGTTGCAGGAGACGGACACGGAGGAGTATTTCGACCAGGCAGGTGGCCAACAACTACATCCTTATGTTGTGGAAGACCGACATCCGCCGAGTTTGGGACAAGGCATGGTAGCCATGCCCTCCTCTCTCATTTCGGATCTTCAGGACATGCTTCAGGATTATCGTAAAAGGTTTCCGTCAGACCCTTCTGGACAGACTACGTTTTTTCCACTTCCACCACAGCCGCAAGTGCAGCCGGCTACTAGTGTTCCGGTGGTACCCTCCACACCACCGCCAGTGACACCTTTGGCCCGGGTTCCCACACCAGATCCCGTTCCACTGCCCGATGCCCATCAGGATACCTCTTCGGATGAGGAGGTTGTTCCAGTGGATCCCTTGATGGATCCTTTACAGGACCCTGACCCGGATCAGGGGGACAATGACCCGCAAGACCCAAATGCTGCTGGTCGTGACACTTCCATCTCCCCTCCGGTGGATATAGGGGGTTTTCATCATCTGATGGAACGGGCTGCTAAGAGGTTTGGCCTACCTATTTCAAGAGAGGAATCGGAATGTTTCCTGTATGACTTTAAGGAACAACACCAACGCTCTGTCAAATCTATTCCCATTATAGAGCATGTATGGGAGGAGGGCATGAAGATCATGCAGAGTCCTGCCACGGTGATTCCAGTCCTCCCCAGGCTGGAGAAGAAATATAAAGCTCCTGAAGGCAGTCCAGCTTGCCTTATTGGTCAGCCAAAGCCTGACTCGGTGATTTCTCAGGCGGCACAAAGCAAGTCAAAGAATCCGTCCACACCGTTGACCACTCCTCCGGACAAAGACGGCAGACGTCTGGATAATGTTGGAAAACGGTTTTCCTCTATGGCCAGCTTACTGGTTCGAGCGGCGAATGCCCTTGCCATCTTAGGCCGTTACGACCGCCAGATGTGGTGCGACATGGAACCCTTCGTGGACCTATTACCTGAGCCCACTAAGGAGGACGCCAAGAAGGTGCTGGCGGAAGGAGAGAAATCGTCAGCAGAAGTGATTGACTGCGCAATGGACATTGCTTCCACGGCCTTCCGGGCCTTGGCCGGCTCCGCCGTCTTACGGCGTCAGGGTTGGCTGAAGGCCACCTGGTTTCGTCAGGAGGTCCAGAACAGAGTCCTAGACCTCCCTTTTGATGGGGAGATGCTGTTCGGGAAGCATGTGGATGATACCCTACAGAATATCAAGAAGGACACAGACACAGCAAAGTCCTTGGGCTCTCTCACCTATCGCAAGGTCCCCTTTAGGGGCGCACAAGGGAGAGGATTTACATCTTACAGAGGAAACCAACAACGTTTTTCCTCGCAGTCTTCCCAGTCATATAAACCCCATTACTCGAATCAGCGACAGGGGCAATCAGCATCTTTCTCTCGCAACCCTCCGCGAGGCCGTCAACAGCGACAAGGCCGTGACAACACCAAACGACAATAGCGGCCTCCCGGCTCTACCTGCTGTTCCTCCCCTCCCGATCACATCAGTGGGGGGCAGGATATCCCTTTGTCTGGACAGTTGGATGTCAATAACATCGGACCAATGGGTCCTCAACATCGTGAAGAGTGGCCATACGTTGGAGTTTCACAACTTTCCTCCAACACGAGCTCCGGGCGCCATCCGCTCAGGACATCTAGGATTACTACATCTAGAAGCCCACCAGTTGTTCCTCAAAGGAGCAATAGAACCGGTCCCGCTCTCTCAGAGGGGCCGGGGGTTCTATTCAAGATTCTTCCTAGTGCGGAAGACGAAAGACACTTGGCGTCCCATCCTCGATCTTCGGGAGCTCAACACCTATCTCGTAAAGCTCTCCTCAGGATGGTCACTCTCCAGGAAATTCTTCCTCTCTTAAATCCAGGCGACTACTTGGCGTCGCTGGATTTAGAAGACGCATATTTCCATATTCCAATACACCCAGCTCACAGACAATACCTTCGCTTTACAGTGGGAAAGAGCCATTTCCAGTTCAAAGTGCTTCCATTCGGCCTTCGATCGGCACCGAGAGTGTTCACCAAAGTATTGGCACCGGTGGCAGCTTTCCTTCGACGACAATCTCTCGAAGTTTTCCCTTACTTGGACGACTGGCTCGTCAAGGCACCATCTTTCCAGGACGCTTCGCAAGCCGTGTCTACTTGCCTCCATTTGTTCCGCTGCCTGGGCCTTCAGTTGAACGAACACAAGTCAGTCCTCCTGCCTTCCAAAACTGCCAGATTCCTGGGGGCCGTGCTGGACACCACGCATTGTACGGCTCGTCCCTCGGAAGAGCGACAACAAAAATTGATGGTTTCGGCTCAACTACTCTGCCGCAGCAAGGTCCTATCGGTCCGCCAATACAAATCCCTTCTCGGATCGATGTCCTCCTGCATACCATTAGTACCGCATTGCAGGCTAAGGATGCGTCCTCTACAGGAGGAGCTGGACAAGCAATGGCGCCAAGCAGAGGGGTCGTTCAACGACAGGGTTGTCGTAACATCAGCAATGAGAACAGCGAGCGAATGGTGGCTTCAGAAAAGCAATCTCGCCCAAGGCCTCACGTTCAGGATTTCTCCTTCACCCATGGTGATGACCACGGACGCCTCGTTGGAAGGCTGGGGTGCAGTGCTCCGAGAGCTTCAAGTCAGTGGCCATTGGAGTCCAGGACAGCGGCAGTGCCATATCAATTTCCTGGAGCTGACAGCCATTCGGTTGGCCTTGCAAGCTTTTCTGCCCAGAGTGGGCAATCGCTCAGTGCTGGTCCGGACGGACAATACGACGGCCATGCACTATGTAAACAAACAAGGAGGCACCAAATCGCAGACTCTGTCCGCAGAAGCTCAACGGATTTGGGATTTCGCGATTCACAACAACATCACTCTGAGAGCCGAGCACTTGGCGGGAACTCTCAATGTCAAGGCGGACGCCTTGAGTCGCCAGACGGAAGTGACTCACGAGTGGGAGTTGAATCAATCCATTCTCGACGGAGTGTTCTCAGTTTGGGGGACGCCGACCATCGACCTCTTTGCTTCGCCGGAGAACGCCAAATGCCGGTTCTACGCAAGCAAGGTTCACCATCGGGGGTCCCTAGGGAACGCTCTTTCGATGGCCTGGTACAGCGCGTTCTTTTACGCTTTTCCTCCCATTCCCCCCATTCCTCGAGTTCTCAAGAAAATGAAGGCGGAACCCTGCAGGATGATTCTAATTGCTCCAGCGTGGCCCAGACAATTCTGGTACACAGAACTGCTGCGGCTCTCCCAAGCTCCTCCAATTCACTTGAGGCCCATTCCGTCCCTCTTGTCCAGGAGTCAGGGACAGGTTTTCCACCCGGATCCGAGATCCCTCCACTTGACGGCGTGGCTCCTGAACACAGAGAATTCAGTCATCTAGCTTTGTCTCAAGAATGCAGAGAGGTCTTGGCTCATGCCAGAGCACCAAGTACCAACAAGACGTACACGGCAAAATGGAAGAGATTCTGCTTGTGGTGTCAACGGGAAGGTCTCCATCCTTACACTTCCCAACCTCATCAGTTGCTGCCGTATTTGCTATCTCTGGCTAAGTCTGGTTTGGCACATTCATCAGTAAAGGTGCATCTAGCGGCCATATCAAGGTTTCGACGCAGTTCGGCAGGTCCTTCCTTATGGTCCTCTAGGGTGGTTAAACAATTCTTGAAGGGCCTATTCCGGATGTATCCGCCAGTTCGTCCTCCTCCACCAGTGTGGCAGCTCAACCTTGTCTTGGCTCAACTCATGAAAGCTCCGTTCGAGCCGGTTCACAAGGCAGACTTAAAGTTCCTCTCCTGGAAACTAGCCCTCCTCTTAGCTCTAACATCGGCTAGACGAGTGAGTGAGCTTCAGGCACTCTCCATAGTGCATCCATTCCTGCAATTTACAAAACAAGGTCTGGTTCTTCGGACTAATCCCAAATTCATCCCGAAAGTGCCATCTGAGTTCCACTTGAATGAACCGGTGATTCTGAAAACCTTCTTTCCACATCCTTCTACACCTGCGGAGCGTACGCTCCATTCTTTGGACATTCAACGGTGCTTAAAGTTTTACTTGGAGCGCACACGTCCCTTTCGGAAGTCTACTCAGTTGTTTGTGTCCTACAGTGCACCTCGTAAGGGGTTGCCTTTGGCAAAGACTGGCATTTCCCGCTGGATCTCCAGTGCGATTCAATTCTGTCATCAGGAAGCGGGCAAGCCGCTGGACGGCAGAGTCCGTGCACATTCCACGAGGTCGGTGGCTTCATCTGTGGCTCTCTTTTCGGGAGTTGCCATTAAGGACATCTGCAGGGCAGCAACGTGGAGCAGTACTCATACCTTCACGAAACACTACTGCCTGGAATCTGCAGGACGAGATGATGCGGCTGTTGGTCAGGCAGTCCTGCGTAATCTGTTTCATTGAGAGGTGAGCTTTCCCTACGATCCCTCCATCCTGGTGAGCACATTTTGTTTGTTTTTACTGTACTTTATGTATTTTTCTATGGTTATGTGATGCCATGTATTTACAAAATGTGTTCATGGTGCTGTACTGCTAGCTATTCTGATACAAAGCATGGGAATCTATGAAAGTTCCAATACTGGGGCAAGAAAACAAGTTACTTACCTGTAACTTTGGTTCCCCAGTATTGGTAACTTTCATAGATTCCCATGCGCCCGCCCGCCTCCCCTGGGAAAGCTCAGTCTTTTTACAGAGTTTGTGGCGGTTTGCACAACGGCTACGAAAATCTGAGGCTCTGAGCTCTCTCAGGAAGGTTCTAGAGGGTGAGGCTGCTCTGTATGGTCCTGGCAAAAGTTTGGTCTCTTTTTACAAAAGGAGGTGGATAGAATACAAAATGAGATGAGGCCTAGGCCTAGGTTTCTCTTTTGTTTCTATGGTTTTTATACTACCGAGGCTCCCATTCCGACGACGGGGAATGATACAAAGCATGGGAATCTATGAAAGTTACCAATACTGGGGAACCAAAGTTACAGGTAAGTAACTTGTTTTCATTTGTAGGTTCTTATGTTTTTATTTCATTTTAGGCATTAGTTAATAATATTCCTTGAAGTGTAACTAAAGTTGACTTCCCATTTAATTTGGATGTCTGCGGTGCGAAGAGTCGCTGGCTCAAATCCCACTGTTTCCAATTTGTTATTAATGTTTTCCGAAGTCCAAGGAATGATCACTTATTGATGTGCTCTCTGACACGACAATCATGTGGCAGTAAATTATACATACACAGACACATGCAAATATGTTGCCACACAATATAACCACACTTTCTTAACCATTTCCTTTACTAGAAATCTGTAATGTGGACTGTGTGCGAAAAAGGATGGAACAAAAGCTGCAAAATGCAATTAAAACTCTGAGGAAATCTATCAACAAGCAACAGTTTTATATTCAGTTTTCTGGGACGGAGTATGACGTTGTTCAGAAACCAGCAAAGGGCTATGAAAGTCACATGACGTGCAGGACAGGGCAGGTTCTGCAAGATGGAAAATGTGGTATGTTACAGTCAAACTTCTTGCTAATGCAGTCAACTTTCATGGCTGACTGTTGCATAAGGGACAAGTATCTGCGTGTATTTCTTGTGCAAGTAATGTTTCTCATAGCCTTTGAAGTGTTTGTAAGCAGGGTTTATCATGCAGTTGGGAACACTACATGAACTGCATTAAGCAAGATGCTAATGAGATGTATCTTTGGCATTTACAATTGAAGCAAAGTGTGTTAAACAAAATACTACTTTCTACAGAAGACACAGATAATGCCAAAAGGAAGTAAAGTCACATAGGACCTGATTACGAGTCATATGTGTTTTTTCCAACTAAAGCGTAAACCCCTGTTTACACATAGGTCGGAAATACAAGCTGTGTTAGTTAACACATGCAATAGTTATTGTATCATGTGGATTTTGGTGTGTTAAACACAATTTATTGCACCTGATAAATAACCTACCCCATGGTACAGTGTTTTTTCAGGTGCGATAAATTGCACCTATACTTGTAATAAAGCCCTTCGTCTCACAACTGAGTATCATATCTACATCTCAAATATTTTTAAATTGTAGTAAACTGAATAATTTCACCTAATAAAAATGAATAAAAAATCGAAAGTATAATATTTTCTAGTATCCCTCATACAAAGAAATCACATAGTAGCCAGTTCACAAGGAAAAAGTAAAAAATCTAATATGTGCATTGGGGATTGAACACATGAGCTCACTAATGGCCAAGCCATACACAGTTCTATATGGGAATCTGATTCCCACTTGACAGAAACTTCAACTGTGTGCAGTGGTGGTTAGCCTTCAGTCAGGACCTGCATTAAAACATTTGTGAGCAGCCACCACCTGTTGCACATGGCCATTAGCCCTGCACTGCTGGGATTATCTCCAGGGTCTGGTCCTTTGAAAACAGCTACCCCCATCTCCCCCAGCATATGGCTTTTGTCCATAGGTCTGCAGACAGTCAATTTCTGCTGCAAAGGTCTGTGGGCCAAGGGCTCTGTCAAATATGATGTACGGCCAGGCTCTCCATGCAACCTGCTGAGATCAGACAACCCCCACAGCTTATGGCCTTTGTCTGAACTTAGCAGAGGTTGGCCATAGAACTTGGCTTTCAGAATTCAAGACCACTGCGACAACCTCCCCACCTTCTTCCATTGCAAGATCAAGGAGATCTACAGCCTCGCAACCCAAGATCCACCCACCCCACCCACAGCCACTGCACCCAGTGGCTCCAGACCCCAACAGAGCTTGCCCAACCAGACCACCCTCACCTCTGATGACACCATCAGGATCATGAAGATCATCCACTCTGGAGCTGCCTGGGATCCCTGTCCTCACCACATCTTTAACAGAGCCGGCTCCTCCATCCCCCGAACTCTGATGTACCATCAACTGCTCCATCAAGTCTGCCTCCTTCCCTGAAGACTGTAAACACACATAGATCAACACCCTGCTGAAGAAACCCTTGTCCGACCAAACGGATCTCAAGAACTACAGGCCTATCTCTCTGCTACCCTTCCCAGCCAAAGTCATTGAGAAGGCCATCAACGCCCAACTCTCCAAGTTCATCGAAATGAGCCACATCCTGTACCTCTCCCAATCGGGCTTCAGAAGCAACCATAGCAAGGAGACGGCTTCCCTCGCTGCTACATCTGCACCCTCCTTGGCCGAGTCGAAACTGCAGCCTTCATCCACCTGAACCTCTCAGCCGCCTTCAACACCATCTCCCACCACAGCGTCTGCGCAAGACTCCATGACGCCGGCATCTGCTACAAACGCCCTAGAATGGATCTGCGCTTCCTCACAGGAACACAAGACAGAATTCAACCTTTCTACTTAGAACCCAAAGAGATCAGCTGCGGAATGCCTCAGGCATCCTCCCTGAGTCCCACCCTCTTCAACATCTAGGCTGATGACTCCCAGCTGATTCTCTCCCTCACAGATGATCCCACAGCTGCCAAGAGCAACTTTCACAACGGGGTGAAGGCAGTCACCACTTGGATTAAGGACAGATGCCTCAAGCTCAACATAGACAAGACCAATGTCATCATCATGGGCTCCACCCCCTCCACCTGGGATGACACCTGGTGACCCGCAGCACTCAGAACCCCCCTCACCCATGGACCATGCACAAAACCTCTACATCATCCTGGACTCCTCGCTCTCAGTGAACCACCAAATCAACACCATCTCATCCTCCTGCTTTCACACTCTTCGCCTGCTTTGTAAGATATTCAAGTGGATCCCCACCGAGTTCAGGAAACGGTCACCCATGCACTTGTCAGCAGTAGACTTGACTACGACAACGCACTCTACAGCAGCACCACCCTAAATCTCCTTAAGAAACTGCAGTACATCCAGACCGCCTCTGCCAGAATTATCCTGAGTATCCCCCGCAACAGCCACAGTTCAAAATGGATGTTACATTCACTGTTTATTGTTTCTGCTGCACGCAGTTAAGCATGTCATGTTTTTTTTATTTCAAATGTCACTTTTCACAAGGTAGGCTCTCTAGCATGTCCTGACTAAAACAACATTTTTCCACGGATCTATAGCTTGCTCACAGTATTGCATTCATTCAGAATGGTTCACTGTTGTTTATGTAACTAGTTTGTTCTGAGACCTCCAGAGGACATTAGGGCCTGAATTAATATTCACATAGTGGGTTAGATTATTCAGATTTTTTAAAAACGTTTTTCTTTGTTAGCACCAAAGTCATTCTGCACTTTTCATACTCTTCTATGGAGATAATTTCTATATATACCCTCAAATTTGGCGATGATCCAGAAGCTTTCCTGTTCCTCTCGGAATGCTGCCTGATTTCTTATTGATTTTGCTGCACACTTGGGGATTTTTCTGATTTTGCCAGAGGCTGCTGTGCTTTATGTAGCACAGCAGCCTCTGTCTTCCATTAGTCTGTATTATACCTGTCTTCATAAACGTTCTAATGTACCTTATTTTGAAAAACATTGCCTCATGAAATTGGGGTTAAGATGCTCCCAATTCACCCGATCAGTGGGCGTGCTTTTGAGGTGTAAGATTTTAATGTTATAGTGAGCCCACACATTTTTTTGTAGTAGAGGATGGTTTACAAGATAAGAGCTGGCTTCAGAGACTCCTTTTTGCCCTTTCCCTAATATGGTTTTCTGGCTACATTCTCAAATCCACGTTTGGATTACAAGCTGAGTTCCCAAGGCTTCAATGCTCTTTCTGAGTAAAATGAATGGTGAGTATTAGTAGGGTAGAATGATTCCTGAGAATAGGAGTGTTAAGTAAGTTAGTGATTTATTGAGAAATGTGTAGTTGAGAGTACAGTTTGTCTTGATTAATAGGCTGCTACACTGTATGTGAGATTTTTGATTATGCACTATTCATTCTTGGTTCAGTTGGTGGTTTGACTACTGTCATGTACACGTCATATAAGTTATTTGATAATGTCTCCATTGCATTTTGTTAATTAAGGTAATCGGATTTATCAAAATTAAGATTTTGAGATATTGTTGAAACTGTCTGCAAAGTGGTAGTGTGATTTGCGAAGCGCTGCATTCACATGAATAAGAATTTACTTGAATTAACGAGTTTCCTTCTAGGTGTGTCTATGTTTAATTTGGGTTGGTGTTATCCATAGTAGTGAGTACACTGATTGCCACTCAAAAGGAGTCTGTTTTAGTGTGAACGTGTTTGACAAAGTGCTGCAAAGGTACTATTCTCATTTCTATTGATTATGAGATTTGTTTTGTTATACCTGCTGATTCTCTCTTATTTAAGTTGAACAGACCAGTCTTTATTTGTGTGCATTTAGTGGCAGGAAAAGGCTGGGTATTGTTTTCCCATTTGTCCACCGGCATCGAGCAGAAACGTCTAGGTTCACTGGAGTGGTGAACCTTTTGATGCAAGTGTGACTACAAAGGACACCCCCCCCTCCCTGACCAGACTACTGGTATCCCCTAAAGTCTAGGGTTATCTATGAGATTATTTTGAAAAAATCCAGGTAGGACTCACCTGTTTGATTGTGTTATTTGTTGATGCTTCTGCTCTACCAAGAATGATAGATTAAGCCTAGCGATCCTTTAGCCCTGATGAATGCCACCGAGCAGATAGGCTAACTTTTGAGGACAGAAACATGTTGGCGACTAGCAGACTGGTTTAAGCCATTACGCTCTCCTCACCTGCCGAGCTAAGCGTTTTTAGTTATACCAAAGTCCTCACGTATGACAACCAAGGAAATTTGAGGTATTTTTAGATTTTCTGGATCCCGCCCTGTCCGATGAGCTTTATGTAAGAACTACCTCCTACCGCCCAGTCTTCGTGGAGGCTGAGTCAGCCTTGGTAGTACCATCCTACCAGAGTGGGGCGAGGATGCCGAAGATAAAGCATGACACTATTATCTCTGTGAGGCATCCTCTTCCACTAAGGATGGCTTTCCCTGTTTTAATCGATCTGCCACTGAATATAGTAACAACGGATGACCCCTCCGGAAGTGTAGTAAAGAGTTATCCTTGTATATCTGTGAATTTTCTGCACAGGCACTCTACTTATTGTGATATATGATATTTTCCCATTCAGAGAAAAGTTGTGCTGCAATTTGTTAGCCAGCTGAGGAGTTGCTCTACGATTGGTGTGACATCACCAGAGTCGAGCTATAGGGGCGTGGCTTAGGCGCTGATGTAGGCAGAGGCGAGCTCCGGAGCTCCTCCGCGGCCGCCCTCCATAAACACTGATCCTGCCCAGCAATCCTGGCACCCGGCACCACAATCTACCTGTGAAGGTCCAGTGCCCCTTCTGAGTGCTACTACCTGCGACGGCGGAGGCGAGAGGGGCCGAAAATCAGAGCTTCTTACTCCTCTCGTGACTTGCTCAGTCCTCAGGCGGCAAGATGGCGCCCGCGACCGGCGAGACTGGCGTCAGGCAGTGAGGGGACCCTCTGAGTCTGACGGCTGCACCGAGGGAGCTGAGACCCCTCCGCTGGAACCGGAGGAGAGACCACCGCTTCCGATCACGTTTGCGGTGAGGAGGTGCTGCATACCGGCGGGAGGGGACCCTACAGCGACATCTGTGTTCTCCCAGCTGCCTGACCTTAAGATGGCGGCGCCCGAGACGGGACAGGCGCCATTTAGCGTTAGGTGCGAACTCTCCTGCTGAGGGCCCTGCGAGCTCCCCATTGAGGACGGCGGAGACCCACACTTCGTCTTGGACCCTGGACGAGCTACGGAGCGGTCTGGCAGCCGGTGGGGGGACCTGACACACACGGCGCACCTGGCGACCGACTTTACGCGGTGGCTGCCGGATTAGACTCTGACCCGACTGGCACGGAGGGCTCTTCTGGATGGCGCTCTGGGCCCCTTGCTGCGCTGGTCCACGATACGGCCCCTGAGCATCTGGTGGATGGCTGGTGGCGACTCGCCTGGCTGGACGCCCAGGTCGCCGCGCCTGATCGCCCCTGCACCTTCAGGGCACACTGACCCCCTGTGAAGTACCCAGAGACCCGCTACTGGAGATACACGAGTACCAGACCCAGGCGGGGGGTGCGCGGCCGGGCGGTTAGTGGGTGACACCACCTAGACGCTATCTGCCACAGACCAGGAAGCTTGGCGTTGAAGTGGGGCTGCAGGAGAGGGCCCCTGCGCAACACAGAGCCTGACCGGATCCAGGGCGACACCCAAGACTGGTTGGTGGTGGTGCCATTCTACTGTGGGGCGTGGACGGAGCATCCCCCAGAACTGTAACTATCGAGAATTCCTCACCACAACGATGGGTCGTGTCTCCAGAACAAAAAGGGCTTTGAGGTGCTGCGCCTGGAAGACCCGGGACACCGCACGGCGGACGAAGATGGAGGTGCGGGGAGCAGAGGACCGAGCTCGTCTGGGGATCCTACCTTGGGTGAAATAATGCAGGCCATAGTGGCGTCACAGGAAGCATTGGAGAAGAGAATAAACGCCATTGGTACGGACCTCACATTATTGAAGGACGACCACAGGAAGCTTAAGGAGCGGGTTGCGACACAAGAGACCACCATGAAACCCATCCCTGCCGAGGTGTCCGCCCTACGACGCTCCTTGAGTGAAGTGACGCACAGAGTCAAGGCCCTTGAGGGCCGAGCGGAGGACAGTGAAGGCCGCTCGCGGCGCAACAACCTTCGCATAGTGGGTGTGCCGGAACGCGAGGAGGGTCAGGATGCTGTCCAATTTCTGGAAAGTTGGCTGAAGACAGAGGTGGCCCCTGAGGGCCTCTCCCCATTTTATGCACTGGAGGGAGCCCACAGGGTCCCCGCTCACACGCCCATGCCGGGTGCTCCGCCCCGGCCGATGGTGGCGCGGTTATTGCACTACCGAGATCGGGACTGCATCCTACAGAGGGCTCGGGAACATCAGAACCTGCAAATCGGAAACAATCGAGTGATGATATTCCCAGACTACACCAGGGAAGTACAACGACAGCGGGCCTCCTTCTTATCTGTCAAGAAGAGACTGCGGCAGCTCAGCATCCCTTACGCCATGCTCTTCCCTGCACCCTGCGGGTGACGGCAGATGCGAAGACCCACTTCTTCCTTACTCTGCAGACAGCATGGGACTGGTGGGAAGGTCGGGGTGACGCGACTGGGGGCTCCCCACTCGACTTGCCTCACCCCGAGAATGACATGAGCCTCCCTCGCCAAGGGGGAGCCCCGCTTTCTCGGAGACCCATAGACGTGACCGTGATAAAGCAATCCGGGCTGTGGTGGCCATTAGTGCGGGAGCGACCAGCCCATCCAGTGATGTCACTGAAACAACGAAGAGTGGAACGGAGAGCCCGGGCTCCGACAACTCTCAAAGACTCTCAGAGGTGGAACTGCCGAATGTCACCCCACAGACGGCGGACGGAATGTTTGGATGATGGACCTGCAGAAACTATAGGAGACACATGATATGGGCCCCGATATGCTGCCTGATGTCAGGGGGCCCTTGCAACTGGGGTAGCATGGCTACTGTTGATTTCAAGAATGCCGGGGCTTTAGCCGGGGTATTTGCTGGCTATACGGGTTACTTTCCAGGAGGGGGGTGGCCGAAGAGGGGGGGCTCTGGGGGCATCAAGCGCGAGCTGAGAGTTTCCTCCTAGTTGCAGTTATGCTTTTGAACAGTTTGGTTTGGATGGGAGCCTGTTTGTGTATACCTGTCCTGGGGAGTGGGAGTTGGGGACAGTTCATGTGTTGGGGGGGCTGGGGGAGGGTCAGACATGCCGCCAGGGGGGGGCACAGTGGCTGCGCGCACACGCTAGATCCATGGGTACCTCCATAGGCCTTAAAATCATGACCTGGAACGTCCGAGGGATGCATACCATGTGCAGACTACGCAAAATACATGCATATTTGGTACGGAGGGGGGTGCAGGTCGCTCTCCTTCAGGAAACGCATTTAACGGAGGCAGAGGGTAAGGCACTCCAGCGTCACTGGAAAGGTCAGGTTTATAATACCACTTACTCGGCATATGCCAGGGGGGCATTGGTTTGGATCAGAGCAGGAGTACCGTTCCAATGTTTGAGGCAGATGATAGACCCTGAGGGTAGATTCACAGTGGTCACAGGACGACTAGATGGAAGGGACCTTGCACTGGGAAGCATTTATGGACCCAATATAGATCAACCCACCTTCCTTGCACAACTTTCACAGAAGCTGGCGGGGGTACTCACGGGTCCTGTGTTACTAGGGGGGATTTTAACTGTGTGACGGACGTGGACCTGGACCGTTCCCACCCACCACTACATGACGCCCGACTCGTAGGATAGCGGACGCCTGGCGAGAATGGCAACGGAGTTGGGGGCTTACTGACACCTGGAGGACCCATCATCCCACGGAACGTGACTACTCCTACTTTTCTGCTGTTCATGAGCTGCATGTCAGGCTAGATGCGGTTTCATGCTCCCCGGACGTTCATATGCAGGTTGCGACGAGTGAATACCTGGCCAGAACGACCTCCGATCACAACCCCCTACTGGTGGCCTTGACTTGGGTTCGGGTTAAGATGGTGATCCCAAATTGGCGGCTTTGCCCGGAGGCCCTGGAGGACCAGGTCTTCCGGACTACTATAGGCACAGCCATAGAAGAATATTTCCAACACAATGCGGGCACCTCCTCCAGTCTGCATAATGAATGGGACGCGTTTAAAACGGTGATTCGTGGGCGATGCATTAGAGAGGCGGTGGGTGTTCGTAGAACTCTCTTGGGTGAGGTAAAGGGGGCGGAACAACGACTTCGGGACAAGGAACGGGATAGACCGGGGCGGGCAGAGGTCCAGGAGGAACTCCTAAGGGCAAAGGAGGAACTAGCCGCGCAAGTGGAGAGGCTCAGATGCTTTGATTATAAGGCTTACATGGTGAGAGCGCACGCGGAGCGCGATAATTCAGGGGCGCTCCTGGCCTGTTTGGCGAATCCGGCTCGCAGGGGCACGCCGATCCTTGACCTGAGAGACGAGGGGGGGAGATCCCACTTCGGGCAGCAGGCAATCAATACGCAGTTTTTGGATTACTACTCTACGCTGTATCGTAGCGCGCTGGACCCCAGAGACCTGGGAAACGAGGATTTCCTAGCTATAGAACTCCTGCAGATTGAAGCAGAGGAGGCTGAGGAGCGGGATCGCACTGCGTATCGCCCCCTCGCGATGTTAAACATTGATTACAAGGTACTGAGTGGCATTCTGGCGCATCGCCTGATGGGCCACATGACGACCCTGGTGCACGAGGACCAATCTGGTTTCATCCCCACCCGGAATACGGCAGTGAATATTCGGAGATTGTGCCAATTGCTACAGGCGTCAGGAGCCGGGGGCGAGGAGGCATGTGTGCTATCAGTTGACATCGAAAAGGCCTTTGATAGCCTAGAGTGGCCATACTTGCTTCGGGTCCTGAGGGCATTCGGCCTAGGTGAGGGGTTCGTAGCATGGACACAGATCCTATACACAAATTCGTCGGCCAGAATCAGAACGTCCTCCCCCAAGTCTCGCGCGGCCTACTACCTCTGATACTGTGGCCCGCCTCGCACTTGGCTTGTAGTTGTGTAGCTATGCTGCCCACGTACCCCTCAGGATTTGTTGTGCCCCCCCCCCCCTCCCCTCATGCTTGGGTTCGGATGGACATTGCACATGTTCCTGTTCATGTTTAGTCTAAGGTATAACTTGTAAAAATGCAAGACTCATAGATTTCGCTGTACTGACGCTGCATTTGCCACTCTGATTATGCTGGGGCCTGGAATGTTGTCACATTCATGCATATCTGCTATGATTTATATTTCTGTATGCATTGATGGCGGCCGGCCTCCGGGTTGTTGGTAAGACGCTGTGTACTCCTGGAAATGCTAAATAAATGTTTTGCACTTTAAAAAAAAAAAACTAAAAAAAACTAAAAAAAAAAAAATAATAATTCGTCGGCCAGAGTCCGGACGGGAGGGGGTGATCTCGGAGGCATGTGCAGTGGGTAGAGGGACGAGACAGGGCTGCCCTCTATCTCCCCTCCTGTTTGCCCTGGCAATGGAGCCCCTAGCGGGGCTTGCACAGGGGGAGCGCACTACAGGGGCCTGGAAGTACAGGATCGAGTACATCACATTGCCTTGTATGCGGACGACTTACTGATGTTCCTTGCCGATAACGATGGTGCGCTCCGTGGAGCTCGGGAACTGCTGGAGAGACTGAGGAGGAGGCGGGGCTCAGGGTTAACTGGGCTAAGACCTGTCTATTTCCGGTGCGGGGTGACCGAGGTGCCCCCCCCCCGTAGGGCTGGATGTGAGATGGGAGGGTCACTGCTTACCATACTTGGGGGTGCGGATTTACCATGGGACAGCCGATCTCTTTGAAGGTAACATAGGCCGGGCCTTGCGCAGCACCAAGAGTAACCTGGAATTCTGGGGGTCATTACCCTTATCGGTCGCGGGGCGAGTGGCACTTCTGAAAATGATAACCCTCCCCCGATTGCTGTATTACTTTGTGACTCTGCCACTCTGGATACCAGGGAGGTACTTTGCCCAGCTCAATTCCATGATATCGGGCTTCCTATGGGGATTAGGACGGCGCAGGGTGGCACTACCTACCCTGATGCGCCCCAGGCGGGAGGGAGGTCTTGCAGTGCCTGATTTTGAGGCCTACTACCATGCGGCCCAATTTCAATGGCTTACTCAAAGATTAGTGGGGAGATTAGGTCTGGACATAGCACAGAGAGGTTGGGACGCAGAGATGCACCATTTAGCGCGGATCCTTTTATGCCTCCCCCTGCGGGCTAGAGAGGTCCCTGGGGACCTCTGGGTCATGAGGCTCTGCTGGAAGAGGACCCTACGACGCCAGAAAGGTGGTTTGGCGTACTCGCCTGAGATTCCGATATTGCTCTGTATGGAGCTTCCCCATGGGGGGAATTGGCAGTGGCTACATGAGTGGGAAGAGTTCGGGATCTCCACCCTCGGGGATCTATACGAATACAGGGCACTTCTACCATTCCAAGACCTGGTGGACAGGCATGAACTGCCGGCGCAGAACTTTCTCTTACACGCGGCCTTGACGGCTGCAGTGCGCAAACACTGGAAGAGTGGACTGGAGGAGCCGCGTGCTTCTCCCCCCTGCCAATATGTAGTCACTTCTGCGGGCAGGATTAAGGTGGTCACGTGCCTGTACCGCAGATTAACGCAGGGCTTGAGGACCCCGCTGGAGAGATTGCGTGCCAAGTGGGAGACAGACCTGGGAATCCCCATCGAACCTAAGCCATGGCAAATGTTGATGGAAAGAGCGTGGAAATGTTCCCGGAACGCCAGGTTCCAACTCATCCAATTCTATGTATTCCATCGAGCGTACCTCACTCCTTCCAAACTCAATGAGTTCTTCAACTCCCATGCCGCCTGTCCACGATGCAGACTGGAGGATGCAAGTTACAATGAGAAACAGGGGGAGAAGGAGGATTATAGAGACTAGGTCGGCCTCCTTGAGTTCAGTACAAAAAAGTGTAGATCCCACCTATAGGATCCTTGGACCTAGCTCTGGTTTAGGTATGTGACTGCATTGAATCAGTGTACCTATCAAGAAAGAAAAATTTCTTTCTAGTGTCCCCTCACTCACCGGGGTTTCCCCACGGTGACATGCTTCATCATTGGGGCCATCCCAGTTCTCTATGAAAAGGGGCGTGCTGCGACTCACGAACTACGCAGGAGCACTTCAGAGTGAATGACTATGTGTGGTGCAAAAAATGGTGGTGGAGTGGGTGTATGTGAGTATTAAAAATACCGTGCTTAGTGGGCCTAACCGATTTATTGAGCTCATATGCAGGTATATTAAAAGTGGGGTTAATGTCACTGTAGGGCAACCAATAATGTGGTTGACTCAGTGATCTATATGGTCGACATGTTTCATGCTACCCCTAGCATTTCTTCGGGACCATACAGGGACCAGCCCTGTATATGCCACTCCTATATCCCAAAATCTAGGAACAGTGAATATACAACAATAAAATAGTAATTTTAGCATGCATTCATATTAGAAATACATACGTTCCTCTTAAATAGATGGTGCTGCAAAATAAAGCATATCATTAGTAATAAACCTTCCCTAAGGGAAGGAACACATAGTTTATTCGCATGCCGCTCGCATTCTGTGCTTAGATAGATGGTTTGCACCATATTGGCGCGTGCAGGCTTACCAAACTTAGTCCAAATACGTTATGCTGCATGTTCGTGAATTCACACAAATATACAAGACATGACTTATTGTGACCAAGACACTAGACATACATCACATTTAGTAGGTACACAGAAAAAAGAAGAAAATTCTCCAATAGTTACTTATTAAAGTGCAAAATGACACTTTATGGTCTCGCTGGGGGGTCAATTTCACTTATGGGACACACTGCTGTGAAACGAGGGACAAATGCATTGTTTGTTAGATCGATATTCAAGTGGCCTTAAAGTTGGTAATTGTTTTAGTTTGTGCCGTTTTTTGGACTCGCTTTTTCCCACGCAATGTACTTACTTCCTATCTGGTGAAATCGCACGAAAGTACCTACTCGGAACCTCCCCGGGACCGTATCTTACCCGGCTTCTGTTCGAGTATTGTTTTGTAAGCCTCAGTTTCATTCCGGGAAGGAAACGCCTGCGAGAGCTAGACTGTTTCTTCCGCGGCGGCCATCTTAGGAGGATGTAATTCTTGTGAGAAAAATAGAAAACGGGCGTGATTACCCGAGGAATAAATTATTGATAGTTATAAAGCGGAAAATTAAGGAAATATAATAATAAGGTCTCGTGGGTAATACTCTATTAATCTCTTCTCCTATAGTCTGATATTTTTAGGAGAGATTAATTGAAGATATTATTCATTTATGCCATCCATGTCTCAATGACAAAATACAGTCAATGATAGGTTCATAAAAAAATCGGAGGTACTAGGTTGGTTAGATAGCTTATTATTATATTTCCTTAATTTTCCGCTTTATAACTATCAATAATTTATTCCTCGGGTAATCACGCCCGTTTTCTATTTTACTCACAAGAATTACATCCTCCTAAGATGGCCGCCGCGTAAGGAACAGTCTAACTCTCGCGGGCGTTTCCTTCCCGGAATGAAACTGAGGCTTACAAAACAATACTCAAACAGAAGCCGGGTAAGATACGGTCCCGGGGAGGTTCCGAGTAGGTACTTTCGTGCGATTTCACCAGATAGGAAGTAAGTACATTGCGTGGGAAAAAGCGAGTCCAAAAAACGGCACAAACTAAAACAATTACCAACTTTAAGGCCACTTGAATATCGATCTAACAAACAATGCATTTGTCCCTCGTTTCACAGCAGTGTGTCCCATAAGTGAAATTGACCCCCCAGCGAGACCATGAAGTGTCATTTTGCACTTTAATATGTAACTATTGGAGACTTTTCTTCTTTTTTCTGTATACCTACAAAAGGTGATGTATGTCTAGTGTCTTGGTCACAATAAGTCCTGTCTTGTTTATTTGTGTGAATTCACGAACATGCAGCACAACGTATTTGGACTAAGTTTGGTAAGCCTGCACGCGCCAATATGGTGCAAACCATCTATCTAAGCACAGAATGCGAGCGGCATGCGAATAAACTGTGTTCCTTCCCTTAGGGAAGGTTTATTACTAATGATATGCTTTATTTTGCAGCACCATCTATTTAAGAGGAACGTATGTATTTCTAATATGAATGCATGCTAAAATTACTATTTTATTGTTGTATATTCACTGTTCCCAGATTTTGGGATATAGGAGTGGCATATACAGGGCTGGTCTCTGTATGGTCCTGAAGAAATGCTAGGGGTAGCATGAAACATGTCGACCATATAGATGACTGAGTCAACCACATTATTGGTTGCCCTACAGTGACATTAACCCCACTTTTAATATACCTGCATAGGAGCTCAATAAATCGGTTAGGCCCACTAAGCACGGTATTTTTAATACTCACATACACCCACTCCACCACCATTTTTTGCACCACACATAGTCATTCACTCTGAAGTGCTCCTGCGTAGTTCGTGAGTCGCAGCACGCCCCTTTTCGTAGAGAACTGGGATGGCCCCAATGATGAAGCATGTCACCGTGGGGAAACCCCGGTGAGTGAGGGGACACTAGAAAGAAATTTTTCTTTCTTGATAGGTACACTGATTCAATGCAGTCACATACCTAAACCAGAGCTAGGTCCAAGGATCCTATAGGTGGGATCTACACTTTTTTGTACTGGATGCAGGTTACATACACATGCTCTGGGATTGCCCTACGCTCTGGGACCACTGGGGAGGAATCTTGACCAAACTGACTGAGGTAACAGAGAGGGACCTGCAAAGTACCCCGGCTAAATGCCTGCTGCACTGGTTCCCCCACACTGCCCGCAACAAAACTACCAGCAGGTTTTTGGATCTGGGGCTGGTCCTGGCCAAGCGCGAGATCACCAGTCATTGGAAAGCGACTGCTGGCCCTAATGCGGGGCGTTGGCTCAGAGAATTCCTTAAGTGGGCGGACTATGAGGGGCCGCTCCAACTCCAACTAGCTCGAAGATCTGACAATTACAAGTTGTGGGACACAGCCAGAGCCTGGGTAGCACCGACAGACCTACTTAAGGACCCGACTGATGACGAGGACGGATACCCCTGAACTTCCCTACCATGGAAATTGTGCAGGACTCAGAGTATGGGCAGTGCAATCACCAAGTAGACGTCCGGTGAGGTCTTGTGATCGGGCGTTTTCCCTCAGAGGACGATTAGGCCACTGACACAGGGCTCCATTGGAGAGGGTGGAATACATTGTGGGCGGCACACATAGTGCTGGAGAAGCGGCATGTCTGAGGGGAGGGGTGAGGGTAGGGAGGAGGGGTGGGAAAGGGTCGGGTGTGAGTATGTTGAGGGGAGGGGGAGAGAGAGTTGGATGTTCGGTTACTTGGTCTATTGAAGGGCAAGGAGTCTATGTCTATCATGCTTGAGGATTAAATGGCTAGTGCCCTGAGGAAATGTGATGCTAGGTGGCGACGATGTGACACCTGTCACCAAAACGGCCTGGCACTGCACACTGGGATTACCGGGAGAGCAACTGACTCGCAGAAGGGTGACGCAATATTCTATTCTGTCTGCATAGGCACATAGGACATAAAGCAAGCAACATGCCTTCGGGGATACTCTGAAAATGATGTATGTTTTTTACTGCTTGAAACCTCAATAAAATCTGTTTTTAAAAAAAAAACAGAGTCGAGCTATAATTGATTGACCTTTGACATAGCTGCACTTGGATCGCTAGTTGTTCGTATTGTGAGTGCTATGAATTATTTGACTGAGATTAATGGGGACAAACAGACCTAGGGAGCTCTATAGTATCATCAGAAAACAAACCTCCAAGCCAGTGGCCTCACGCGTACAGGCGTCCAAAGAACTCTGCGACAATTTCGCCCACTTCTTCAATAACAGGATCACAAAAATCGAACTATCATTAGCCTTCAACAGCTCACACCCCATAAAGAATATCACGGCTGTACCTCATGATCTCTCTCCCGGCTCTTCGCCCACCCCCTGGCTGAGCTTTCGCCCCGTTCAAGAAACTGAGATAATCTCCTTGATCTCGACCTCCAAACCATCAGCGCATATCTCAGATCCCATTCCTCCCCTGCTAATCAAAAAAATGAAACACACTTTTGCACCGCTTTGGGGCAAAATCATAAACATCTCCTTAAAAAATGGAGTGGTCCCTGACTGTCTTAAAATGGGGCAAGTCACTCCCCTGCTGAAAAAACCCGGCCTAGATGCAACTGATCTGAACAATTTCAGACCTGTATCAAACCTCCCCCTGCTTTCAAAAACACTTGAACGTTGTGCACTTCACCAACTAACACAGCACCTGGATAACATCAACCTATTGGACCCCCACCAGTCTGGTTTTAGAAAAGGTTGCAGCACAGAAACTGCGATTCTGAACATCATGGACGATATCCATGGATCACTAGACTCTGACAAATGCTGCCTACTCATTCTCCTTGACCTCTCGGCAGCATTCGATACAGTGGACCATAAACTCCTCATCAGGGCTCTTCAAGAAAGAGCTGGTCCCGGCGAGGTAGTTCTCAAATGGTTTTCCTCCTTTATACACAATCGCACACAAAAAATAAAAATCAAGAACTTCACCTCCAAAATACAGCAAGTCAACAAGGGCGTCCCCCAAGGTTCGGTGCTCTCTCCACAACTCTTTAACATTTACATGGAACCACTATCCAAATTACTCAGAAAAGCCAACATCCGCTTCCACCTCTACGTGGATGATACATAGATCTATCTGGAAACTTCCTCTCTCAATGACATCCAAAGATTAAACGACGTATTAAAAGATGTGCAAGAATGGCTGACAATCAACCACGTGAAACTAAATCCAGACAAGACTGAGACGCTCCTCATCTCGAACAAGGAGGAAAACCCACAAATCGCTGAATGGTTAAAGGCTATCGATGCACTCAAAGGGAATCTTACTCTAGCAGACTCTGTCAAATCCCTAGGCATCACCCTAGACCCCAAACTGAACATGATGAAACACATTAAGAACTCGGCCAAAAGCGCATTCCTTAACCTGAGACTTCTAAACAAAATCAAACCCTATATTCCAACAAAGGAGCTCAAACTGGCCACACAATCTCTGGTACTGTCAAGACTGGACTATGAGAACACAGTCCTAACAGGAATTCCTAAAGCGCATCTGGCACCGATCAAAACAATATTACATGCGGCAGCCAGAATGATCACCAGCATCAAAAAATCGGATCACATCTCCCCCGCATTTAAAGAACTAAAATGGCTTCCAGTAGAAATGTGAAGTAACTTCAGAACGGCCTGCCTAACCCACAAAGCCCTACATACAGGCAAACCCGAATACCTGGCAAAAAAACTTAAAAAGGCAGGTCAAGCCAGAAATCTGACTCCCTCTTACTCATCCCACCTAAAACTAGAAAGAAAAGAACAGCGGACTGCTCTTTCACGGGAAACGCCCCAAAAATCTGCAATTCCATCCCTCCGCACATCAGAACCATACCCTGCTTTTTGGAATTCAAAAGTCAACTCAAATCCTTATTCCTTACCCGTACCCTTGGATGTGGACAATACGGGACAGACAGCAAGCATAGAGTTATATGATCCATAAGAACCTTGAAATCAAAGAAGCTCTATATGTCAATTATGTCGCTCTATACTATGTCATTCTTTTACTGTAAATTGCTCACCTGCATGTTTCTGTTGATTTTATACTGTTGATTTTATAGTATGCTCCAACTGTAAAGCGCTCTGATACCTTTGGGTCTTGACAGCGCTATAGAAAACTTCTAAAATAAAAAATAAATAAATAAAAATAAAAATAATAGGTACTGTGTTGAAAAAGCCTAATCTCCTAGGGTACCTGCTATGGAGGGAGAGAAGATTCCTTCAGAAGGCTTGCCTGCATGTGACATGTTGACGGCTGTCGATCTCTGTACATGTGCCTGGATTGGAGATTCGTAAACGAAACAAGTTGCCAGCACTGCACACTTATTTACACATTAGTTAAAGGTACAATGAATAAAACAATTGCCCTTGTGAATCCGCTTTTTCAGTTTGATTTTAATCATCAACTTTTTCAAATATAGTCAAAAATACTTTCTAATTTTTTTGTTGTCTTTCTTCAAAGTATTATTCAAAATCACAGATACAAATATACAAAATCGCTATCAATTCTCTTTTTTAGGGGACCCATTTGAATTGAACTTACTCATTCATTCTCTAAAATAAACCCTATATTCTCAACATATATACCGTGGCTGACTCATACATTTATTCTATTACTCCTCACATCCATCCATTCAATCACAAAACATACATACACAAGTGCCCACCCTGGGTTACCTAACAATACCCTTTTTCAGTGAACACACTTCCCGTTAAATCTTATATACACGACAAAACATTATTTATACCACCAGGCCATCCACCCAATGAACCGAAATCCTCAATTTCACAACTGAATATATTCAGATTGGCCTAAACAAAACAACGGTCTACGCATTTCGAATCTCCCTCAATTTGGGGATTCTCCTCAGGACCAATAAATTCTGAAAAACACAAACAAAAACTTTCTTACTTAATGCATTCTGCAAATCACCTCCATCATCTACACAACTCACCCAGCACTCAGCCTCTTACCTCTTTGTCTGTCAATGGTGAATACGTGTCACTGTCTGTAAACATGAAAAACCTTAATTATTTACCACTCTCAACATTCAATTGCCATCATATTATATGGCGAACTAAAATTCTTTCTTACTTGTTTCATGAAGAGTACAGCTTGATGTCAAAGCACACAAATAGGTATGGTCCAAATTCTGTAACAATATTGGATTGGGTCAATGTCTACATCCCATTATATCACTGGCAAAAAAAATTGGAAACTTTTTTGATGTACCTTCTTAATACAATGGCACCTTTCAAGTTGGCATTGTTCTCTTTATGTAAATCATACAAGTCTCTTCCAAATCTGCGGGCGACACATAAAGAAACTCTGTCAGTTGTTTCTGGACTTGATGAAGAATCGTGATTCTAATATGCTCTCACTCAAAATTGGCACACTCTAGCCTCTAGATCACTCCTTTCTCAGAATGTTAAACTACCCGCATGGCGCGATTCTGACCGGCTACTTAAATTACGTACTATGTGGGTTAAATACGGTGCTCGGACACGCTTTGCGCTTTCTAGCGTTTTTTAAACTGACTTCAATTTTCTTGTCTGACTCGTCTGATCAACACTTAATTGTGGACCTGACAAGTCGTGCGGATTCTTACCTTCTTGAAGGGTACAGGCTCCAAATTCAGCCACGCCGTGTGAACGATTCTCTGTCGTACCGCTAACAAATCGCGGTCGTGCCACTGACTGCTCGTGTTGGGGCGCCTTCATTAGGCGTAGTGTTTATACCGACTTCCCAGTCGAGTATGCTGGGAGTTGTAGTGTCAAATTGTGGCATTTGTTCGCATTTTGAATTTAATCGATAATGATTTTTCAAAATATTTTTCTTTTTATACTCTTGCCACAACTATCCATGGACATATATTAGCATGGTACATGTTTAAAAAGAATGTTGCGCTTGCTAATATAAAATCAGTTAAGCATGCTGGACATATTGAAGCCTCCTTTATAGTTGGCTCACGATCTTCCTCGTATCGAATCACGCAGGCCTTGCTATGGCATTTGTTTATGACTATACATCGTGCGTAATATCCTTTGCAAACTCATTTTGTTTGAGTTATTCTAAAAATTATCTCTATTCAGAAATTGTCACGTTATGAGTGGAAGGCTGAACCTAAATGATTCCGCTTGTGGGTGTTAAATCTGCAAACTGGTCCTTGAATCCCAGAATCTGTGCTGGTCTAATTAGCAGCTCTACTACTCTGAGACTATGGTCTATATTTCTTGGAGTGACCTGAAGGAACATTATAATTGCCATGGTGATCAACGCTTATATAAGATCATAGACACTTGTCATCCTCGACTTGTGAAATGGTTCTAATCACTCATCTCCCGCAGTCTGAAAAATGAGCTAATTATGACCGTCAAACTGTATTTCAGAGAGGACCTTCTATAAATGATAAATTTCTGATAGATCGTTCAGGCCATAAACTGCTGTATTGAACTTTATGATTAATGTGGCCTCTCTCTTTATCAGACTTGCTTCTAGGTCACCTCCTCTGGCACCTTGTTCCACTTTTGAGATGATAGTCCATCTCAAATTTTTGTCAGTGTGGGCATGGCTATACCAATGATTTACTAAAGGAGCAGTTTGTACGTTCTTTTTTATCCTGGATTTATGTTGTGTTATCTGATGTCGGTCTTCCTTGTTAGTTCTGCAAATGTATAATTTTTGGCAAGGGCATAATATCCCATACACGACGTATCTGGATTTGCAATTTGTGAAGCGTTCATGTTTCCAATTAATTCCTTTGTGAGTGAACACATCCCTTTCTATTGTCAAGTCGCAGCAATACAAGTTCCACATTTATGATGGCCCTTTATTGGTGGCAAACCCACGAAATACTGCAGGGTGGCAGCTTTATGTTTTGGTAGTGCAGCTCTTACAATTTGATTGGCGATACTTTTGTCTTTTTTAAAAGCGAATAAAGGGGCCTCAATTAGCTTTGAGTCTAAGTTCTTAATCAAGTGCCAATTCTGATTTATTAGTTTTTTGAGCCAACTGGACATTGGGCAGTATGTGGACACACATACTATCCGATCTACTGGATTTTTTTCTTTTTTGTTAACAAAGTTTCTCGTGGTGTCCACCATGCTCTTTTCAGGAGCTTTTTGGGATATCCGTGTGTTGCAATTTTCTCCTTTAGTATGTTGGCATGGAACAAGTATTCAATTTCTTCTTATCTTAAGAAATTGTCGTACAGGTAAATTCTCATTTAAGCTTCGCTCATGGTTGCTCATAAAGTGTAGTGCTTTGTTCCTATCAGATTTTTTCTTATACAATGTAGTTGCCAATCCACCATCTGAGGGATAAACTTCGACATCTAAAAACGGCATCCAATGTCTTGAGTGGTTAAGGCTGAACTTGATGTCTTCAGTTCTATTATTTAACCAATCATGAAACTCATGGCGGAGCTCTTCTTCTCCTGTCCAAGTCAAAAAAAATGTCATCAATATAGCGGACCCAGCCGCAGATCCACTGTTTGTAGGGATTGTTATCCTAGATAAATTGCTCTTCATATTTACCCATAAACAGTACCGCCAATTCTGGGGCAAAAGGGCACCCCATTGCAACTCCCTTTATCTGAAAAAAGAACTCTTCTTTGAAGTTGAAATAGTTCTTTTTCAGCGCCATGCTTGCCAATTCCAAACTGAATTCCGTGGGAATTTTTACCGGTCCTTGTCTGCTGTCTAATACCGTACGTAAAACCGCAAGTCCTTCATCTTGTGGAATTTGGGTGCATAAGGATACAACATCCATACTCACTAGGAAATCTTTACTTTCATCAAAACCGTTGTGTCCTGCGAGAATGATTTTACTTCCGGCATGAACGGTTTTAGAAAAAAGTCCACAAATTTCGAGACTGGTTCAAACAACGATTCACAGCCCGAGACTATGGGTCTTCCTGGGGGTTGCTTTTCATCTTTATGTACTTTGGAAGTACATAAAAGATTGCTGTCCTTCGGTGTTTATTTTGGAGATATTCATTTTCCATTCTTTCCTAGGAAGCCCTGATCATATCCAGATTTTAACACTTCAAATAACTGTCCTTGTAACTCCCATGTTGGATCTTTGGGGATCTTTCTATAGCACTCTACATTTGATAGTTGTTTATTTACTTGGGATGTATACTGAGGAACACTTCAAATTACAATTGATCCGCCTTTATCGGCCTGCTTAATTGTTATGGTGTCATCATTTTTCAAATCTAGCAAGGCCTCCTTTTGAGCATTTGTCAGATTCGGTTTGATAAAACCATGTCTCTTTTTTTCTTTGTCTGATATAGCCGATAGCACCGTTCTTTCAAATATAACCACCTCTTTAGGAATCTTACTGGACGGAGGGCAGAAAGTAGACTTCTTCTTAAGCCCTGTTGTTTCAGAATTTGGTTGTACCGTTTGATCTGTAAAAAAAGTTGTGAGACGGATTTTCCTGCAAAATTCAATAAACTCCGCCTTCATCTGTACACAATTTGTAGGTTTAGTAGGGACAAAAGTCAACCCTTTTTCTAACACACTGATCTCCATGTTTGTCAATATTCTGTCTGATAGATTATATATTGGCGACTCAATCAGTTTTTGTAATTGTGTCTCCTCGTGGACATCTTCCAAGGTTGATCGTTGTAGCGGGTCTTTCCTCATGTTCTTTGTTGGCCCCTCCCTAAAAAAGGCTGCTGTTGTTGTGCTACATTCTGTTGGTAATTCTGCTGATAATTTGGCTGGAAGTTGCCTCTTCTCACAAACCCTGATCTGGTATTCGTATTTTCTACTTTGCTACCACCTAAAGAAGACGAAGTATCCGAAAAACGTACAAAATTATTCCTCGAACGTCCTTGATTTTCTGGGAGAAAACGATGTGCTTCTGAGCTCGAATAGAAGTCTAGTTGGAGATAGGGGTATGCTTTCTCTAACGAAAAGTTCCTTTTGTCTTTTTCAAATGTTGTTTCGTTTTGGTTAATTGTGTAGTCCTTAAATTCCAAAATGTCTTTCTCTACTTTTTCTAATAGTGCTTTTGAGTCCGTGAATAGTTGGTTAGATTTTATTTCTGCCTATAATACTTCAATCTCCTCTAGTTGGTGTTTTGAAAGTCTTTGTGCTGTTTTGACCGTTAAGACCATTGAATCTCTGCTACATTTTGTTTCGATAAAACTGTAGCCTTTTTTATATAGTGGGTCCTCCGTAAAGATCACTGGTATGTTCCTTATTATCAATCCTCCAGGAATGGTTCCGGCTCTCAGGTGCTGTATGTGGAAGTGCCCATGGAGGTCCTTCCTAATCTGTTTCTTTTTTAATCGTATTAACTACTCTGATTCATTATTGATTTTAGCAGTAGAGCTTAGAGCTGCAGAGCTTGGAGATTAGCATGAGTTATACTCTGATGACAAGGACCTGCAGTTTTTCTTTAGAAAAGCACTACTTAGACCGTCACAATTTGAAGTACTGAATAAATGTAATCATATGGCCACAGAGTAAGAAAGGAAATAAAGAAACAGTTTAGAAGGTCATTTTGTTAGTGGTTAGTAATTAAGTGAGGTATTCAGGAAATACCTTGAGGCCATGATAAGGTAGAAAGAGTTAGAGTGTTCCCTGCAATAGTTAGCAAGACACTGGGCAGAAAGAAAACAGATGGATATGACAGTTACAGAGAGAAACAAGACAAAGTCAAAGATTCAGATATAGAGGATAATTTTTTAGATGTCAGAGATTTTAGACCTCTTCCATTTACAGATGATATACAGAAACAAGCAAAAAGCCCATTGGTACCTAATAGTGGTACAGCATTTGAACCGGGTATGAGTGCACAGGTACTGACGGTGTTTGCAGTAGCAAGTGCAAGTACATCTTTGAGTGCAAGTGCTCCACCTCAGAGTGCGTTGAAAGCTTTGCCTAGCACTGCTAGTAGCATTTCTGCTGCTGTGCCTACTGCTGTCTTTACTGCTTTACTTGCTACTGTGCTACTACCTCTGATATGCCTACTACCTTTCCTAGAGTGAGAGAGATTAATATTGCACTATAAAAAGATTGAATTTAGAGAACACAGGCAGGGAACAATTGATTTAGATAGAATAATATCATATAATGTGGATGAAATGAAATATCTGATCAGGTAAGCAGCAAGGTGTGCAAATGAAGCACATATAATCTTGAGGATTTAGCTGAAGAGCATGGGGTTGGTAAAAGCAAGACAAAAGGCTTACAGAGGAATTACAGGATGGATTTAAGTGAAGCAGAAATAGCTGAAATGGGTCTAGCAATTTTGCAAGCCGCATTAAATATTTAGTTGAGCGCATTAAGGATTGGAGAGATATGAGGCAATACAAAGAAAGTGCATAAAGAAAACTTGTTCTGAAAATACAAATACTGAGACAGGGAAGAAATTGGAAGTGATCCAGAGGCAGAGGCTGAATTTCCTTGGTGACAATTTCGAAGATGCTACGCATCTATTTGGATAAGTTATTTCAAGTTGTTGTTCCTATTGGTTTATGGGTAGAGTGTAAAGCTGCTGTTGCTTGGCGGACTCAAGAACCAGCTAGAGTTCTACCTAACAATGCTCCAGATGAAGTAGTTATGGAAGAATACAGAACAATGATAGAGCATTTGAAAAAGAAAGTGCCAGAAAATTTGATAAACTGGGCAAAAACAATGAAAGCTAAATAAGAGCCGAAAGGGTCAGTGCATGCTTATTATGAGAGGCTTATGCAGATGATTTTTAGCAACTATAGTAGAGTTGAAGAACCTGAAAAAGAAGGTGTTAGTGGATTTGTATTGGCTATTGTTTTAGGTTTACATCCAGAGCTAAGTTCTCTTTTATTTAGCAAAGTGTAATTTGTTTTCAGACTAAAGGTATTAAGACACTGGAGTATGCTAAATACTGTAGGAACTGTTTTTAGGCAAAATAGAAAAGGTTAAGGAGAAGTTCATTAATACATAGACAAAACAGATTCTGAGAAATAACAAAAATCAAGTGATATGTTCTGATTTTGATTTTGTGCTGAATTAAGTATCAATGGGGTAATAACCCGAAATGCTACCGGACCTGGGTAAAACTGCAGTACAGTAGAAAATTGATCACAGTAGCGGACATTTCAAAGAGAAAAAGGTGAAAGCATTCACGGCATCGCATTCACGTGTCTGCAAAAGATGCAATTTTTTTCTCAAAGCATTAAGTGATTATTGAAAACATCACAATTTCTTATACACATGAGAGAAGGGTCTCAGAATGAGGGGAGACAATGTAGTGCTCAGGGGAAAAAGGGTGTTTGGAAGGGTTGTAAAGGAGGGAGAGGTAATATGCCATATATACATTATATTTACATGATGAAACCTGTTCAGCCTATAACAGGCAAACTACTACACAGAAACACATAGCATTGTGCGGACGCTGATAACAAATCTCAGCAATCAGAGCTTGTTTCAAAAAGAGCAAAAGTCAACGTTTCGACCCCACGTAATCAAGGTTGTTAAGTCCTTAGCTTGGGGTCTTCCTGAGGATAGAGAGATGGGAGCACCTAAAAGTAATTGAATACTCCGTATTAGAAAGAAGAGGACTCTTGGCCGGATGTGAATGCAAAATAATATAGAGTGTTAATTACCGAATCTTACTTACTTTTATTCCAGTCGTGCCAATCTTTGGGTTGAGCTCATGGAGGTGGGGGTGGGGGGGTTTGGCATCTGTGTGTCGCGAGTCTGGTCATCTCTGGATGGGTGGTGCTTGGTTAGGTTCAGGGTTAAGAGAAGCTTAACTGTGCCGGTGAGGCTCCCAGAACTTCTAGTGGATGTGTGATGTTTGGGGAAAATCTTGGGGGTGGGTTGTGAAAGGTTGTTTCGGGAATTGTGTGGCAATTTCATAGGTTTATGTGCAGAGAAGGGGTTCAGAGCTGTTGTCTGTGGGCCGGTTTCCTTGGTTGCTGTAGAGGAGTATAGGGAGATGGGGTGACAGTATAAGGGCTGTAATGTAGCATCTTGTGCAGGCCTTGTGTTAGGTAAATCTATCTCGTTGCATGGGCTTGTAGGGTGCCGTCAAATGCTAAAGCTTAGGATATTGCCACACACTTCTGCTTATGGTTGAATCATACATGTTACCTTTTCCTAGTGTATGGATTGGATCTAGATGACAGCAATAACTTTGCTTAATCCTCACTTGTGGAAAGGAGGCACACTCTGGGTTCACTTATTCGTTTTAACCAGGCAAACCACTTTTTACCATTATAGATGTGACACTGTGTCCAGCACTCTACATAATTCCTTTTCAACTTTCATTGTTTCAGTATACCACTTAAGATTTGTCCCGTCTATCTGGGGGTTTCTTGTAGCCGCCACAGTCTGTGAACAGGACAGTCCTGATAAGGTGACTGACCACGTCTCTATCCACCTTTGTAGTAAGTCCTATTCAGTTCCTTAGGCGTTGTCATGGTAGACCCAGCGCCTCTATTGTCTAATGTTCGTTCTCTCCGCTTTAGAAGCTCTAAGGAGCCCATCAACCGCATTTTCCAGCCTGATTTCCCTCGCTGCTTTCAGATTCAGTAATTAACACTCTGTTTCATTTTGCATTCACATCTGGCCATGAGTCATCACCTTTCTAATACGGAGTATTCAATTACTTTTAGGTGCTCCCATCTCTCTGTCCTGATGAAGACCCCAAGCTAAGGACTTAACAACCTTGATTACTTGAAGGGGTCGAAACATTGACTTTTGCTCTTATGAAAACAAGCTTTGACGACTGAGATTTGATATCAGTGTCCGCACAGTGCTATGTGTTTCTGTGTAGTAGTTTGCCTGTTATAGGCTGGACAGGTTTCCTCATGTAAATATAATGTATAAATGGCACCTTACCTCTCCCTCCTTTACAACCCTCACAAACGCACCTTTTCCCCTGAACACTGAATTTTCTCCCCTTCATCTGAGCACATATGTGTATAAATGATTGTGATGTTTTCAATAATCAATTAATGCTTTGAGAATAAATTATATCTTTTGCAGACATGTGACTCCGATGCCATGAATGCTTTCACCTCTTTTTCTTTGAAATTGTTGCTACTGTGGCCAATTTAGTACTGGACGTTAGATTTTGTGCAGCCCCAATATTCTGGAATGACTGGAACACAGGGAATGCAGGGAACGGGAACGGGTAATTAAATGGTGCAGACTTGAGGTCAAGGTAGAGGGAATGTGAATAATTCTGTAGTGCATCCAAATATCAATTGGTCGAAGAACACTGCTTGTCACATCTGCGGTAAAACTGTACAATGGAAGCACGAGTGTAGACTGAATCCAGTTCAAATCCAGAATGATTTTGTTCCCCAGATGCAACAAAACACACCCCATATGCAGATATCAAATTGTGCTTCAACCTAATAGACACAAATGCAGAATTTACAAACTCAAGGGCAGTTCCACACGAATAAGTCCAGAGCTCTAGTGTTGCAGGAAAACATAAGAAACAAATGCTATTTATTGTAGGTTACCAACAGAATCCATTGATTCTGAGTAATTATTTTTTTATGTTTTCACCAGAGACAAACTCATAGTGTCGTTGCCTGAGAGGGGAGGAGAATTGATTGCATGTCTGATGCAATTCTAGATGTAGGCCAGAGCGATTCATATGTAGATGGTGAGGTGAATAGTCACCCTGTGTCATTTCTGACCAATACTCCTGTTACCCACTCTAAAGTTAATTCTGTGGAGGTTTTTTAAACCTACCTCTCTCTGAGAAAAGAGGTGCAGGTTGTAGGCATTAGCAAAAACAGATTATTAATTATGTTACTGCAGATGTGCCAGTCAAAATAGGGCCAATGGAAAATAGTCGCCAGTTCATATTGCGTGATTCGAGTCCTGATGATTTACTTGGCAGACATACTTTGCAAAATTAATTGTGTGATTTATTGCACGCTGGATTGTGTTACAATTGAAGCTTAAGTGAAGATGCAGATTATATAATAAAAGCACAAGAATCTAGAGTTAAACTGGTCAAAGAAGAGGTATGGTATTTTACAAAAAAAGAGATAAGACTGATAAAGATATCAGAACCAGTTAAAATAAATGTCAAACCAATCCCATTTATCTTAGATATCTGCAATTCGGAGATCTGCCTGGTGAACACGTATGTACCTAAAATTGACAACCGGTTCTATTTTCAAGGTGTTTATGACCTAGTATCACCTTATATAGATGTTCCCATATTCTGGGTAAGCGACTTTAATTGTTTGTTAGATGGGGAACTAGATAAACACCTGGCATGTTGAACTTGTTCCGAGTGATGGTGACAGACCTGGACTGTATTGACGTTTATAGGGTGCTGAATCCTCACACCTAAGGATATTCACATCCTTCAGTTGTCCATAACACCTCTAGCAGACCTGATAGGTTGTCAATTTCACCTACCTTGTCTGTAAAAATACAGGAGGTACAATACTTTGGCAAGTTTCTCTCCAATTACTTACCACGTTTAATTTAATATAATGGGGAAGCACAACACACTAGAATATCCACTTTCCGGCTGAATCCTGATGCGCTCAGGGACCCCTCATTTAGACAAGAAGGGGGGGGGGAGATATAGATACATACATAAAACATTATTGGGGGTCAACAGAGAACAGAGGGACTGAATGGGAGGTCCTCAAAGTGGTCCTAAGGAAAAAAGTGTATGGGCACAATTTATGGTATACGTAGACACTTGCAGCGTAATTTAAAACAGGCAGAGGCCTGCCTAACTACATGCAGAATAGGTGCTCAAACGCTTTAAACTTCCCTGAAGCAAAGCATAGGGTGGGAGACACCTGGCATGCTCTGTATACGTTCTGTGACACAATCTATTGATAAAGAATCCACACAAAAGGGGACATGTCGGAATTATTACTTGCCTGTTCTCTGAAGAGGGAATAGATGCCTCCCACAATTTTATCCATGGTCAGATCTCATGGGACCAGGGCCTTGACTTTGGTAGCTATAAATGACTCCCTAGTACAATACGTCATTGAAATGTATAAAAGCCCTACCCTGCCCTAGGCTCTCCATGAAGCTCCTAGAAGCCCAGCAGTGGGGACGACTGTCGCACACTATGTGTCGGGCTCTACGGGGCGCCCTACCTACGGCAGCTTTTCTTCCCCCTCTCGAGACCGTAGACGCAAGCCCCGCCCGCTGTTTTCTGTCAGCGGGCGAGGGTGGCGTCTGAGGCGTACTTAAGGGAGGGATCCACGTTGGTAATGCGCTTCACGTTCCAGCACGGATCCCGCCAGGCCTCCCACCATTTTACTCCGCTGCACTTGCCTGAATCCTTCAACAGCAGGTTGCTGTTGCTCGTCGCTTCGCTGTTAGCTTACAGGGCCTCTTCAGAATACCTTCTCCTTCCTGGGTGCTCTGGTGCTCTTCCGGAGCACTTTAGTTACGTATCCTCTTGCCAGCCGGCAACATTGTTTCCTGGGAGCCTCAGCCTCTTAACCCTTGGCTTCCTGGCAGCTTGCCAAGAAAAGCAAGGGTTGTAAAGGATCAGAGTTTCTTCGTTTCCAGTGTTTCTTTTGTGCTTATTTGAAATAGAAGGAACGTCACACTTATCTGATGGCTATATGAGTAGAAGTGTGATTCTGGTGGTCTTCTTTGTTTCTGTTAAGTCTCTTCTTGCTGCAAAGACAAAAGAGAGACTGTATTAATAGTATTAGATAACCCACATTGTTTTTGTTTAAAGTGACCCTGTGCCTTTTGCCCTATTTTTTCCGTGCTCTCTCCTGTCCTGGGAAATTAGGTTTTTTTTTTTCCAAATTCAGGCGTAACAGATAATTATTATTTAAAGGGTCTTATGTACGCCTATGGTGTTCTAACATAGGTTAGTATATTAATGCTCATCTCTTGTTTGTTGCCAAACTCTCGCAGTCCTTTTACATACTAAACATTGTATTTCCTATTTCAGATTCTGTGTGTGTTCTACAGTCCATGGGAGTTGTTCCTCCACACATGCTTAACATATTAATTTACAGGTATCTCATTAGAAGTAGGGGGGTTAATATACAGCCAGTTACTTGTACACTAGATTAGTATTATCTTGTGTTTTCTCCTTTAGGATTCTTGAAGACCACCCCACAGAAGAACCAGTGGACGTCAACCCCTTCTTCCTTCACTTGTTTTGTTTCCTCCTTCCCCACCTTCCCTCTTTTGCTTTGACCTAGTTGGGCGAAGGAGGTAGGTGAGGGAAGTTGGGACCTAGCATCACTTCCATCCATTTCGTCCCTGCAGTAAATCCAGGTGAGCCTCACACAATGAGAGGGTCTATCATGTCTATGATGCCGAAGCCCGACAGAAACCCTGAACTGTTGGGGGTCCTATTGCCACTATCAATGATTAACATTGGCACCAAAATCCTACCCAAGGGCCTCTCCAGTAGGCTGTTCCGACTGGTAGCTGGGCTGGTTCATGAAGACCAATGTGGCTTTATCCCTAAGCTAGGTAACACTATGAACTTGAAACGACTTAGTCATGTACCACATGAGACCGGAGCGCTTACATAGTACCAGTTTTGTTACACAAGGACACATTCATTTTTGTTAGGCACTAGGAGATTAAGTAATTTGCCCAGAATAATGTTGAGCATCGTTGCCAAGATTCGAACCCGGTTCCCCAGCTGCAACGTCGACCGCTCTAGCCTTAAGGCTACATCCTTTCTTTGTTGCCTTGGATCTAAAAAATACATTTGACAAGCTCGACTGGGAGTATATGGCAGTAGTTCTGGAGGGAATGGGTATTGTGGTCAAGTTTCTAAACCGGATTAAATTGTTGTATACTGATCCCACTGCTAGGGTTCGATCCAGGGCATAGTGTTGAAAAGTTAGTCTATGAAGTGGGGAACACGACAGGGGTGTCCAATGTCACCTTTATTGTTTGCCTTGGCGATACACCTATGTAGGTCTCTGGAGGCATGAGACATTAGGCTGGGGACGACAACCCAGTTGGTGTCAATGTATGTGGAGGGCACTTTGATATATTTAACACAGCCTGGGCAGTCTGTCCCTTGGTTTATGTGGAGTTGCAGAAGCTTAGAGGTGTGTCCGGTCTCTAGGGGAACTGGGGCAATACCTTTTTCTTCCCCCTGGCTTCGCTGGTGTCCTGTCCACTCGAGGAACTGTGGGACCTTGATGTGAAGTGGGAAAAAGATAGATTTTTCAGTACCTGGGTTATTCAGGTGGGTCACACTGCACATAAACAACACTCATATTGAAGGAATTGTTCGGGGCTGAGAAATTCTAATTTATTTTGGAATACACTGCCAATTTGAGTAATAGAAAGAGTGACTTTGGCTACTACGATATTCCTTCCAAAATGTTTATTTATATAGCAAAACCCTCTGCCCCCAGTTACTGGCTCCGCTTGTATGGAGCTGCACAGATTACTGACCTTATTGTTGTGAGTTAGTAAGAAACGTAGGGTGCAATTGGCGGTATTAAAAAGAGACCCAAGAGGAGGCAAGGTTGGGGCTGCCAGATGAGGAACTCTACTATCTCGAAGTACAACTCCAGTATACACCAATGTAGTGTAGCAAAGCGGACAACTAGGAAAAACTACTTGCCAGAGGAATTATGAAGGTGCGATCATTGCCTGTGTATTTAATGAGGAGATATAGCCAATCCAATGCAATCCCGTAGATTGCACATGAGGTGTAGATGGCTTGGGAGACAGCGGCTAAGAGGGTGTTGTCTAAAGCCCCTGTAGGAAAATTAGTCAAAGCATGTCTATGAGACGATGGGAAGAAGGCGGGTGCAACTTGCTCGGGGACTTGTAACGTACCGAAAGATTAATCACTTTTGAAAAAGTGTGCAATACCTTTAATGTGGGCAGGGGACACGTGTTGTAATTTGCAAAGCTTGCTAATGCTGCCAGAGACATATGGATGAGCTTCCAGGTCACCCTGCAGCCTAGTTTCACTCCTAAGGCCCTAATGAAGACCGAACAATCTTGGCACTTGATGTGGTTATTTTGCAAGACATTAAAGGTAGATAGACCAAAATCTCCGTTGAAAGTCAGGCAGAGGTGTGATGAGAATTTACCTGAGCCACTGTCCCAGAAGTGGGAGGCTATGTGCGCACAGGTGCAGCTCATAACAAGTAATGTAAGGTTTAGGCTGACACATTTTTATAATTGCATCGCACGGAACTCAACTCAGAGCATTTTTACAAAATATACCCAGATCGATCACCAGCTTGTACAAGATGAAAGAGATTTAAACATATGACATGGGCATGTTGTCCCATGCTGACCTAATGGAAGGAAGTAGTGGCAAATCTGAGACGGGCATCCTCTGTTAAAATTGAGGCTGCAAATAGGCATTGCCTGTAGGCCTTATACCAAAACCAGAAAAAGGAAAACATCCAGCATAAATTGGATTCCTTGGGTCTCCTGCTTGGCAGACCAGACTAGCCATATAGTGATTGTTGTTCACAGCCCCCATTTATGTGGCTTGGCTGAGGAGCACGAGAGAATGGTCCTTGGCAGAGGAAAGTCACATGAGAGATGCGCGTATAGATGATAAAGATGCCGAAGACTTAACTCTATGGGTAGAAATGCTTAACCAGCTCTCTGACTCTGCTGATGAGAACAGAGATGCAGACAGTTCATAGCAGAGGAGCAGAGGAGTCCAAATGGGGAAATTTGATTGAGGCGAGGGGGACGAGTGAACAACATGACCAAGAGACAAGTGAAATGAAATGAAAAGTGCTGCATTGGAAAGGATACATTAGTGTGACCTTAGATTGGACTGCTTAAATTGTTACTGAGATATGCAATGTTTGGTCCCTACAATAATTTAGTTCTGCTGATCATGTGCTTGCTGTTGTGCCTTGAAGAAGGGGATGGGTATAGGGATATGGATTGGGATAGGGATAGGGAAGGGGGGTGCGTTATTGTTTTTAATTTTGTTGATTTTGGACTTTATGTATCAGGGATTGTGTTATACGCAACAAACCCTAATAAAGAGAGATTATAACAAAAAAAACCTGCAATAGCCTTCTGGTGGTCGCAATATTGTTGAGCTTGAATGCGGTGCTCCGGGCAGGCATGGAGGTTCTAAAGCTGGTGATGCTTTGAAGTGTTCTCTCAGTTGCTTGATAGCAGATGATTAAGACGATGCCCTAGGAGTAAGCTATCAGCATCCTTGTAATTAGGATCTTGTGCAAAGCATAGAATTTCCTCAACAAATAAAAAGAGGGGTGAGATCGTTTTGGGAGGTTAAATAAGTGGCAGTCTCGTAAGATTATTCAAATAAATGAGACTGTGACGCTACTTAAGGAAGCAGTACTTCTTTTCACTTATCCACTTTGGAAAAGAACTAAGCCTGGGCGGAGTTCGTGGAGTTCTGCGTAGCGGAACTCCAAGAAATGACAAAAAATACTCCACCTCACTACTCGGAGTTCCGCCAGCGGCGGAGTGCGTTTGGGTCATACCATTTGCAGTGATTTTTAATGAAGGGTGTTTGTCCTGTGCTGTAAAAGGATTGCAAATGGCACCATGCGCAAGAGGGCACAGCTTCCTTTCTTCTGCTTGAGTAGATTTTCTACTCGAGCGGCAGTTTTTACAACACGAACAAAGGTTTCTCAACGCGAGTGGTCGCGACCTGCTACGACCACTCGCATTGAGAAATCTGACCACCCACATTCAGAAATCTCGCAAGGAGGTTGTTTTTCCTCGCTCATGCTTGCCAACTAGACCATGGCGAGCACGAGCAAGGACAAATCTCACCGGGAGGTGGATTTTCCTTGCTCGAGCTTGCCAACTTGACATTGAGAAGTGCGAGCAAGGAAAAGAACTCTGCGGAGCGGAGTTTTTGGGAACTCTGCGTGCTCTGCGGAGGCCGGACACTCTACAAATTCCGTAAAGGGAGCGGAGCTCGCCATCCAGGCTTAAAAAGAACATGAGATGGAGGAATCAAATAAGAAGAACATCTCTAAAAGATGTCATGTATAGGAGTTTACTGAAAATGAAGGGGAGCAGGGATCCTCCTCATATCCTAGACAGCAGAAACTAAAAGAAATGATTAATAAGGCTGTTCTTGCAGGTTTAAAAAAAACATAGCTCCCCCTCATGGCAAGCAAAGAAGTCTTAATGCCCAGAATGTTGACCAGCCTGATGAAGATACATCGCAAAGGGGAAGATACGTGCAGGACTGTGACTTCACTGAGGTTCTGTTGCTCATAAAAAGTAGGATTTCCATTCTACTAGAAGAAGAGAATGTATTTGCTCATTTTGAGAAGAAGAAGCCAGATCATCATCCTGCTCGTTCTTTAAAGGTTTTTTTCTAGGAAAAAATGGAAAGATGTAAAAAAAAATTGAAGTTTCCAGGGTTTTTGTCAAGAAAATACCCATTGGAAATATTTCAGGGCAAATTCCCGGTGACTGTAAATGTAAATTCTCTTATGACCAAATTGGCTTTGCATAAGTCAGTAGGATCAGTAGAGGCACCTCTATTGAACACAATGGACAGAAATGGTTAATTTTCTTTAAAATAGCTTATTCTGCTTCACATTTTTCAATGAGGGCCTGTTCATATTTTTCATGCATGCTACAGTCATTACTTCATGATTTGCAGAACCTAGCAAAAGAAGATCTAAGAGGGGGCTGATTGTACTGCTACATTGTCGGTAATGCGGCAGCAGTTTATTTTTCTGGTTGGCATATATTTAGATTTTTTTATGTGCTGCAGTATCCATTTCAGGGTCATCCATTTCAGCAAGGAGACATATATGGATGCGCTCCTGGAAGGCAGGCGCTGTGCAAAAGTCAGTGCTCTTTTACTAAAACTAAGTGGCTCATTGCAATGTTGGACGGAAAGCCTTCTCCTGACAGTCGGAATCTCCTCGACAATGTAGGAGCCCTTCCGACCAACTCGGTCGCTTTACAGTCCGACCTCCCGATTACGATGTTTGCAGTCAAAATGTAAACTGCGTGGTCATTCCGAATCGGTTCCGAGTGACTCGTGGAGAATTAGTGTCTGTCGGAACTGCATTGTACACCCCTATGGACAGTGTTTCTGCCCTCAGTATTATGATGTTGATTTCCAAGAGCCTTTCCGCTTCAGCCTGTCCAACACAAAATGGCTGTCAGAAAGTGACTTTGGGAGCCTCTGGCAGGGCCCCTTTGCTCCCGCAGCTTATGGTTGATTGCCTAGGGGGTACTAAGGGACCCTCCCTTCGTAAAACCCTGCACTGTGTGGCAGGCACTATGGGGTGCCTGCGACAGGGTGCAGGGTTTCCGGCAAACACCCCATTTTCCCATGGGAGCCTGTGTTACGGCTGTTTTTTTTAATTTTTATTTTTTTTATTTTTTTGCAGAGTTTTATATAGCGCGAACTAGAACCGAACCGAATCAGTTATCAGAGCGCTTTACATAGCACCAGTTACGTTACATGAGGACACACTTTCATTTTAGGCACGGGGAGATTAAGTGATTTGCCCAGAATCACAGGGGGTTTTTGGCGTCGTTACCGAGACTCGAACCCAGATCCCCAGGTCCGAGGTCGAGCGCCTTAGCCGTTAGGCCAACCCCTCTCCCCAAGTTGTCGGGTGGAACAAGGCCTCCCATAGGGAACAATGGGACTCCGACCGAACAGTGTTCGGTTGCATCGTAATCCCACTGTCTGAACCGCTGACTGCAAGTCGATGCCGGGCAGAGGCTTTCTGCCCATCATTGTAATGAGCCCCTAAGTTTTTGGGGTCACAGTTGGAAGATCTTGTTAAAAATAACTGCTGCAAAACAGGAAGGGGATGACACCAGCCAGACCACAAGGCAGAGGAGCAAGACGACATTTTGGATCAAGTTAATCCACCTCAAAGCCTTTTACCAGCCATTTTGAGCTAGGGGTGTGGCTGGGAAGCCCCTAGCCCAGGATCAAACAATAATCACACAGCCTGACTATGCCGGTCGAGTAGGAGGTTGACTTCCATTATGCTACACAGTATGGAAACAATGAAACCTAGATTCCTTAAAGTCTAGCTATGATCTCATTGGGACATAGAACAGAATTTCAAGAATCGCCAGAAGCATGTTTTTAGTAACAAATTGTCCAAAAAACCCTTTAAAAGGCAAGTGATCATGTTGGGTGTTCAGACAATAGCACCTGTGGCAGAAAGAAAAAGGATGCTACTTTATAATGTTTGTAGCAAAGAAACAATGAGAAAGTGAATTATTAGTTAGGGTGGATGTTGGTCCACCACAAGTAAAAAAGTCATTAACTTGTTAGATTCCGTCTAAGGTTTCAATAATTTCAACCTGAGCTGAACACCTGGTAGCTACTGCACAAATGCTTAACTTATAGAAATATATAAAGCATTTAGAAGTGCCAGAACAGTTAACACAATATGGATGTGCAGGTTGGATATACCAAGCAGGTTCGACCTGGTCAGAGGTTTTATGTTGAAACATAATCTTTTTTTTCTGGTAGTCAAAATCCCCCATCCGGAGCAATCATCAGGCTGTATGTGACCCACTTTCAAATTTCAAAATTCGGGAAACCTATGTACGGGTATCTAAATTGAAACACAGCACCCACTCCAATTTCAAATGATCGATATTACTAAATGCTAAACATATACAAGTCAGTACCTTAGGTTGCTAAAACATTTGTATAAGCATACTAAAAACAAGTCTTTGTAAAAACGTTTGCTCAACATGAAATGCAAAGGTTCTGTACATATTAAAGCAATGTTTCATTCTAAACATATATTTACAGTGAATGCTAAACGAATGAACATATATATATATATATATACATATGATGAAATGGTTCATGATTACAGAAGAAAAAGTTCAAAGCCATTTCATGTCATGGTACATAAATTAAATTGTTGTGAAAAGGTGACAATTTGTCCATGGAAGTGTTCAAAGAAGTCTGTTCTCTATGAATAGTTCTACTGTAAGCAGATTACTTTGCCACAAAAAAGAAAAATACTAATTTTGAAGAAAAAAAAGTAATCATAGGAAAAAGTTCCAAGGTTTGTCTTTGTTTATGAAACATTTAGGCCAAATTCTGAGTTTTCCCAGAACACTGTGTGCTTAATTAAAAGTCAGTGTATTGGGCTGGAGAAAACATGAAATCCTCTATTCCTGCAGACAAAAAATTGTCTACCGATGTAGGTGATAGTTGGAATACCTCGTTTAGAAGATTAACTGCACATAGATGCGAACCATCGCCTTCAGCATTGGAAGCAACAGCAATGTTCATTTCCCTTGTTACCTGTGTGTCTCTTGATTCCTCTCGTACCTCAGCAGTAGCAATTTGTGTCTGTGAGATCTCAATGAATGCTGTCATCAGGATTGGTAGCCTCTGGGGACAACACAAAGCATGGGCCGTTATCAGGTCCAGCAGAGTATCGATATCCGTTGGCATGACAGATGGGAGTGTTAGACGGATGTCTAGCAGGCATTCTTCACCACAAAGCAGGCAGGGTAGAACAGGTAAGATGCAATTTTGCCAGATTGATCTGAATGACAGAAACCATGTGGTATTTAATTCTCGTAGACGAGGTAAACCCAAAAGTTGTACTATGCGCTCACGACACTTCCTTTCCAGGAGAGCCAACTCCAAGATGCTGGGAGTGATGCTGGTATATTGGCTTGCCATGGCATTGCAGTAAGAATAAAAACAGGATTCCTACAACGAGTGCTAGAATTAGCGGCAGACCACCAAACACCGAGTGCACGAAGTTTGGAATGATTCCGAGGACTTCTTGAAAAGGTGTTAACAGTCCTGAACATATGGTCTTAAATACATGCACAATACTGCTCATATCAGACCTGTTTAAGATACATCCCAACATTTCTGTGAAATGTGTAGGGCAGTTTGTACATAACAGAGCCTTTATCTCAGCCGAAGTCCTTGCAATTTGTAGATCATAGGTCTCTTTGGCCGAGGTCAAAAGCACGGTTTGTTTTAAAAGAATGGCTTTCATTCTGCTTAAAGTATCAATTCGTATAGAAGAGATGTTCAGTTAGGGCCATAAAGGCGACTCCCTGACTGTGTCTATTTGGGGGAAGAAACATTGCATACAACAAGTGACCCTGGAAGTAACCGTTACTAGATATGGGATGCCTGGCAACATGCCACAGCAGCTGTGATCATTCAACATGAGGTAACTTCCATTTCAAAGTTGCCAAACGTTGGATTTATTACAGCGCTGGTGAACCCTGCAGGTGGCAGGATAGGCTTGCAGTAAAACCGCTACAGGGCCGTGTAGATTAATATCCCAAAATATTAGTGAGCCGCACAGTGCATTTTCACATTGTGTACCACTAAGAAACACTTCACGCCCCCCACTTCAACATCTGTGTGTAAGGTAAATCCCAGAATGTTTTGATGTATTCTTTACCCAACCTTTCATATTTGCCGGCTTGCATTTGTTTGAGGCGATACTGAAAATGGAAAGTTGTAACAGGCAGAGGTATTTTGCCATGAATGATCCTTTCTGTAGCTGTTTTTTCTGCTACCGTAAATGGCAATTTTTCCAGTTTTTCAATGCTCAACACTGTATACCTTGCTCCCCTTTGTGCCAGTTTGATCTGTTTATCAGTGAGATTGTATTCTGTAAACGGAGACGACGTGCTGATGAAACTCCAAGGCACATAGCCTGTTCGCAAGTTTTGTAGGGTCCAGCCTAATAGCACAATAGAACGTAATTGAGACTGGCTTTGTCGCAGCATGACCAAATCTTGTTCCACAATGTCTATAACAGAGGATACAATGTTACCCAGTGAATATATCCTGGATGACAGAGTCGTTAACCCATTATCGACCACAGTGAGAGATTTCTCTAAATGAATATGATCAATTTCTCATATTCTTTCTGCGGCGTCTGCTTGTGTAACCTTACATATTTCATTATAACCAGCATAGATGCTGACATATATGAAATGTTTTTGATGCGGTTTTCTTGGTCCTAGCAAGAAATCCCTATGGTCTGCGCCTTCTGTAAGTAAAGATAAGTGTTGTTTCACATCCCCTAGTATACATTTCTGTAGCCAATCAAGGCATAATTTTCGTACACTGTATGTTGTTACTACCCCTGGATGTTGTCTTTGGACATAACGTGGGTCTGACCGATTGATAGTGAAACCCTGTATTCTGTTCAGGAATTATTTTATTTTTTTAAACCATGTTTATTCGAGATTGTATACAACACGCAGGTCTCTGTAACCCAGAGATAACTGCGTACAATCCAATTTTCTGCTGAGATACGTATCAAACAAGTGAACCAGCAAATACCATCAATGCAATCCCAACCCTCCCACTCCCCCCAATTCAGGAATCTTTCTTGACGAATGTTTGTGTCTGTGGGATAGAGCAACCATTTGTCCCATTCAGGATCTGATCTGTTGTTGTGTAAAATAGTATGTACGTCGACCTCCCCCTGTGTAGTGCTATTACTTGCAGGTGTGGGTATAGACGGAATATTCATGTCTTTGATCTTGGCTAACCCAAGACAAGACGTTTGTTGGACAGTGTCATTCAAAAACATTATTTGCTGTGGGATGGTACAGGCTCTAAACAAAGCTTCTATCCCCTGTACTTGCCAATCTTTTGTACCCCAGACAGATTTTGTGTCAATTGTGTTTTTCCATAAGACGAAACCCTGTCTAGACAGTTGGGCAATAAAGGCTGCAGAATAAATCTGTTTTGTATTGGTTAACATATTTTTTGTTCCTGTTGTTTTCACATTTTTAAAGTAAAAAGTTTATGGATTGGATGTATTGTACCCTGAAAAATATGGACACTTAATTGCAAACGTTTTTGAGACACCTCTTGGTGGTGTAGGACAATGTTCCCATTGGTTATACATAAATACATTTCTAGGTTTGCAGATTTATGCAAGAAATTATGACCATAGTGGTTATAACAATAATGTTACGAGGATAAATCGGAGGTCCTCCTTTATGGCCAGTTCCCTGATGACTTCAGAACCCGCATGTGGCCTCCGGACCACCCCAGCCCGCAGTCCGAAGGAGGGACGGCAAAAAACCTGGGTATCTAGTTTAATGAGGACCTACCAATCAGCGAACATATAAAAAAAATGACGGGGGTCTGCTTTGGCACTCTTAAAGCACTCAGAATGTTTATTCCTTTTCTCCCGAGAGCAGCCAAGGAGACAGTCGCCCGTGCTCTGATCCTGTCTAGACTGGATTATGCTAATGCTCTCTTCCTGGGGCTGCCGGGCTATTTGCTGCGCAGGCTCTAAATTAGGCAGGCTTCTCTTCAATGCCCCAATGAGATCCAGCGCGCAGCAGTATCTACGAGAATTACACTGGCTACCAGTGGCTCAGCGGGTGCAGTTCAAAGCGATTACTCTGGCCCACAGGGTTCTTCACGGTCTGGGCCCTCCCTACCTTAGGAAGCGTTTTGCTTTCTATGTGCCAAATCGCCCTCTGCGCTCAGCGGGGCAACGCCGGATGGTCGTTCCTTGCTTCCGCAGAGTGCGGTTGGGGGGGCGAGTCTATCTCTGTCAAGGCTGCTGAGGCATGGAATGTGCTTCCTTCTGATCTCCAATTCATCTCGAAGTTTCAGTTCTTTAAGAAGCAGCTTAAAACACATTTGTTCAGCATGATCCGCTAATTTGATTCTAGCTTCTACCCCTGTTCTGACTCGCCAGGACACTCTAGAGTAACAGTGCGCGCTACAAATGCAATATAACATAACATATAACATAAAGCTGTTCATAGTCTGCTGAACCCTCTAAATAATCATAATTAGAGAATGCAGCTGATTTTGCTAGATCAGACATCATGTTATTAACAGTCTCAAAGTCACAATCATCAGAATAGGTACCAAAGGTAATAAAGTCACTTAATGAAATTTTAAATAAGTGTGGAATCTTCAACAAAAGTTCAGACGGGCCGAATATATCATAATCTGTTTTGTCCCAAACTATACCATCTTGTATAGGAACGGCTGTGATGTTCACTGTTGACAAGTCTCTTGCTTCACGATGGGATGATTTATGTGGTTTCAAAAGTAAGGTCACATTTTTACTTTCTGTGTCCAAGTGAACATATCTTCCATTTTTCAGCATGCTCAGAGTTATTACGAAAGCTAGCCAAAGCAGAAAGAAAAATATTCCAGAAACAATCCATGGTTCAATCCATGGTGAAACCAGATAAGTCTTTTTCAGGAGATGGAAAAAGTCTTGTGCTCGTTCTTTGAAAGTTCTTTTTGCTGGGGTTGTTTCAGGTTCGCTGGGATCCTCAGAAAACGTATCACAGTTAATGAAATAGCCAGAGGCTGTTCTGTCAATGGTTGGAATTGCACTAGGATTCGTTGAAATTGCTGGAACCAGTTGATCACAAGTTACATTGGTGTAGACAGGTGTATCAGGACAAACTGTTATTTGGGTTTCAAGAGGCATAAGTTCCATAGCATTGTTGCTTAGACCTTCATTTCTCACTTCTGACTCCTCGACGGTGATGTGTCTTTCAGTTTGAACCTCTTGGCTAGTAGCTAGAGGATCCGTGGATGGCTAGGACAGGTACTGGTTGTCTGCAAGAAGGCCCAAATTCCTTCTTGTCTGCGATCTTCTGACTAGATCCCCAAGCTTTGGGTCCCAGACAGGCCTTGCTGGGACGGCTGGTTTTTCCCCAGTGGTGGTTGGCTTCAGGAACACGTTGCTTTGTTTCGATCTTAGTTCATTTAAGTCCTGTAAGACAGCCATACGATCTATGATATAAAAAGGTTTATTTTCCACCACTGTGCCTCAACATTCAAAATCTGGAACCAACATTCTTGTTCCAAATAAGACCTCATATGGGGAGACTCCCCCTAGAGAACTTCTTGGCAAATTATTTAATGAGCGTTGGACCCCATAAAGATGTTTGACCCATCCATCACCCGAGCCTAATACCCTAGCTGTTATGGACTGCTTTATGTCCCGGTTTTTCCTTTCCACAACCAAATTTCCCTCAGGATGGAATGTAGAGGAGTACAGCAATGCTACGCCCAAACTGGCCATGGCTTCATGGTAAGCTCGAGAGCTAAACGCAGGGCCCTGGTCAGAATGTAGTGTGCCAATTGCATATGCTTTACTGTAGAGACTTTCATCTGTTGGCATATTTCACATTCCAAAACATAGTTTTTGGTCTGTTTCCTATTGCCTGGCCACCAATATCTCTGCTCAGGTATTATACAGGCTCTAAATAAAGCTTCTACCCCCTGCACTTGCCAATCTTTTGTACCCCATACAGTTTTTGTCTCAATGTTGTCTTTCCAAAAGTCGAAACCTAGTCCGGACAGTTGGGTATAAAAGGCTGTAGAATAAATCTGTTTGGTGTTCGTTAACATAGTTTTCAGTCCCGTTTTGTTTTAATTTCTAAAATAGAATGATTCTGGATTGGATACATTGAATCCTGAAAAGTATGGAAACTTATTGGCAAAAGTTTTTGAGCTACCCTTTGGTGGTGTAGGACAATGTTCCCATTGGTTATGCATATATACATTTCTAGGCATTGTTGATTTGTGCAAGAAATGATGACCATAATGGTTCTAACAATACATTTGTTCATAGTCTGAAGAACCTTCTGAATATTCATGATTAGTGAACACTGCAGACATTTCTAGGTCTGACATCATATTATTAACAGTCTTGAAGTCCCAATCATCTGAAAAGGTACTAGATGAAACAAGGTCACTTAATGAAATCTTGAACTGGTGTGGAATCTTCTACAGCTCCGACGGGCCAAAAATGTCATACTCTGTTCTATCCCAATCTATACCATCAAGTACAGGAACGGCTGTGATGTTCACTGCTGACAAGTCTCTTTGTTCACAATGAGATGATTTGTGTGGTTTGAGGAATGCGACAACTCCGCTGGTCGCAGCGGGCGTGTTGCGGTGACGCCAGTATGTATGGGGTGGGATGCGATACCTTGTATGGATTCCGGTGCGCAGGTTTCGTAGGAAGCGTCTCGCTAAGGTACGATGCGACGAGCTCAGGTGCGGCAGCGATGCGCAGCGTTGATCTTCTCCTCTCATGGCCCCTCGATGTGATGGCTCTGTGACGACTCTTGCAGCGCCGTGATGCGGTCCGCAAGCAAGCGGTGCGACGATCTCACCCAGTGACGACAGGTTCTGCGACGATACTCGCAGCGATGATACTCTTCCCGCACCGGAGCGATGCGTTCTGCAAGCGAAGGATGCGTCAGTTCTTGCAGCGGTAACAGGCGCTGCGACGATCTGGATCTTCGCGGCACCGGGAATTTGCTCGCACTGGCGGGGATGCGCTCCACAAGCGAGCGATGCGTGAAACTTTGCAGATTGTCTCTAGTTTCTTCTTATCCAACTTCCCAACAACAGGTACAACTTCCAGAGGCACCACAACTGGCCCAATCACTCTAGGAAGGACAGAGCTCTCTCAGTAGAGTTCAGGAGGGAAGCTGGGGGTGAAATCCTTTTGTTCCTGGGACTTCTTAACAGGGAGTCAGCTCCACTCAGGCCCTTGGAGATCTCTTCAAGCAAGGGGACACAGCACAAAGCAAAGTTCTTCCCCTCTCCTTGGCAGAAAAGCAACTGCAGGTCAGCCCATAAACACACAGCAGGACAGTCCTTCCTCTTCAGTCTTCCAGCTTTCTCCTTGGCAGAGGTTACTTCTTGATTCCAGGATGATCTAATTTTCTGAAGTCTGGGTAGCCCTTTTTATACCAATATTCCCTTTGTTCTCTGAGGGCAGAGATACCTTTGCCCAGTCCAAACCAGTTCTGGAGCACTCTGTTTACATGACTCCTTCTTTCCTTTCACAGTGCAGAGCAGAAACATCAGACGCCCCACAGGAGGTGGAGCAGCATTGTGGAGGGAAAGCATAGCCCTGGAGCACTTTGTTGACATGATTCCTTCTCTCCTTTCACAGTGCTGGGCAGAGACATCAGACACACCACAGGGGGTAGGCCAGCACTGTGGGGGGCAGGCACAGTCCTATTCAGGTCCCAGGTGCAACTCCCCCCTTCCATCTAGATGCAGATCTCTCTATTCACCACTGGGCGGATTCATTCTGTCTCCTGGAATCCCTCAGCCCTGTCACTCACAAACCAGATAGTCAATTCACAAACAGGCTAAGGCACACAGAAAGGTCAGACAAGAAAACAGCCACTTTCTAAAAGTGCTGTTCTCAAACACAGGATTTAAAAACTATCCTTCCTAAAAGATAGGTTATTAAATTCTGAGTTCAGGGATACCAGACTTTAATTTTCTATCTTGCTCCTATGGGAAGATATGCAGGTAAACATTATACACATCATTCTCCATTATAGCCTATGAGCAAGATAGCCTTACAATAGTGAAAAACGAAAATGGCTGTAATTCACTACCAGAGCATGTCACCCACACTCGTACATGCTCTACCTTTCACATACACTGTACCCTGCCCCGGGGATGAACCTTGGGCCTTCCATAGGGGTGTCCAATGTGTACGGAAAGGAAAGGGTTAGGCCTGGCCTGTGTGGACACTGGTCAGGTCAGCATGGCGGTTAGCAACTGCACACAGGCACTGCGGTGGCAGGCCTCAGACACCATTTTAGGGCTACTCATGTGGGTGGCACAATCAGTGCTGCAGGCCCACTAGTAGCATTTGAGTCACCAGCCCTGGCACACTCAGTGCACTTTACTAGAGACTTCCTGGGAACACAAATATGCCAATCATGGATAACCAATCACAATAACAATTTACACAGAAAGCATATGCACTTTAGCACTGATCAGCAGTGGTAAAGTGCCCAGAGTCCTATTGCCAACAACCACTGGTCAGGAAAAATAAAGGAGGAAGAAGCAAAATGTTTGGGGATAACCCTGCAAAAAGGGCCATTTCCAACACCTCATAACAGAGTAAAAGGTTGGTAGTAAAGGGTAGACTTTCAGTACACAGTTTGGGGTTCATCGACGTCTTCTCTTCATAAATTAACAGTCATGTACTCTTCTGGTCATTAAAATGTAGTTGTTTCCGCAACTGTAGGGTTGGTTGAGGAATGATCCTTTCTGTTTGTGTCTGTCCAGGAGAACTGAGGCCTTTGAGGCATGAGAGTAGTGTAATAGACCTCTTTCCTTCCTAGCCTGGTTATGGTTGCTGAATTCGTAATGTATGAGTGTTCTAGTCGTTGCTCCTTTCTGTCTATATTCTACCCTGGCATTATTCGTCGGATTGTTTTTGCTTTCTAAAAATTATTTGTCTTTAAATTCAATGTGTAATCAAATTAAAAGACAAAATGTTTTTCAGTTACTTGCAGCATGGGAACTTATTTCAGTGGATACTATAATCAATGCATCCCCTGCTCTCCAGGAACATACCAAGATACAGAAGGTCAACTCGCCTGTGAGATTTGCCCAAGTAACAATGGGCAGGGAATATTTGGAGCACGTAAGGTGTCAGAATGTGGTGGTAAGTCTAATTTGATATTTAATTTGACCTACTTTTAGATTTGGACTAAATGGCTGAGCCCTGCCCTGACCTACCCTTTGAAGGGCAAATCTATTTTTGACGCTAATCTATAAAGAGACTTAAGTGTAAACTGAGTCAGATCGGATTTGTGGGCAAATTGGCTCTCATACCATGTTTCAAAGGAAAATTTGTAGGAACAAAAATAGCACCAAAAATGCTTCCAGTCTTCTGGTTTTTCCTGATTTCCTGATGAATAATGTTAGTGTTGGTGTTTATGCCTCATATAAAGGGTGGAGACCAAATTTTGAAAAGAGTGAGAAAAATGAAAGATGAAATTGTTTTTGAGTTTTAAAAAATATAAGACATTCATCCAATAATATTTCTTAAGTACCTACTCAACATTCATTCAAGGCTTCTTCACTGTTTTAGGTCAGTGCCCTCCTGGACAGTTTTCTAATTATGGTTTTAAACCTTGTCGGTATTGCGCAGTTGGGACTTACCAGCCAGAGCACGGAAGAACCGTGTGCTTCCCATGTGGTGGTGGACTTGCGACAAAATACGAAGGTTCTGTTTCCTTTCTGGACTGTGAAACCAAAGGTGAATATTCAATCTCTACTTCTGTTATTGAAGGCTGCTTTTATTTATTAATTGATTTTCACAATTCATATTTAAATGTGTATTTGTATACTGTAATTTGAGTAACCTTTTATTAAAATAAATGTGCACCGTTTACTTGCCACTCCGTTGTTCATTGTTTATAGAGATTCTTGTATTACTTGTGTCAGGTACTAGGTAAAGGAGGTAAAGAGGACTGTGTGCTTTGCCACCCCCACACTGGTCTGTGACTGGATGCACCAGGGCCAGTCTTTGGCGATGTTGAGGGGCCTTAGTGCCTGAACTTTCACAGTTTAGTCCCCATTCATCGAACCCCCCGTGGTTTCCCCTCTCTATATTTCACCCTCATCTAGGACATCTACAGTGAGGTGTCAATGCCCGGGTAAACCGTTGAAGCAGATGCTTCCTTTCACTTGGGTGAGTTACTCCTTGACCACCCCCGGCTGATTTTTAATCCTTCTGTTTTTTTATTCCAGTCATTAGGCGTTTTAAATCCTTCTTTTACCAGTTATTGATTTTGGATAGGTAACCTCACCGCCTCTCCATATTGACAGTTGAAACACACTATGTGAGCACATACCGGATGACACTATTGTTCTGTGTTTATATCATCCCTTCCAGGTTTCAGCCATGGCGGGACTCCGTGTTCATCCAATGAGTATTAGGGTGTGAACACTACTCACCCTAACCTAGTAGTGTAAATCGTTCTCTTTGGTCCTGAAGAAATGCACTGTATCGATTTGAACATAATTGCATGAAACATGTCGACCATTGCTATATAGAGTAGGATACTGCTCCCCTGGACCCTTAAGCCAGAAAGAAGCCATTCGTCTTCTTTTTAGTGAGGTGGGTCACCACTTTATTAAAAGTCGTTGTGGATAACCCAACATTTTTTTAACCACTTATACACATCTACACCATTCACTTCCTTCCCTAGGGCCCTCACACCCACGGCACCATATGGCAGGAACAAAAGATCTCCGCTAAAGAGCCCCTTTATGGGCGTCCGTCGGGTATTGCACCGCCGACCCGACGAGGAGCGAGCCCATATGATGAAGCATGACACCTAGCTTGCTGGGTGTGTGAGGACTCTAGTTCCGACTAGGATGATCCCCCTCCTTTGTGCCTTCATTCACTTTGGTTTCAACTGTCTACAGTGTTTTTTAATTCTGGGGAACTGCGTACTCTCTTTTTTGAGAGACTGTGTGCTTTGCACACATTCTTCAGTTAATGTAGGCAGTGCGCTGTCAAGCACAACTATTCTTGTAGGTCTGCACTGCACCAAATTGTAAGTATTCTGTTCACTAGAGGTCTCAACAAACTGATACTTACTTCTCCCTATAACAGTCACAACCATGTGACAGCTATGTAATGTCTAACTTTTAAATGTATACATTCTTCCTAAAACATTCTAGTTTGCTTAACTGATTTGGTTGAAAAACTGAATATATATAGGGCTAGCAGGCAATCATGATGTCCGGTGCCTAGATTTTAACCAGGTTGTGTACGATTGTAACAGATGTTTTGAGAGAATTCGCAAACAAGAAAACAAAGCGTATGCCAATGTTGTTTGTGATAAACGACTCTAATGCCGAAGCAACAATGAATATAGGTTGAGATAAGACTCCTTGCGGTTACTCTCCAGATTTACTGAAAGATGTTGCCATACCAGGTCTACCACAGAGGGTACATGCATAACAATCAGTTCCAGGTCAGCTAATTATAACAGGTATCTACTTTCTGATATTCGCCTCACCACTCGGGTCTAGGTAAGTCAGTGATTTCAGGGACTGAGTATGAGATCTTCCCCGAGAAGTGGCCATCCTGCTACATCTCTAGGTCACGCACCCAGCGGGGTTTTGTTATCTTTTTTAACCCTTAAGGGACGCGCAGGACTCTACATGCCATATACACTTTTATTGATTTTGTCATGTTATAAGAAAACATATTAAGTGGCAAGCACATTTCATAACACAAAAGTCCTGCATTATTCAGTCAATATTAGTAGTGAAACGTTTGGTATGAGCATGCACAGTATACAAGTAAACATATGTCGAAATAGCAAAGCACTCGGGGACGACCTGCATCCACAGCAGTTGCCTGTTAATCACCCTCAGAGGAGACTTTAAAATATTCTACACGGGCATTCCATATACGGTGATGTTTTGAAGTACATCCTCTGGCTTTATATATATATATATGGAGATTTCAAGGAGGCGATATCTGCCTATTTCTCGTCTCTACCTCAAGACTCTGGGAGGAGCCGCTTTCCTACAGTTTTGAGCTATATCTCCCTTCCTCGAAGTGAGCCTCAATCATGAGAGGTTCCTCTTGGCCCTCGTAAATCCTTCATCATCAAGGATGTTTACGAGTGAAATCTTCGGATTGGGATCAATCGATGTGCAGAGACTAGAGCTAAATATTTGGATAATTAGGGTCTCAACCTAAGGCAGGACCTTTTCTTATCAATGACCTCGCCAATTGCAGTTTGACACCTTAAGCACTCCATCTCTAAGCCCCTATTAAATTTCGAGCATCTAGCTGGTGACAGATGGACTCTGTGTAGGTGTTTTTACTGAATCATCCACGATCTATTTGAGACAGCTACTTCCCTTGGAACCCATGAATACCTATTCCTCATCCTTGATGTGTCCAATGACTGTTTCCCATTTCTATTTTAATCTATCTATGTTTTCAGGTGAGTTAATGATAAGTGCTTTGTATAGTGTCAACATTTTCCTCCTGGCTGGGAGGGGGGACCGGGTTATTTTGGTGTCAAAAGGGCTAAACTCCTTTATCTCAGTTGCATCAGTCCAGTATTGTGTATCAGGTATAAGTGCATGTCTAAGTTGGACATATCTATAGAACTGATCGTGGAGCAGTCCAAACTCCTCGTACATGTCAGTGAATGATTTGAGTTTTCCTATGGGTGCCACATCTCTCAGGTTTGTCATTCTCATAGTTACACCCCGGGTACCTCTTAAGGGCACTTACATCTGGTAATGCGGCTCCCAACCACACTGGGTTTTGATTCGTCGGGGTATTGAACAATTGAGTCTGTGTATTTGAGTCTTTGCAAGCCTTCAGTTTTAGTTTTGTGTGCATCGAGGTTTCCAACAATATAATAAATGGAGTGGTGACCTATTGGTGTATGGGGTCGGGCTTCAACTCTACACAAGAGGAGTATATCCAGTTTTTATTTTATTTTTAAACACTCCATAAGAGATTAAGCTTCTTTTTTTTCAAATAAATTTCGCTTAACCTTCTATGCAAGGTCCCCTGTCCTGATAGCCTATTTTCATGTCCCCTGAAAACGTCTACCTCCTACTCCTGTATATAGGTATGTGTGCAGGCATGGACAAACAAACTAACATGGTAGAATGAATTTGTATAAGCAAGTGAAGACACCACTAGCATCAGTCAAGGAGACTGCAGTGGAGCTGTGGTTCTCCAGTCAGTGGTGGAATTATGGAAGAACGGACTGATGACAGATGCTCTACATCGCTTGGAAGTTGGAGCTCTTGGAGATTGGCTTTCCGGCTCCTGGGCTCCGCAGCCCTACACTGCCGCTGCCACTGAGTTTTAGGCCACATTTGCAGGCATCTCGGCCAGATACATCCCCCAGCGTCCAGGAGGGGGCAGCTGCTTCAGTGGCTTAGGTCACAGCATTGGTTTGGCCGTGGGCCACTGCAGTGCTCATGGCTACGGATGTGGCTGCTGCCTCAGACTGACCGGCAGGTGAGGCTTGGCTGAGCAGTCATCACGGTATTGCAGTAGTCGAAGGGGGCTCATTGCAGAGCAAGAGAGGTTGCAATTCAGCCTGACCCAGCCGGACTAAGCCTGAGTCCGAGCCTGCGTCTAACACAACAAAAAGGCAGCCAAAGGCATAGAAGGATTTGGAACTTGGGGCTACAACACTGATATCTTTCCTTCTGCCCGAGCTTAGAAAACCACCATCACCTGCCATCAATCCCTACAAGCGTGCTAGTGCCCCTCCCCTGCACCTGGCTGGGGACCATCACGCAGAGGTGGAGTGGCGGCGCTGGAGGAGCAGCTTCATGTCACAAGTGTTCAAGCCCTCAAGGCTTCAAGGTTGGGAGAACCACTCCAAGGATTAAGGACAAGGGAAAAAAAGAGGGATCTGGTGCAGCTCAGGGGGCTGGGTACTGGGCAGGCACTAGGCTTAGGGCCTCTCGACTGTGGTGCAGAAGCAGCCAGCAGTAGGTTGGTGCAGCTTGTGTCACGCCAAGCGAAACACACGTCCACCCAGCGGCCTCTCTGACCGTCGATCAAACCAAACACATACCAAAACAGGCAGTAGAAGCTAAGTGAACGGGGCAGGACAGTGCTATCAATACTAAACAGTACGGTACCTACAAACCCCAAGCCGTATTAAATATCCCAACAATATAAAACATCTGAACTGCAACTGGATATACAGGGGCAGGTGGAGCCAACGCAGCAATGAGGAGATCAACCTCACACTTGCAACACACACCAGCAACTGGCAACCTGCTGTGTTAGCTGGAAACTTTCCCACCAGATATTTAAGAACTGTAAGTGCTCCACGAAACTGAGTGAGAAACAAAAGGGCACTGAGGAAAAGAAAGCAAAAAGAACCAGGTGACTTAATGAGGGCACCCAACAATAATCACAGGAAATAAGAAGAAGCAAAAAGGGGCACATAGGGCACACAGAAACATGCCCAACCAACGCAAAATGCGGATACAGAGTACACACGAGCATGACCGGCCCCAGGAGGGGAACACCAGAGGTTTGGGCTTCAAGGACACATCCGAAACATCAGCCCAGAGACTGCGATCTGCAGTGCCCAAAAACCCAATATGCAAGTGTTTCATGAGAACAATGGCTGGCGCTGGAGAAAACATGGACTCTTCCTCGCCACAGACAGAAGGACCAGAAACAAAGCCCCTACATTCTGACACTACACAAATAATGGCTAGCTCCAGCCTAGATGCATCAACAATCGCGGAACTAGCAGACACTGCCTTAGAAAGAAGTACATGCATAAAGAACACCAGCAACAGAAACATGCCTTTGGGAGAGACAAGAACCACTGAGGTCATGGAGATCTCCTCAATAATGCACAATGACGAGATGGCGGAACAGGCAGACACTGCATCAGAAAGAAGTAAACATATAGAGAACACTACCAACTGAAACACGTCCAGGACAGAGACAATGGCCTCAGAGGTCATAGAGATCTCTTAAACAATGAATGATGCTGAAATCAGTTCAAAGGTGGACACACTGACAAAGGCACAGGGACATGGCCAAAACTTCTCTGCTGCACTCACACAGAGGGAATAAGTCAACTCAGCCATGCCACATCACAGGCAACAAATCATAGTGGAAGCAATGATCAACCACCCAGCCAGCCTCAAGTGCAAGATGATATATATAACCCGGTAAACAAGAGGACCAAACAGGTGTTTTCAACACCGCTAGATAAACCCAGATCAGGGCAAAGGCAACAAATTGCTACAGCAAACCTGGCCGGCATGGTTTGAGGTTTGTTTATTGTACAGTTAGTAAAAACTCACAATATAAAAATGTACATATGTTAGAAAAGCCTTAATTACAGTTAAAATATAATGTAAGCGGGTGGTCGCTCTCTTAAGGTCATAAAAGTCTCAATTTCATTTTGGGTGAGGCCATAAAAATTAAGGGGACAAAGTACTCCGAGTGGGCTAGCATAGCGTTGGCTTGGCTGATGCTTTAGGTGAGCCATGTGACTGTTTCAAGAGTCTTCTAGCCACTGTATCAATTAATTTTGTTAGTCTACAATTCAACTGAGTAGCTTCGGGATTAAAACACAGCATCACGGCCTGCCTCCAGCTTGTTATGCCCTTTTGGTTCCATAAGGCCCGAAGTAGGGAACGCCGTATGTCCATGACGTTTGTACAGATACAAATGATATGTATTAGATCCTCTTTTCCTGATGACCAACAATTTACTGAGCTTTCCCTTTTCCAAGGTGCCAAGTAAGGTAGTATAGGTATGATGCCGAGACGCAGGTCTAAAAACTTGTTTTTTGTTGTCTGCGTGAGGCCCATTTTTAGATATACTTGCGGCTTCAGAGCATTGTAGTCTTTCAGCACTGCCCATCCATGAGCCCTCTTGGCCAGGGTGTCTTTGTCCTCTATTGCTGATATCATTTTGGTTACTTTCGTTACCACTTTTTTAAAGGTTTTGATATCTGTCGGTGACTCCCAGAGGTTTGTTAGCCCCAAGATCTCCAGTGATTCTTTTAAGTACCTCCTTGCGGGTGAGATCTCTTTGGAAGAGAGTTCAGTCCAGAGTTGGGCGTTAAGAGATCCTTGGTCAGCATCTCTGATTTTTCGCCAGCTTTTTATATATGTGCCTCTTCTCTCCACCGTTTGTTTCTGTAGGCCGGATTTGAGCAGGCGAAGTGTAAGTGGGTATATGGAAAATGGCCCTGAATGCTCAACTGATGGTGTTATCTAGTGTTGTGGCATATTTTCCTTGCATGGATTCGCTGCCATATGTGAGCATGGGCTGTAAGCGTGCTCTAATCACCTGCAGAATGGGGTCCAGTGACCGGTCTGGGAGAGCTTTCTTCAAGGGTTTTATTGATAGATAGAATGTCGTGCCCTTCCGACGGATGGCCTCTAGTTGGTGTTTGAACGAGCCTCTACTGTCTATAAGTACGCCTAGATATTTGTAAGTTGCTACCTGGTCTAACCTCTGTCCGTCCAGACACCATGCGAGTTTCTTTGTTTTGTTGTAATTCATGGTCATGACTTTTGTTTTCTTTAAGTTGATCTTTAGTGCGTTGCTTATGGAAAATGTGTTGGTAGTGTCCAGAAGATGTTGGAGTCCAATAGGGGTCCGGCTGATGAGGACCAGGTCGTCAGCGTAAAAGAGGTTTGAGAGTGAGGTGTCGCCCAGCCGCGGAGCATGTGATTTGGCCTGATCCAGTTCACCGGGGAGATCTGCGAGAAAGAGGTTAAACAGCATAGGGGCTAGGACGCAACCTTGTTTCAAGCCTTTGGTGGTACTGATTTGCCTTGGAAGGTGCGTACCAGAGCCCAGGTTGATCTTGACCCAGGTGTTGGTATATAGCATTATCAGCTGTTGTAGGAGTGACCCTGGAATCCCTCATTTTTCCAGCTTCTGCCAAAGTTTGCTCCGGTCTACATGGTCGAACACGGCGCTGTAATCTATAAAGCACAGAAATAATGTACTCTTGGTAGATGTTGCCGCGTCTGTCAGAAGAGTTAGCGCCATGATGTTAGTCGTTGTACCCTGGCCTCTGCAGAATCCGGTTTGGGTGGCTGGAATGTTGGTGTTACTCTAAATGTCGGCGTCTTGCTTTTATATTATTGACGGGATCCCATTAGGGCCGGGAGCACCCTCGAGTTTGCCTTTTGAGATTTGAGACCTGATCCTAGCCGCTATTGCTAAGTATGTTTTTTCCTCTCTGTTTGCAATTGGTGTGAGTCTTGTTGTTGCTTCCTCGTCCAGATTTCCGATGTTATACAGGGGTCATTTTCTGATATAGTCGTTGTTGGCTTCATTATTATGTTTGCCAGTTTTGTCGGAGCTCTGAAGCGGTCTAGTTATCCGGGCTCCGCCTCTGGGTGAGAGCCCCTCTAGGTTTTCGGCATTAAAGTGAGTTGATAAGTAGTGTGCCCAGTCGGGTTCAGATATGTTAGAGTTGATGCCTTTGTGACATGGCCGTTGAAGGCTATGGATTGATTTCAAGAATCTGGAGCTGTTCTTCTGCTTTGAGTCGTGTACAATTGTTACCCAGAATTCGTCGTTCAGTTGCCTTTTCCTTTCCCAGGTCTTCTTCTTTAGCTGTACTTTTAGGGCGCGAAGCTCCTTTTGTAGAACTTCATCGTTTGGATATTTGCGGAGCTGCCTCAGAGTCTGGTTTATTTTCCATTTTAGGGTTTTTATCTCTGGTTTTGTTACCTTCCCGAGTATGTTCCACGGTGTGTTCCCTTTTTGGGTTTTTTGCTCTGCAGCATGTTTTGCTCCGAGTTCCATTACGAATTCTTCCCAGGCCTCTAGTGGGTTTTATGTTTGAGCTGGTTATCTGGTGCATGATTGTTTTTGCACTGGATGATAATTCTTCAGCTTCGCCAGTCTTACACCGTATTTGTCTATAGTTAGTGGTGTAATCTGTTCCGATGTATCTCCTTGCTGTTACTTTGTTCCTGCTGGACATGCCTATGTAGTGTAGTTCCTATTATCCCAATAGGCTCTGCGCATTGGAATAATATCTTCAATAGTATAGACCTAGGGCAGAGGTTAACTAGGTCTTCTACCGACGATATTAGACTTAAAGTTTTGTGTTTGTGCCAGCTAGCTCAGAGTTCACTAGAAACTTTCTCGAATAGGCAAGGAGGATTTTAACCTCCCTGGATAGACAAGAAGGGATTTAGCTTCTGACAACCATAGAACATGACAACTTTGCTCTCCCCTAATCAAGAGTGTATCTCTAGAGTCGTGTGAAAACAAAAGACAACTTATTTTACTCAGTCAGTTCAGTGCATTCTTAGTTTCACCAGATTGTAGAGAAAAGGAAGAGACGGGCGTGTTCAATAAAAGATGTTATTTATTGATCAGTCTCTTTTCTCATACAAGAGAAATGAATCGCTATTATTGCAATACTTGTAGTTAAGTAAAGTGCATACAGTAAAGACAGAATTATAAAATAATACTGTAAAAGCATTGATATGGTTTCTGAGCCATATGATACTTTAAAATGGATAAAATATATACATACATATATACATTTGACTAATCGTACTCAACTGGTGCTTCTAACCACGCCTACCCCAGTGTACCTGACCTAAGCCTAATACGTGGGCGGGAGTAGATAAGTAGCAGTTTAAGTTAAGTTTGTTTGCCAAGGGACTGATTCGAGAATTCTCTGCAAGGGGTTATTCAGTTCTGTACCTGAGATCTAGAATGATGGAGGGCTGGTATCTCTTATCCCGGGTCTTGATATTCCAGCTACCTGCGAGGGCTGCTTGGAAGCGCCGGAGCTGGATTTCTCAGCAGGAGAAAGGCAGCGTCTCGTGCTCAGCGCGTTAGGAAGGCGGGGCAGCGCCTGTGGGCTTCGCTCTCTGCTGGGCTCCTCAGCACGTCTCGCTGCTCCGATCTCGTCACCACCGCATGTGTTTGCTTAAGGCAATGTCGGTAATATTTATACCTGAAAGGTGCCGAGATTGACGTAAGGATGGACATATATACGTCAATAAGGATGTCATATGAACGGGCTCGTTCGCACATTCTTTTGCTGAAGTTCTCGGTGAAATCAAAACAATGGTTATGGGAATTTCCCAGGTCGCTGTAGGTTTGATTTGTTTTGAGAACTCCGTATGCCTTATCAGGGGCTGGAGGAATATCGCTTGTCTAATTAGATGGCATGCGTTATGACCTAATCAGATAACGCGCTTCTGTGCCGTGGTGTGGCTTAATCAGATAACGGTTTTTGCACCGTTAGATGGCTGCTAGTTAATTATTAACCAGACCAGGGTCAGGAATAGGGGAATCGATACAGTACCTATAGGAATACATCACACCCACTCCACGTAGACTATGTCCATATTTACAAATCTAGGCATAGTGAAACCAGTAGCGTTTGTGTATATCGTACCACCCCAAAATACATTCATATGTATCCTGAAAATTTTGAAACATAATCACATGTACTATCACGTGTACTATATGCACAAGCAGTCTAATAATGCTAAACATATAACGCATATTTCTAAATTCAGCATGAATAAATGCGAAAACCACACATGAAATGGCTCTTAATACAGAAAAAAAAGTGCGAGACCATTTCATCACAATCATAAAGTTATGTATAATAGTGCTAGAGGATAGCGAATGTCTCGTGACTACCTAAAATAGAAATTTAGTTCTCTAAGAATAATGTCTACTTTAAGCAGAAGATAAGTGTCCCAAAAATCGTAAATATTTTTGAATTGGGAAAAAAGGTTCTTGCAGTCTGAAAAACTGATGAAAATTTTTTTTCATATCGCTTTTTAAATGTTGAAGGCCAAATTCAGGATGTAGGGAACTCCGAGTTCTAGTTTGCTCAAAGTTATTCCTGCTGCTCTGGTGAAAACATCATATCATTTAGACTGTTGAAAAAACTGTCAACAGCTTCTTGCGTAAGTTCCACTAATTCGGAAAAGGTTGTTACCATGCATTCATGAGCCTGAGCATGATTGCCTCCATTGATGTTTTGATCAGCATAGCTGACTGAAGGTCGTACCTGATCGATGCTGCTTTCATCTTGTACTTCACTACCCCTCAATCGTAGTGGTGAAGTCTCCACGAATGCCGTCATCAGGATTGGTAGCCGCTGGGGACAGCACAATGCATGAGCCGTTACCGGACCCAACAAGGTATCTGCATCCATTGGCACATCCGATTGTAGTGCCAGACAGGTGTCCAACACGCATTCTTCGCCGCATAGCAAGCACCTTAATACAGGCATAACACAACTTTGCCACATTGGTCTAAATGAAAGAGACCAAGTCATGTTCAGGTCTCTAAGCCGGGATAGTCCAAGGATTTTAGTTACCCGGTCCCGGTAGCCAATGGCTAGGATCATTTCTTCCCTTGTCGCAGGTGTTTTGTCTGTGACATGGTTTGCCATAGCGAAATAACAGGATCAAAAATAGAATACCCGCTACTAGTCCCAAAAGGAGTGGAAGTCCGCCAAAAATGGAATGGACAAAGTCTGGAAAAATACCCAGGATGGCTTTGAATGGAGTTAAAGCACCCGAAAACACTGCTTTAAATACACTGGAGACACCAGTGGTATCAGAAATATTTAAGATTTCGTTCAGTATTTCTGCAAAATGTATGGGGGAATTAGTTGATAATAATGAATGAATCTCTTCTGTTGTCCTTGCAACTTGGAGATCATACGTTTCTTTTGATGACGTGAGCCTGGTCGGCGTCTGTAGGAGCACAGTCTTCATTCTGCTTAAAGTATCTATTCGAATAGAAGCAATTTTCAAATCGGGCCATAACCTTGCCTCCCTGTCTGGAGAATCGTTCGGGAACAAAACTCGTTCACAGCACATGACCTTCCTAGTCACGGTTATGAGATAAGGTTTTCCGGGCAGCAAACTACAACATCTGCGATCTACTATTAGAATGTAACTCCCGTTCGAGAGTCTCCTAAAGAATGGTTCTATTCGTGTTGCAGGTGTGCCTAGCTGATAACATGAAAGGTTATTTGAAGTCCCTTCACAGGCTCCATGCAAGCTAATACCCTGACACAGAAGTGTACCACTTAGTGATCTTGCACAATTATTGCCACTGAGAAACACTTTCTGGCCTTTATTACTCAATCAATCAAAGCATTTATATAGCGCACTACTCACCCGGAGGGTCTCAAGGCGCTGGGGGGAGGGGGTCCGCTACTGCTCGAACAGCCAGGTCTTGAGCTGCTTCCTGAAGGCGAGGTGGTCTTGGGTCAGGCGGAGGTGGGTCGGAAGGGAGTTCCAAGTCTTGGCGGCCAGGTAGGAGAAGGATCTTCCTCCTGTGGTGGCTCTTCGGATGCGGGGGACGGCGGCGAGGGCGTGGCTGGTCGATCGAAGCTGACGTTTGGGAGCGTAGAAGTTGAGGCGGCTGTTGAGGTATCCTGGGCCTTGGTTGTGTAGGGCTTTGTGTGCGTGGGTGAGGAGCCGGAAGGTGATTCTCTTGTTGACCGGGAGCCAGTGCAGGTCTCTCAGGTGTCCGGAGTTGTGGCTGCGGCGGGGGATGTCCAGGATGAGTCGTGCTGAGGTGTCTGGATCCGCTGGAGTCTCTTCTGGAGTTTGGCGGTGGTTCCGGCGTAGAGGGAGTTGCCGTAGTCCAGACGGCTGGTGACGAGGGCCTGGGTGACCGTCTTCCTGGTCTCGGTGGGGATCCATCGGAAGATCTTGCGTAGCATGCGCAGGATGTTGAAGCACGACGAGGAGACGGCGTTGACTTGTCTGGTCATGGAGAGGGAGGAGTCCAGGATGAAGCCCAGGTTGCGTGCGTGGTCTGTGGGTTTGGGTGCGCTGCCCAGGGCGGGGGGCCACCAGGACTCGTCCCAGGCGGAGGGTGAAGATCCCAGGATGAGGACTTCTGTCTTGTCCGAGTTCAGTTTCAGGCGACTGGTCATCATCCACTTGGCAACGTCCGTCATCCCTTCGTGTAGGTTGGCTCTGGCGGTGGCGGAGTCGTTGGTGAGGGAGAGGATCAGCTGGGTGTCGTCGGCGTAGGAGATGATGTTGAGGTTGTGCTGGCGTGCGATGGCTGCGAGGGGGCTCATGTAGACGTTGAAGAGTGTTGGGCTGAGCGAGGAGCCTTGAGGAACGCCGCAGATGACTTCGGTGGCCTCCGATCTGAACGGGGGGAGGCGGACTCTCTGTGTCCTTCCGGCGAGGAAGGAGATGATCCACTTCAGTGCCTTCTCCTGGATTCCGACGTTGCTGAGGCGCTGTACTAGGGTACGGTGGCAGACAGTGTCGAAGGCCGCGGAGAGGTCCAGGAGGATGAGGGCCGCCGTTTCTCCGTTGTCGAGCAGGGCTCGGATGTCATCGGTAGCTGCGATCAGGGCGGTCTCGGTGCTGTGGTTGGCCCGGAAGCCAGACTGCGAGGGGTCGAGGGAGCCGTTCGTCTCGAGGAAGGCGGCCAGTTGCTTGTTGATGGTCTTCTCGATGACTTTTGCCGGAAACGGGAGCAGCGAGATTGGGCGGTAGTTCTTGAGGTCGGTGGGGTCGGCTGATGGCTTCTTAAGTAGGGCGCTGAGTTCGGCGTGCTTCCAGCTCTCCGGGAAGGTAGCGGTGTCGAAGGAGGTGTTGATGATGTCCCGCAGGTGGGGTGCGATGACAGCGTCGGCCTTGTTGAAGACGTGGTGAGGGCAGGGGTCTGTCGGAGATCCGGAGTGGATGGAGTTCATCGTGTTGACGTGTCTTCGGTGCTGATCGGGGTCCAGGCGCGGAGGGTGGTTGTGGGGGGTGGTGGTTCGGTCGTGGCGTGCGTCGGTTGAGTGCTGAAGCTGTTGTGTATGTCCGCGATCTTGTTGTGGAAGTAGGAGGCGAGGGAGTTGCAGAGGTCTTGCGAAGGGGTGATGTCGTTGTTTCCGGCGTTGGGGTTGGAGAGCTCTTTCACGATGTTGAAGAGTTCTTTGCTGTTGTGTGCGTTGTTGTCCAGTCGTTCCTTGAATGCGGTTTTCTTGGTGGCGTGGATCAGTTGGTGGTGTTTTCGGGTGGCGAGCTTGAGGGCAGTCATGTTGTCCGGTGTTGGGTCTCTGCGCCAGGTTTTCTCGAGTGCTCTGCAGTTTTTCTTGGAGCTCTTGAGTTCGTTGTTAAACCATGGTGCTTTCTTGCTGCCGGGTCTGCTCGGCGGGGTTTTCAGCGGGGCGAGGTCGTCTGCGCAGTCGCTGATGCATTTCGTGAGGTTCGTGGCCGCTTGGTTGGGGTTCGTTGTGCTGGTGGGAGGGTGCTTGCTCAGGGAAGTAGCGAGCTGGTCTGCAGTGATCTTGTTCCAGTTTCTGCGGGGAACCTGTTGCTGGTGATGGTGGAGCGTGGTCCTTCTGAAGCTGAAGTGGACGCAGCTGTGGTCCGTCCAGTGGAGTCCCGTGGCGTGGCTGAAGGCGATGTCCTTGCTGGAAGATAAGACCGGGTCGAGTGTGTGTCCGGCGTAGTGGGTGGGGGTGGTCACCAGTTGCTTGAGTCCGAGGTTGGCGAGGTTGTCCAGCAGGGTGGTGGTGTTGTGGTCGTTGTTGTTCTCCAGGTGGAAGTTGAGGTCCCCGAGGAGGATGTAGTCGGCGGAGGGGAGGGCGTGCGGGCTGATGAAGTCGGCGATGTCTTCGCTGAAATGTGTACGTGGTCCCGGGGGTCTGTAGATGAGGGTGCCTCTGAGGGTGGTCCTGGGGTTGACGTGGATCTGGAAGTGCAGGTGTTCGGCGGGTGCAAGGGTATCGTTGGTGTCGGTCGTGATGCGGATGGTGTTCCTGTGGACGATGGCGATGCCTCCTCCTGTCTGGTTGACGCGGTCCCTCCGGATGATCTTGTAGCCGTCCGGGATGGCTATGGCGATGTCGGGCGCTGAGGAGGCGTTCATCCAGGTTTCCGTGAAGAAGGCGACGTCTGGGGCTGTGGTGTCGAGTAGGTTCCAGATCTCGATGGCGTGCCTGTGGACGGAGCGGGTGTTGAGCAGGATGCACTTCAGGTGGGTGCTGCTGGAGTTAGGCTTGGTGGGTGCTGGTGTGGCGTGGGTCCGGTTGCAGGTGAACTTGCAGGAGTGGCAGCTGAAGGGTCCGTGGGTGCGTCTCGTGTGGCTCGGTAGCAGGCCGGGGATCGGCCGGTGTTGAGTGCGTTGAGTTCGGTGGCGTTGTAGGTCCGTCGCGTCGGTTTCCGTTGGTGGGGGCCAGGGGTCTGGGCGCGGGCCAGGCGCGGACGGGCTTACCTTTGGCGCACCTTCGGCGCTCATTCGGTGCTCCCGCTGCGCGCGTCTTCTGCGCGGTCGCTGAGGGGGCGTCATAAGTGAGGAGCCGGGAGGGCGGGTCAGCTGGGTGGCGGGAGCGGGGCGGCCAATGGGCAGGAGGGGGGGCGGAGGCGCCAGAGGGCAGTGGCGGGAAGAAGGTGGCAAGAGCACCCCGGAGGGGGAGGGCAGCCGAAGCGGGGGAGAGGGTAACAGGAGGAGAGGGTGAACAGGCGGCGGGCAGGGGAGGCAACAGGCACACAGCAGGGGTACAGAAAAAAACGGGGTGACAGCAGGCGACAGGGGAACCAGGCACGCAGTGGATGGCAGGCAGGCAGCGGCAAAAACGGAGGTAGCAGGAGAGCGCAGCCGTCAGCAGGGCAGCAGGGCAGGGTGCTGGCAGCAGCAGGCAGGAGCGGCGTAGGTGGGGCGTCCTCGCCTGGGCAGGCTCGTGCGGTCACTGACACATTCGTTTGTATAGGGCAAGTTCCATATTGACTTAATGTATCCTTTACCCAACCTTTCATACTGGCCTGCCTGTATATATTTTTGGCAGAATTGAAACTGGAAAGTAGTTATCGGAATATTTATTATTCCATGTATTATCCATTCAATGACAGGTCGTTCTGACATTTTCAATGGTAATCTCTCAAGTTTTTCAATGCTCAGAATTGTATAGTCAGCACCCTTCTGTGCCAAACTGATTTGTTTATCAGTAAGGTTAAAGATATTAAATAATGACGTTGTGTTGATTAAACGCCAAGGCACATAGCCAGAACGCAGATTTTGTAACGTCCAGCCAAGCTGTACAATAGAACGCAATTGGGACTGACCGTGTTGTAACATCAGTAAGTCTTGCGATATTATATCGATTGCTGAAGACACAATGCTGTCCAGAGAATATATTCTGGAGGACAGAGTCATTAACCCATTGTCCACCACAGAAAGTGATTTTTCCAAATTAATACGGTCAATTTCCCGTATTTTTTCTGCTGTCTCAATTTGAGTTACTTTCCAAACTTCGTTATAAGCTGCATATATAGAGGCCGCTATGAAATGTTTTTGACGCTGTTTGCGTGGTCCCAATATGAAATCACGCAAGTCAGCACCTTCTGTAAGTAAAGTTAGGTGTTGCTTAATTTCAGCCAGTGTGGACGTTTGTAGCCATTGAAGGCAGAGCTTGCCCACGCTGTAGGTGGTTACTATCCCTGGATGTTGTCTTTAAGAATATCTAGGGTCTGGCCTAGTCAATGTGAACCCCTGTTTTTTGTTCAGGAATCTGTCTTGACAGTTATTTGTATCTGTGGGCCAGATCAACCATTTTTTCCATTCAGGATGTGTTCTGTTTTGGTTTAATATATGGTTTACGTCTATCTCATCATCTATAGAGCTATTACTGTTCACTGTTGGCTTTGGAATAGACGGTTTGTTCAAATCTTTGATTTTTGCTAAGCCAAGACAGGTAGTTTGTTGAATAGTGTCATTCAAGAATATAATTTGTTCTGGGATCATGCAGGCTCTAAACAATGATTCTATACCTTGTACTTGCCAATCTCTTGTACCCCAAACAGTTTTTGCTTCAATATTATTGTTCCAGAAATCAAACCCAAATGTATTCATTTGTTCAAAGAATGAATCGGAATATATCAATTTTGTGTTTGTAAGCATGGTCTTCATACCTGTCTTATTTGTCAATTTGAAATAAAATGTTTCTGGATTACTTGTGTTAAACCCTGAAAAGTATGAATATTTATCATAAAATGTTTTTGAGCTGTCTTTTGGAGGAGTAGCACAATGTTCCCATTGGTTATAATTTAAAACATTTCTAGGTTGAGCAGATTTATGTAGATAATGGTTACCATAGTGGTTATAGCAGAACATCTGATCATAATTAGACGAACCCTGCAAATAATCATGTTCTGTAAATTTAGCAGACATCACAAGATCAGACATCATATCATTAATACTTTCAAAGTCCCAATCATCAGCAAATGAGCTCGGTTTTACAAAGTCACTCAATGAGATCTTGAATTGGTGTGGATACTTCAGGATTTCAACCGGACCATAGATTTCATAATCAGTTTTGTCCCATGCTACACCGCCTGGTATAGGATTGGCTGTGAAGTTCACTGAAGAAAGTTCTCTTTTCTCGATGTGTGAAGATGTGTGTGGTTTAAGGACCAAGTTGATTTTCTGGCTTGCTGTGTCCATTTTAGCATATTTTCCTTCAATGAAATGTCCCAAGCATAGTACCATGATGAGCCAAAGAATGAGGATAAATGCACCGAAGACTACCCAAAACTCAATCCATGGAGAAATCAGATAGGTTTCTTTCAGCTGTTGAAAAAGTTCCTTAGCTTTGTCTTTAAAAGTTTTTGTTGATGGCTGTTTCTTTGCTTCACTCAGGTCTTCAGATGAATCATCGAAGTTGATGAAGTAGCCGGATGCTGTTCTGTCAATTGTTCCAATTGTTTTTGGATTTTGCTTTGTTTCATTAGCAAAGTCTGCAGTTACATCATCATAGGTTGTTGTTTCTTGATGAAAAGTTTTAATTTGGGTTTTAAGAGGTTCAAGTTCCATTGCTTTGTTGCATAGTCCTTGTTGATTCACTGTAGTTTTTCCAAATGTGATCAGTCTTCCAGTTTGAGCCTCTGTATTCGTAGCAAACATTGGTGTTCTGCTACTTCTTGGGAGTCCACTTGGCCTACTGTTTGTTATCGGCCACATGATTGTGGTTTAACCAGGTCGATCGATACAACTCGGTTCTCCTTTTTACCAGCAAGGGGCGGTAGTACTACTGATCTTGTCCCGTTGATAGACAAGACAGGAACTGCTTTTCTGTAAGAAGGCCCAAATTCCTTCTTTACCGCGATCTTCTCTCTGACTAGATCCCCGACTTTTGGAATCCAGACAGGCCTTGCTGGGACAGGTGGTTTCTCTTCAGTGGTTGTTGGCTGTTGTTTCAACTTTATGTTGCTCAGGTCTTTTCTTGTTTCATTTAAGTCCTGTAAAATAGCCAAACGATCTTTGATATCAAAGCTTTTGTCTTTAACCACTGAAGTCTGACTATCAAGATCTTGGATCATCATTCTAGTCCCGAACAATAGTTCGTACGGACTGAACCCTTTCAGAGAATTCCTTGGCAGGTTATTTAGACTACGTTGGACACTTAATAAATGTTTGACCCACCCAGCACCCGAACCTAATACCTTTTCCGTTATAGATTGCTTTATGTCTTGGTTTTTTCTCTACACCATCCCGTATCCCTCAGGAAGGAAGTGAGAAGAGTCCCGCTATGCTATGCTCATTTGGTCATGCTTCTCTTTAAGCCTGAGGGCTAAAGGGAACACATTATTCAAAACGTAGCATGCTCCTAGCGTATATGCCATTATAGACTTGCAAATCCTTGTATAACAGTCCAGGCGTCAGCCGAGCGCTGGGGTCTACATCATAAGTGAAAATTAGTCTTTTTATGTTAATATAACGCTTTTTCGTGATGGGTACTTTCTTATTGTTGTTGTTTTTCTGGAGCGAAGTGCCATGGCAATAGTCCTCCTCGCTCGCCACTGCGATCTCTATTGCAGTCTGGGCAGTTTTTTACAAAAATTTGATGATGCAGGCTCATGCTTGGCCACCAGTACACTGATTGCAATTCTTCCAGAGAATCTTTTAGCTTAAAGTGTCTGAGACCCTCACCCATATGTGCGTCTGCTATTAACAAGCCTCTCCTGTCCGTGTTTGGAATTACTCTATCCCCCACTCCAGGTATTCGAGCAAAAGGGACTGAGTTTGCATCGATTATGTATGTATAATTGAGTGGATAATTGATCGGTAGCGCCGAGCAGTCGCCTTTTGATGACGTTTTCACCGCCATCACAGTTTCACCGTCAATGTGTTTTACTGTACGCTTTTTTGTAGCTACGGAAGCCGGTTTAGTTGCTCCCGCTGTGGCTGTCTCAGCCAATGAATTCCCTGCAACGTGAACGCCATCACGCTGATGACTCAGTGAATGTATCACGTGAGTTTTTGGTAGTTCTTTCTTTAAAAGAACTAATTGTTCCCAAAGTGCTTTCTGCTTTATTGTGGCACCTGTGTCATCTTTGTAACCGTTTTGAATCCATTTCTGCAAATCGTTATTGTATGATTTGACGCAGTAATACGAATCGCACACAATAAGTGTCGGGAATTCGCGATCGGCATTATCTAGCGCCATTTTTAATGAAATTATTTCAGTTTGTTGTTCTGAATTATTTTCCACTGAGTGTGTTTTTGTAAGTAGAGGTCTTAATTTACCTCCGCGCCACACTTCTTTTACAATTTCGCATGTGGCGTTGTAAGCCAGCTCTCCCCAAACTGAGGGTTGAGCATGCCCGTCTGTATATATTACACAGGCGTACTGTCGTAAAGGCAGAATGTCGATTGGCAGAGGGTATTCTCTCTCATATTCTAGATATTTTAATTCTTTCATTTCTGGGTCAAAATAGTATTTTACTTTGTCTGTAGCAACAGAATTTACCCATTGTATCCATTCTGGATTTAGTGCAGTTGTCGGTAAATTACATGGTGTTGTTAATGCCTCAAAAGCTGATTCTGCTGTTCTGACTGTAACCTGTCTACCGTCTGCTTGGTATTTTTCTTTTGCTACAGCTGTTTGAACCACTTGAACAATATTTTCTTTAATGCTGAACCTTTTTTCAGCTTCTGTGTACAAATGTGATTTGTATGCTGTTGGTACCTTCTCTCCCTCATTAGAGGTCAGGTATGTGAATCCGCATCTTCCTGGGATGACTCGAATCACAAGGTTGCGTGTGTTGTCACGTGTTTGTAGTTTTGTTTTAACTAACATCTGTTTGTAAAGATCTCAAAATTTCTGTGTGTTTTTGAGTCCAATTGATTCTTTTAAGATCTGGTTTTATTAGATCATAGAGAGGTTTAATTCCCTCTGCATAATTTATAATGTAAGTTCTTCCGAAGTTTAGGAAGCCTAGAATTGATTGTAAGTTTTTCAGTGTTCTAGGTGCTTGGATTACAGCACATTTCTCTAGGAAATTGTCGGCCAGGCTTTTGCCTTCACTTGATAGTTCATATCCTAAAAACAGGACTGTTAGATGGGCAATTCTTGACTTTTTAAAGTTGAATTTGTAACCCTCTGCTGCGAACCCAAGTATTATGGTGTTCACTCTCTTCAAGTGAGTATCCAAGTCATCGTCTGTTAGATAGATGTCGTCGACAGATAATGCCTCGTCATCATATGTTTGTAGTAATTCTGTTACTCTCGCTGAGAATAATCCTGGGCTGTTTTTGAACCCCTGGGGCAAACGACAGAATTTTTTTTTGCGTGCCATTTATTGAGAACGCCGTCAAATATCTGCTCTCTGGTGCTATATTTTGACAAAAGAATCCATTAGAAATGTCTAAGGTTGTTTTGTATTTTTTGCGCACTATGTTATTCATTAGTGCAGCACTATGCGAGTTTTGTACCGCAAATGTTTTGCAACATGAGTTAAGGTGTCTGTAGTCCAAAACAAGACGATATGAATTGTCTGGCTTGGAGACAGGAAACAAAGGGTTGTTCATTTGTGAGGTGCAAGTTTCAATCACCCACTGGTATTCAAGTTGATCTAGGATCTCTTTTACCTGTTTTTTAGCTTCTTGCTTAATCGGGTACTGCCTCTGTGCAGTAGGTTGTGATTTTAACTGGATTTTGTGAGGAGGAGAGTCCTCATCCCATCCCACATGATTTTTATATAAGGCAGGGGCTTGAGCTACTGCCCACTTTCTTGCAAGTGTATATTTTTTATGAATTGGAATATGGTTTGAGAAGGCAGGCATAATTATTTCTTCGCCATGTGGGCACTCCCTGACAAACTCTGGAGGCCAGTCTCGTTCAGCTAGAAGGATGTCATAGCCCTTGGAGAGATGATCCCAAAATAGACCCCTTATTTTTCTAGTCTTATCCCCTTCTATACGCAATGTTATTTCATATATTTTATGAGGTTTGCTAACTCTGGTATCTGCAGTTTTCACCTGAATGTATTCATTCGTGTCCACTGTCTCCAGATGATTCATAAGGACTTTGCGAGCTATGCTCACTTCTGCTGCGCTGTCTAGCATTGTCTGAGCCCATTCTCCGTTTTTCAGCTGTGTCCTCAGTATTCTCGGCATTGTTGATTACTTTAATACTGGCTACCTTCTTTTTTGGAAATTGTAATTTTTTATTCTGATGAGCAGGTTCTTTGTCTTTGGACTTGACGTGCTCTTCCCTGTGTTCTGATCGTCCTCTTCTTTCCGATTTCTGCGAGGAAGTCTGAAAAGATTGAGAGGGACGTGTATCAATATCTTGATATCTATCAGTTTTTTTTATATTTTCCCTATTTCTAAGGTTGTATTTTTTCACAGAGGGCTCCCTTTGGGGAGACTTGCATCCTTGATCAGGAGATCTTTCTCTCCGCCGAGGAGACCTTCCTCTGGACTGGAATCTTTTTTCTTTAGGATTGGATTGTTTATTTCCATCCCAGCTCTTTTTTTGATTGTTTAAATTATTTTTTATAAATACCTTTTCAGGACTTTCAACTAGTTGGGGTTTCACTGGTATTCCACCCAAACTATCTCTTCCTAGTTCTTCATAGGATTTTTCTATGATTCTGGCAATTTCAGATGGTTGGTCTGCTATATTTGTCTCTTTTAACCTCTGGCGAATCGCCACATTTGCTGCTTCTCCCTTTATGTTGGCTAATAATATTGCAGAGACCTGCTTGAAATCTTTCAGTAGTTTCATACCGAGAGTTAAAGCGGGTTCTGGACCGTATTCATCTTGAATCTGTTTTAGCACATCTGGTATTACTGACATGGATGGTACACCATGTGTTTTTGTGTAAATGGAGGCAAAGACTGTTCCCCAAGTGTCACAGTCCTCCACATGTGGTGCGATTCCCATTGGGAGACAGATAGTCAGAATCCTATGTTTCTCAACAGGGGTGGTATCTGGAAACACCGCCTCTATTTGAGTGATTTTTTGTGCTAGCCAGAAAGGAATTTGTTCCCGTTTTGCGGGTACTTTACCTAGACAGGACTGTATGTTCTGAGGTGTAATTTTATTTGTGTTCCCCTGATGATTGGTCAGCTGTGGAATTTTAATAGCTGGTTGGATTGTTGAAGTCCGCATTACATATTGGACTAATTGTCTATGTATTTTTATTAATTGTTTTAGCTGTGCTAAAAGCTCTGGTGCAGGCATTTCTTCAGTGTCTGGATGTGGTGTATATCCGGCTAGGACCGGCCACGTTGCTCCTGGTCTACCTAGTGGACCGAGCCTGGTGATGTGATTATTATGTTTTAGGGCTCCATGAAACAAGAGCAGGTGCTCTTGGAATTTGAGTGGTATTTCCACTTCCTCGAAAGGAGTGTACTCACTAGGAGGTTCCTCTATTTTGTAATAGTGGAAGTCCTTTGTTACAGCGTTTGCTGCTGGAAAGTTTATCCATGAATAGAATACCTCTGTCTGCCGATATTCGTGTGCCTCAATTACGAATATGACTGTACCACCTCTTGGTGTCAGTCCATTTTCTATAAGTTTTAGGGTTATAGATTTCCTTATGTTGACCGGGATGAGTATTGCATCTGGGTCATTTTCCAGCAGAGTATTGTCTGCTACTAGGAGTTCAGCTGCTAGTCTAACTGTCTCCCTTTCTTCTTCACTTTCTGTCATTTTACTGACAGGAAGGTTATTCTGTTTGTTTGCAGATCAGGTTTCTATGGAAACAAAGATTAGATGCACAATATTTTGGAACAGTGTATCCTTCAACGTTGAATTAACCAAGAACCATACATAGGAGTCTCCTCCTGCGAGGTTTGGCGGATATGACCTTTCACCCACTCCAGACGTCTTTGGAGTATTATGGGAAAAAAAGGGGTTCTGTGTGAAAAAGCACGACTGAGTTACTCTAATGTCTTGCGTTAGTTTTATCGCCTATCCAAACGTTTGGGCGCCATGTAGTGTAGTTCCTATTATCCCAATAGGCTCTGCGCATTGGAATAATATCTTCAATAGTATAGACCTAGGGCAGAGGTTAACTAGGTCTTCTACCGACGATATTAGACTTAAAGTTTTGTGTTTGTGCCAGCTAGCTCAGAGTTCACTAGAAACTTTCTCGAATAGGCAAGGAGGATTTTAACCTCCCTGGATAGACAAGAAGGGATTTAGTTTCTGACAACCATAGAACATGACAACTTTGCTCTCCCCTAATCAAGAGTGTATCTCTAGAGTCGTGTGAAAACAAAAGACAACTTATTTTACTCAGTCAGTTCAGTGCATTCTTAGTTTCACCAGATTGTAGAGAAAAGGAAGAGACGGGCGTGTTCAATAAAACATGTTATTTATTGATCAGTCTCTTTTCTCATACAAGAGAAATGAATCGCTATTATTGCAATACTTGTAGTTAAGTAAAGTGCATACAGTAAAGACAGAATTATAAAATAATACTGTAAAAGCATTGATATGGTTTCTGAGCCATATGATACTTTAAAATGGATAAAATATATACATACATATATACATTTGACTTATCGTACTCAACTGGTGCTTTTAACCACGCCTACCCCAGTGTACCTGACCTAAGCCTAATACGTGGGCGGGAGTAGATAAGTAGCAGTTTAAGTTAAGTTTGTTTGCCAAGGGACTGATTCGAGAATTCTCTGCAAGGGGTTATTCAGTTCTGTACCTGAGATCTAGAATGATGGAGGGCTGGTATCTCTTATCCCGGGTCTTGATATTCCAGCTGCCTGCGAGTGCTGCTTGGAAGCGCCGGAGCTGGATTTCTCAGCAGGAGAAAGGCAGCGTCTCGTTCTCAGCGCGTCAGGAAGGCGGGGCAGCGCCTGTGGGCTTCGCTCTCTGCTGGGCTCCTCAGCACGTCTCGCTGCTCCGATCTCGTCACCACCGCATGTGTTTGCTTAAGGCAATGTCGGTAATATTTATACCTGAAAGGTGCCGAGATTGACGTAAGGATGGACATATATACGTCAATAAGGATGTCATATGAACGGGCTCGTTCGCACATTCTTTTGCTGAAGTTCTCGGTGAAATCAAAACAATGGTTATGGGAATTTCCCAGGTCGCTGTAGGTTTGATTTGTTTTGAGAACTCCGTATGCCTTATCAGGGGCTGGAGGAATATCGCTTGTCTAATTAGATGGCATGCGTTATGACCTAATCAGATAACGCGCTTCTGTGCCGTGGTGTGGCTTAATCAGATAACGGTTTTTGCACCGTTAGATGGCTGCTAGTTAATTATTAACCAGACCAGGGTCAGGAATAGGGGAATCGATACAGTACCTATAGGAATACATCACACCTAGTTTAACTTCTAGTGGCAGATGGCCACTTTGACCGCTCTCTCCTACCTTGAACGAGCTGATTGTTTCAAACAGTGGTAGTGTCGCGAAGGTGAAGTCGAGATGGGAAGAAGAGCTTGAGGTGAAATATGTTGGTGCTGGTGGTGTGTCCTCTGCGAATCGTCCATTAAGTGCTGTCAAGTTTAGCTGCTCGAGATCTTTCAATAGTTGATTTTAACGTTTTGTTAGTTTGTTTGGAAAGGGAATGGATTGGTTTGGAATTCGCCATGCGATGTCCATTTCCTGTGTCATTTCGTCAACTGATTTCTCTCCAAAAAGGAGAAGGTTAAAGTCACCTGCCACGAGTATGTTCTCCATTTGCCTGTCCTCCATGAGTCTTACGAGTTCCCTAGCCCCTGTTTCTCTGTGCTTCGGGTGGATGTATTCGTTTAGAACGTATAATGGTTGAGTAACCTGTTTATTTATGGTTGTTTTGGCTAGTGCCTGCATCGCACTAGGGGAAGTGATTTTGACGTTAATTTCTTCCATTGTTCCGATGGTTGATATTGAGGCGAGTGACGCCAGGCCTCCTGAGCTGTGACCATAGGCAGAGCTTCTGATTGCCGGATGGGTTTGAGTTGAGTAGCCTTGTAGGGGTATTTCGTTCTCTTCCCAGGTTTCCTGGAGTAAGATCATATCAAATGATTTTAAGTAGTTTGATGTTTCTGGATCCTCCAGTTTATCAGAGAGACCGTTGATGTTCCAAATACATATTTTGATTTTGGGTGTTTCAGCTGTCATGAGGGTCTGCGCTGGTGCTCTTTGTCAGTTAGTGTCTCCTGCGGTTATTGTCTGCCGTATTATTGTCCTGTTTGAGTCAAGTTGCTGAATTGTTAAGTGTTGTAGATGTGGTGGATTGCTATCGGGTCCTGGGGAGTACCTGCGTACTCCTTTCAGTATTGATTTGACTATTTGGGAGCCTTCTTGTTTTCTTTCTTCTAGGAGCGGGGTGGGATAGGCTGGCCTTTTTCCTGCTTTGAGCTTTATTCCCCACTGGGCGAATCTAAGTGTTTCCCCCAGGATTAAGTCTGCTAGGTCGTTTATTTTCCATATGGTCTTTGTTGTATCGTGGCCTTGTAGGTCAGATGAGGGATGAAATTAGATTGCGAACAAATCTGTTGTGTTGATGTTTTTTAGTTTTTCGATTGAGTGGATAAGCCTTAAAATGTTGCCCCTGTTTAGGGTGTCCACTCTTCCTCTAGATTTGAATTCTGGAATAGAGAGAATAATGTCTGACTCTTTTTTTCCCAGGGGACAGTATTTGCGATGTATGTTTGACTCGTTTTGGTTCGCCCTGTGTAGGGGTTGGGTTTTGGTTGTTATGGTACAGCATTTTATACTCGCTCCCTGAAGATGCTCTTTTGGCTGTGTGTTAACGGAATGGAATGAATGGCTTTATTTCGATATATAAAATATCATAAAAGCAGAAATACAACATATACATTTTTTTAAAAAAAACAATCACATTCTGTTTATACAATGGAAAGACATAAAAGCAGATAATACAAGCATTGAATAGCCAGGGAAAGCCTATTCAAGCGGATTAACCATAACCATTTTAAAAATGTGGGCACCCCGCAAACAACTAAAGAGCGTGTGTCAGATTTTAAAATGCGGACCGCCTCTCTATGCTGCCGGGTACCTAATAGTCTACATAGGGGTTTAAGCCATCTCCTCCGCGGCAATGCATATGCTGGGCACTCAAAGAAGATGTGAGCGACCGATTCTATGCGGGTTGGACAAGTCACACAAAAGGGGGAGGACAAGTGAGATTGCCAATGGGCAGTGAATTCACCTATGGGTAGTGACACCACTCTGAATTTAAAATACAGGGCTCTATCTATTGAATTAGAAATAATATCAAGATAGGGTTCGTATGCCACCACATCCTTCATTATCAAGAATTCATCAGTAGATTTACAATGGTTCACATCAGTGGAGATTTTACAATGGACCCAACTCCAGTAGAGTTTCTTTAGAGCAGCCTTGGGGGTGCGGTCCTGGCTTCCCACGCGTCCCCAAGGCCCAAGGCTCCTAGCAGCCATTTAACATCCCTCAGCCACTTGACCTTGGACCAACCCTCCAAAGACATGACCTCATCCAAGGCCTCTGCATATGAGATCAACTCGGGCACTCACCGCAGACGCGCCCAAAGCAATAAAGGGCGAATTCGGGCTTGGTCCCTAATCGATCTGCAACCCAAATCCATTGACACGGGTACTGATGGTGTGCTCTGCGGGAGGGCCATCAGATCTTTCAAAAAGTTCTCTCTGAACTGGCTAGCACATCAAGATTACACATACCCCACAATTCCCCCCTGTACAAGGCGGCGCTAACCCCTCTAGCTTTATAGATCTCCAAAACTGGGGCAATAGGCTTGAATGTAGAAAGACGTTGCTCCTTAAGTAGTACACCGCCCACCCTTTTGTGGCTCAATAGCATCTTTTGAATGTGTGAATTCCAGTGCATTGAGTCCGAGAGACGGATGCCTAAATAGTCAAATTCAGACACCCTCTCCAGGGGCACGGAATTCAGCACCGGGGGGCGGGCCATTTTTTTAGGCGGGTTCATAACAAGGAACTTTGTTTTATTGGAGTTAATTATCAAGCCCCGTTGTAAGCAGAACTCCTGTTAGCTGTTTAGGAGACTCTGCAGGCCCACAGGAGTCTTGGAAATGAGCAGGGTATCATCCGCAAAGAGCAGAGTGGGGATGCGCTTGCCCGCCAGGGAGGGTGCATCTGCAGGGTGTTTGAGCAGGTGCTCCACCACTCCATTCACATAGAGTGAAAAAAGAGTGGGGGCAAGCACACAACTCTGACGGACACCCCTTTCAACCGGAATCCTATCAGTTTTTTCGCCTTGCCTGCCCCACCGCACCTGTGCAAAATTATCAGCGTGAAGCCTGATTAAGAGGGACAGGATATACGGGGGCAGGCCCATCTCAGACAGAACTCTCCGCAACCCCTCCCGTGGTACTAGGTCAAAGGCAGTTTTCAGATCTATAAAGGCCAGGTAAAGGCTGCCCTTGCCCAGCACCACCACCTTCCAGTAGATAAGAACCAGTCTGAAGGCCTGTTCAATGGTCCCTGTACCCATGCGAAATCCGGCCTGGAGATCCGATAAGATGTTATTCTCATCTATCCACTGGAGGACCCTTCCCAGAATTACTTTGCAAGCTACCTTTTGGGTTGTGTCAATTAAACTTATGGGCCTGTAGTTGGCTGGGTCGTCCCAGCTCCCCCTCTTGAATATCGGGACGACTTCCGCCCCTTTCCAGGATTGTGGGACAGGTGCACCATTATTAATAGCGTTTAACAAGGATGAGATCAGCTTCCCCCATTCCTGTTTGTTTACGCGTAATAAGTCGCCCGGTATCCCATCAGGTCCGGCTGCTTTGAGGGGCACCAGCGATTTTATTACGCTTTCAACCTCTCTTGGGGTGAACAGGTCAGTCCCCCGGGCAATGGGCAAATGAAAGACTACTGTTAGTAGGCACCTGTGTGTTCCCCTCCGCACAGGTATAGAGGGACTGGAAGTGGTTGTACCAATCGTGAGCTGGGATATTACACGTAATGAGGGTGCAGTCTGGACGGTTCCTTAACCTAATCAGATTCCAGAACCCTCTCGCATCTCTACCTTGACTAGCTGCCAATAAGTCGGTCCAATACCTGTCTTCCCAATCTTTCTTTGCTGCGTCAGTAGTCTGTTTATACTCCTTCCTAGCAAGCCTAATCTCCACTGGGGATTTACCTTTAACAGCTGAGAGCAAGGCAGATTTAGTCTCCCTGCATTTCTTATAAACCAACCTGGTTGGTTCTTAGTGCTGTTAGCACCACCCGCTGAGGAGTTTGTATTTTGGAGCATAAAAAGATTGCCCAAGGCCTTGATTGTATTACAGAAGAGGCCTGAGACTTCGCTATTCATCAAGGTAGAGGAATCCAGAGTGGACAGAGAAGCTACTAGAATTGCCCCCATGGCCATCATTTTCTCCTCGTCCATAGCTACTTTGTTCCATTTCAGCCGCCTCCCACAGTTGGAGGTGTGCACTTCTGGAGTAGGAACCAAATTAAGCTGCGATTGCACTCCCTGTTCCCCGCCCCACAAGGGGAGCAGAGCCAATGAAAGAGGGTTATGATCACTATCGACTGAAGTGAGGACTACCATGTCGTGCAGAAAAGACCAGAGCCCAAAGTCGAGGAGAATGTAGTCTATTCTCCTCGCATGATTTGGCCTGTTGTAAGTATGGGCTCCGGAGGGATCGGAGAACGTCCTCCCATTCGCTGCCCTCAGGCCAAATTCCAAGGCCAGGGAGTTGAGTTGTACGACCCGTTGGGACCATTTCCAAATGGGCGGGATGGTTAAAACGGGTATACCTCTCTTGGCATCTTCATCAGCAGTGTCCAAAATGTCCTCCGTCGCCAGGGGCTCAAACGTGCAGTTAAAGTCCCCAGCAACCAGGACATGTGATCTGTTAGGGCACTGCCTAAGGAGAATCTCCAGGCCTGCGATTGTTGGCGACAAGGAGCCTCCCTTGGTGCCCCTGGCATAGGTGTTAAAAATGTCCAGGGTAAGCCCTCCCCTAGGCCCTTTGAGTGAGATTCTGAGCAAGTCGGGCGAATTAGTCTCTTGCTGCACAATTTGGCACCCAAGAGTAACATCAACCCATATGAGGAGGCCTCCTGAGGGGCGGCCCTTCCCTGAAGATGGGGAGACTGCTGGTTTAAAGAATGACATGTATCCCACCTTATGGCAGGGCTCCTTACTCCAGGTTTCTTGGAATATGCAGATAGAGTAACCCTCTATCAAGGAATTCCAGTCAGGTATGTCCAGCTTTCTTGCGATACATGCGACATTCCAACTAAGAATCCTGAGCACAGATGCCTCCCCAGCCAGGCCCCCTCGAAGCTCAGTCCCTAGGTCGCCCACCCTCCCTGAGGTAGCTACAGGTGGGCCCTCCCTCGCGGGCCCTCTGTTGCAGATTGTACAAGAGGCGGGTGCTAGATCCAGTAACTGCCTAGGGCTGAGGTTTATGGAAGTCGGTGTACTACCTAAATCGACCTGAGGAAGAGTGTTTAGGCTGGTCACTTCGCACAATGGCGCTGTTGGAGTAGTAACAGGAAGATCATTAGACAGAGGGTCCTTGTTACATGTCTCCACCCTATGGATGACTAACTGTCTCTGCTTATCCAAACCCTTAGGGCTACACAGGGCCCGTCCACTTGTGCCGACCATTCCAGCCTTAAATGGACAGGGTCGTGCAAGGCCCGAACTGGGTCTCATCACCTGGAAGGATTGGTCTGCACTTGCCTGGAGTCAGTCGACTCCCTCGAGGCCTGAGAGGGACGGGAACCGATTGAATAATGAGGGGAATTGCAAGAAATGAGTCGCCCTATCAGGAGGAGGCCCTCTTGAGTTGCTACTCCATAGAGGCCCATGTGAATAGCGGGAGGGAACACTACTACTTTGGGGTAGAAGTAGGAAAGACCTAGCGTTTGAACCTCTCCCACTCTTCCAAATCGGGGTTCTCTTCGAATAAAATCCACCACCCATGGGTCTCTGAAATTTATAATGACGCAGTCGCCCTCCAAGTCCTTAGGGCAGTGTCCCACCCATCCACCTCTCCTAACATTTAAAATCTCTGTTTTGGACTGGTGGGGGAGAGCTCTGTTCTTGTTTAGCCAAAAAGTAACTTTATTCTTTAAGTCCCTGAAAGATTCTGCTTTCCCCTCCCCAATAGGTGTAACTCTCGTCAAAATGATAGTATAGGGGGCGGACTCGGGGGGTAGGTTGACACACGGCAATCTCTGCTTAGCAAAGTCGTTGCCCTGCAGTCCCTTCATCGAGGACTGTATGTTGTTAGCCTGTGCAATGGGGGCTGGCTTCACCCGCAGTGCCGCACCTTCCTTGGATGGCCTGCCCTTGGCAGACTTCAGGTGGTTATTATCCTCAGAGGGTTTCCCCCTTTGTGGGTGTTCTAACAATACGGTCGGAAGGTTGTTAGCGGCAGCGCTTGCGTCCAGCCTCGATATAACACAAGACCCCTTTGGCTGGCGATCTACGGGCTTCACCATTGTGTTTTCGGAGACTTTTACTAATTTATCCAGCGTAATCGAATTGGCTGTAGCCAAATTCTCTAGCTGGTCGAATTTAGAGTTTATCAACCTCGTGCGTTCCAAAAGGGGTAGCATCAGGGATTTAATAAGAATTTCTATCTTGCCCAAAAGCTCATCATCCTTGCTATGAGTCAGACACTGGACATATGGAACTGTAGGGACCGTGTTGGAAGTTAATAAGCTAGATGGAACAGAAGGGGGGGGGGGGGGGACTATGTTTTTTTTTTTTTAGATCTTTGCGTCTCCCCCTTGCTGTAAAGTGTCCCCTCTTTTCCTTTTGCTTCATTTGGGATTTGTTTAGTCCCCCTCAGTTAAAGGTCCAGATGGAGGGCTAGATGGTTTGGGTGATACAGGTGATACACCCGTGCCATCTTGTGAGCTGTTAGGGGAAGAACAGATTGTAGAATCGTTATCTGGCCTGCCACCCTCTGCATCCAGTTTCGCAAGCGCCAAAGCAGGACTTAATTGGTGATTTTCGATCAAAGCTGGGTAGCTCGAGAGTGGGGGGGATGCTGCGGACCCAATTTTGCCCAGAGACGAACGCTTACCCGATATAAGATCGATGGATAAGCGTTTCTCGGCAAAGGCAATTTCCTTTTCGTGAATACCTGTAGCCCGCTTAAAAAAGTGATCAAGGGTTCCGGATACCACCCCGCTTTTGGTAGAAACATGTACAGTTCGTTCTTTCCCAGAGCGTAGGGACATGGTTGCTACAAGGCACAAATTTAAACACCGCAAAGGTTTAGTCTTTCTTGGAAGGGTAATAAAAGTGTCCTGTACCCCCTATGGCACAAAGATCATGCAACGTAGTCCTTACTTCAGATGAAAGATGGGGGGCCCGGCCCGTCCACGTATAGCCACGGATGGCCACAGACGGTCCCGCCATTGTCCCGGGCTTCTCCCGGGACGCTCCCGCGCGCTCCCACGCAGCGGCTAACAAAGGGCACTAAATAGGGTGGATAGCGTCCTGAGGGCGGGGCGACCAGGGAGAGCGGACCAGGTTTAGCCCGTCAGTGGGCCAGGGGCTCCTGGTAGTTGGAGTCCCTGCAGCACCGCTCGCAGCCCTGTCGCGGTCCTCACGAAGCCTCCCACAGTCCTTGGCACCTTCAGCCTTGGGGTATTAACACTCCCCCTCAATGAATGACGAAGCGGCGAGCAGCAGTGTAGGGAGAATTCAAAATTCAAAATCAAGGTGCAGGCTCCCAGGCACGGGCTCCACTCGGCACAAAAGTTCAGTGTCCCACACGAGGGAAGGAGGCAGGGATTTTTAACACGATCAGGTGTCCTGAGGGCGGGGCGACCAGGGAGAGCGGACCAGGTGTAGCCCGTCAGTCGGCCAGGGGCTCCTGGTAGTTGGAGTCCCTGCAGCACCGCTCGCAGCCCTGTCGCGGTCCTCACGAAGCCTCCCACAGTCCTTGGCACCTTCAGCCTTGGGGTATTAACACTCCCCCTCAATGAATGACGAAGGGGCACCCGCGGAGCGGGTGCGGCAAGCAGCAGCGTAGGGAGAATTCAAATTCAAAATCAAGGTGCAGGCTCCCAGGCACGGGCTCCACTCGGCACAAAAGTTCAGTGTCCCACACGAGTGGAGGAGGCAGGAATTTTTAACACGATCAGGTGTCCTGAGGGCGGGGCGACCAGGGAGAGCGGACCAGGTGTAGCCCATCAGTCGGCCAGGGGCTCCTGGTAGTTGGAGTCCCTGCAGCACCGCTCGCAGCCCAGTCGCGGTCCTCACGAAGCCTCCCACAGTCCTTGGCACCTTCAGCCTTGGGGTATTAACACTCCCCCTCAATGAATGACGAAGCGGCACCCTCGGAGCGGGCGCGGCGAGCAGCAGTGTAGGGAGAATTCATAATTCAAAATCAAGGTGCAGGCTCCCAGGCACGGGCTCCACTCGGCATAAAAGTTCAGTGTCCCACACGAGTGAAGGATGCAGGGATTTTTAACACGATCAGGTGTCCTGAGGGCGGGGCGACCAGGGAGAGCGGACCAGGTGTAGCCCGTCAGTCGGCATGGGGCTCCTGGTAGTTGGAGTCCCTGCAGCACCGCTCGCAGCCCTGTCGCGGTCCTCACGAAGCCTCCCACAGTCCTTGGCACCTTCAGCCTTGGGGTATTAACACTCCCCCTCAATGAATGACGAAGCGGAACCCGCGGAGCGGGTGCGGCGAGCAGCAGCGTAGGGAGAATTCAAAATTCAAAATCAAGGTACAGGCTCCCAGGCACGGGCTCCACTCGGCACAAAAGTTCAGTGCTAACTGATTTAGTGGTGCTTAGTTTCCCCGTGTTCATCATTGGTTCATGAGTGATGGCCTCAGTACTATTGCTGACGCTTTTTTTTTAGAAGGTCGGTGGTTGTGACCTCTATGTTGGCTTTGACAGACTCTACTTAGGCCTGCACTGTGGCCTCCGTGACAGGTTGTATTATTACTGCTGGTGGGCTGCCTTCGAGAGAACAATTTTTACTTTATCTTTCGTTTGCCAATTCAAGTAAGTTGCTAAGTGGTAAGTTGTTGGCATGACCGAGGGGCTTCTGCTCTGTCTGTTTGCTTGTTTTCTCTTTGGTGGGTATCGGTGTGCCTGTCTTTGCTACAATTGATATCTTTGCTGCTGTTGAGTTTTTGTGTGGAGGTGATGGCTCTGTGCCTTCCATGTGGTTCTTAGTGGCTCCTGATTGCTCCTTGCCCCATGATGTAATTAGTTGCTGATTCTCATCAGTACAGTCTGCCCCTGCTGACTTTCCGTTCCTGCCCTTTCTTCTTTGTTTGCTGCGTGCACGCGCATTCGTTTGGCTCGCTAGGTCACCCCTTTGTTTGTTTGAGATGTTTTGAGGGGGCTCTTCTAATGAAACTCTGGGTTTTGGTAGTTGGACCCCTTGCTTGATGACTACGTTGTTGTCGTTGAAAGTTCCTAGTGGCCTTTTGCTGGGGGTTGATCTACCGGGCCTTGCCTCTGTTGTGGGGAGCATTGTTATATTGAAGTCCCCCAAGAGGTTTCCCAACATCGTGGGGAGTGTGGATAGTTTGTCAATTATTGGAGAGCAGACGCAGTCTATTCTTTCTATTTGAGATAATTTTGCTGCCTCTTGTCCTCTTTTTTTGAGGCCATTAATGTCTGAGTGTTTTCTTTCTATCCCCGTGGTGGCCTCTGCTAGCGTTTGCAGGACTGTCAGCTGTAGATGTAATTTGTCAGATTGGTACTGTAGTGCTGTTGATAACAGCTGAATTGTGTTAAGTAAGGTTGCCCAAAAGATTTCAGTGGGGCCTCTGGTCCCCTCAGTGGGCTGGTAGGAGCACTCTTCGCTGATGCTGTTTGTAGGTGGCTTAACGTTGTACGATGCCACTAAGTCGTCCCATTCTTGTGATGCCAAGAAGGACATGTCCATGTCTGAAGAACATAAGTCCCCTTGTGCCGAGTGTGGGGAGAAGTTTTACAGGGTCGGTTTTCGTTTCTTGCTTCTCAGCTGCCGGAGTATCGCCTTGGGTCGTCAGTTCCGCACGTGGGTGGTTTGTATGTGCGTAGGGTGATGTGGTCTCTTGGTCGTTTTTGACCTGTGGGTGCTGGTTGGGCGGGGGGAGGGTGAGGAATAGCTTGCCTCTTATAGTGTTGATACTATGGTGCGCCCGGAGCCCTTCTGATTCAAGTTTACTCGGTTTATCCATCTCAGGCGCTGGCCCCTTTGGGTTTGTTTCCTGGTTACCTGCGCCTGTTGGTGGAGTCATTTGGCTGGTGTCTCCCTCTGTTGGTTTTGGACTTCCAGCTACTTGCGCCCATTGTACTTCAGCCTCAATAGTGCTTCTTGTTTGGGCCAAGGTCTCCATTGGAGTTGGGAACGTGTGTATTTCTGCCACTATATGATTTGATGTTTGAAGCAAAGAGCTGTTTACGCCAGCGGGGTGCAGTGGGGATTGTAGGCCAGTTATGAAGTCGTTGGTTGAGTAGATTGCTTTACCTGGATCTTTTAGAAAGGTAAATTTCGTATAGATTTTTGGTTGGTAATATTTTTTTACATTCCTTGAATGCTGGCCTTCTATGTTGATTAGGTCTCGGTAGTTTTTCCTTTTGTCGCTTCTAGGCGTATGTTTTAGCTCTTTTGCGTTACTTTGCTCTGTTTTCGGTGTTGGGCATTGTCCTTCGCCTGTTGGCGGGCTTTCGTTTGAGTAGTTTTTTGTGTCATTGAATTAACTTTTTTGTGAGATGATGTTATTACTGTCCTTGATGCTGTTTGTTCTCAGGTTGCCTTTTTCTGGGGTCTCTAGACTAGTGACTGGATCGTTTCTTTTCCGTTTGGGTGGTGGCCTTGTTAAAGGTCTTCTTTCTCTTCCTGATCGCACTTGGGGCCATATGTATCTAGCCTTTTTGGATTCGCAAAGGCGGGAATTCGGCGAATTCCGGCCTTTGCGAATCGCAAAAGGCTGTTTAGCATTTTTTGCTATGTATGTACAAAGCGCATCATAAGGAATCTCAAAAATGTGCGATTCCTTTGTTTGCTATAGCATTTAAGCTTAAATGCTATGTATGATGCAATTTTCAATAGCGATTTTAAATTAAGAAATCGCAATTTACCACCAACTTTCAATTGATGGTAATTTGCGATTTCTTTTAAAAATACACAAATTGGCATGTTTGAATGTGGCATGTGACGCACATACATGCCCATAGGGCATGTATGTGCGCCATATGCACACACATGCTGATTTCAGGGGTGCAGCAGGGTGTCCTTGAGACACCCCTGCACCCTTGAGATCGATCTCATTTTGCGATTAGCAAATTGCGAATCGCAAAATGAAATGCATTTCACAATCATTCCCATGGGCCTCCTGGCCCATAGGAATGAATGGGAAATTATTCCTTATTTGCGAATTCGCAAATAAAGAATATTAAGGAATCGCAAAAAAAAAGCGATTTTTTACATGCATACTGTTTCGCGAATTCTAAATAGCGATTCCTTAAAAATCGCTATTTAGAATTCGCAAAACGGAACTATGATACATATGGCCCTTGGTCCCTTTCCTGTCACTCTTCGGGTGTCTGCGGTGCTGCTATTTTCAGGCTCGACAGCTCTACTCGCTTGCAACCCTCTTCCGCCTCTGCCATGCTTTGCTGCAAGTTACTGCTGCTGCTTGCCGTTTGAGAGGAATGAGGTGGACGAGGGTTGTTTGAGGGGACTTAGGGAGTGGCGGGCGAACAATGGCGCACAAGAATCTGCTCTGTCTTCGAATAAGCTATGCTATGCTATGCTCAGTGGATCTGGTCGAGTTGAGGTGTTGACTCAGCTGGGGCACGGTGCCGCTCGAGTTGCAGGGCTTAGGGGTGCTTTGGGGTGCTTGGTACAGAGCTCAAGAGGGGCCTTGATGAGCTTGACCTTCCCTCCCCGATCGCTGGCCCGGTGATCTCCTTTATCTCCACAGTCTGCTTACGCCTGCTTAAGTCTGCTTACGCCTGCTTGCGCCTGCTTGCACCTGCCGTGTGCGGTCGTTCACGGGGCCAGGTGCTGTTCAATTCTGTTCTTTTCTGGACAACTCTAACTGAGCTTCACTCGATGTTTGGTGTTTGGTGTTTGGTGCTTGATCCTTGGTGGCAGCTACTGCGGCTCCTCGTGGTTCCTGCCGGGTCAATAAGAGGGCTGGCATCAGCAATTGCCCTGGAAGTTTAGCGTTTGCTTACTGACCCTCGCGCTGCCTTCCCTCTGCTGTCGACTTTTGCCTTCCGACCTTGGCCTTGAGCACCGTCCGTTTTCTCGAGGAAGCAGGTGGATCGGGTCTGCAGTTAGCAGGGGAGCGACGAGCGTGTGTGAGGAAGGATGGAAATGTTCAAGAATGTTCAGAGTCTGTGTAAGAGGCTTTGTCAAAGACAGAGAGGCACAGAGTTCAGGGCAGGGCGGGGGCGGAGTCTCTACGCAGGAGCACAATCGCCCGCTCGATACACCTCTCGCTCACCTGCTCGGTCCCGATTCAGGGCATTTCAGTGGTGGTCGCGGGTGCCTCCTGGCTCGCTTCCCGCACCTGCCCGCTCAGATTTTTCAGTGCCGCCTCCCTAAATACCTCTGCCCCCGCTTCGCTTCGTCTTCTCCTCCTATCTCCTTGCAACCTGCCGCTGCCGCCCAACCTGCCTGTGGCCACGTCGTCGGGGTTTGGATTTCCACTGCTTGGAACTGCTCACAGGCGGCAGGCAGGCAGCTACACCGGCTACACCGGTCCTCCGACACTGCTCCAACTCTCCAACTCTCGTGGCCGACATGGGCTGTGCAGATAACAACACAGAAGTAGAAACAGTGGCGGCCCCAAGTCGAGCAACCAGGGAGGATCATTCGCTAAGATATAGCCCAACAAGCGGGGAGTGTCCTGTATCAATTCTAAACACCATAAATTTCTCCTTACTATCGGTAATAAAAGCATTGACCTGGCAATCACACAATTTCTGACTGCAAGTGGAGTTGACACATATGATCGACCCAGAAGTTAGAGACACTCAATATGAAAATAGAACACTGGGTAAATAACAGCAATGATAGCACTGCGACAGCTACCAACAAGAGTGAGGCGAGGGGCGGGTTGATTGTGGAGCTCAGGAATGGCCGCGTTCGAATAACTGCCTGCCTGCGCTCCATAGCGGCAATTTCTACCACTGATGACAGCCATGAGTCGCTAACACCAATCGGCATTCACAGAGACCCACTAAGAGCCATGAGGCTACACTGTGCTCATAAGGCCCATTGATTGTCTAGCCTGAGCACTGTTTTCCTATCACTTGTATCGGGAGAAAATTTTTGCATAGCTCTCACCATTGGCCTGGCCCATTAACAGCGCGCCCCAACCACGGGGATCGCAGAAATATAGTTTAAAACCAACAATCCTGTCTTGCGGTCTAGAAGCAGTTGGGCACTGTTCGCTCTATACTTTCAGTGGCCTACACCATAGTCCTTCCACTTGTAACGACCCTGCTCAGCATCCCTTGCATTTTATCAGTTACCTGTGACCCACGACCACTGCCAAACCTCTTCTGCCTTTCTATGGGTCGGGGGGACCCAAGGCAGCGGCAGCTACCATTCGAACTCACCAAAACCCCCAGGCAGGAGGACGGCGACACTGCTGTGAGTGGTGATCTCCCAGATCACACTAATCCACCTGATGGTGAACAGCCCCATACCGAGGGATGGCAGCCATAATGGCAGAGATGCGCACTGTTTTTTTTGCCATTGACATGCGTTTTGATAATCTGGCGGCACGCCTTGACACCATGCATGGCCGCCTAAAACAAAACGAGGCCCGCATGGAGTCCGCCGACTAGAGAATTTCCGACACAGAGGACGCACAATCAGCTATGGCCGAACGTCTAAACGGCATTGAGTGCCTCTTCAAAATGACAGCCTCCAAATCAGATGGCCTGAAGACAAGGTCACGCTGCAATAACCTGCAAATAGTCTGGTGGCGGAATCCATCAAAATAGGCTCTATGGAGTCATATGTGGAGCGGCTGCTCACGGATCTCTTTGGAAGAGACACCTTCTTTGGGACATTCGCAGTCGAGCGGGCGCATCAATCGCTCACTCCCAGGTCAGCCCCCGGCGCTCCCCCATGTCTAATATTAGCGCAATTTCTTAATTACCGTCACCGGGACGTGGCACTCTGTGGGGCCAGGGAGATTGAGGGATGTCACTGTCACTTTATCCCGACTTGACGCCAATGGTGCAGGAAGCGCGAGGCAAGTTTCAAGACCTTAAACCCTTCCATGCTCAGGTTGGCCGGGAGCTGTGCTGCAATCGGTGGGCGTGTGCGCAGGATGGCTCCCGGCTGTCCTCGCACATGCCAATTGAAATCCATCTGGTGCGGGCACCAGAGGGATTTGTTTTCCCCCCAACAGCCTCGGGAGCTGGGGAAGAGTTTCACTAGCTCCAGAGGCTGTTTGTTTGGTTTTCTTGAAATGACGATCAGCGTGCATGTTGTGCTGACGTCATTTCAGTGCAACAGAAACTGAAATGAGCAGAGAAAAGCCCAGAAATGTGTGGGTTTGGTAGGTTTCCCTAGATGACTGCCAAAAACACAAGTGACCCCCCTTGCAAAACCAGGTCGTTTTGTGATAGGTAATTTTGATGTCACCTCAATTCGTTTTGGGCCCTTGCCTGTCGTGGGTATTTGGGCCATCCACAAGAGTGAGATACCATTTTTATCGGGAGACCTGGGGAAAGGCTGGGTGGTAGGAAATTTGTATCAACCTGGTGATCCCACAACTTTCCCACACAGAAATTTGAGGGGAAAAAATTCAGCTAAATTGGAGGTTTGCAGGACATTCTGGGCAGGCAAAAGTTGGGGGTTCACGCAAGCCATACCTCCCTGGACTCCCCCGGGTGTCTAGTTTTCAGAAATGTGTATGTTTGGTAGGTTTCCCTAGATGGTCGCTGAGCCTGGGGCCAAAAACCCAGGTGACCCCCTTGCAAAACCAGGCCGTTTGGTGATACGTAATTTTGATGTCTCCTCAATAAGTTTCAGGCCTTTGCCTGTCACGGGTACTTAGGCCCCCCCATACGAGTGAGGTATCATTTTCATCGGGTGACTTTGGAGAATGCTGGGTAGGTGGAATTTTGTGGATCCACACAGATTCCCGACCTTTCCATCACAGAAATGTTAGGAAAATGTGTTTTCTTTTTTACAAAATTTGAGGTTTGCAAGGGATTCTGGGTAACAGAAAGTGGTTAGAGCCACCCCATCCTGGATTCCCCTGGGTGTCTAGTTTAAAAAAATGTATAGGCTTGCTAGGTTTCCCTAGGTGCTGGAAGAGCTAGGGTCTAAAATCTACAGCAAGGCACTTCGCAAAAAAAGGCCCAGTTTTCACTGTAAAAATGTGGTGTTTCCACGTTGCGTTTTGGGCCGTTTCCTGTCGCTGGCACTAGGCCTACCCACACAAGTGAAGTACCATTTTTTTGGGAAGACTTTGGGGAATACGAGGTGGGTGGAATTTTGTGGATCCATGCAGATTCCACAATTTTACATCCCAGAAATGTGAGGAAAATGTGTTTTTTGTTTTACAAAGTTTGAGGTTTGTAAGGTATTCTGGGTAACAGGCCCTGGTGAAAGCCAGACAAGTCACCCCATCCTCGATCCATGGGTGTCTAGTTTCAAAAATGTATAGGTTTGCTAGGTTTACTTAGCTGCCGGCTAGGGTTCAAAATCTATTGCTATGCACTTTGCAAAAAAAGACTTAGTTTTCACTGTAAAAATGTTGTCTTTCCCCATTGCGTTTCGGGCCGTTGCTGGCACTAGGCCTACCCACACAAGTGAGGTACCATTTTTATTGGAATACTTTGGGGAATGGAAATGTGAGGAAAATATGTTTCTTTTTACAAACTTTAACGTTTCTAAGGGATTCTGGGTAACAGACACTGGTGAGTGCGAGACAAGTCACCCAATCCTGCATTCCCCTGGGTGTGTAGTTTTCAAAAATGTATAATTTGCTAGATTTACCTAGCTGCCGGCAGAGCTAGGGTTCCAAATCTACAGCTCGGCACTTTGCAAGAAAAGGGTCAGTTTTCACTGTAAAAATGTGGTGTGTCCATGTTGCGTTGTGGGCCGTTTCCTGTCGCGGACACGCGGACACTAGGCACTAGACACAAGTGAGGTACCATTTTTATTGAAAGACTTTGGGGAATGCGGGGTGAGTGGAACTTTGTGGATCCAAACAGATTCCAGAACTTTCCATTTCAGAAATGTGAGGAAAATGTGTTGGTTTTTTTACAAAGTTTGAGGTTTGCAAGGGATTCTGGGTAACAGAACCTAGTGAAAGCCAGACAAGTCACCTCATCCTGCATTATCACTGTAAAAATGTGGAGTGTCCACAATGCGTTTTGGGCTGTTTCCTGTCACGGGCACTTTCGATGCATTTCTGCCTTCCAAATGTAAGACAATGTGTAAAAAAGAGGTCACTATGAAAAATGTCCTTTAATTTACATGCTACCATGGGTACACACAATTTTGGAGATGTGCAAATAGCTACTGTTTCTAAACTCTATATTTTGTTTCCATTTCAGAAATACATAGGTGTCTTTCATACCAATTTTTCACGGTTTATATTTTCCCAAAGGAATTGCTATATACCTGGTACACAATAATTGCACCATTGCAAGACGCTGCTCAGTTATTGGCTCTGGGTTCCTTGGGTTATTAGTGAATGTAGGAGAGTAGGATCTGCTTCCTACGGTTACCCCCACTTTTTGCTGATGTTTCACTGTTTTCCGACTTTAGTCAGGCTGGGGCCCTGCTATCCAGGACCCCAGCCTAGCTGCTTCCTCTCTACATTGATTCCCAGTACTTTAGGTACACTCCAGTTTGGTTATTGGGGTACCCTTGTGAGTCGATAGTATATGGTACACCAGGCATTAAGGGCATAGAGAGGCCTACCATTGCTACTGCAGCCTGGGTAATGCATGCACCCCTTACTAAGATATAGGTTACCTATGTCTACCTTAAATCACTGCACATAGAAACCTTTCAGTCATCGCTATGGCAGGCCTTATCAATCCTGAAGGCAAGGTGCTTGGTTTTGTGTGAGAGGGTGCCCATGCATGAGCAGGACCCCTCTGCAGCCTTCAGAACCTATTCTCTGGGGCTGTTCTGTGATGCATCCAGACCATATATTAGTGCATTATAACGATGCGGTAAATGTTAACTTTGGAATGGCTGCACGGAAACATGTCGTGTTTGGTGTCAAACACTTTGGAATCCTACCCCGCCGCCAGTCCTGGCGGCAGGGGTAGAATTCCACCCTTCTAGAGGGAGAGACATATACACACAGGTATACCCGGTACCAGTTTAAAAGAGCCCTGGCATCACAAAATGTATGCTGCAGCCACAGACATGAGTCTGGCCTCCTGCTGCTGACCGAAACTCTGGCAGGGGAGGCTTGGACAATAGGTTTCCTGTCACAGGGAGGTGTGACCACCTCCCAGACAGGCCTTAGTAGATTGGGGCTGGGTGGGTGCACTCTGAGAGTGCTTTGAAGTCTGCACTGGGGGCACATTTGGTGTCCCTGTGCATAGCCCAGTTCAAACCAGTTGCAGGAGCTACCAGCCCCTGCTCTGACACGGAACTGGACTAGGAAATGGGTGTAGCCACCCCTCTTTCCAACCCTCCCATAGGTAGGTCCCCAGAGTATGTCCAACTCATTCCTTGGGTAGACAGCAGCGGTAGGTTTATGCTGCATCTTGTAAAAATATCTACTTTCTGCCTCACTGATCATTGCGCGTTTATTATATTCTAAAACTGAATTGGAAACTGAATTTTTTAACTAATTTGTGGATTCTTTTAAACATTGCACCTTGCACTTCAATAGCTGTTATATTTAAATGTGGTTAGACAGTATTTAAATATACTAGTACTTCCTTTTGATTGCGCTAATGACTGCAAGTTAAAGAAGCTTTCTCACCTTTTTTAGTCTCCAGTACCGGCCCCGTTCCATCGCGGCTGGTGCCGTTTGTGTGGAGGGCTTGGTGAACTGGTAGCTCAGGATCACTTCCGGATCGAAGGGGGCAGCTGGTAGTCTGCGCGCCACTTCTCCTGCTCCTTGCTACATAAGCAGAATGCCAGAGCAGACGCGCAGCAGACACGCGCGGCGGGCGCGCCAAAGGCTGTGCCTGTCCATGCCTGGATCGGGCCCAGGGCCACCCCCCCTTTCTGTTCATCACCAAGTATAGAACCTATTTTAAAATATACAAGAGACACTCTTATACATCTTAACCCCCAAACAAAGGAACCTTGTCCACAACTTGATCTACTGAAAGAGCCTGAGGCCTGTTCTCTATGCGACATGACGTTCTGCTGGGTATAAGAAAGGAACCCCTGGCTACAGGACTTTAGATTACACCTGGATGAAACTCTGCTACAGAAATCCCGGAACTTCGACGCTCTACTCAAGACTGGAGGATGGAAGAATCTCCCCTGGGGTCAAGGAGTGACTCCCCTGTTTGGCAGGCACCAATGAAGCATTTGCCAGTCTGCATCTCCGAAGCTCCCACCTGACTCCAAAGTATTTGCAGCCCAAGAAGAATATTTCCAGACTTCTCTGAGACCCACAGCCCTTGTGAGTGACGTGGAACCGGAACTCCTGGACACTGTGCACATTTGCAAGTGCATCAGCTTCTCAACGTTCTTTGAGGCTGTGCTTTGGGTTACTTGTAGCCCAAGCCCCGAGCACCTTTTGCACCAAAATTATGGGTTTATACTCCACAAGTGTTCCGTGAGCCCGCTTCCTGCATTTCCGCTTGAGGACCCTTCGCGATCACTCGTCCGTCAACTGGTGGATACATACGAAGGTCACTCTGATTTTCCTTGAGCTTCCCTGGTTGCTCCAGATGTGCCCTGACTCCCCACCTCGTGGTGAGTCCCTCGGACCTTGTGGGTCCACATCGAAGCATCTTTCTCCTTTCTGCGTGGGTTGCTGTTTCCAAGGCTCGTTGGGTCCAATCCAAGCACAGACACCGCAGAACTCGACAACCTGTGTGGGACAGCTCGATTCCAGATCCTGGTTGTCGTCGACGCCTCCTGATCTTCGTGGCTGAAGAGTCAAGCTTCACCTCTTTTACCTGCAATCACCCTACATTGGTGGGCATTCGACTATTGTGCCCCTGGTCACTGGCAAGTGACCCAGACTCTGTCCCCTCTGCTTTCAGGTTATTCACATCTTTGATCCAGGCTTGGATCACCCCGAACACTTTCCTCTTCGACGGCAGCAGCACTTTGTAGCAGATCGCCATTGAAATCAACGACTATTCCTGACACCAAAAGAAACCTATGCACCCAGCTTTCCTGGGTGAAGTAACTTGAGTACTCCGGCGCTCCCGTGGGTTTTGGCCCTAGAACCTCTTAAGTGTAAAGGGGTTGGCTCAAAGTCCTCTCCTAAGTGTCCTTTATCTTTAAATTTCCAACTGCGACTTTCCCCATAGAAGCTAACGGTGATTAGCGGCTGTGTTCTCACACTGCACGCGTCCCCCGTGGGTCCCCTGTGTCACTGCCTTGGGTGGGTTGTTGTGGTCCCAGCGATTGTACAGGCTCTAGGCCTTGTGTCTAGTCACGTTGTGGTTCTTATGCCACTTTCTTAATATATGGTTTGGTATGCTCCTAGGGTTCAACGTATATTGTGCTAATTTACTGTGTGAGTTTAAGTGTAACTTATGTGCTTTTACCTCTAGCCTCATAAAGAGACTAGTAGGGTGTGTTTAGAATAAATACATACATTTTATATATATACCTGGTGTGGTTCTCCTTTCATTTGGTCATTCACAAGATTATAGACTGGTAAAACAACATGCTTTACATTCCTTCAAGACTTAGCCTGAAGGCTGCTCTCCATAGCTACCACTAGGATAGCTTTCAATAAAGGTTGTCTTTAACTTATCACCTCTAAGGGGCCATTTGGGCTGATGCAAGGTGCCCACTATAACTAGTGGACAGCATATGCCAGGCCAACTTCTCACAATGCACCTACAAATCCTATATATCCCCATAACCTGAAGGGTCCAGTGGATGCAATGGTACATTGCTTTAAAAAATATGACATACTTAGAAGTGACAGGTGAAAACGTTGGCACAAATGGCAGTTTTTTAAAACTAATTTTCAACTGTTTCTGTTAAAAAAAACCTTGAAAGATTTACACAGATGACCCCTTGCTAAATTCAGAATTTTATCTACTGTTCTGAAAATATAGCTTTCCAGGATCTATTATTGCTTTTATACCCATTTCTACCACTAACTGGAAGGAGGTTCAAAGCACAAAATGTAGCAAAAATAGGCTATGTCCTAGTAAAGTGTAACACTGTGTAAACCATTTTAGTTTTCTGACAAAAGCCTGTCAGTCCCTGAAAGCTGGGAAGATGGTGATTGCAGCACCACAAAACCTTTGTTGATACCATTTGCAGGTAAAAAACCAGACGCTTTGATCTGCAGCACGTTTTTCCCATTTTCCACCAAAAACACAATTTAGCTGTATTTTGGCTAATTTCTGGGTCCCCTCCAAGGTAATCAACAAACCCTGGGTACCTTTTAAATCCCAATGATGTTGGAAGAAAAGTACGCAAATTTGGTATGGATACCTTATGTGGTCAAAAAGTTACAGGGGCCTAAGCCCGAACTACCCCAAATACCCAAAAAAGGCTTAGCACGGGGGGGAGAAGGCCTAGCAGCGTAGGGGTTAAATGTGTTCTAAAAGGAGCGAATATCCACTATGACATGCTGTACCCAGCATGTATTCGTATTCAAGTCGACAGAAATACCCATATTTTCGACACTCCCACGGACGCTACAATTTTCTGGAAGCGGCGCAAGTTGAACACAATCCTTCCCCCCAGGAAAGGACCCTTTTTTCTCCCCGCTTGTGATTGCTGTCTGTGTGACCAGTGATCTACACACTGATATTAGAGTTCCTAGTATAACTGTGCTCTTCAGTATTATGACAAGTCGATGGGATGGACTATCCTTTATCAATCCTTTATCAATGTAACTTTGTTTTCTACTTTTCTCAAACTGCAGTTCCTTATTATTTGTGCAATGTTTGTGTTAAGCTAAGTGGTCGCTCGGGCGTTGCCTTCTACCTAGGAGATTTCCTATGTTGTTAATTGTGGGGCATGGGGGGGTTATCCGATGTGGGTGGGGCGCAGTTGGGGGGCTATTTTTCTTGTTTTTTAAAGTGTGATTGAAGGATGCAGGATGTCACGTTACGCAATAGTCGGCTGCCTTACACTGTATGCCCTGACACTTTTACAGGTTCCGCAACATAGCTCCTGTGACAGGGGCAAGTGGATGGACAGAGGCAATGGATTTGCATTGCATGACATGGAATGTGAGGGGTCTATCGAATCCTCGGAAGAGCAGGCAAGTCTTGGCCTATCTTACCCGGCACAAGACGCATATAGCTCTACTGCAGGAAACTCACTATGCACCACTATCTAACAATCGTTTTGCAGCTAAATGGGGCACCAACAGATTTTTTTCCAGTTACAGCACCTACTCGCGTGTCGTATGTAGTCTGATTAAAAAAACACTGCCATTCATGACCCACAAGGTAATCAAAGACCCTGATGGAAGATATATACTAGTGGCGGGTAGCCTGGTTGAGAATCAATTACTCATAATCAATATATACGCCCCTACTGTAGATGCACCCGTTTCTTTTTACTGGTCTATCTTCCAACATTTCTGGCATTCCCATTGACTCTATCATAATAGGGGGCGACTTTAACCTGACCTTACAGCCTTCCTCCAACACTACAGGTGGTGGCCGCATTACCAAACCGCACTACACGGAAGAGCTTCAGCACCTACTGCGCCATCACCTGCTGACTGACACCTGGCGGCATTAACACACGACTCCTTCTACTCAGCGCAACATGGTTCATGGTCCTGCATAGATCACTGGTATTTAACTCTAGATCTTTTGATAAATTCATAGGCGACAGATTACACTGTCTGACCACTCACCAGCATCAATAACACTGGCTGTGCCCAGTATTACACGTCCACACAGGCTATGGATGTTTCCAGCAGACGCTCTGCTCAATGCGGTGTTCGAGAGTGAGGGGCGAGAGGCGATTGTAGAATACTTCAAGATTAATATGGGCTCTGTGTCCCAGTATGCTACTCAATGGGAAGCATTCAAAGTGTACATCCGAGACATTTGTATAACCAAGCAGGCTGGAGTTTTATGTACTATATGTTGGGACCTAGACACCATTGAGAGGGTGCTGCGGGAACTTGATGCTCAGGCAACCTCAGAGGGCTTGCCGCCTCCACTGCATCAGTGCGCAAAACTCCTGGAATAATTTCAGGAACTCGCCACTCGCAAAACGGCTTACATGGAGAAACACATATGTGCCAGGGTGCATGGAGAAGGCGAGAGGCCGGGACAGACACTGGCTAGACTACTTAGCCCCCGGCAGTAGGCCGCATACATCACCCAACTGCAATTAGATGATGGTAACCAGGTCACTCAAGGCGATGACATATGCACTACCTTTCTCTCTTACTACACCCGGCTCTACACGACAAGCTCCCTGTCTATCGATTATACCCTGTCTGACTACTTGGAGGAAGTAGCTATGGTATGTATTTAGGGAGGTCACCAGCAATTTCTAGCCTCACCCATTGGCGTCGATGAACTATCCCAAGCCATAGATGACCTTGATGGATCCTGCACCCCCGGTACGGATGGACTTACGGGTATATTCGTCTTCTGGAAGTTTATGCAGAGGCTCTAGATGTGGGTGCGCTCCCCCCCACTATGCGTGAAGCTATGGTGTCTTTGCTGCTTAAACCCGGGAAGCCACCTGATAGGTGTGCGTCCTATACGCCCCTATCTCTGCTAAACCAAGATTACAAGATCTTAGCAAAAGTGCTTGCGACACATATATCGCTTCTAATCAATCTGATTATCTCCCCCACTTCAGATGGGATTTGTCCCCAACTGGTCGGCCGCAGTAAACCTGTGCACGAAATTTGCAGTCATTAACCAGATTGACCCAGAGCTTCCAGCCACAGCAATATTTATGGACGCCGAAAAGGCTGTTGACTCTTTGGAGAGGCCCTTTTTGTATGCAACTCTCAATAAACTAGGCTTTCCTAGCAATACCAGTGTTCTGGTCTGCCTTCTGTACACCCACCCTGTGGCGCGGCTTCGCATCAATGGAGAGCTTACAGAACAGTTCCCACTGTTGTGAGGTACCATGCAGGGGTGCCCCCTCTCGCCCCTTTTATTTATAATCAATCAATCAATCAAAGCATTTATATAGCGCACTACTCACCCGGAGGGTCTCAAGGCGCTGGGGGGAGGGGGTCCGCTACTGTTCGAACAGCCAGGTCTTGAGCTGCTTCCTGAAGGCGAGGTGGTCTTGGGTCAGATGGAGGTGGGTCGGGAGGGAGTTCCAAGTCTTGGCGGCCAGGTAGGAGAAGGACCTTCCTCCTGTGGTGGTTCTTCGGATGCGGGGGACGGCGGCGAGGGCGTGGCTGGTCGATCGAAGCTGGCGTTTGGGAGCGTAGAAGTTGAGGCGGCTGTTGAGGTATCCTGGGCCTTGGTTGTGTAGGGCTTTGTGTGCGTGGGTGAGGAGCCGGAAGGTGATTCTCTTGTTGACCGGGAGCCAGTGCAGGTCTCTCAGGTGTCCGGAGATGTGGCTGCGGCGGGGGATGTCCAGGATGAGTCGTGCTGAGGTGTTCTGGATCCGCTGGAGTCTTTTCTGGAGTTTGGCGGTGGTTCCGGCGTAGAGGGAGTTGCCGTAGTCCAGACGGCTGGTGACGAGGGCCTGGGTGACCGTCTTCCTGGTCTCGGTGGGGATCCATCGGAAGATCTTACGTAGCATGCGCAGGATGTTGAAGCACGACGAGGAGACGGCGTTGACTTGTCTGGTCATGGAGAGGGAGGAGTCCAGGATGAAGCCCAGGTTGCGTGCGTGGTCTGTGGGTTTGGGTGCGCTGCCCAGGGCGGGGGGCCACCAGGAGTCGTCCCAGGCGGAGGGTGAAGATCCCAGGATGAGGACTTCCGTCTTGTCCGAGTTCAGTTTCAGGCGACTGTTCATCATCCACTTGGCAACGTCTGTCATCCCTTCGTGTAGGTTGGCTCTCGCGGGGTCGTTGGTGAGGGAGAGGATCAGCTGGGTGTCGTCGGCGTAGGAGATGATGTTCAGGTTGTGCTGGCGTGCGATGGCTGCGAGGGGGCTCATGTAGACGTTGAAGAGTGTTGGGCTGAGCGAGGAGCCTTGAGGAACGCCGCAGATGACTTCGGAGGCCTCCGATCTGAACGGGGGGAGGCGGACTCTCTGTGTCCTTCCGGCGAGGAAGGAGATGATCCACTCCAGTGCCTTATCCTGGATTCCGACGTTGCTGAGGCGTTGACTAGGGTACGGTGGCAGACAGTGTCGAAGGCCGCGGAGAGGTCCAGGAGGATGATTGCCGCTGTTTCTCCGTTGTCGAGCAGGGCTCGGATGTCATCGGTAGCTGCGATCAGGGCGGTCTCGGTGCTGTGGTTGGCCCGGAAGCCAGACTGCGAGAGGTCGAGGGAGCCGTTCGTCTCGAGGAAGGTGGCCAGTTGCTTGTTGACGGTCTTCTCGATGACTTTTGCCGGAAACGGGAGCAGCGAGATGGGGCGGTAGTTCTTGAGGTCGGTGGGGGTCGGCTGATGGCTTCTTAAGTAGGGCGCTGAGTTCGGCGTGCTTCCAGCTCTCCGGAAAGGTAGCGGTGTCGAAGGAGGTGTTGATGATGTCCCGCAGGTGGGGTGCGATGACAGCGTCGGCCTTGTTGAAGACGTGGTGAGGGCAGGGGTCTGTCGGAGATCCAGAGTGGATGGAGTTCATCGTGTGGACGGTGTCTTCGGTGCTGATCGGTGTCCAGGCGCGGAGGGTGGTTGTGGGGGGCGGTGGTTCGGTCGTGGCGTGCGTTGGTTGAGTGCTGAAGCTGTTGTGTATGTCCGCGATCTTGTTGTGGAAGTAGGAGGCGAGGGAGTTGCAGAGGTCTTGCGAAGGGGTGATGTCGTTGTTTCCGGCGTTGGGGTTGGAGAGCTCTTTCACGATGTTGAAGAGTTCCTTGCTGTTGTGTGCGTTGTTGTCCAATCGTTCCTTGAATGCGGTTTTCTTGGTGGCGTGGATCAGTTGGTGGTGTTTTCGGGTGGCGAGCTTGAGGGCAGTCATGTTGTCCGGTGTTGGGTCTCTGCGCCAGGTTTTCTCGAGTGCTCTACAGTTCTTCTTGGAGCTCTTGAGTTCGTCGGTGAACCATGGGGCTTTCTTGCTGCCGGGTCTGCTCGGCGGGGTCTTCAGAGGGGCGAGGTCGTCTGCGCAGTCGTTGATCCATTTCGTGAGGTTGGTGGCCGCTTGGCTGGGGTTCGTTGTGCTGGTGGGAGGGTTCTTGCTCAGGGAAGTAGCGAGCTGGTCTGCAGTGATCTTGTTCCAGCTTCTGCGGGGAACCTGTTGCTGGTGGTGGTGGAGCGTGGTCCTCCTGAAGCTGAAGTGGACGCAGCTGTGGTCCGTCCAGTGGAGTCCCGTGGCATGGCTGAAGGCGATGTCCTTGCTGGAAGAGAAGACCGGGTCGAGTGTGTGTCCGGCGTAGTGTGTGTGGTGGTCACCAGTTGCTTGAGTCCGAGGTTGGCGAGGTTGTCCAGCAGGGTGGTGGTGTTGCGGTCGTTGTTGTTCTCCAGGTGGAAGTTGAGGTCCCCGAGGAGGATGTAGTCGGCGGAGGGGAGGGCGTGCGGGCTGATGAAGTCGGCGATGTCTTCACTGAATTGTGTGCGTGGTCCCGGCGGTCTGTAGATGAGGGTGCCTCTGAGGGTGGTCTTGGGGTTGACGTGGATCTGGAAGTGCAGGTGTTCGGCGGGTGCGAGGGTATCGTCGGTGTTGGTCGTGATGCGGATGGTGTTCCTGTGGATGATGGCAATGCCTCCTCCTATCTGGTTGACGCGGTCCCTCCGGATGATCTTGTAGCCGTCCGGGATGGCGATGGCGATGTCGGGCGCTGAGGAGGCGTTCATCCAGTTTCCGTGAGGAAGCCGACGTCTGGGGCTGTGGTGTCGAGCAGGTTCCAGAGCTCGACGGCGTGTCTGTGGACGGAGCGGGTGTTGAGCAGGATGCACTTCAGGTGGGTGCTGCAGGAGTTCGGCTTGGTGGGTGCTGGTGTGGCGTGGGTCCGGTTGCAGGTGAACGTGCAGGAGCGGCAGCTGAAGGGTCGTGGGTGCGTCTCGGTGTGGCTCGGTAGCAACCCGGGGTTCGGCCGGTGTTGAGTGCGTTGAGTTCGGTGGCGTTGTAGGTCCGTCGGGAAGGCTTCTGTCGGTGGGGGCCAGGGGTCCTGGCACTGGGCGCGGACGGGCGCAGACGGGCTTACCTTTGGCTTGCCTTCGGCGCACAATCGGCGCGCCCGCTGCGCGTCAACGCTGCGCGTTTGCCACTCTGCCATATGTGGAGAGTGGGGGGGGGGCGGAGCGAGGGAGGAGCAGCTGGGAGGCGGGAGCGGGGCGGCGAATGGGAAGGCAGAGAGAGGGAAGGGGGCGGGGCCGCCGGGGGACAGCGGCGGGGAGCGGGCGGGAAACGCGACCGGGGCTGGGCGGGAAAAAGGTACAGAGCAACTGGCTACAAGCAGGGGGCAATGCGGAGGGAGTGACAAAGACAATACAGCGGGGGAGAAATGAAGAGAATACAGCGGGGAACAAGCAGATGAAGCAGACACAAGCGCTAGCAGTTACCACAGCGCAGCGGTGGAACTACCGCTACAGCAGTCCAGGTGCACGGCTGCGGGCAGCGGCGGCACTCGGCAAGGAAGGGGGCAGCCTGGGCTCACTCGCAGGGAGTGTGCGCGGTGCGTGGGGTGATTGCTATGGACCCGCTGGTGAGGCACATGCAAGAACACTACCTCCAGCAGGGAATTGTATTTCATCTGGTCCCTTCTGGCCTCTTTATATGTGGATGACATTCTTCTATTCGTATGTGAACTGATCATTAACCCCTCTCCAATAATACGTGAAGTAGTCCACTTTGGAACTTTCACTGGGCTTGTCATTAACTTGGCCAAATCAGAGATCTTTCCATTAACTAATGCTACTTTGCCCTTCACCCTTGATTTCACACTGCATTGGTGCAACGAACCCCCTAGATATTTCCGTATCCTTTTACATCGCAAGTCATCCGTATCAATTACCGCCCTGCCATGGGCCACTTATCAGCACAAATCGAGCGCTGGATAGCGCTTCCGTTGTCAATCGCCTGCAGGATAGCTATCATCAAGATGGTTGTTTTACTGCGCTTTCTTTATTTGTTCTTAAATATTCCCATTTTTTGCTACACTTAGGGGCTTGTTGACTCAACTAGTCTGGGCTGGGGGACAGGCCTGGGTGGGATGGCAGACGCTCGCAGTGCCTTTTTAGCAAGGCGGGTTTGGAGTGCCGGATTTTTATCTACTAGCACAGGCACACTATGCTTATTTTAGGTATCACCCTGATGCGCGACTACAGTACTTAAAGCCCGAGCACTCCCAGGCCTGCCCCTACCTCTCTCTACTATTTTACCATAGGACCTCACAAGAACACCAACGGCAATCCACACATTACAGACCACATGCTGGCCCTGGTAAAGAGTCCGTCAATATTTAAAGGCTGACCGTCTATACTCCCCGCACTTACCACTACCGAATAATCCATGGGTACCCCGACCACCGAGTGCTTAACACAGCACGCGCTCTCCCGCTGCTGACTTCGGGTGATGCGTTTGGAGAGATGCGGTGCGATCGGTCGCGGACATAGTGGAGGATCACGATATATCCACATTGGACAAATTTCTTATACACAGAACAAGGTCCTCTCTGAATGCTTCAATACTCCCCTCATTGATGGAACTGCAGGAGTTCTCTCCCCTATCCACAATAATTACATCGCCCAATAGCACACATTTGGTCTCCCGACTGGACCGCCTTTCCCAGACTCTTCACCCGGGGGCACTCTGGTAGCTTGGGAGGCAGATCTGGGACATCCATTGGCAAGTAAGATGTGGACATTTTGCTGTGAGCAAAGTCACTATATTTCCAACAACTAGAAGCATAAGCTTCTTCACTTTAACTATATACATAGGGCCTATGTCGCCCCCAAACTTCGTGCTAAAATGGATCCCACTAGGCCTGACAACTGCCAGAAATGCACTGCGCTGCGGGCTGACTTCATCCTGGTGTAGAATCCCTCCCCCCCCTCCGGTCCTAGCGTTTGCTGGGATATGTCGGTCGACTGGGGACTAGAATCTGTCGCTTTACTGCTATAGCCTTATTGCTAGCCAAGAGGCAGGTTTCCTTGCACTGGGGGAGCCCACACCTCCGACGGTAAAGTCATGGCTGAGAGATCTGATGTACTGCGATACAACTAGTGATGTTTATGCAACATTAATAACCCTCTCCTCACAACCCAAAAACATCTGGCAGCCACTCCGTTCCTATCTATTACACCCTGAACTCACAGATTAAAATGCTTTAGCACTAACATTACGAAATGTACCAGCTGGCACATATGGGTAATCCATATCACTTGTGTTTTTACTCTTGTAACCCTGCATTATTGTTGTTTTAGAGATTGTTAACATATTTGCCACTGGCACACCACATACTACCTACCGAGTTGACATGATATGTACGATCTTATTGTGGGAAATGTGTTTCCTTTTTTATGATAGAAAAATGCAAAAAAAACAACTATGTTGAGTGAGGCTATAATGGAGAAACTAACCACACTTCTGGATCTATTAACAATGTTAATAAAACATTGCAAACTCAAGCACGAAAGCAACTCACAGTGCGAAAAACCCCTCCAGCAAAAAGTTCTAGGGACCATGATGGATAAAGAGCAGCCAGACAACATGTTTGCACAATCAGAACACAAATTACGAGCAACCAGCGGGTAGAGATCGTGCAACATCAGCAAGAGGTCACAACACACCAAAACTCCGACTTCCTCAATGCTCCCAATAAGACGAAATTGACCAGGATTTGCCCCAGTACAGGCCATCAATGATAGTAGTGCTAGAGCAGAGCTTTCCAAACTCTGTGTCGGGACACTGTACTGTGTCGCATGCCATGTGTGGGTGTGTCGCCTAATGATGCATAGCTGCCAAGGTTTCAGATTGCCATGTGTGACGTTTTCATAATTTAAGGGTTACGATGAGTGACATTTCAACGAGTATGAGAGACATTTTCTCCCTAGAAAAGCAGCAGAAAAACCAGACTCTTTGTTTTCTTCGTTTCCTCAAGGGGTGCACTGCGAGCAACGGCTAACAGAAAGAACTGCAGCCGCAGTTTAATTATCAGCTCACGCATCAGCTGAGCATGTGGCTCGTCCTTCGTCTTGGCGGCGCAATTACACCAGAAACGCTCTAAACCATGGGTACTCACAAACTTTCTCTCGGGGGCCAAATTTACAGTGTGGTTTGCGGCCGAGGGCCGCACCAGTGGGGGCGGGGTCAGAGGGGGAGGGAACGGGGCAAAAGCAAAAAAAAATTGTGACCATGAGGTTAAAAACAGGTCCCTGCAGCAGACACCTTCGTCCACTGAGCCACCAGACCCAGCATACACACATCTTTCTCTCTCTCCCTCCTTCTCTCTCTCCTCTCTCTCTCCTCTCTCTCTCCCTCTCCCACCCTCTCTCTCCCTCTGTGTCTCCCTCCCTCTCTCTCCCTGTGTCTCCTTCCCTTTCTCTCCCTCCCTCTCCCTCCCTTCCTCCACGTCTCCCTGCCTCTGCGTCTCCCTCCCTCTGTGTCTCCCTCCCTGTGTCTCCCTCCCTCCCTCTCTGTCTCCCTCCATCCCTCCCTCTGTGCCTCCCTCTGTGTCTCCCTCCCTCTCTGTGTGTCTCCCACTCTCCCTGTGTGTCTCCCTCCCTGTCTCCCACTCTCCCTCTGTGTCTCCCTCCCTGTCTCCCACTCTCCCTCCCTGTCCCCCTCCCTGTCTCCCACTCTCCCTCTTTGCCTCCCTCCCTGTCTCCTACTCTCCCTCTGTGTCTGCCTCCCTGTCTTCTACTCTCTCCCTGTCTCCCTCCCTGTCTTCCACTCTCTCCCTGTCTCCCTCTGTGTCTCCCTCCCTGTCTCCCACTCTCCCTCTGGGTCTCCCTGTCTCCCTCCTTTTCTCCCACTCTCCCTCTGTGTCTACCTCCCTGTCTGCCACCCTGTTTCCCTCCCTTCCCTGTGTCTTCCTCCCTCCATGTCTCCCTCCCTGTCTCCCACTCTCTGTTTCCCTCCCTCCTTCTGTGTCTCCCTCCCTCCCTGTCTCCCTCCCTCCCTCTGCCTCCCTCCCTGTCTCCCACTCTCCCTCTGTGTCTCCCTCCCTGTCTCCCACTCTCCCTCTCTGTCTCCCTCCCTGTCTCCCACTCTCCCTCTTTGCCTCCCTCCCTGTCTCCTACTCTCCCTCTGTGTCTCCCTCCCTGTCTTCTACTCTCTCCCTGTCTCCCTCCCTGTCTCCCACTCTCTCCCTGTCTGCCTCTGTGTCTCCCTCCCTGTCTCCCACTCTCCCTCTGTGTCTCACTCCCTGTCTCCCTCCTTGTCTCCCACTCTCCCTCTGTGTCTACCTCCCTGCCTGCCACTCTGTTTCCCTCCCTTCCCCTGTGTCTCCCTCCCTCCATGTCTCCCTCCCTGTCTCCCACTCTCTGTTTCCTTCCCTCCCTCTGTGTCTCCCTCCCTGTCTCCCACTCTCTGTTTCCGTCCCTCCCTCTGTGTCTCCCTCCCTCCCTGTCTCCCTCCCTCCCTCTGTCTCCCTCCCTGTCTCCCACTCTCTGTTTCCCTCCCTCTGTCTCCCTCCCTGTCTCCCACTCTGTTTCCCTCCCTCCGTGTCTCCCTACCTCTGTGTCTCCCTCCCTGTCTCCCACTCTCCCTCTGTGTCTCCCTCCCTGTCTCCCACTCTCCCTGTGTCTCCCTCCCTGTCTACCCTCTGTGTCTCCCTCCCTGTCTCTGTTTTCCTCCCTCCCCCTGTGTCTCCCTCCCTCCCTCACTCTGTGTCTCCCTCCCTCCCTCTGTCTCCCTCCCTCCTTCCCACTCTCCATCTGTCTCCCTCTGTGTCTCCCTCCCTGTCTCCCACTCTCTCTCTGTGTCTCCCTCCCTGTCTCCCATTCTCCCTCCCTGTCTCCCTCCCTCACTCTGTGTCTCCCTCCCTCCCTCTGTGTCTCCCTCCCTTCCTCTGTGTCTCCCTCCCTCTGTCTCCCTCCCTCCCTCCCTCTGTGTCTCCCTCCCTCTGTGTCTCCCTCCCACTCTCTCCGTTTCCTTCCCCCCTCTCACCTGTGTGTGTGTGTGTGTGTGTCAGCCCTCAGCCCGGGCAGCGACAGGTTCCTCAGCTCGCCGCACCAAGTACTTCACGGGTCTTTAAAAGACCATTTAGATGTTAATGAGGCTTTGTTGAATTTCACCTCTTAGGCCCCTGCAGCTCCCCTCTGACAATACTGGAATCCCCGGCCCCCACAGAGCAGAGTCTGAGTCGGCGCTGCTGCGGCTGTATTTGCGAACACTATTGACTTTTATTTTTTTAAACATGTGTCTGCAAGGTCCGCGGGCCGCCCAGGAAGGCTTGCCGGGCCGCCACCGGCCCGCGGGCCGTACTATGAGTACCCCTGCGAGTCTAAACAGAGCTCTAACCCCGGGGTTTTGATCAGCTCCCCCAAGTCTCTGATGCGGCGCAGGTGGGCTCCCTCCATGCTGTTTTCCATTAGTTCCACTTGCTAGTTGTTGTCTCTTTCCGCATTGTTCGTCTCGCAGCTGCTATGAAGGTCTGTGTGGATACCGCTGATGAGATGGGTGATTGCAGGCACTCGTTTGTTCTCTTTGCTGTGTTTATACATTTCATTTGCATCAGGATGCGAGCCGAACAAAGTGCAGGACAAATTAAAGCTAGTTGTGTGTAGAAGTATTGTTATGTTTATACTCGCGCTGAGCGCGTGCCGGGTTGTTCTCGTGTCTGTGAGCTCAATGTTCGACACAGAGCTGTTAGACGGAATCGAGAGCCTGGCACTGCTGGTCGGGTTTTTATACCTACTATCGTGAATAAACTAAACTAATATTCACTGCCCACGAAGACTCTTGCCTTTTATGTACAACATGTATCCTATTGGTGGACTTTGTGTACATAAAGAAAAACAGGGAAGGGGAAACTAGCTTTGATTTGCCCTGCACTTTGTTCGGCTTGGGGGTAACCCTCGTGCTCACCCCCGCCCCCCCAACAACAAACGCAGAAGAAAGGAAAGATGGTCACACCTGATAACCACTCACCTAACAGACAAGGAAACACAAATCATTTCAACCAAAACTTGCAGTAATGTTCCAAATAAGTAGTTTCCCACAGTAATTTGAGATCGTTGTGTAACCCAAGATCCCATAAACTGACAAGTACATGCTGACACATTCAATACCAATCTATCAAGAAAATGCAAGTCCGTTATGAATTCCTTTAGCTGTGGAGCGACTCCCCTCTGATTAGGAAAAGAGTGACGTGAGGGTTGAAGTAAGAGTGAATGAGTTATGGTTTTGACAAAAGTGCAAAACCAAAGAAACGCACCTGTTATGGCCATTCTCAACCGGGCCTGGTGTTTTCTCCCATCTGTTTTGAAGCCATCCAAGCTTTTTCTGAGAAATTTCTTTTTGGCCATTCTAGCCTCTGGCAGTCTTCCCTGTAGTGGTAATACTTCCAGCATTCACATCTCCCCCTTAATGGACTGCAAACTCTCAGCGGGGGATTTCATCACAGATTAATCGAGGATAGGTACTAGTAAGTTCAGTTGGCCCTGTGTGTGAGTGTGAGCATGCTAGCACAGCCTTAGCTAGCAGTGCGAGAGGAAAAGTGTACTGAAAATCGTTAGTGAAATACTGTACTATGCCCTTTGGTTGCTTACAGCAAAATGAAGAGAACAAGATTTAAAGATTTTAAGTTAAAGGTGTAGAATTTAGAAAAATACAGCTTTGTATTATGGGAGCTATTGTTTATGATGCTGTCCTCAAGGTGCAGATAATAATTTTGATGTTGTGTTAAACTTTCATGAATAGATTGTTAATAAAAAAAAAACAAAGTTAGGGCCAGTGGAAATATAAAAGTATGTGGCTGCAATGTTGAGCAATGAGGTACGGTTCTACCTTCACCTTGTCCTTGGGTCCTAATCCGCCTGTACAAAGCCAACCCTTAACTACCATTCCAGTTACTACTAGAAAAACTTCAAAGAAGATGCATTTGACAGATTTATTGATTAGGGGAGGGTTCAAATCACAAAGGTATCATAAACATGCATTTCCAGCCTAAAACTCAAGCCATGGTTAGCCTTTTAAATTTGGGGACGACCAAAGCTCGTACATTTGTGGGCATTCTCCAACTCCAATCAAAAGCTCTCTCACCCTGGAAATTAAATAAATAAAGCAAGAAATAAATCAGGAGACAAATGATAACAAAACAAGAGGCAAAAGAAGATAAGTGAAAAACTGATTAACACCCAGTTTTGCCAGTCACTGTGTTTGTTAGAACAGATTCACAATTGCTTTATTAACCTTTCTGCTTTCTAAAATTTGCTTGGAAATGCACCATTTGACCACTTTTTTTTCAAAATTTCCTTAGGTTGTTCGGGCTCGCTCGCTACCCTGCTTTACTGTGTTGCGAAATGATGCATGTATAGAAAGTGTCACTAACATCAAAAGTTTGGAAAGCTGTGTGCTAGAGAATGCATTGACACGACGAGGAGGGCCAAGCAGGCAACCAAGGCAGACTCAGGGGTGACGACTATGGGCCAGATGTAGGTAATCCAATTTTACCGATTCTAAAATACCGAATTTTACCGAATCGGTATTTTGGATTCGGTAAATGGTATGTAGATAAAAAATCGGTAAAAAATACCAATTCGGTAAAATTCGGAATCGGACAATCGGAAATTACCGAATCGGTATTCACCGAATCGGTATTTACCGATTCGGTATTCCCCATTTATTCCTATGGGCCTTCTGGCCCATAGGAATGAATGGGGAATACCGAATCGGTAAATACCGATTCGGTAATTTCCGAATCGGAAAGCAAACAAAAGTGAAACTTAAGTAGGAAGCCAATCAGGTGCTACCACCGTCCCCCTCCCTACCAGGAAGTGGCTACAGAGGCAGCTGCAACTAATTGGAAGCTTCTGGAAAGGCAATTGGAGCTGAACTGAGTTCCTGAGCAGCAGAAAGGGTTTTGAGCACTTTTAAAACTGCAAAATGGCAAGCAGCAAAGAAAAAGAGCAGGCAGAGAGGAAAAGGAAACTCAAATTCAGCAGCATGGAGCTGCAGGTCCTTGTTGAGGAGGTGGTGAAGATGCACCAAAAACCGTTTGGCAGGCAGTCCCTCACTGTGGCAGAATCTGCGAAAAGGAAACTCTGGCTGGACATACTAGACAAAGTTAATGCAGTTGGGGTGACTACCAGAGACACAGAGGACCTGAAAAAGTGATTCTACGACCTCAGGAGCCAAACCAAAAAGAAATTGGCTGAACACCACAAGCAGGCAACAAAAACTTGCGGAGGCAAGAACCCAGCACCCCCCTTTACTGACCTGGAGGAGATGGTGGCCTCAACCATTGAACCAGACAGCGTCTGCGGACTGGGAGAAGTAGACAGCTCAGCCAGAGCTGCAAGCAAAAAAGGTAAGTCAAATGCACAGCATTCCCCCCCATACCCTCATCCTTCCCTGTACCCTATGTGGCCAAGTGCACCCCAGTCCAGTACTGCTAGCACTATATAGGAGCAATGCAACATGGTATATGTAGTCAGGAAAGGTATGAACATGTCATACAGCACAGCAACCACCTACTTTGGGAAATGATTGCAGAGAGAATAAAGCTGAAGTGATAAATATTTAATTGTAGTGACTGTGAGACAGTAGCGCTTAGCTAATTTACGCTCATATGTCCACAGTTGAAACGTCACGCAGGCGTTCGCAGGAGACTGAAGGCACACCACAAGAGAGGGAGGAGAGTCATGAGCCAGGTCCATCTACCCTGAACGTACCACAGGACACAGGTGCACCAAGTAGCCAGCCTCCTGCACAAGACTCAGAAATGGCTCCAGAGTTGCAGGCGTCCCCTCGCAGATCTCAATCCCCTCTGTTGCTGTCATCCCCAGAAATGCCAGCATCACAGCATGACACAACACCTGCATCACAACCAAGCAGGAGGCATGTTGTGGCCCCACTTGTAGAAATGGAGTCATCAGCAGCTGACATGGAGGGGGACGAAACACACAACTTGCCTGTGGATGTTCGCTCTGGCACAACACACTCCAGTGCAGGGGTGGGCCATAGTAAATGTAAATTGATACTTGTATAGCGCACTACTCACCCGCAAGGGTCTCAAGGCGCTTGTACGAATACCGCTGTGGAACCCATCCTGGCTTTCCCTGTGAGGTGTCCACTCCTGGGCACCCCCAAGGTGGAGGCCAGGCATCCTTAGCGTTGTGGGGGCCGTTGTGGAGATTAAGCAAGCTATTGCCCAGAGTTGCAGAGTGGGACTCCATGATTGGAATAGGCACCGAGGCGAGAATTATCAGGTCCATGGAACTTTTGAGCCCAAGACCCGCCAAGGCGGGGAATTGAACCCAGGTCCCTGGCTAGACCTCTGCATCAGGGTCTGCCGCTCTAACCATTGAGCCACACTTCTCCACCACTAGTGGTGCAAGACGCCGCAGAGTCCTAGAAAGGCCAGCAGATGCACCTGTGGAGGGTCCAAGTGTGTTCCGTGGGCTGGAGGGGAGCATGGTGAGAATCCAGATGATGCAGGGAAGAGCCATCCAGTCATGCCAACGCCAAATGAGGTCCCTGAACAATAACATAGGAGACATAGGAAAGGGCATCAGGGAGCTTGTAGAAGTGAACAAAGAGATGGCAGCAGGGATGCGCGAAATGAGCCAATCGGTGCAGCTGCTATGCACCAAACTAGACACAGATTCTGAGTCCAGGAGCAAGGAAAGGCAGCGTGCTCATGGCCAAAATAAAGCTCGCAACCGCCTGGCCACTGCCACATCCCTGGTATGCAGGAGAAGCAGTAACATGCAGGAGGTTATGACCCAAAACAGCAATGAGGTCACTAGGGGCATGGACAGGATGACCAGTGCTCTTGAGGCACTGTTAAATGCCCAAACTGCACAGACAGCTGCTCTGGCTGTGCCTGTGAGTGAGGAGAGCACAAGCAGGAGCAGCATTGCAAACTCCCTTGTCCCAGAGACGAGGAGGAGCAGCAGGCGCCATGCTGAGGCCACAGGCCAGCAAGAAAGTGAGCACCGTGAGCAACATACAAGTGGCACTGGGAAGCGAGGACAAAAATGACTATTACAGTTCATGGTGAAGTGAACCAGGACTGACATCATTGAAGTTAAATGCTGTTTGTTGCACATTTATGCTTTAGTAACCTACGTTATTACACAATTAAACTACATTGGGTGCATACTCCACCTGTCTGTGTCTCTTTACTTGCTTAAAAGAAGTTGCGTGTGATCTCTTCCCGTCTGTGTCTGCCATCAGTTGGTGTTGCAACTCCAGATGTGTGTGGTTCTGGCACTGCTTCCTTGTCGTCATGGTCCTCATAATCAGGGATATCCACTTCAGTGCCCTTCTTGACCGCAAGGTTATGCAGCATTGCACAGGCTGCAATCATTTTGCAGCAGGTGATTGGTGTGTACTGCCGGGCCCCTCCACTCTTATGGAGGCAGCGAAACCTACTCTTCCACATACCGAAGGTGCGCTCCACAATGTTTCGGGTTGTCTTGTGTGCCCTGTTGTATCTCCTCTGGCTTGGTGTTGTAGAGTTGAGGTAGGTAGGGTGTGAGGATGAAGGACCGGAGGGCATAAGCACTGTCTCCTAATTGTAAGAAGGAAAAACATTACTCACATGCACACACACACATCCACCTGCAATACGTATCAAGAGAGTTTCACACAGTGTGTTACCTAGCAAGTATCCTTCGCCGAATTCCCCCGCTGTCAGGCGTGCGTAGATACCACTGTTTTGGAAGATGTAGGAGTCGTGGGTACTTCCGGGGAATTTGGCTACTATGTCAGTGATCATGTACTTGGAATCACAGATCACCTGTACATTTATGGTGTGGGTGGACTTCTGGTTCCGATAAATGTACTCTGTGGCATCAGATGGGCATATTGGTATGTGGGTACCATCAATACAGCCAATGATGTTTGGGAAATGCGCCATCTGATAAAAGTCTGTCTTTGTCCTGAGCAGTTCAGCATGCGTTGCAGGGAAGCTGATGTAGTGATGCATTCTCTGCAACATGGCATCAAGGAATTTTTTAAAGAAACGGGACAGACAGCTCTGGGACACCCCACCTACCGCAGCAACCACACTCTGGTAACTCCCAGATGCAAGCAGGTGTAGGCTGTACAGCACCTGCACATGGGGTGGGATGGTGTGTGCCCTTGGGGTTAGATGGTCCAACAGTGGGTGAAGGTCCCTGATAAGGTCCAGGATTGTTTGGGGAGCCAATCTGTACCTTTGTAGGATCTCTGGCTCAGTTAGCTGGAAAAGAGTGATTCTCTGCCTGTACACCTGCTCCTCCCTCCTCCAGACCCTCTCTCCTTTTGCCTGTAGCCGTAGCCGCCTCACAATGACATAGAATGCCGCCAATCTGGCGCGAAGGAGGTGAACCCGCCATACTCGCTGAAGACGCCGAACACGGTGTGAAGTACATCGCAATTTGGAACCGCAACCGGTATCCTTGAAGTAAAAGACATAGTAATATCAATTGATAACGAAAATCGCAAACCAGAACGACTATATCGGGTCACCTCCGAGCCCTTTATCAAATGTTTTGAATCTTCACCCATAAACAGAGATACTGATCACTGCTGGACGCACTACTACCAGTAGTATTATTCAAGGGCCCGGCTGGGTCGGAATTATCACCAGCTGAGTGACCTTCTGACGTCGATACGGCCTTCTAGCCCTGATGAATCGCGAAGGCGATGAAACACGTGTCGGCTGGCTGTAATCCCCATTAAAGACTCCAGGATTTACTCATCTTTTGGATATCTTGTTACTTCTGTCAGAATTGGTGTTTGTAATTTTGTGAAGTCTAACTGGACAATTCTATTACTCACATTAGAGTGCTTCGGCAATCTGCAAAGTAATTAGTAGTAGTTTTTTCTACTCTAGAGAGTGGTTCAGGTTTGTCCACTCGCCGTGAAACACCTTAGACACCCTAATGATCATAATTGAACGCGTGCAAACTGGCAGTGCACCCAACTACAACTGTAAAAACCTTTTTTGTTTTAATCAGGATTGTTTGGGGAGCCAATCTGTACCTTTGTAGGATCTCTGGCTCAGTTAGCTGGAAAAGAGTGATTCTCTGCCTGTACACCTGCTCCTCCCTCCTCCAGACCCTCTCTCCTTTTGCCTGTAGCCGTAGCCGCCTCACAATGACATAGAATGCCGCCAATCTGGTGAAACTGTTGCATTTTGGGGCCTTTTTTATAGCCTGCACCTGGTTACCACCTGATTTCAATCCATGGTAAATACCGACTCTTAAATGCCGAATTTCATGCAAATTCGGTATTTAAAAGGTTACCTACATCTCGAAATTAAATTTTACCATTCCTTATTTACCAAATCAGTAAATTTACCGATTCGGTAAAGTTTCCGATTCGGTAAATTTACCGATTCGGTAATTTTTCAGATTCAGTAAGGTTTCCGAATCGGAAACTTTATCGATTCGGAAAATTTACCGATTCGGATGTTTTTGGGTCCCCTACATCCCAAATGCCCAATACCGGTCGGTAACGGCCAAAAATCGGTAAATTCGGCCGTTACCGACCGGTATTGGGCTACCTACATCTGGCCCTTAGACAATACAGCTGACCCGAAGGCAAAAGAAGAAACTACGCAAAACACATAAAGCCAACAAAAAAATAGAACAAACGTTTATACAATAGACAAAAAGAAACAGAACCACAAATTTCAGTATCCAATAACTCAGAAAAGTGGGAGGATAACACAGGAAAAATAAGACCACAGGCGGAGAAGGATAACCCCGTTTATCTCCCAAGAGAAGGGACCGAGATACCACGCAAACAAGGGCTACAATGTAAAAAAAGCTGAGTCATAGGCAGGAATAAAAAATACCAACAAATAATGGACTTCACATACACCTGGTTACATTAGGGAAAAGGGAAACCCAGACTCAGACTGCGCCCCAAACGGCACTTAACAATTGAATTAGATCATATTTACAGGTGGTGAACAATAACATCAAGGACAAGGCACCCAAACAAGTCATCAGAACGCCCTACCATGCCACTGTTGACAGCCGAGATGGAGAGAGCAACAGACACAGGAGTAATCGGGCAGGGAGAACATTATAGTAGCCAACAGCAAAATGACTTGCAAAGCGTAGCAGAGCAGAAACAGTGACTGAAAATTAGAACCAATGTCGAGAACTGGCACACAAAGCTCAAACACACAACCCTTTGTGGTAGAAAATTAGCACGATACAGTCGGCAATGGCGCCATGCACAGTGACATCTTATTCAGGACTGAATTTGCAGAGAAAGGACAAGGCCCTAGAACAGAAAGTTAGGAGTCTAACAACAATGAAGTCACATTATCAAACCACAAACCACAAGAGAAAAGGGAGCAAGTGAAGAACCTACGCCGACAACTGCATCCACAGGGCTAATATTTACCCCTGAATTCAAGAAAAAAGGCATGTGGAGAACTTTAAACAGGTCTAACATCATATACCTCTTCCAAAACATACTCACCTTATCCTACCTTACCACGCACACTTGACTTCTGTGCAATTCAAGAGCTAACCGGGGCTCTACGGAAGAGAATCCACACTAACTGAATGGACAGACAACATTGATGGTCAGAACATTCTTAAAGAAAGTAAACAACTCTAAAAATGGGGCACGTTTATTAGCAAACCCACCACTGAAAACTATCCTCATGTCCTATCAGACATGCATTATCTAATTGGGCAGCACAAAGAAGCAAGTAGCAATTAGGGGAAGAAAGATCACAGTTCAATTGACAAGTAGCAGAAGTGAGAATCACCTTTTTTTTTTTTTTTTTTTTTTTTTTTGAAATATATTTTTATTGCAGAATCAGGAATAAACACTTCCAGCAAGCCAGCCCATACACCATCGGTACCCAGCAGACAGTGCAACATTAATACAATACACAGCCAATTAGCCCACATCCCGGAGGCTGGGCGGCGCTTCAAAGAGTCAGTTCACTGGAGGTACCTCGGTGCACGCCCCAACCGGGACACAGGTCTAGCATAGGACTTCGGTCCTGCTTTTATCCCCAACACAACCAACCCCCCCCCACCCATCAAATCGTAGGCCACTCCGATGTCATGTCACTAGACCATCACTACTACTTTCCTGAGCCATCCGGCTCAGGGAGGATGCCGCTAGCCGGCAAACCACTGCCTCCTACGACTCCTTCTCAGTGCCCTCCCCCTCAACTGCTGCTAATGCGGGTTCCACTCCCCCTCTCCTGCTCCAGGGTGCATCTATCAGGAAGTCCTGACAAGCAAGTAGTCACACGGAATCCCTGCCTATAACTGATCAGTTTCGTCGCCTTCAGTTAGGTAGTCCCTTAACGCCTGCACCACCATCTCCCATGACCGTGCCAGTTCCAAGCTCCTCTCATGTCCAGTTCTAGTCGCCTGGCGCATTCGTAACACACTCTCACAGCTCGACCACTTCACCAGTTCATTCCTCCACCTCCGCACAGACGGCCCCTCCCTAGACTTCCAATGCCAAGTTATCTCACGCTGCGCCAGCACCAGACCCAGCCCAATGAATTTGCTCGTAACCTTGGTCTTTTTGGTATGCGGGAACCAAAGAAGCAGGCATGCGGCCATATCAAAGTCCACCTCCCGATCTGTGACAGCATTCAAAAGGTCCCCCACCTCAGACCAGTATTCCCCCAGCTTCGGGCAACTCCACAGCATATGGTCAAGATCCACCTCAGGTTCTAGACATCGCGGGCACATGGCATCCAGCACCTGGAAGTGTCGACGTAACCTCTCCGGGGTCAAATATGCCCTATGGAGCACAAAATAATGCACCTGTTGGAATCTCGCGTTCCTCGTCCCTTTCCAAGTCCTGTGTAGCACCTGACCCCATACGGAATCCGGGATTTGCCTACCGATGCTGGTCTCCCAACGCGACTTCAACTCAACCAACGGGGCCAAACCTTCATTTAACATCCTATTGTGGAGGCAGGTCACCGCCTTGACGGTGCCCGCCGCCATCACCACATATTGGCATACCGCCGTCACCTCCGGTTCAGCCAGGCCACCCCCCCAATGTTTCTGCAGAGCCGCAATGACCGCCGCATGCAGCAAGAAGGTGCCACTCGGTAGGCCAAACTGCTCTTGTAGGGTCTGGAACGGGGCCAACGTCCCGTCCACATATAGGTCTCCTACCATCTGCAAACCCAGGTCCTCCCACTCTAACAATTGGGACCAATCACCTCCGTGCGGTAAGGCAGTGAGCATTCCCAGCGGAATCTCCGGTGCGTACGGCCGGCGCTTCCCAGCCCTCTTCAGGTTCCTGTTCCAACACAACCTGAGTGTCCATTCCTCCATCGTGAGGTCCTTACTGGCCAGTCTCTGTTGCATCACGATAGATGACAAGACATGCCTCTGAATGCCGAACCCCCGGTCTTCTATAGGCCCCCTGAATTCTTTGGCCACTTTCTGCGTCAGGACCTGGAGCTGCGCTGCCAGATAGTATAGCTCATAGTCCGGGACAGCCATCCCTCCCTCACACTTGGGTAGAAGTGAGAATCACCTTGCGGATTAATCAACGACGCACACTCAATTGGAACAATCTGATTGGGTTTGGCTTCTCACAGCTCTCACAATAAGAGGGTGGTCTAGCTCCTAGGGCAGATGGTGAAAACACAAAACTCTGAAAACCTGTGCTAAAGATAATCATTTGAAATGTAGCAGGCCTGTCTTCCCTCACAGCAAAAACAGAGACACTGGAGTATCTTTACACCTGTGAAATACCTTGCTTTCAAGAAACATGGTCGATCGTCCCTATCTCGATCTTAGGTTTCCAAACAATTCACATCCCAGCACACACAAAAAAAGCTGTTTGGAAGTCCAATGGGTAGCCAAGCAATATATAGGAAACTTGATCTGAAAATAAAAGTGAAGGAATAGACCAACAACGCTCAGGATGTACAGATAGTTAGCATGAATGGACTAGCACTGGATGGAAGGACCACTACAATCTCTATTATAAATCTGTATGTTAATCCCCAAAGAGGGCCAATATCAAGAACATCACTGAACTAATAAAAGCTTTCTTATCTGAGCACCTGGGGCACGAGTGCACAGTGGTTGAAGACTTCAACACCCGGGACCTGCGCCAACCTCAGGAAGCCCAGGGTGACCATCTACGAACCTTACCAAGATCTTGCCTCAGAGAATTTGTCTCAGCTGATCTAGAAGGAAGGGGTGCAAATGAACTCACACAGATATATCAACTCTAGACTATGTCTTTTTAAGTAAAGACCTGCTAACAAGACGAATAAGGTATAAGGTCCAGCAAAGAAGTGAAAGTGACCATCACCACATTTCCACAGATTTCAACATGGGAGCAATGCCACATAAGAAATACAAACCATCAGGTTGCTCGCTCAAAATAAACGAGTCACATTAACAAAAAGAATCAAGTGGGGTCCAGCCGGCATGGATAAGTACTCTAGCTAGAAAACAGCCTATATGTACCCGACTTGGAGTAACGAAGCAAGCCTGATAGAGAAGTGGTGCTCATTGTTAGAAAAACTACATGGAGCAGTTATGCTCCAAAAATACAGAAAGCAACTTGTAACAGCCACACGAAGAAGGACACTCCTGTTCCCCAAGATCAGGGCGTTACTGGAGGGCAAATGGAAATGCTAATGAATGTCCGCAGCACTTAGGATAAATGCTGACTCTCTGCGCACAACCTCTCGAAACGAAAAACGTTTTTTGAAAATGTTTGCCAATGAAATTCAAATCGATGTTGTAATGAATTGCTTCATCTTTTATTCACTGTTGTTTGTCACATGAATAAATTTGATCATTTTCTCATGGTCGATCAATTCATAATCCACATATTGCTTTTGATAAATTCATCGTCACCCAATGCATTTCGGACTATGTCCTTCATCAGGGGTGTTCTGTAAATAATATAAACACAACATATGTATGATCCCATAGGAAAAGTTAGCTGTACATAAATCAAAACATTAAAACATGTCTGTATGCAGGCAAAAAGATGGAATCAATTAGCATGTTAACTCTTTAAGAAGTGAAATCAAACAAAGTCATTCGTGAATATTCGTAAGGTAAAACGGAAAAAAAAACAACGTTAAAAATATCGTTAACTGATTAGAAGGCCACCTTTAGGGAAAATACGGGAGTGTACAAACATGTAAAACTCAATGGCAGGTGACGCGGTATACATATCAGTCTGTGCGATGATTAAAACCCATTGGCGTGCAATCACTCGTAACACATTAAAAAGAAATGGCAGATGGTATAGCGTAAATTCTAGCGGTTTGTTCTCAGTGCACTAATGTGCTAATGTGAGAGTTACGTAGGGTATAAACTCAGCAATGTTGAACAAAATTCACAGAAATATGCAAAATAATGTTATAGCGGAACTTACTGATTATGCGGCGTGGACCTACGCGTCTACTCCATGCGTCTGAAGACGTTAGTGTGTGTCGAATACACGGAAATGAACCCAACTTAAAACATCGGTATAGAAAGAGGACAATGTAATAACGGCCATGTTATGATGGTCAAAAAATAATCTGGTGCACAATTGCAAAGTAAACATATGTGAAATATGTGAGATTGGCTATAGAATGCTTAAAGATCAAACGAAAAATTACTCATTTACAAATAACATGCAAACTCCATACGATCATTAAGACCTAAAGGTTTAGTGGATTGTAAAAATGTAATCCAATGGTTTTCACGTTGCAGCAAAAAATTGTTGTTGTCTCTGTCTTCTCGCTTTGTCACCACTTCAACAGCAGCGAACCTGAGCTGACTGATGTTGTGTCTCTTATCTTTGAAATGTGTCGCCAAGTTGGATTTAGCATTTTCAGTTCTTATATTACTTTTGTGTTCATTGATGCGTGTTTTCAACTTTCGTGAGGTTTTGCCAGTGTACACTAATCCACATGGGCATTTAACGATGTAGATCACATTCTCAGTGTCACACGTCGCGTTCAGTTTCAAGTGAATGTCAGTACCTTTCATGGGATGTTTTAAAACTGATCCTTTCATCAAATTATTGCAATTTTTACAGTTGAGACATGGTTGGTTCCCTTTGAAAATGGTGGACATGGTTGGTCTTGGATGTTTTATTATTTCTTTTAAATTCCTGCCCCTTTTGTACGCAAACAGAGGTTGTTCCTGAAAAAGTTGTTTAAAATCTGGTTCTGTGCTGATGATGGGCCAATGTTTGAGTATTGACGCCTTGTAAAGTTTAGAAACAACTGAAAATTTTGAAACGACCACAGGTCTTGTTGTGTTGTCTTGCTTCTTCATTGTTAGTGTGTCCTGACGTTTGAGTTTGTCACAGCGTTCCTTGGCGTTATCTAAGATGTTGTGAGGATAACCTCTCAATTTAAAACGTTTGATCATGCTGTTGGCTTGCGTCTCAAATTTAGTTGGATCCGACACAATTCGTTTGACCCGAAGCAGTTGAGAGAACGGCAAATGATTTTTTAATGACGTTTGATGAAAGGATTTATAGTGCAGTGTATTGTTTTTGTCTGTCATTTTTCTGTATAAATTGGTTTCCAAATGATCTTTGGCTCTGCTTACACTGACATTCAAAAAGGTGATAGAATCTTGACTGAATTCAAAAGTGAACTGAATCCGTTCATTGATGTGATTCAATTGTGCGAGTGCTGTTGTTAAAGAGGTATGATCGCCTTCCCATAGGACAAAAATGTCATCTATGTATCTCAGGAAAATCTTGGCATGTGTATGCCAAGGGGTTTGGTTCAAGATATTGTTCTCCTCAAAGTATTTCATGAACGCATTTGCGTAGACAGGTGCCACACAGTTGCCCATTGAGGTCCCGGACAACTGTGTGTAACATTGATTCTCCCACGTGAAGTAACTCAGATACAGTGTAAAATGCATGAGTTGCATGATGAATAGCTGGAATTCTCTATCTAGGTCTGAATGTAACAAAATGTCCTCAATAGCCTCCATGCCAAGGTCGTGTGGTATGCTGGTGTAGAGTGACTTCACATCTATAGAGCACAGCCAAATGGGATCATCTTCCTCAAATGAAACATTCTGTATCAGGTTTAAAAAATCTGTAGTATCCTTGACATATGTACGTGATAGTTGTATCAGTGGTTGCAAATGTCTGTCAATGAATTTTCCAGTTCCTTCGTGTATACTACCCCGGGTATAAACAATTGGTCTGAAAGGTGGTCGTGTCATATGCTTATGAATTTTTGGTAGCATATACATGCTAGGAGTTCTTGGATTGATTGGAGTCAAAAACTGCTTGGTTTTGATGCCATTGTCATGAGCAGTAGTTAAAATGGTAAGTAAGATGTCCGTGTATTGACTTGTAGGATTGTATTGTATGGCATTGTACGTGTTCATATCAGACAGATGTTCCTGAACTTGTTCACGGTAGAATGCAGTGTCCATGAGGACTAGAGCTCCTCCCTTGTCCGCTGACTGGTAGGTGATGTCAACGTTGTTAGCCAAACTCCTGAGAATGGCATACTCCTTGTTAGTCATATTGGTATGTTTCTTCTTGCGTCCATAGTTGAAACCCAAGATGTCACTTTTCACTAGGTTCTCAAAAATGTCAAAAGATTGATGGCTCACCGGTGCCATAAAGGTCCTCTTGGTGCGTAATCCTTTGAGTTGATCAGCTTGGCTGGTCTCAGATATAGGCATAATGTTCTCAAAGAAATGTCTTAAGCGGAGATTACGCATGAATTTAAACAAACTGATCTCCAATTCTAACTCATTGGTGTGACTAGTGGGCACAAAAGAGGTGCCCTTTTGTAGTACTGATCTTTCTTGTTCTGAAAGAATGTAAGATGAAATGTTCACCACTAGGTTTGTCTCTTCTTCGGTTTCTCCACTCTCTGGTTGAGTGTTGTATTCCTCACGTCTCGTTCCTTCTCTTTTTCCTTTTCCTTTTCTTTTGGCCTGGCTCCTCCGGGGTCGTCTCTTTCTCTTGAACCTTCCTCTAAAAAATGAACCGCAGTGAGAGTGGACGATGCTGTACTTGCAGAAGGTTGTTGTTGATTTTGGTTTCTAACATCTGTACTTGACTCTCCTTCAGATGATGATGTTTCTGTATCAGTATTCGTCTTAGGTGGTCTGTTCTGGCGTCTCCTGGCGTATACCTCAGCCCAGGAGTACACCTCCCCCAGCTTGTAATCAATAGTGTCTCTTCGATACTTGCGTATCTTTCGCTCATTAATTTCTTTCGTGTGCTTGTCTAGCTGAATGGTGATATCCTCCATTATCTTGGACCATTCATCCTTGGATAGCATGTCAGATAGTTCCTGTTTACATTGTTCTATCTCCTTGTTCAGTTCCTCAAGAGCTCTCGAAAGCTCAGCTACAATAAGTAGTATCAAGTCCAATGAACACTTGTTTAAGATGGCGTACCATCTCTCCACGAATTTTGAACTGTTCCTGCAGAGTAGTGGTTTAAGCGGGATTCGGAGACCCCTTGGGATACGCTGTGCTCGGTGATAGCGTATCAATGTGCTGGCATGAAGCCTTTGACTGATTTCCTTTTTGGTAAAGTACAGCAATTGTTTTAAGCAACTTTCTTTGGTTCTTGTGAAAGTAGGATGTGAAGACACTTCCGGGATCAATGCATACATTTTATCTATATCATCAGCACTGAAAGCAAATGTATCGGCTTTTAAATCCGTCAAAGCTGTAATGTCATCATAAGCCATGATTGAATATTGGGGTGCAGCAACCCGGTCAGGGTTAAGTAATTCAAAAACAAGGGTTGGATTGCGCACTGCCTCTTTGAATCAAAGTGAAGAGCTGTGGTGTGCTACAAAGATATCACCCCCTGACAGAAGGTGTTGACAGATGGAAATGCTGACATGCGGAATTAAAACACAGAACAGAGAAGATTAAAAGCATGGAAAACAAAATAAAAGAGGCAAGGAAACAGCATAAAACAAAAGACTGATACTGAAACAACAACAAAATGAGAAACAATGGAAACACATATAAGCTGTTAAAGACTTTGGGGGCACTCACCCTGCAGGACGCCGCTCCCGCAATCGCGGTCTTCCGCCTGGACTATCGGGCCATCTGTGTTGCTGCTCCTGACCCCTCTCGCACACCCAGGGACTACAATACCTGGCAGAACTTGCGGCCAGGACGTCGCCTACGTTGTTCAGGCGCCCGGTGGCGCTCAAATACAGCTGGGAGCTCCGCCTCGCGGGACGCGCACGAGCGGCGCCGGGCTAAGCCTGGGCAAAGAGTGGGCGTCCAGGGCCGTCCAGGGCCGGGAGAGGCCGGGCCATACCCTTTGGTGGAAAGGATTCTAATTGAAATATTTCCTATCTGGCGGTAATTATTCAGCCTCTGTTGCTGATAGTGAAATTTTTACTATTGACATTCTGAATCTATGTTTCAAGTCCTTAATTGTTTTAATGACTGACAACTTTTATTTTTTAATTGTAAATTTTATTTCTTGGTGGGACCGTTATATTGATTTGTTGCTAACTTTGCCCTTTAGGTCTTTTATGTTTAGAAACATGGGGAAGAATATCCCTCCGCAGCCTCGCCCTGTTACTAAGCAAAAAACAGTTTTAATTACTCCTCTCCCAAGTCTAACAGCAATAGATAAAATGCTGCAAAAAACTATAGGGGTGGTTGCGTCTGCCATTGAAAACACAGAAAGGCGCCTTTCTCTCCCAACTGGTATGCTCCCTCCCTTGCCTTCTGTGAATGCATCCATGTTTACGATAGATACCCAGGATTCAATGTTAGCGCCTTCCTTTGTTGGACTGCCAAGTGCCCAATTTACCCCTTCGAATCATGAAATCGTGCCTACACAGCGCAATTTGTCACTTGAATCCCCTAATTTGTCAACCAGATTATCCTTGACACCTACAATATTGCCAATAAATGTAACTGTTGACCCCCCCCCCCGCTTTTAATCGATGACTGTTCTGGGCAGGTGTGGTGCGATTCTCCTTCTAGCCCTATCTCTGTATCATTGTCAAGGTTGATTAACCCCAGCCCGCATGTAACAACTAGAGGGCAAAAAGCGAGGCGTAAGCAAAAGCACATAAATAAGGACGAACTACCTGTAAAAAATTGTAAAGGAAAGGGTACTCATAAACAGCGTTAAGCTGCTCTAAACTCACTTGGATTGAAGGGAAATAAGGGCATGGCCAGACAGATAATGTTTCTGCCTTAACTAGTGTAGGCAACTCAGAAGCTGATGAGAATTTTTGGGGAAGAATGGAGACTTTGTTAACAACACTCCTCGAGCCCATTTGTTTAGAAATTACCATTATTGAAACCCGGGTTACCAGTATAGAGGAAAAGTTGACTAACAACCATCAGCTCATACAGGTAGAACCACCCAAGATATTATCCCACTCAACCTCAGCCAACGTATGTGAAAACTCTAAAGGTATACCTTTGGATTCGGCCATCCAAGCCCAGCACAAAAGCAGGGAGGCGAATAAAAGACCGGAACTTAAAAGCTCAGGAGCTAACATTGGAACTAGAGTAGCAGATCTAACAGCCCCAAATCAGGGAGGTAGTGACAACAGCAACTCTGTATGCAATATAAGAAGAGATCAGCCTTGCCAAGAGGATAATGCAACCTCATCCCTACCAATTCTAAATTTACCTCCTGAAGCTACACCATATACAGTGGTGATAGCTAATGTTCCAGCTCTGCCCCCCAATGCTTTTGAACATTGGTCGACATTGAGGAATTAATCCCTTCATTTTCTCTCCACTAGGCTTGGACTAAATAACTCACTATTCTCTGAATTTAAAATGGCCAGAAGGGTTAGTTGGGTTGGCACATCTAGTAAATCTTTGAGCAGAGATTGTGTAATTTTAACATTTCGGTCACTGCTATTGGTACGAAACATAATCGAGAGGGGTTTTACCGGGGTAGTTAATACTGAGTTCATTGATATTCTTCCCCTCGGTTTCTTTTACTGCCCCACGCATCCTGGTAGATTTTCACGACTCCATCGTCCAGGAACAAATTACATGGGTCCCATCCGAGGAAGATACTGTGTCCCGACATCAAATCCCTTTGAGGTTCTGAGCGGTCTAGAGAATAACGACTGACTGCAAATGGACAATCTCGCCAACTTTCCTGGCGGAGCAGTCTACTCTATGTCTGTTTACAACCATGGGGACACTGTGAAGGAGCGGGTGGAGAATGCTAGTATCCCAGGGATTGAGGATTCTAATGGGGGGATGGAGGCTCTGGAAGTGCTTCCAAATGGGACTGGTACATTAACAGTAGGTGTTAGGCCCCCTTCTTTTGTTCCACCCCTGCCTGTCCCCCCTGTATGCAATATTACCTCCTGGAATATTGCTGGAATTAAGTCCAAAATTGATAACCCACTTTGGCAGGACTTTATCCAGTCACAAGATCTGATCTGTCTCCAGGAAACCTGGAGCAAGGAACCGGTCCACCTTAATGGGTATAAGACTTTCCATACTCCGGCTGTTGAGGTTGTGCATGGGAGAGCTAAAAGGGGGCTGAGTGCTTATTTGTCAAATAAGATGAACATAATAAGGGTTTTAGAGCCTATTAAAGATATTTATTTCCAGTTCTAGATATTTGCATTGGACTCTGACACTTCAATTGCCCTGGTTAATTTATATAACAATATTCCCCTGGGTGAAGTATCAAATGTCCTTAACAACCTTTCCTAAGCATTGTCCTCACATGGTAAAAGCATCAGGCACGATATGATGATTCTTTTGGTGGGAGATTTTAATTGTACTTTATGTAGTATGGCGGAAGATAATAGATGTGGAGTAACATGGGAAGAGGGTTTGTGTCAATCACATTTTAATCACACTCCATTGGGCGAACAGTTAAATGAAGTACTTGGCAAGTTTGACCTGGGATTTGTGAACGAAGTTTGTGTGCTACCATTCCTCCTACCACCGACATTTAATGGGAGGGGTTGTTCTTCTACTATTGACTATGCTTTTGTAACTAATAATCATACTGACGGAATGTATTCTTTCAAGGTCTCAGATATTGCACTAAGCGATTATTTTCAGCTTTGTATGGCCATTTTGATGCCAATAAAGACCCACTCTAGGAGTAACTCGGGAAAAGATAGAGTGGGTCAAAACTTGTCTATTGGTAGTATCAACGGATACTCATTACGATGGGCCATGGTCGATCAAACAAAAATACTTAACACAGTAATCGGCAAATGCACATCTGAGCTCGCGATTTGCTTGGGGGAAGATTCTACCCCTGAAATTCTCCTTGCATCTTTTTTAACCATTTCTAATGAAATTAGGACCGCCCTCACGAGACAGCGTAAAAATAATAGAGAAAAGGGAGGATGGTGTAACTCTAACTGCACAATACACCAAGAAGTGTCACGGAGGTAAGGAGACTTAGGAAAGAATATAAACTTGCTATAAAAGATAGGAAGAACACGTTAAAAGCAGAAGCATGGAAAGCCTTGCATTTAGCTTCTGAAAATAACGATAGTGCAGGCTTCTGGAAGATTATTAGAACCCCCATTTTAATGGAAGAGGCTGGCCCTAAACTAGAGATAGCAATCCCAGAAGCAGATCGGATTGGGCATTTTGCCAAGGTGTATGAGGGAGAGGTATCTCTAACTTCTCCTTGTTCTCCTACGCTGTATCCCGCTTCAAGAAATTTGATGTTTACCTTGGACGAGGTTGAAAAAGCACTCCACGCAAGTCAGGGTGGTAAGGCTCCTGGCCCGGACGGTGTCCCCATAGATATTTTTAAAGCTATTATTCCTCTATGGGCTCCTCTTCTGGTCCAGGTGCTCAACGCAAGTTGTATTACAGGTTTTTTGCCCACCTGGATGGAGTCTATAATCGTGCCCATCTTTAAAAAGGGGGATAGACACGATCCGGGATGTTATAGACCCATCTCCCTGTTGGATTCTTTTACGAAAATAGCTGAGTGGATAATCTTGGACCTTCTTCTAGTCTGGGCCGATGACAACTCTATTTTATCTGATTTGCAATATGGTTTTCGTTCTGGCCTAGGGACAGTGGAGCAGGGCTTAAATCTTTTAATGTTGGTGGGGAAGTACACAAGGGCAAAGAAGGGGAACTTGTTCCTGGCCTTTGTGGACCTCTCTGCCGCATTTGATTGTGTGGTTCATTCCAAATTGTGGTTTTTGCTAGGACAACTAGGGGTTGATGAAAATATTATTTATTTTCTTAAACGCTTTTATAGTGACGCATTAGCCCGCATCCGTTATGGCCTGAAGTGGGAACGCACGGACAAAATACCAATCAGGAGTGGAGTCAGGCAGGTTGTGTTCTGGCTCCATTCCTTTTTAATTTATATGTAAATGGTTTGGAGGGAGCCCTGTGCAGTAACAGCTTAGATTCCCCATACGTAGCTGGCCGACCAATCCCGGCTCTCTTGTACGCAGACGATGCTGTGTTAATGTCTTGTACTCAAGTGGGACTTCAGCGCGTGGTGGGTAGTTTTGCCCTTTTCATCAAAGATCTGGGGCTAAGGGTAAATACGTCGAAAACATTCATCATGCGCTGTGGCAAGGATTGTAAGACCAAAAGGGACATTTTTATTGCAGGACAGAAGCTTGAGGCTACTAAGCAATTTTCCTACTTAGGCATATTATTTACTCAGAATGAGTCTTGGGGTCAGGCAGTAGCAGCCCAAAAACTTGTGATAGTCCGTTCTACTGCTGCCCTGAAGTCTTTTGCCAAAAAATTAGGTACGAGTCCGCCTGTTGAGCTAATTAAGATCTATAAAGCCAAATGTGTATCTGGTGCTACCTATGGGAGTGGGGTATGGGGTTTTGCTGACCCTAACTCCATCCAGGTAGCTGAAAACTCTTTTCTAAAATATATCCTCGCAGTTCTCAAGAGTACTCCTAACTATAACTGCCACGCAGAACTAGGACTCCCATTCATATCTGATCTTATCAAGCTTGAGCCTGTGCTTTTATGGCACAGGCTGTTGACTAAAGAAGAAGCCAAGCTGAATAGGGATATTGTGTCAGATATTTTGAAGTTGGAAGGAGCAATGAGGATACCATGGCTGAGCTATGTGTTTAAGTTTCTCACGGATATTGGAAAGCCGGAATACTTCCTAAATCCTCTCACTATCTCAGCCATTTCAAGAAAAGATTTGAGGAAGGAGGGTTTGTTTTTCTTGGATACCTTAAGAACAACAACAGAGGTTTTAAAACCAACTGTCCTGCAACATCAATTGTTATTAACTACTTTTAATATTCAACCCTATTTGGTTTATGTTTCTGGCAATTATGATAGATTTTTATTATCTCGTTTTAGATTTGGAATTTTTCATAGACTGGTTAGTTTTCCAACTGTAAATGACTGGTCCCATGATTTACAGCCTTGTCCCTGTGACGATGTGTCGCTCCAAAGTACCATGCACGTCCTTTTATTTTGTACATTTTACAGACTCCTTAGGCGCAGTATCTTACTGCCTCTACTGAGACAGATGGGCCTGGGCCAATGTTGTCCGGCTATGTTAAGTATTCAATATTTGGACAAAAATCATAAAGTTTTTGAAAAGAGTGTTACATTGCAGAAAAACTATGATTATGTAGTGTATTTTAATTATAGTAAGGATCCTTTTAATGGCATTTTGCCACCAATGAATTGTTCTGTATTTACTTTTTGTATGTTCTTTTTTATGACATGTTGATTTTGTAAAATGAATTGAACTGTGACAATTTTTTTTTTTTTGTAAAAGGTTTTATTTTGCAGTTTAAGTACAACCAAGAACACAAATAAAGGTCATCTTAAGCATTACATAGTCCGCCTTGCAAGGGCACTAAATCATGAGCAGGACCTCTACTGATGGCATAATAAGTCCGTGCCTCGTGAGCATAGCCACAGCACCAACAGTCCAGCGAAGCCAGCAGCAAAATCGTTCGAGGCGGGTGCCAAGGGAAGAAATCCCCAATCCAATGCTCCGTACAGCACATCCATACAGCTACGGACCCAGCAATAAGCAGTAAACTCCCAGAATGACCAGAACAAGAAAATAACAAGTCCCCCCCCCCCCCCTTCCCCCCACCCCCCACATGGTGGTGGCCCAAACAGACATACAGACACTCTCCTCCCCCAACCTATACCTGAAAGAGATGCAGCGACCTCAAGGAAGCCGGACACACAGCTGAGGGCAGACCTTTGGATAGGAAGTCAACCAACGGGCCCCATTGGAACTGGAAATTCTCGAATTTACCTAGGAAGATGTCCGCCATCCTTTCCATACTTAGAAGCTTCCATAGTCGGGCATGCCACAGAGATATTGCCGGAGCCTCCCTCCGTTTCCAGGCAGCCGCCAGCGTAAGCTTGGCGGCGCCCAGGCATAGCCACAGAATCTTCTTGTCGGCCCGGGTCTGATGCTCCAGGCCAGGGTCACGCAGTCCCAGCAGAACAAAGGCAATATCATCCTTTACAGGATAATGAAGGATGTCCCTGATATGCGAAAGGATCTCCTCCCAAAACGGCCTAATCACCGGGCAGTCCCACCAGATGTGGCGGAAGTCCCCAAGTAGCCCGCATCCCCTCCAGCATAGGTCAGACGTGGACGGATAAATGCGGTGAAGCCGGGACGGGCACATATACCATTGCGTCAGTGTCTTAAGATGAGCCTCCCGCAAGTGAAGCGAGTGATTAAACTTCGACACGTCCCGCCACAGGACCGACCATTCCGTATCTGAGACGTCTCTCCCCAACAAATCCTCCCATAGGCCCATGTAGCGATGCCTAGGCGTCACCGCCGATTTAAGTAGGAGCTGGTATAGGAAGGAGATGGCACCCCTCATGACAGTCGATCGCAATAGGAACGCCTCGAAAGGCGACGGAGGCCGCGTCGCCGCCTCCATCACCCCAGGCGTGGTGGCCCAGTGATGCAATTGTAAGTGATGGAACCGTTCAGCGTTGGTAAGCCCGTAGTCCCTCATACAGTTAGCAAAGGTAAGGGGAACCCGCCCATGAAACAGATGGGTCAGCGCCCGGCAACCTCCCTCCCTCCAAGCATCAAAGATCCCTTCCCGAAGTGCCGGCGGGAAAGCTGGATTGAAGTGTATGGGCGTAAAAGGCGATGGGAAGGTAGTCCATCTCTCATCTGCAGCCAAGGAGTCCCAGACCTTCAATGTGGTACCCGTAGGAGTACTAATGTAGGCGTTCAGCGGACGGTCCTTCCGGGGCTTCCACGCCAGGTCCCAGACCGATCTGCCTGCCACACTCCGGTCCATATGCAGCCAATGTTTCTCGGACGATTGCTGCGACCACTCCACCAGCACTCTCAATTGCGCCGCTTTATAGTAAAGCTGCAAATCAGGAAGTCCCAAGCCCCCCTCAGATTTGGGCTGCCGCAGCACCGTAAATGCAAATCGTGCCCGGCCCCCCTGCCACACAAAGCGCAGTATCTGGGTCCGAAGGCGCCGAAAAAAGTCGGTATGAAGAGGGATGGGTAGAGCTTGAAATAAATATAAGTATTTGGGGAGGAGAACCATCTTAACAGCATGTATTCTGCCCAGCCAAGATATAAATTTGGGTTTCCACTTCTCCAGCTCAATCCGAGTCTTCGCGAACAGCGGCGGAAAATTAGCTGAAAACAGCCCCCCGATCGTCGGGGTTAGGTGAACCCCCAAGTAGACCAGTGAGCCATCCGCCCAAGCCAAAGGGGTCAAGAGCTTCACTCGTTCCACCTCCTCCTGAGAAAGAGTTAGATTCAGGACATGGGACTTGCCATAGTTGACTTTGAAGCCCGCTACCGCCTCATAGGCCAGCAGGGCCTCCCGAAGGCACGGCAGGGAGCGCTCCGGCTCCGTTATTGATAATAAGATATCATCCGCGAAGAGCGTGATTTTGTGTTGCTCTCCTGTGAAAGGAATACCCCGGATCCCCTCATGCTCTCGCACCGCCAACGCTAGAGGTTCAATACTGAGCGCAAACAGGAGCGGGGAAAGGGGGCACCCCTGTCTGGTGCCCCTGGAGTGCGGGAAAAACTCCGACACATGCCCGTTCACTGTTACTCTAGACCTCGGGCCGCTAAAGTTGGCCTGGACCATAGTGAGGAATTTGTCAGAAAACCCAAAGGCAGTCAGTGTGTTAAAGAGGAAACCCCAATCAACTCTGTCGAAAGCCTTTTCGGCGTCCAACCCCACTAGCACCGCTGGAATGCGGAACCTGTCGGCCTTTTCTATCAAGTGAACCACTCTGCGAGTATTATCGTGGGTCTGACGACCCTTAATGAAACCGGATTGATCCGGATGTATGAGTGCCGGTAACAGATCCTGCAGTCTATGCGCCAGGATCGCGGAATACAATTTAGCGTCAACATTAAGCAGTGCTATGGGGCGGAACGACGCACACTGGGCAAGATCTTTCCCGGGTTTCGGCAAGACCGTGATAACCGCCTCCGCCAAGGAGCCGACCGAGGAGCCGGATACGGCCATATCATTAAAAAGAGAAGTGAGGAAGTCGCACAATTCCGAGGCGTAAGACTTATAGAAAACCGCCGTGTAGCCATCCGGCCCCGGCGCTTTGTGCAACTTCAGGCCCTTGATGGCCTCGAGGACCTCCTCCCTGGTAATCGGTGCGTCCAGCAGCTCATTCCACTCGGTGGAAACTCGCGGAAGGGGCAATCGCCCCAGGTACTCCCTCTGTTCTTCCACGGCTAGGCTGTCACCCTTATACAGGCCCGCATAGAAGCGTCCAAAGATAGACGCCTTCACCTCGTCCTTGTGTTGCACCACCCCCGCCTCATCCCGTATTCCCCCAATATACTCGCGCTCCCTCTTATCTCGAAGTTGACGTGCCAAGTGCCGCCCAACCTTATTCCCACCGGAGTAAGATTGCCGCCCCAGTCTCAGCATTGTCAGCTCAGCCCTGTTATTATAATGAGCTCGCAGCTTCCCGCGCACCGCAGTCAACGGTCGGAGGGTTATCCTTGAGGGATTAAGCTTGTGAGCCCGTTCGAGGCGGGACACTTCCTCCTCCAGAGCCTCCCGGTCCTTACGCCGCTCCTTATTTAGACGTGCATTGAGGCCCAGGCATGTGCCCCGAATGGAGGCCTTAAAGGCATCCCAAGTGTTAGCGACCGACGTGTCAGATGCAGGATTAAGCTCAAAAAATTCCCTAATGGCTATCCGCAGGGCTTTGTTGGAAGCATCATCCCGGATCACCGAAGCCGGGAAGTACCATTTTCTCTGCCCACCCCCAGCCGATGACCAACGGAGGCTAAGCACCAACAAGCTGTGGTCCGACACCGAAAGCGGAAGTATGGTGGAGTCTAGGACATCTCCCTTAAGGGCCTGACTAAGAAAAATGTGGTCCAGGCGTGAGTAGGAGTGATGTACATGAGAGAAGTAAGTGTAATCCCTGGCAGAGGGGTGATAAAAGCGCCAGCCATCAATCAGTCCCAGCTCCCCCACCGTCTGCCGCGAAGAGTCTGAGAAGACCCCCGCTCCAGTCCTATGAGACCCCGAGCTATCCACCGTCTTGTCCCACACCAAGTTGAAGTTCCCCAGGAGGAACAAGCGGCCATCAGCAAAGTCCCCCACCTTCTGCAACAAGTCCTGGAGATACTTATTCTGACCGGCATTTGGAAGGTACACCACTACAAATGAACATAGCTGCCCTTGAACAAGCCCTTTCACCATCAGCCACCGGCCATCCCTATCAGTACGCACCTCCATGGGCTGGAAGTGCAAAGCAGCTCGAAAGAGAAGGGCCACCCCCCTATGTTTCGTTGATGCAGAGGATCTATATATAAGGGGATACGCCTTATGCTTGAGGCGCAGCTCGTCCCTGCGTGCCAAATGCGTCTCTTGAAGCCCCACAATATCCAGCTGGTGATCCAGCACATACTTCCACACTTTCTGCCGCTTCTGGGGCGAATTGAGACCCTTAACGTTCCAAGTTCCTATACTAACAGGCATTGTAAAAAAGAACCCCCAAGCCCTCTGAAACCATCGTGCCCGGAGCTCCACCCACACCCAGAACCCCCCCAAGATAGAGGCCCAGCCGAGAGTCCGCCCATGAAATCCCATTGGGAGGCAACTGACGACCCGGGGCCCACCCTCCACCAGCGAACAAACACATCATGACAGAGGCAATTGAGCAGAAACAGCAACTTCAAGGGCCAAATCGACAACCCTTCCTGCAAACCATCCCTCAACCCCCCCTGCAACTCCAAGGGATCCACGCCAAGAAACCCCACAGTAAATACAGAACCAGAACCTCCGCCGAGCCCAAGAGGAGGCAACAGCACGGAAGCCAAGGAGTATCTCTGCAAGAGGAAGTAACACGTCACGCACTCATCAGGCATACCCCACCACCAATCCTCCCCACCCCAACTCCCCCCCACACAAGGGAATAACAACATACAAAAATACCAAAAACCCAGAACAAGAAGAATGATAATACTCATCAGTCCAAAGTTCACGGAGATCCGTCCGCTCCAGGGACAGAATAGGGAGACCAACTCGGTTCCTCCCAAGGTCACGATCCGGGGAGTCTCCTCCAAAAGTACCTCCATTCTCCCAGACCAGGGGGCCAATGCCCCCTCCAGCGCCGATCCTCCTCACTCAATGCACTGTCATGCCGCACCCGAGCTGGCCTGCGATTCCGGCTGCGTCGCTGAGGCAACCGAGGCCACAGCATTCCCCCTTTCTAGCAGACTGGAACTGCGGTCCGGACGTCCCCGATCTGGGGAGGACCCCACTCTGTGCCAGGATGATGAGCGGTGGCGCCGCCGAGATGTGGAAGCAGCCGCACCCTGGGACGGCGTAGTGTCAGGCAGACCCAAGAGATCCTTCGCCTCCTGAAGGGAGCGCAGCTGCACCAGTCGATTCTGCCACCGGAAGATGATCCTGAAGGGGTGACCCCAAGAATATGCGATGTTACTGTCCCTCAGGAAGGCAGTCACCGGGCGAAAATCCCGCCGTTTCTGAAGCGTAGAGGCCGCCAAGTCCTGGAAGAGCTGAGGGTGATGGCCCCTAAACTGCAAGGATGCGTTAGCTCTGGCTTTACGAAGGATGCGCTCCTTTACCTGGAAATCATGGACGCAGACAAGGATGTCCGGAGGCGGCCCCCCCCCCTCTCCTGGGCAAACCAACTCGATGGACTCTATCCATTTGGACGTCCTTCACGTCCTCCTCGTCCAGGACCTGCAGGAACAGTGCCTGTATGTAGCCTCGCAGGTCTCCCGCCTCGCCATCCCACGGCACCGCCTTGACGCGGATGTTGTTCCGGCGGGAACGGTTTTCAAGGTCTTCCGCGTGCGCCTGCAAGTCCAAATTTTGTTCCGTGAGGCGGAGAACATCCTGTTGGAGCAAATGGACATCATTGGCCGTGCTTAAGTCATGGTCCTCCAGAGTCGCGACTCTCTCGCCAATCCCGTCGACATCCCGCCGTACTTCCCGGAGGTCAGATGCTAGCTGCGCCCGCAGCTCAGAGATATCTTCTTTGATGGAAGCAAAAAGTTCGGACATAAAAGCCTTGGTAGCCGGGGCTTCATCATCAGACACTCTTGGCGAGCCACTGGGACCCGGGGAGGCCGGCTGCTGCGAAGACTTAGACGCTCCGTCCTTCACCACACGTCCCTTGCGAGCTTGGTTAGACATGATGCCGGGCAGCACGCGAAAGCCACACTCAAATGCAAGTTGGGGCCCCCAGCCTCCAATGGCAAGACCCAGAGGGAAGGGTGCAGTGGGGCAACACAGATACCAGCTATCCAGGAGCCGGCGCGAAGCTTCAAAACGGCCAAGAAAGCCAGACAAAATGGCGTCGTCCCGCCCTCGTCCCGGTCACCTCCAGACCACCAGGCGTGCGCTCCCAGCCTCTCCTCTAGCCCAGCTCCAGATCTCCTCCAGTGGTCGGGGCCCGCACTATCTAGATGCACGGTAGGGGCGCGTGGCCCATAAGGCCCTCCAGATGCCCATGCACAGTAATCTGTCTCTCAGTCTCCCCGGGCCCTCGCGGACCGCCGCACTCCTGGCTCCTCCGCTCCGCAGGGGGTCAGGACTGTCCCAACCGCGACCACCCAGCCGGGCTGTGGGCGCCTCTCACCCTCACTCCCTCCTCAATGCAGGGTGCAGCACCAAGCTCGAGCTGTGGGCACTGCTAGCTCCCACTCCCCCCTCCAATGCAGGGTGCAGCACCAGCAATCGCGTCCGGGCCCCACAGCGCGTCGCAGAAGCTTGCAGCGTCCGGGTCTGTCCGGTACATCGGGATCCACGCCTCCACTGCTCGCAGGCCTCTCCACACCTCCTGCAGGGCGAACCAAGCTCCCCGGGGCCCGACAGGCCGCGCCGCCCTCCGCTGAACACAGACCCCGTCTCAGGCAGCCGGCGTATGGAGCGGACCTCGGTTGGGTCCGGACGAGCCACTCTCCTCTGCCGCTCCTCACCGAGCTTCCGGCCGGCCCTCCGATCACCCGAGCCCGGGGATCCCCAGGCCTCTCAGACACCCCGTGCCAGCAACAGTCACGAGCGGCTCAGCGCTCCGCCGATGGAACCGGACCACACCGCGGCACTTCGCCGACCTCCGCTCTTGGTCTGGGGCCAATCTGCGCCAGTGAGACCCTGCAGTAAGCCGCTATGTTAGGATCGGCGCCGGAGGGACCTGAAAAAGCGTCTTACTCCGACGCCATCTTGGCCACGCCCCCCTGTGACAATTTTTATAATTATGTATGCTTTTATGATTGCGTTTAACAATTTAATAAAGCTATATTTGACTTTGACATATATGCTTTATTACAGCCCTTTAAGACCAGGGAATTCTGGGGAAATGCAAACAGTCTAAAATACACAATGATCAGCAAGGAGAACATCGTACCAGCCAACATATGGAAGGGTCATGTGAAAACCTGTACATAGATCCCAATAAAATAAGGATCATCAATGCAACCTTGTTGCACAATACATTAGAAGGCCTGGAAGACAGTCGAATAACAGTCACTAAGTCTGAAACATTGAAGATCTTGGAGAGCATTGGGAGGGATGGGGCCCCTGGGCTGAATAGAATGCCTGGTGGCATTTTCAAAGAAGATGGAATCTTTTGATGCTCAATCTGATCAATGAGTGTCTCACTACATCTATCAATACCGAAGCTTGGAATGGCTCCATTCTTTATCCTATACATAAAAAGGGAAATCCTACCTGACCTGAGAACTAGAGCCTAATAACCCTACTGGATGTAAATGGCAAAGCCTATGCAACGTGTTATTACACGATCTAGAACGCTAGATCAATGAGAATAACATCATTCCAACTTATCAGACAGGGTTTAGGCCTTACTCCCCCACCATACACAACATCATCGTTCTCTCGTCTTGGGCACCAAGGCCTGTGAAATGACCACACTACCATTATATGCTTGTTTCATAGATTACACATGGTATTGATTTAACATCTTCTGGAAACAAGTTAAATTAGCCTCCTAATACAAGAAGGGGTAAGGGCAGCGTGCATGGAAACTAGCCTCAATCCTACTATCCCTACTGGGAGTACTGAAAAAGCCACACCCTTGGGCATAGTTCCATCACTGTAACTCAATATCTGGGAGAAATATCCACTAACCACAATACCCCCCAGAGCAGGCACAGGAAAGCACAGCATGGTAACAGTAATCACCACGCCATGCTTCACACCTCACTAAAGCAGGTGCATGAAACTCACCATCTAGATAGAGCAACAGGCACAAAGAACCCTACAACCAAAAAAGGGGGCAGAAAAACAAAGTGCCTAGTCTAAATAGCCACAGGGCACATTTTTGCCTAAAACTAGTCTTCGCCTAGAAAACTGGCGCTGGAAAAAAATGTCTCAAGGAATATATTCAAACCACACCTACACCGAAAAGGGGTGCAAGAGAAGAAATCCTGTTCAGAGAATTACTGCAAACGACACCGGAGAATTTAGCGTCTTGATAATATTTCCCCAGGTGCTTACAATCCCCCAGGTATATCTCACCTCCATACAGGTACAGCAAATAAGCATGTAAGGGCAAGACCCTCAAACCGTGTTCCGGTCACCCCCAGTACAGTGAAAACAGCACTGGGAATATCAATAAAACTACACTAGCCATCTAAAAACAGGTGCAGGTCAAACAGAACTGGTAAAACATTACGAAGCCCACGACCCCCAAAATGGTGCATGACAAGACGCTGTCCGAGGAAAATATCCCTACGCAACCTGTTAATCAGTACAGCAGCACAAAAAAACATTGTAGGAAAAAATTGTCAACCCATCCACCCCGAGACATTTGAAACAAGCGTTTTGCTTTTTACCGATTCTGCAGAGCATCGGCAAACACAATGATTGACAAATCTAATGGAAAACAAAAGCGCGATCTATTGGCTTTGCCACTGCTCATTTACATACTGTATTACGCCCTGCCATTGATATCACCCGAAAGTCGATGGTTCTGTGGTCTGCATGCTCTAAAAATCCGTATGAAACCGTTGGACCACTGCAGAGCTGGCTTAACCTTTCATCCCTCTGAGGTTGATAAAATGCATATAGTTGAGTTTGGTAATCCAGATTATTCGAGCACCTGCGCAGTGTATGGTGTAAATGATATTGAGAATTTTATATATATTAAGTACAGGACTTCATTTAAAGCTGAATTTACTTGACATCATCACTGAGCTGCTTATCTTTCCTGTTATTTATTCCTATAATGGGGATGACAAACTCACACGGGCAGCATGTAGTAGCTCCTGCTAAAATTACAGCCTATGGGCTTCATTATTCCTTCTCTAAAGTTCCATCCTTCACTCGCGCCTTTAAACATGTTCATAGTCACATCAGGGCCACAGGAACCCCCCGCCCCACCATAACCAACATCCCGCAAATAACACACAGCCACAAGTGTTAAGATTGGGAAAAGTTGCTGCAGGTTTATTGTTACATACAACATTATGTAATCACTGTGGGTTATTTTACGGGCAATCCAAGGGCAGGCCGCATTCTCGCCACCTGCCCGCCTGATGAGCCAATCAGCACAGTGGCGAACCACCCAGCTGCTGCACCATTATGGTAATAACACTACTCACGCCCCTTGCGGGCGTATCTAGGCAAACCCCCGGTTGCACAGGCCCACAACCGCCCGAAGGACTACTGGGGCGCCGACTCGGGTTCCTGGACCTCCCATGAGGTTCTAGGTTAGGATCTGGCACCCCTATGTGCCCGCTGAAGTACAGTGTTGCACCTCTCTGGTTCCGGATTGCCCTGTATCTCCGCCTGCAACGAAAAAGGAAACACATTAAAGCTCCCTCAGGAGCCCCCCTCTAGCTGACACTCAGGGTTAGAGGTAGAGAGAGAAAGAGTGTCCCGAGGTGTTCTGCGCGACGTCCGGAGCGGAAAAGAGGCCACCACGATAGCGAGTGGGAGAGATATACCCTCTCCCTGCCTGCCGCCCCCGGACGCGCGTCACGGATCCGCCCACCTCCCCCGGGCAAGCCTGCCCTGAGGAGGGGTGGCTGACCACAGCTAGGGACGGGGGCAGCCCTCTGCGACTAAGGGCCCGCCCTCCTGATGGCCACCGGGTGGCCTCGGGCAGACACATAGTCACATCAGGGCCACAGGAACCCCTCGCCCCAACATAACCAACATCCCGCAAATAACACACAGACACAAGTGTTAAGATTGGGAAAAGTTGCTGCAGGTTTATTGTTACATACAACATTATGTAATCACGGTGGGTTATCTTACGGGCAATCCAAGGGCAGGCCGCATTCTCGCCACCTGCCCGCCTGATGAGCCAATCAGCACAGTGGCGAACCACCCAGCTGCTGCACCATTATGGTAATAACACTACTCACGCCCCTTGCGGGGCGTATCTAGGCAAACCCCCGGTTGCACAGGCCCACAACCGCCCGAAGGACTACTGGGGCGCCGACTCGGGTTCCTGGACCTCCCATGAGGTTCTAGGTTAGGCTCTGGCACCCCTATGTGCCCGCTGAAGTACAGTGTTGCACCTCTCTGGTTCCAGATTGCCCTGTAACTCCGCCACAGCCCAGGCGATGGTCCCCGCCGCCGCCCAGGCCCCCCACCAATGCTACCTCTTTTACCTGCAACCTTTGCTCAGAAGTGCCTCTTTTAAATCGAGGAGGAATAGGTCTAAGCCAACCGGCGTGAGGTGAACTCCATCCGCCTCAAAGTAACCTTTGACTTTGTCCTGAATCATGTCATGTCTGATGAATCCCAGACCCCTCCTTTGGGTAAATTTTTTCATGGCGCTGTTGATTTTCTTCCTAGACCTATCAATAGCTTGGCACGACTTTGCGCCCAACCACACTCTACGTGGCACAATTTCCGACCACCAAATCTCGCACTCATGCATAAGTCCGCAGATGACCCCAAGATCTTTTTTCATTCTCTGGAGTAAGGTTGACCTCACCCAGTTCGTGAGGTCATTACCACCCAGGTGAATCACCAAGTGTTGAGGTGGCGGTCCCGCTGTAGCTAAAGCTACCTGTAATCTGTGCAACAGACTATTCCAGCGCATGCCAGGGAAACCCAGCCAAACACAGTCAATGTTTGCGAAGCCCTGCGTCCAGTTCCTGATCGCTGCCCACCGGCCCAACCTGGCGACTGTGGAATGCCCCAAGACCCACACTCTTGACCCTGCCAAAGAAAAGACGCAATTCATTTGAAATGTTTATTTGACCAAGAGTGCACAAACAAAATGCAAGGGGCATCAAGCCTATAACTAAGAACACAGCAAACATATATACAATAGTATGACCAGGCCGGGATAACCTGTTCATGGGTGAATATAACGTTTATAGCAGGGCGACTCCCAGCGCCCCACTTTCTGAACACTCTCTGGCTGCATGCCAGCCTTAAACGCAGAGGTGGCCGCCCCAATTCGGAATGAATGGCTGGAGAACCTTTTCCCCTGTTTCAACAAACCAGCTCTATCAAGGCATGCAAGCATTATTTTATCCATTTGGTATTTGGTCAAGGGACTCAGATCAGCATGGATGAAGAGGTAACCCAGTACCGCAGGACGTAAGGCGAGGTCAGACTTGAGGGCCACTACTGGGCAATAGCGGGGGTCACCCAGAGGGGCCAGCGAGATAACAGACCCTTTGCCTGCCTGATCAGTTTTGGACCGTCTGAGGGTGATGGACAGGCCTACCTCGACACTTATGTCCGCCAACCCTAAAGCGTCCCCAGACTTATCTGCCTTGGAGCGTGCTACTAGCTCGCTGCTCCGGAATGCCCCGAAGAACGCTAGGCCGAAGGCCGCAGAGAAAAGGGAAGCCTCAAAATGCGAGTGCACCACCGACTGCAGGACCGCCAACATGGCCTGCAGGGTGGGGAACTCAATAGGAGACCTGCTGTCGGGGATCCTAGGTTCATCACGAGCCCACCCCTTCAAAGCCGCCTTAATTAGGAAAGACTTGGTCGGGTCACCTACCCCTCTCAACCTGGCATCATGACTGATAGCAGCCAGATGTCCGCAAACCCAGGAGTGGGATTTACCCTGTTTCTTGGCCCAGACAACAAAAGCTTGTACCCTGTCTTCCAGTGGCAGGGGGGTCAAACCCAACTCGACAATAGCTTTCCGGAAATTGTCCAAGTGACTACCATAGCGCCTCCTCGTACCTGGGGCTAGTGACCTCTCCCCTAACTCTCTCAGTTCCTGCTCCACTCCAAAATGCGCCAAAGTCCTGGTGCGAAGGGGGTCAGCTCTGTTCTCGCTTGTGGGCACGTCGCCCGGAAACGGTCCCACTGAAAACGAGAAAGAGCGTCAGCCGCGACATTAGTGACCCCCGCAATGTGCCTAGCCCTAAACTCCAAATTGCAGCGCAGGCTCCTACTAGCCAACTCCCTTAGTAAGCAAAGAACCAACGGGCAACTAGCTGTTAGACCGTTGATAGCTTGAACAACCGCCATATTATCCGACCAGAAAAGGACCTTCCTGTTGGACAACGGGGCCGGCCACAGATGCAACGCTACCACAATGGGGAAGAGCTCCAGGACAGTTATGTTGGAAGTGATCCCCCTCTTGCGCCAGGCATTCGGCCACTCCTGCGCGCACCACAAATCACCCAGGATTGCCCCGAAACCCTCCCTGCCCGAGGCATCGGTGAACATGCTGAGTTCAGGGCTGTCCACCCACGGGGACCTCCAGATGACAGTCCCGTTAAAATCTGACAAAAATTCAGCCCACATTAGCAGATCTTTCTTCAAGCCCGCAGACAGATTCACAAAATGATGACGCTTGAAGACCTTAGATATGGCCCTGGCTAATCTCCTAGCAAAAACTCGTCCCACAGGAATGACTCTAGCCGCAAAATTGAGTTTGCCCAGGAGACTCTGGATGACCCCCAGTGGTGCCTTGTCCTTTCCTAGCAAGTCTTGAATGTACAGTTTCAGGTCCTGTACTTTCTCAGCGGGGAGTCTTGACACGCCCATTACTGTATCTAGCTCAATGCCAAGGAAAGTTAGAACCTGTGCAGGACCCTCAGTCTTGCCAGGCGCCAAAGGCACGCCCGGTGTCCAGCCAAGTCAATGAAAGCATTCAGCCCCTCCCTGCATTCCTGAGTGCCCTCCCTACCGATGAAAAGGAAATCATCAAGGTAATGAGATACAGCCGTGACACCATACTTCCTGGAGAGGGCCCATTGCATAAAGGTACTGAATGCCTCAAAGAAGGCGCACGACACGGCGCAACCCATGGGCATACACTTATCAAAATAGTACTCCCCTCTCCACTTAAAGCCCAAAAGATGCTGGCTATCTGGGTGCACGGGCAAAAGTCTGAATGCAGCCTCAATATCCGCCTTCGCGAGCCAGGCCCCTTTCCCTGCTCTCCTAACCAGGTCGATAGCCATGTCCACGGAACAGTAGGAAACGGAACAAGCCCCCTCTGTTAACCAGGAGTTCACAGAATTACCCTCCGGGAAGGAGAGGTTGTGAATTAGCCTGAAAGCCCCCGGCTCCTTTTTTGGTACCACACCCAGCGGGGACACCACAAAATCTGGGAGGGGAGGTGACGCGAACGGGCCTGCCACCCTCCCCAAGGACACTTCCTTGCAGATTTTCTTACCTACCACCTCAGGGAGGTCCCTGACTGACTTCTGGTTCTCGGCATCCCTACTGACCCAGGGACCCTGGTAAGGGATTCTAAAACCTTCAAGGAAACCTCCCGCCAGGACAGTCCTGTCTTTCTCATTGGGATAGGACCTTAGTAAGGGCAGAAGCTTAGGAATGATGACAGGGGACGGGCCTTTGGCGTGGCAGGGGGAATCCCCGATGGGGACAGGACAAGTATCTAGATCGACATGGCCGAGCAGGGGGGGGGGGAGATGGGGAGGGAGCAGCAAGAAGTGAACAGGGGGTCAAAGCTTGGAAACAGTTTTTACTTGTCTTTGCTGGTTGCGCTTGCGAAATCTCGCTTGTCGCATGCTGACCCGGAGTGTGGCCCGCTGCACTTACTGCAAGAGTGCGCAAACCTGCATGCCTTAACCCAGGTGCAATTACCTGCATTGAACAACCTACAAGTTGCTGTGAAACCTTTCCTGCTTGCTTGTCTATTACCTCCACCGCCGCGCCCCTCACGAAAGGACTGCTTGAAATTACCTTTCTTCTCTGTGTACTGGCCCTTACCTGTCTCAGCTTTCTTTTCCTGCGTGCTCACTTTGCCACCCCCTTCTAATTTACCCTTACCCATATGTTGCATCCAGAGTATCACCTCAATCTGGTCCCATTCCAATTCGGGGCAGACCGCCATTTTCTTTCGGAATTCGCAGTCATACCTGTACCACCCCATGCCCGCGGAGGACTCTGCTTCATCAATTATAACACTCGCATATTGGAAAAGCCCCTGCGCCTGCTCTGGGAAACGCTCAGTGATTACTGCCGCTAGGATGGAGAAAGCTTGTCTCCAGTTCTTGATTGTCTTCTCAGGCCAAGACTGAAAACGAACTTTCTTTTCTTCATCCTTGGTACTCACTTTCCTGATGTCAAAACCATTGGCACCCAACATGAGGAAGGAGAAGATATCAACAAATTCCCTACGCCATATGCATTCTTTTGCTGCCTGAGGCACCTGCCAAGCAAGGGAACATTTGCCTGACAACAGGGGGGCCATGGTCATCTTAACTGCTGGAGCAGGGACGGCTGAACTGGGTGCGGGCGCTGGTGCAGCTGGGAGCGCGGGTAAGGCCGAGGGCACAGGGGAAACGGTAAGCGGCGCTGGGGCAGGTGACTGCACCATAACGGAGCTAGCCATGTCGGCAGGGGGACACTCGGGCGCTGCGTTGCTTTCCCCACCTAGAACCGGAGACCCGCCCCACACCCGAGCTACCAATGCGTCCGCTGATGCCGTGGGCGGAGGGACTGTGACTGGTGGCCCCACATCCGAGGGACCTGCGGATGTCAAAGACGGCGAGGGGGCGGCCAGCAAACTTGCTCTGACCTCTGACATGAATACAGAGAGGGAATCCGTGAGCTTACCCAGGTCCTCCCTGGTGGCGAAGTCTGCGGCGGAAACCCCTGGGCGAGGGAGTGGGGGGCGCTATTCAAGATCACCGCCGGGGGTGAGGCAGGGGCATGCACAATCACGTTCCTGACAAGTTCGGGAGCCCTGGTTTTGGGGGGAGGCTCCGCTGGGAAGTCTTTCGCTGTCGGCTTCCGTACACGTTTGGACCTGGTGTGACCAGTCTCTTCCACGATGTCTTGTTCAGGGGCGGTGCCGGCCCCGGGGGCTCTGGGGGGATTGGCCGTCAAAAGTTCACTAGCCCACGCAACTCCATTCGCTTTGATCAAGTCCAGCAGCGCCTTCATCTGCGCATCACGCGAGGGTCCTAACCCTGAGTCGTCGACCTGTGACGTCTGCGTAAAGAGCGGAGGGGACCCCTGACTCTCCATGCAAGTGTTAACAAGGTGTGGACTGCAGGCCCCCAGAACGCCCGAAGGGCTTGAGCAATACCATGGCCCCACCAAGCGTGTGGCACATGCCCCCGCGAGGCACACATCGGATGACAACCGCAACAGGTGCCACCCAAACGATCAAGAAAGCGCACTCTCATCTTATCATCACAGCCCATATACATACCTCCGTTACTTGCCAATGCTGCGAGAAGGGTGTGCGCCGACGGAAAGGAGAGTGCAAAGGGGGGGCCTGAAACGTACAAGAAAACGCAGTATTGGTAGAAGCACAACGCAGTAATGGTAGAAGCTCAAACCTGTCACACCGACCTAGTTGGAGCAGCGACATAAACATCACGATATTGGTCAACTATCGCGGCTGAACGGACCAAAAGAAGGTACAAAACATGGATAACAACATACATGTGAGCTGCTAAATGACAACCAACACCATTGCTCTTGAAGTTGTGCCCACGTGGCACAGGCATTGGATCGCACGGGTGCGCACCGAACCAGCAGCTGTGAACGTGGTACGTGAGCAGGCACTCCCTGCCAGGGCTGAGGGTGGAGGCAGGCTCCTGCATCCAGTGGGACAGGGAGGAGGCCACGAAGGGGAAAGACCCCCAATCCGCCTTGTTCCAACACTCTAGCTCGTGTCCGTGTGAACAGCCGGAAGCGCGCCAAGCATACCAATTATAACAGGATCTAGGAGCAGTGGCACAGGGTAACCTTTTTGTGGCCCCCTGCAAACAGTCGAAATTAATATTCTCGCGCCAAGCTGACACACCAAATTGCAGATATAAACCACACGAGGGGCGGCAGTGCGACAGCGTAGCAGAATGAACATCAACCTCCAACCTTTGACTGCATTATTTAAATATGAAAACCCAACACGAACAGTCGGAACCTCGTGCACGTGCAAGGCTGACTCACCCAATTGATGCTATAAGCAACCCGAGAGGCGGCATTAGAACAGCGTAGCAAAATGAGCATCGATACTTCTTAACGTTTGCCTTCAATATTTAAACATGGCCACCCAGCATGAACAGTCGTAACCTCGTGCACGTGCAAGGCTGACTCACCCAATTGATGCTATAAGCAACGCGATAGGCAGCATTAAAACAGCATGGAAATTGATCATCGATATACCCGCGAAAACACAGCATACAGTAAGAACCTTGGAAAAGTGGTATGCTGACTCCCCAAATGACGAAATAAACAACACGAGGGGAGGCAAAGCGACAGTGTAGCAACATGATCGATAATTAAAACATTTGCACGCATGTTATGCCTACATTGTGTACGGGGAAACCCCGCCTAAGCAGGATATCCTATCTAATACAGAGATATGGAAATCCGCGATACAGGCCTGAAATCACCACGGCCCTGAAGGTAAGGCCCGCCGGGCCAGGAGAAGTTATTTTCGGCTTCCTGACAGTTGAAATGTATGAAAACTCATACAGTATTACACTATAGTATTGCACTCCGGGCCCCGGCCTAGCCACCGGAGACGGTCTCAGTCCCCGACACTATGCCCAGGGAACGCCACACAAGCCTGAAATCTCGGGCGGGTAATCAGCTGAGAACACGTGGGCGCCTCACCGTGGCTGGGGAGCGAGTTGGTGGGTCAGGCCGAAGATCCCCCCCCCCGCAAAGGCAGTAATGCCGAGTGAACAAGCAGCCTAACCCACGTGGCCCCATGCCGCATCGGCTGGGGCGAGCAAAGCTGGACGCCGCTCTGAGCCGCCCGGACCCCGGCGATGTAATGCGGAAACAGGAGGCCCGAAAACCCCCACCTCCACAGCATCCCGTCGTTGCAAGGACCGCCCGTCCTTACTCGTCTCTCCGTGGAGAGGGGGTAAGCGGTGGGGGTGGGGCGGCACAGCCCGTAGGCCTCAGTCAGCAACCGGGGTCTCAGTCCCCGACAAAATGCAGACAATGAAGCCCGTAACCCCCACCTCCACAGCGGCCCAACGCTAAGCGGGCCGCCTAGCCATCGCTCTGAAACCTCCGAGGGGAGGCAGTAGGCGGAGGGGGGGTAATGCACGTAGGCCTCAGCCCGTAGGCCACTCACCGCAAAGAGTGTCCCGAGGTGTTCTGCGCGACGTCCGGAGCGGAAAAGAGGCCACCACGATGGCGAGTGGGAGAGATATACCCTCTCCCTGCCTGCCGCCCCCGGACGCGCGTCACGGATCCGCCCACCTCCCCCGGGCAAGCCTGCCCTGAGGAGGGGTGGCTGACCACAGCTAGGGGCGGGGGCAGCCCTCTGCCACTAACGGCCCGCCCTCCTGATGGCCACCGGGGGGCCTCGGGCCTCGGGCAGACACATTTCTTCTGACCCGCCCTCCCCCCACCTCAAGAGTTTTCAGGTGAAATCGTAATTGCAAAAAGCCCTGTACAGTTAATTTGGCATAACTGTGTACTAGGGTTTCGATAGGCATTCAAGTCATGGGGAACCCTCTCTTGCTCTATAGAGATAGAATGTCCTTTAGGTTAAAACATTTTAAGTGTGTTGGCTCGAGCAGTGGGAAATTCGACAATTTCTTGGTTGGCGATATGAAAGAAAGGTCAACCAAGTGAATTAAACAGGCTGTTGAAGAAATTGCGAAAGAATGGCCAGAAAATGATTAACAAAAGTGTGCTCTAATGCACTGGGTATGTTTTCACTGGGAGCCGTCCCCGTGGCATGAAGGGTACCTGCAGCTAATCCTGGGTTTTGGCCGAAAGCTCTAAGCATGCTGGGACTTGCAGTTTAATGCCCTTGCTAAAACACAAGGGCCCCGGCCTGCAACCCAGCATGCTAACAGTTACTGGCTGAAAAGCCGAGCCTGGGTGTTACGAATCCAAAAGTCAAGGGGTTTGTAGACAGCTATGCAGTTCTGGTCACAGTGATAAAATAGACTGGGAGATTTATGTATATCTTGCAGAGGTGTGTGCACTCTGCAAGGCACACGTTTAAAGCCCAGTACAGTAGACTCCCCATTTCATCTCCCCGGTGTCCATTTAATGACCGCCATTAAGTTGTACTAGGCGCTGGCTTGGGTTCATTACGTGAAGGGCAATAACTAGTGTTATTGGCTGTCTCCAGTAGCAGCTTGCCAAGTGTGCCCCGGGCTGTTGTGTGACTCGAGGCAAGAAAATGGACTGCACCACCTGCTTCAGGTTAACAAGACGTCAGTGGTTCTTTCATTTACTTGCTTCCCAGGGAAATGGATCCAAAAACAGAACAATGAAATGAAATGAAATGAAAATAAATTTATAATAGCGCGACTGCTGCCCGGGGGCGTCCAAGCGCTAGGAACCAACAGGGATGGCGTGACAGAGTGGCTAGCTAAATTTACTGTGGGAGGTTAAACAGAAATGTTTTTAGCTGTTTTCGGAACAAAGACAGGTTGGGGTTAGATCTAAGAAGAAGAGGGAGTGAGTTCCAGGACTTGGCGGCATTATAGGTGAACGTTCGGCCGCCAGACCTTGCCTTTTTTATTCTTGGAGCTGTAGCAATGAAGGCCTGTTTAGATCGAAGGCTTCTGCTGGGTTGATACTGATTCACTAGGTCACGGGTGATCATAGGACCTGTGTCCCAGAAAGCCTGGTGGGCAATACACATGGCCTTGAAGAGGATTCTCTGACGCACTGGTAGCCAATGCAGGCTAATTAGTCCGGCTTTGGCTGATAGTCTGCGTGGGAGCTGTAGCAGTGTGCGGGCTGTACAGTTCTGCACTGTCTGAAGTCTGCGCTAGGTGTACTCCGGGGCACCCAGGTAGAGGACATTGTTGAAGTCTAACCGGGATTGTATCAAACCCTGGATGGCCACCTGCTTTGCCTCCATAGGTAGAAGGGGGAGGATTTTCTTTAACATCCTAAGAAGGCCAAAGCATGTAGCCGAGAGTTTTGTAGCCTGGATGTTAAATGAAAGGGTCTTGTCCAGCCACACCCCGAGGCTCTTAATGTTGTCCTTGGGTGCTGGAGGGGTGCCTAGACAGGGGGGCCACAAGGAGTTGAAAAATATGGGGTTTGAGGGGCCCAGGAGCATCAGCTCCGTTTTATCCCCATTGAGCTTGAGGGATGATGAAGACATCCAGCCCTTTACCTCCTCTAAGCACTTTCTTAGCCCACCTGACAGTGGCATGTCGGCCTCCTGCGCCAATGAGACCACCGGCTGGATGTTGTCCGCGTAAGAAATAATCTTAACCCCAAATGGACGAACAACCTCAGCCAATGGTCTCATATAGATGTTGAAAAGCACAGGGCTTAAGGAGGAGCCTTGTGGGACTCCACACCTCAATGGTCTACTCATGGACACTGTCTCTCCATCGAATACTTGAAAAGATCTATCCCTCAAGAAGGACTTGAACCAAAGCCAGGCTTTATCCTTTATTCCGACACTCGAAAGACGGCTCAGCAGGGTGTCATGGCTGACCGTATCGAATGCCGCACTAAGGTCAAGGAGGATCACTGCCACTGATCCTCCCTGATCTAGGATTTTTCTGGATTCCTCTGTGACTACTAGGAGGGCGGATTCAGTTCCATGTTTGGGTCTAAAGCCCGTCTGGGTGGTATCTAACAGTTGGTTGTTTTCCAAGAAGTTCACCAGTTGGAGGTTAATGTATCTCTCCAGGATTTTACTCACCCAGGGGAGCAGGGAAATAGGCCGGTAGTTGCTAAAATCCGAGGGATCCAGATTGTTTTTTTTTAGCAGGGCTCGGACCATGGCCCGCTTCCAGATGGGGGGGACAGTGCCAGAGGTGATGGATAAGTTCAGACGGTCCATAATGGTTGGTAAGGTGCTCTGGGAAGCTGACATCATAACATCTGGAGGTGCCGGATCACCTGGAGATCCAGATTTTACCTTACGAGCCACGGATTCCAAGTTTTCCAGATCTAAAAGGGGGAAGTGATCCAGTATGGGTGGAGGCTCTGAAGGAGTGTCTACCAAATTTGTTTGGGCCTGAACTAGGGGGGCAGTGGTTATAGAGGGGAAGGATGAGTTGATTTTATTAACTTTTTGGTGGAAAAATTCTGCCAAGTCATTGCAGTGGGCTGTTGTTTTTACCTCGTGCAGGCTAGAAGATGGAAGTTTAGTGAGTTTTTTCAGTATATGAAAAATTTCTTTAGGTTTGGATTTGGCTAGTATAATTCTATCAGAGAAGTATACCGATTGGGCAGCTTTGACTTCGGCTTTGTAGGCATTAAATGCCCCTCGATATCGACTTTTTACCTCCAAAGAGTAGTCTAGACGCCATTGTCTTTCTATTTTCCTGCATTGGCGTTTTTTTTCCCTGAGAGCCTCTGAGTACCAGGGGGTAGTTTTTTGGGAACGTTTCAGAGCTATTTTACTCAGGGGGAGAGTGGCTTCAAGGGATTGTGTGATCCAGTCTTCATATGCCTGATTGGCCAGACAAGGGTCCTCAATGTAAACGGGTTGAGTACTGACGAGCTGACTTATCCATTCATCAACTGGCAGCCGCGCCCAGGGTCTAGCGTGTCTTATCGTGGGTCTTACAGGGGGTGGCTTAAAGGTGGTCCAGGTGAAAGGCACCAGCAAAGGATCTGTCCACGGGAGGGGGATAGGTGGTCCTACCACAAGGTCTGCACAGTTGCTGAACACAGGGTCCAGCAACGTGAGTCGGGGTCTTCACATGTTGGATTAGTTGTAAAGCGGCTAGGTCATCTGCAAGTGTCATGGCTGTATGATCCAGAACAGAGTCGAAATGAAGATTGAGATCACCCAACAAGGTAAAGTTAGAGGCAGTGCTAACGCGTTCAGCCACAATCGAAGAAAGGTGATACTGGAACTGCTTAGGGGGGCCTGGGGGGCGATATATTACTGTTCCCGAGAAGCAGTTGTTAGGAGAGAGTTCCAGAGTGAAGGCTAAGCTTTCACAATCTGGGATTGCTTCCGGGATAACTCGACAGTGAAACTGTTCTTTGTGTATAATTGCTAGGCCTCCACCTCTCCCCTCAGGTCGGTCCTGCCGAGTAATTTGGAAGCCTGGAGGGAGGGCGGTTACTAGGACAGGGTCAGAGTCTGTCGCAAGCCACGTTTCCGTGAGGAACACTACGTCTGGCATGCGTTCTTCTAACAAAACGGCAATTTCCGCCCTGTGTTTAGGCAGGGATCTGCAGTTTAACATAAACATACAGTACTCGCGTGTCGTTTCTTGGACCTGCTTAGGTTTAAAAGTTAGTTTACATTTTGGACAAGTATCTGGAAGTTCTAATGCATGATAAAAATGCAGGCCACAGTCCATACCTAGGGGCCTAAAACTGTGGAGAGTTTTGGCGCTGTATTGCCTGGTCTTTTGTGGCTGAGATGTAGGGGGTATGGCCCTAGGCCCGGTCTCGGCGCGAACGAGCGCAGACGAGCTTGCCTTAAGCGCGCCTTCGGTGCGCAAACGTCGCGCCTGCTGCGCTCGTCCGCTGCGCTTCCTGTAGATGCACATATTTTATAGGAGTGGAGAAGGGGGTAGAAGGGGCGAGGCAACAAGTGGGCGTGTCTAGTGGCTTCAATAATGGCGGCAAGAAAGACAGAAACACTCTCCCGCGGCAGCGATAAATCCGCTGTGCGGGGATGCCTGCGCCAAGGGGATCAGGTGACCAGGGGATCGGTACGTTTTTTTAAAACAAAGTATAAACACAGTAAAATCACGAGCTATCTCTACTCCCGGCTGTGCCTCAGGAGGTTCCGATTATAATGCAGCGCTTGCACTCAGCGTGCGTTAAGTACCTGGTGGGGGGGGGGCGAGGCAACAAGTGGGCGTGTCTAGTGGCTTCAATAATGGCGGCAAGAAAGACAGAAACACTCTCCCGCGGCAGCGATAAATCCGCTGTGCGGGGATGCCTGCGCCAAGGGGATCTGGTGCCCAGGGGATCGGTAAGTTTTTTAAAAACAAAGTATAAACAGTAAAATCGCGAGCTATCTCTACTTCCGGCTGTGCCTCAGGAGGTTCCGATTATAATGCAGCGCTTGCACTCAGCGTGCGTTAAATACCTGGTGAGGGGGGGGGCGAGGCAACAAGTGGGTGTGTCTAGTGGCTTCAATAATGGCGGCAAGAAAGACAGAAACACTCTCCCGCGGCAGCGATAAATCCGCTGTGCGGGGATGCCTGCGCCAAGGGGATCAGGTGCCCAGGGGATCGGTAAGTTTTTTAAAAAACAAAGTATAAACACAGTAAAATCACGAGCTATCTCTACTCCCAGCTGTGCCTCAGGAGGTTCCGCAAGTGGTGCGCGCGGACGCGCCGCACCACAGCGAGACCTGTGCGAGACCTGTGCTTTCAATTATCGTGCCCGTGTCTGGGCACGATAATTGAAAGCACATGATGGCCGGTGCTTGTAACAGACACCAATAGGCCGTGGGCGGACAAGCGTTAATACGAATGGGGTGACCCAATTAAGTCAAAAGGACCTGGGTATCAATTGGTACAGGGAACAAGTGGTCCTAGACAGTATTTAATCTGATCAATAAATGAAAGCATTCTACTGCGTCATTATCTGCAATGCGCCCGCCTTTGGCCTATTGCGTGCCGTCTTTGTGAAAAACATGCACACAAAGGAAAAGCACACGCACGAGCGTGTGCGATTCCAGGCTCCGTTTTGAAACCCCTTACAAAAGGGCTCCCGCTGCGTGAGCCCTAAAAAACTAATAGGATGGAGCATACCGAGAAAACGGCTTGCGGCAACAAAAGCGTTATACACTAACACTTGGGTGAGGACCAAGATAACCCGATCCCACGGCAAGGATCTTTACCAACAAATGGCTTAAACAGGGTTGCGTCATCGTCCCCACAGTGTTTAATTAGCATATCTAGGTGAGGAACTACTGAAAGGAAAAACCTTCCCATCGAAATTGGGCCATATGGAACTTCCAATAATACAATATGTAGACATCTGGTCTTATTAGCTCAAACCCACATTGGGATGAGTAGGGCCCTGAACATACTGCACTTCTACAGCGCATGGAAAGCTCTGCAGGTGAACGTCGAGATAACTAAAATCATGATTTTCAGTCACAGAACCAAAAAATACCAACTTGAATGGCAACATGGCCCATTAAAGTAGGCACAACTAGTAAAAACAAGTACCTCTGAGTCAGGCTAGCAGACACTGTAAAACCCACATTGCAGACAACTGCGCTACCAGGAAAAGAGGCCAAAACAATATATGCCATATCTAAACTATACCATAAACTAAACAGCCACTCAGCAGAAGCGACACAAAGAGTCATAGGGGCAACCCGGAGCAACCTACCCTTCCCCACCCCAGTGTGTGAAAAGGATCAGATGGTCTTATCGTCTCACTGGAGGAAGTGCTGAGGGCACCTAGCTGCTGCCCCTGCAAGGCTGTAAGTGTTACTCAGTCAAGGCAGCCGCGGCAGTCTCTGTGCCTGCAAATGAGATTCTTTTGGAGACCCAAGTCATGCAATTCCTGCTGGTGCCAGATAGCAATTTGGCTACGGAACACTTTTGACTTTTCCAAAAGTTTGAGACTCCTTAGACTCTGACGTCTAATAGGGCCTAACTTGAATATCAACTGTAGTGAATGGGGAATAACTACTACTGCTAGTGAGGGTGAAGTGGGACCCAGAGACCTGCATATTGAACACTAGAGCCCTGACTTCAGGGGGCATTGTCTATTGTTTGTGTATTTCTTCTGGGCCTCGACAGCCTCCCTATCGAATACTAGAGCCCTGGTCTAAAGGGGCTGTGTATATTGTTCTTGTATGCCGTATTTCACTTTGTGTTTGTACATAAATACCACTTTTGTCATAAAATACATTATATTACTAGCCAGTCATGTATTGCTGCTATTGGGTCGGCCCCGGGACATCAGGAATTAAAGGCCTCAACCCCTACGGTTGGGCCGAGAAGTTCTTTCTTGCTCCGTGGCCCTCTGAATTTGGTTCTAGATCTGACAATCTAAAGCAGAATGTGGCCTCCAAAGCCTTCTTAAGGTTCCTCTGTACCTTGGTGGAGCATCCAAGTCCTACATAATGGGAGTCAATGTGAAGAAGAGGCTTATAACACTATAAGGAAGGTATTACAATCTTAAGAAAGCTGAAATGCCCAGCCAGTGTAGTTACTTGTTAAAATAACAATACTTTATTAACACCCTTAAATATTTACACAATAAAAATGAACTGTACAGTATGAGAGCATACATAGATTAAACACATAATATCAACACTGAATACCAAAATTACACTTAAAGGTAACTGTTTGTGATCATTAAAATAATCGGTATCACTGTGCTGTAGATAAGCCAATGTTAATAAACTAGATGATACTGCAACCTTTTTTCATAGGAAACAAAGAGCAAACTTGCCATCCTACTAATATTCCTCCCACCATATATAATAACTCACACTGTGTTGTGCACAGTCACAGCACAATTGTTCTCCTCTTTTAACAAAGTAAGGATTGCGATCATTATCCATATACAATAGTAAAAACACAGCTGAGACAACATATTAAAAATCTTCATAAAACTTCAAAAAATAATTATCTCATTTCTCAATGTTTACACCTTTTCATTTGCTCTTTCTCCCCATGGAGGGCTAAGGAGTTCCTGAAAATAAATAAACGAAATACTATACAACACAAAGGTATTAGGAAAGTAATGTCAATAATTTTGAGTTCAGGAAGGACATATTGTGTCAATGAAGAGTGGGGTCGGGGGGTCTTGCTAGACTCTGAACCCTCAAAGGAAAAGGAATGAGAGCCCACAATTACAAAGGTGCAGAGGACCTGGCAGGACCTTATTCAAGCTATTGAACTGACTGGCACGCAAGTTAGCCAGATGCAGGGCCTCTGCACAGCAGGCAGGTTCAACGAATTAAAAGATCTAGGTAGCACTTCTTGTGGCACCCATGCAAAGGGTATGGTGATGAATTTGTGCTCAAACCACACTAGCCTAAGACATTAGGTGGTAACGTGGCAGGCTTGCTTCTCTGCCTGACTGCACTGTGACCTGCATTTGAAGAATACTTTCTCAAAAAGTGTTCCTGTATCTGGCGATAAGTACTTCTAGGTGCTCTGGTTGGCTTTGGCGGCTGGTGAGGTTTATGAGTGGTGGGGCTGGGCTTGGTCGGCGGGGGGGTAGGAGGGAATTTACAGCATTTATTCAGGAGGTTAGTCGCCAATTCCTGTGCAAAACTTATTTTCCAAAAATGGGATAAGAAGCTGCATTTTCAGCCCAATAAAATGTATACATGCAACACGTTTTCCTTCTGATACATCACATCAGTTATAAAGCTTCCAACAAGTACATACTCACTCCTTACTCTAGTTGTAGTCTACAACGCCCACAAATGGAGACCATATAATACGTGAGTAAAGATCCAAGATCTGTAATTTACCCAATCACATGCACTGTCAGGGTCAGAGGAGTGAGGCAAGAGGGATCTCGATCTCTAAAGTCCTTTCTGTTGGCCACCCTCTCAACTTGCCGGGAAAGCATAAAGAACATGGATTTTGCTAACCTCTGAAATTAGAGTCTGCACACATCACCTCAGGACTCTGAGTTAGTTAACTCTACAGCCTCCATCTACTGGTGCACTAACCCTAATGTCTTTTGGTTTTGACTGGACCCAGGAGGGGGTGCCGGCATGGATTGACAGCTCTCACAGGCCAGTATTCCCCGAAGCTCATCCTGGTTGATAATATTGGCTACTCTCCAGTGGTTCTGTCATGTCAGTAAGGCCTACCAGGCTGGAGAAACCACGAACAAGCTACGTTTGTAAAGGGGAAAAAGTGTTGTAGAACAGTGCCACTATGCACCGTGCCTTTGCTCACGCTTGCTCAGTAACGCAGCCCTAATCTGCCACTGTCCGCCAGCCCTTCTGCTTGCTCTTCAACTGCGCTCCTAAGCCAGGTGACCTAGTCAGTTTGCCAACCTTTCCTGCATTGTGCTATCAGTGAGTGAGTGGGTTCTGGACCCTAGATGAGGAACAATATGGCACTGAAATAATCTCTTACTTACCAAGCAATTACATGTGGCAATTGCCATGACAATGCTTGGTTCACATGTCACACAGTGAAATAAGGAAACGCACCTGTATATGTATTTTACCTCTGGGTGAAAATGCATTGCAATGGTGCTTCACTTACAGGGCTGTTTGTAGATGACCATGGCAATAGTACTATACAAGCAGATTATTTAACTAAGATACAGTGTGAGAGCATGGATGACAATGATGTTCTACATACAGGGAATTATACAAACTCAAATGGTGATGGGTTACATAAATGGCAATGTAGAAACATGCATGATATACAAATCCACACCACCCACCTATGCCACAGTGAGCACCCTGTAACCGAGAACTCACAGAACTGAATTCATATAAAATATGGACCAAACAGAAACACATGGATTTAGTGCTCTCAGACTCATACTATGTAGGAACTCCAAGCATTGAGACACATAATACAAGTCATCTTGTACTCTGGACCAGAAAATACATAATGACCCTAGTCTCAAGGCAATAAAATATATAAAGCAACTCTCAACTAAGTGTCACAGAACACATGGAGAGTCTAAGGTCACGGCTTCATTGTACACAGGTATACAGAGTTGAAAGACACATAAAACACATGGACTCTGGTTGAATCAAGGTCGTAAGGTCCTGCAGTGCTTTAAAAAGGGTAAGGGGGGGGCGTGTCTACGATGCGCATGGAGCGTCTCTCCGAGTCTCCACTCCAATGTGTCCTGCATTCGCTGATATCCCCTGCCATGGGCCACTACCTAGAGCGGGGCATTCCGCTACTTGTGCTGATGCTCCAGGGCCACTATCTCTGGATATAAGCGGCCCTGTGAACCCCCTCTGACCACAAACTTCGATTGCCTGCGCATCAGAGCCCTGCGGCCCCCATTTTGGGCCACAACCACCCAGAGGGGTCTGCCAGCCGAGTATTGGCTCCACCTCTACCCCCTGCTGGGGACTGGCCTGTACCCTGAACTGCCTCGTGCCCCTGGAAGCTGAATGGGGGCCCCTTGATCTCTGGGGCTCCTCAAAAGAAAACCGTTGGTTCCTCCTTGTGGGCGGACTTCAGACGATCCTCACTGCCTGCGTCGGCCCGGAGTGGTGATGCCAAGCGGGGCCTGGGGGGCACGCCTACTGCATCCAGCGGTGGCCGGGAGGGCTCGCCCAGCCCCGATCCTCTCGCCTGATGCTGCCTGGCCTCCTGCGGCCTGCCTGCTTACTAGGGCACCGCTAACCTGGTTACATCGCCTCCGGCCTTGATTCCTGGCCTTGGGGGCTCGACTATGTGGGGCCTACTTCGCCTTGTCTTGCCTGCTCTCGGGGGTTTTCTCGCCCCCCCATCACAGGCCGGATTGTCCGGCAGTGGGTCCGCGACGCTTGGTGCTGCAGAGGAGCCTAGTTCGCCGAATACAGCGGTGAGCGGTACTTACGCTGTGTCTGTGGGGACCCCAAGGACAGTGGGGAGGCCATCTATCGTTCACCACCCTGCGGTGCTGCCTCCATTCCTGCCCATGGACTAGTGATTCCTGGATGGGGGCCCCCCTTGCCATTTGGGGCATAGTGACTGCTCGTGGGAGGGGCGACGTCCTTTCAACTGTGCCGGGACTTTCTGTTGCCCCTGCTGGAGACCCTACATCTTGTGGGAGGTCATGCTCTTGGGCCCTGGAGCCCGTGGCCCCTGCGCTTTGCCCCCCTCCTGGTGACACTGGGACTGCGGAGGTATCCTGGGTCGTTTCGCACTGACCACATGTAAGCCGGCCTCCTACACTGTCTCCCTCCCTGAATGTATGGATCCGCCTTCTCGCAGCGGAGGAACCTGGGACACCACGCCTTAGCCGTTCCTGAGCAGGCGCCACCGTTTTGAATGCCTGGAACTCCGTAAGCGGTGCTCTGCAAGTACAGACTGGTCCCTCAGTGGTGCTTCCTCTCTAACTACTTTCGCTGCCTAGATCGATCTCTGGTGAATCTGGCAGCCTCGGGGTGGCAACGCCTGTGACTCCCCTCTAGTCCTTGGCCTGGTGAGTTGCACTGTGTCCTCTTGCTAAAATGCTAGTCTGCATGGAATTTGGGTAGTGTTAAGTGCCGGTGACTTGCCTTACGCCTCATTACTTCTGCTTCCCTCACGCTTCACTACTTGTTTCTTTCCTTCAACACTGAAATCTCTGCCATGCCGCCCAAGCATTGACCCAACAAGGACGCTGACTCTACAGCTTCCCGAGACAACCCAGTCACCTCTCTCTTGTCCAAGACGAACTTTCAGGCGCAGGAGGACTCCGGCGCTTCGGCAGCGCTATTGGGGAAGCCCACGTCGGATGTGCCAATCACTCAAGCGTTCATGTCATCCTTTTTGCAGGAACTTAAGGATGAAATCAGCTCCCTTCGACAAGATTTTAAGGCGGGGCTCCAAGACATACATTGAGAAGTCACAGCGATAGGCGTTAGAGTGGATGGCCTTGAACGCACAGTGGACACCAGGACTGAAGACCTTGACAACCTCTGGAAGAAGATGGCTGAAATTGAAGACCAAAATATCACCCTACTACTAAAACAGGAGGACTTGGAAAACCGCAGTAGGCAAACTAACCTACGCATCAGAGGGGTTCCATTGGGAACGGATGGGAAGGATATCCTGACGTATACGGCGGATCTCCTGTATGCCATCCGAGAGAATGAAGACGCCTCTCTGCCACTGCTCGATAGAGCGCACCGAGTCCTAGTCCTAGATGATTGCGAGTCCTAGCCCTCGCAATCATCCTGATTTTGTCCCTGACATCCTCACAAGGGTACATTATTTTACGGAGAAGGAGGCCATCTTGAAATAGGTCCAGGGGATTAAATCGCTCTCTTATAACGGCATATCGATACAAATCTTCCAAGACCTGGCACCTGCCACGTTCAGACGGAGGAAGTAGTTTAAACCTGTTAGAGATAAGCTGAGAGACCTTGATGTTAAATACCAATGGGGCCCCCCCTTTGCCTTGATGTTCTCCTGGGAGGGCAAACAACGAATTCTGTGATCATTGAGAGAGGCCCAGCTGCTCCTTTGTCTCCCTGTTGACCCTTAGGAGGAAGACCCACCATCATCATGAGAATGTCGCATTGGAGCGCTTCGTCCGGAGTGGTCTACTGTTCCCCCTCCAAGATCCAGACGTCTGCTACAGGGTTTTGATCTGGTGCAAAGTCAGCAGGACATCATCAGTCACATCTGCTCCTTGAGTGGCTCTCCTTCTCCAACAAAATCGCTGCCCCCAGCTGAATGACATCCTATGACTTGAGCCAGTTCTTTATCTGTACTTGTCGCCTTCCACAGATTAGGCCCGTGGCCTGTTTGAATAGTGTTCATCTTTTCTTTACATGGGATGCAGAAGACAGAGACCCTCGGAATTCTGTGTGTGTGCCACAACAGAGTCCCACAGGGGAGTGACTTCTCTGGAATGGCCCGCCTGAGTGATCCCGGACTGTTCTTATTAGACTCTGATATTGCCTGGGCTGGTTGGCCAGCTGTTTGAATTTCTTCACCTTTCTCTCTTTTTACTTTCCTTTTTCTCACCCTCTCCCGTTGTCTGTCTCCTTCCCTTAGACGTGCTGCTGGGGGAGGATCCTTTGCGGCTATAATGGGGGGGGCTTATTCGTCTATGCGCTGCTGGTTTAGCTGTTGGTGGGGCCTTTCCTCATATTGCCCTGGAGAGTCTGCCCCATGGGGCTGGTACAGTCAGTCTGGGCTGCCGATCTGCAGGTGAAGGATGCTACAATCCCCTCTCAGTACCATGACTAATCCTATTAAATTCCTCTCTCTGAATGTAATAGGGCGGAACTCCCCTAATGAACGTCGCCAGGTCTGGAGATATTTACTCCATCAAGATCCTGACTTTATTTTCCTTCAGGAAACCCATGTACTCTTGGCGAACATTAACCTGATGTCACACCCTAAATATCCGCTTCAATTTTGGGCATGTTCCCCTTCTAAAACGGGTGGGGTTGCGCTTTGCTTGAAATCTGGATGGCAGGCGGAGAACCCAAAGATCACAGCGGATGCTGAGGAGAGATTTTTAAGAGCACATGTGTCCCAGGGTTGATGGTCTCTAACCTTGGTCAATATATCTGCCCCTAATCAAAATCAGGACTCATATCTCTGTTCGCATCTTAGAACTCTGTTGCAGCCCACTACAACCCCTGTTGTCCTCGGCGGGGACTTTAACTTGGTCAGGAATCCGGAATGGGATCGCACTGCCCACACATTTCAATCAACCAGGGCCATGTTGGCTTCTCTCCGAAATGTCCTTACTGACTACGGGTTGGACAACGCCTGGAAGCATCTTCACCCAGATTCTTGGGACTTCTCTCTTTTTTCACATACACATCACTCGTACTCCCGTATTGATTATTTTTTTCTTTCCCTTCCATTGATACGGATGCTTTGTAACGCCGAGATATCGGATATTTCTATATCGGACCACGCACATATTCAGTTCTCCCTCCAACCCCTTGATCCGCAAAGAGAATCCCTACCTTGGTGGAGACTGCTGCCTCAGGTCCTCTGGGACCATGCTGATGTGGCGGACCTCCCGAAAGAGATTGAGGCCTTCTTTCTAGCCAATATCCTCTCCGATACCACCAAGACTACACGGTGGGATGCATTCGAAGCTACCATTCAGGGGGCCATCACGTCCATCTCGATGGCCAGGACGCGGGAGGCACGCCTTGTGGAATCCGCCCTCTCTCTGGATATTAAGGACTTAGAACAAAAAGATCACACATGTCCCTCTCCCCGCAATAAGCGCCATCTTGCTGAACTTCGCGGCCAATTGCATATACATTGCACTAACAAAGCTGAACGGCTCTTACTCTCTCTCAAACAGAAATTCTATGTGGGGGAAACAAAGTTGAGGCGTGCCTACCGCGACGCCTTCAAACTCAGACCGCGCGAGCTCACATTGCTAAGCTTTAGCGCCGGGATGGCACTTGGGCCATCTCGGAAGCCGACAAAAGCCTTGAATTAGAAACTTTCTATCAAGATATTTATGTAGATGAACCGTGTTCACCTGATGCTGTTTCGGATTTTCTCGACTCTTGTCCCTTGGAACCGATCACCCCTCACTTCGCAAAACTACTTGATGGCCCTATCACTCAAGATGAGATATCCAGAGCCCTGAAACAGCTCCTAGTCGGAAAGACCCTGGACCCTGATGGTCTGACCGTAGGTTTTTATCACATCCTTTACCCGCAGCTACGGGACCACATGCTTCAGCTCTTCAATAGTATCACTGACAGTTTAGGTCTCTCCCCTACTATGAACGAGGCGGAGATCGTGCTTATCCCCAAACCAGGTAAGGACCATACCCTTCCCCCTTCCTTTCGCCCTATTGCCCTTTTAAATACTGATGCTAAGATATATACGAAGATTCTGGAGCCACACTTGCCGGGTCTTATTGACCCTGATCAGGTGGGGTTTATCCGTCACCGACAGGGCCCAGACAATATCCGCCGGCTTGCCCATTTAGTTGAGAAGGTGCAGTTTAGACACATCCCGCATGTCTCGTGTCCTTTGATGCGGAGAAAGCATTTGATTGCGTGGATTGGGGCTTTTTCAGGGCATTTCTTCGCAAAGTGGGTTTGAGTCCGGGGCTCATCTCTAAATTGATGGCTCCCTATGTGAAGCCTAATACCTGCATTCGCTTCAATGGCCTTTGCACGGCCCCTATCCCCATCCATCGTGGCACCAGGCAGGCGTTCCCACTTTCTCCACTTTTATTCGCTCTGGTAGTGGAGCCCCTTGCTATTGCTCCTCTCCCTGTCTGCTCTGTCTACTTCCCTCCCGGCAGTAGCTACTCTCTTGCGATCTTATGAAAATGCCTCGGGTTATCGGATCAACCTCACTAAGTCTCACGTCCTCAACCTTACATTGTCAGCCCCAGACATCCAGGTCCTAAAGGAGATGCTCCCAGTCCAATGGACTGATAAATCAATCAGGTATTTGGGTCTTGATCTGACTCCTACGCTATCAACTTGGACCTCCGTTAATTGGCCCAGATGTAGGCAGACCATACGGGAGGACATGTGTAGATGGAAAGGCCTTCCCCTTGCCTGACTAGGATGCATCAACGCCATTAAGATGTCTGTTCTTCCTAAAGTCCTATATCTCTTCTAAACCCTCCCTACTCTAATACCCCAGGCGGACATTTTGGCCCCATCAGCAGGATTTTACTAAATTTATCTGGGGGACATCTCGCCCCCGCTTCTCTAATACGATTCTCATGCTCCCCCAGAGACAGGGTGGACTTGCATGCCTTAATCTTTTGGAATACTACTGGGCCTGTCACCTCCGATTTATAGGTAGTCTGTGAAAGTGAAAAACACTGGTTTCACTTGGACTGGGCGGTATCATGTAGACCTTTATGGGACTTGGCGTGGCTGCCCCGAGAGGCCCGCCCCCATAGTGTGTACATTGCCACACCTACGAAGACGGTGCTGGACATCTGGGATAAACTAGCGACGTCTCGGGGACATACGTCATTTCCTTCCCCCAACACACCAATATTGCGTAACCCTAGTTTTCCCCTGGCCCTACAACCTCAGGCATTTGGAGCATGCACTTGGGCCATCTCGGAAGCCGACAAAAGCCTTGAATTAGAAACTTTCTATCAAGATACTTATGTAGATGAACCGTGTTCACCTGATGCTGTTTCGGATTTTCTCGACTCTTGTCCCTTGGAACCGATCACCCCTCACTTCGCAAAACTACTTGATGGTCCTATCACTCAAGATGAGATATCCAGAGCCCTGAAACAGCTCCTAGTCGAAAAGACCCTGGGCCCTGATGGTCTGACGGTAGGTTTTTATCACGTCTTTTACCCGCAGCTACGGGACCACATGCTTCAGCTCTTCAATAGTATCACTGACAGTTCAGGTCTCTCCCCTACTATGAACGAGGCGGAGATCGTGCTTATCCCCAAGTGAATGTCTAGTCATACAGAATCTCTTCCATGGCACCGACTTCCACACCTTCTAACAATGCAAACAACGTTTTCATCTATCGGAAGGGGCACGTATGCAATACTATCAACTGCTTCACTGGCTCAGTTCCCCACTGTTTATACAAGAGGCCACTAGACCACTCAACCCCTTTGAATCTTTGGTCCGCAAGTTTGAGGGCTCAAAGGGACTCATTTCTAAAACGTACTCTGTTTTATAACAATCCCGTCCCCCCCCCCCCCCCCCCATACCACATGGCTATCAGACATGGTGGGCCACGGATTAGAGGTGGACATTCCCCCGGAACCATGGGTTTGATTGTGGAGAGACATTCCTAGGGGCTTTCAAAGCATTCAGTAGCGTGAATCTGCCTACAAACTGATGACAAGATGGTATTACACTCCGACATGGCTACATCCGATGTTCCCTATTCCCCCCCCCCCAGAATTGCTGGAGATGTTTAAGGGACAGGGGAGATTTTGTCCATGTTTGGTGGTCCTGTTCTGGTCTTATTTTATTTTGGAAAGAAGTCCTCAGCCATATCAAAGAAGTGGTGGGATTCCCGATCCCTTTCACCATTGGTTGTACTCCTGGGTGTTAAACCCACTACATTGGCAGCAATGAGAAACGCAGAGTGGCACCTAATTATTCACCTGCTGGGGGCAGTCAGACAATCCATTGCCCTATATTGGAAGAAACCACACCCTCCCCGTATTGCCGTTTGGTTTCTTCAGCTGTGGAATGTTCTAGCTTTAGAATTGCTTACTGCCTGCATTAATCACACAAACACATGCTTTGAGCGCATTTGGCAGCCTTACAAACATCTCTGGAGATACAACATCTCTCCAAGACTGGGCACTCTCGAATGGTTCCCCCAGCTTAAGGGCCCTGCAACTGTTTGAGGAATCGATTGAGCCGTTTGCTAGAGGGCATACACCAGACTCCCCTGGCTGACTTGTTTGACTCTACTACGGGCTTTACCGCCCCTTGAGTCCTCTTTAGCCCCCAACCTAACCCCTAGACTATTGTAGCGCGTCTGGCCCCTGCGATCTCTTCTCTTTAGGGAAGCTTCCCTGGCTACTCTTTTTGTCCTGTCTCTTTTCTTTTTTCTATCCTTTATTTGTACTTTCTTAGCTGTCTGTTCTATGATTGGCATCATTTCTAATGTCTTTGTAAATTACAATGTTTTTTTTTCATCAGGCGGGATGGTCTTCGGTATGGTACAGCTACAGTTCATATGCACTGATGTAATGTTGCCACCCTATGGGCTGGGGTGTAAGCCCCTAATTTGCTTGAACTCCTGTTTTTCTATGCCCTAATTTCAATAAAGAGACTTTAAACAAAAAAAGGGTAAAGGTAGCTTTGTTTGGTGTAGCTCCTTCTCTGAAGATGATTGGCAGGAAGAATTACAGAATGAGCTTTGAAAATACAATAAAGAAATATTACATATGTCCCTGATCATGCTTTGTAGGGAAACGTGTTTGTGAAACTTTTGATGTGTAGACATATAGCTTGATAGACTTTTTGGGGGACACAAAAAGGACCAATTTCTTTTTGACAAGTACTAATTTGTACACATCATTCCTGTGGAGCCTTTCCTCTGGAGGGATCTTCAGCTTGTGGGAGAATAGGTAGCAAGGCAATAGACTGGTGTGAGGGCAGTTGCTGGATTCGGGCCCTGTCTGGCTGGTACAGCACTGCCCCATTTAAGACCATTCTCAGACATTGTAATCCAGGGAGGGCTAGGTTGCAAAGAGTGTGTGTAAACAAGCTTTAGTGACCGTGAGAGTAGGACCGGACTCCTCCACCGCGGCCAGCCCAGCCCTGGGAACGTCTTGGTGGGATGGTAGAACAGGTTAGTGTGCATGTGGCATGTTTCTTAAGACTAGCTACAGAGGGGAGAAGTGTCTCAAAGGAGGGAGCGCTGTGTGAGTGCAGCGCTGCCTGAGGCTGCACAGAGGGATGCACTCTTGCCTGGGAGTGTGAAACTCCTTTAGTGAGGCGCAGGACATAACCTCTCACAAGAGGAGGGTCCCCTTCCCCTCCTTTAGACATTTCCAATTGCGTCCATGATAAGCTTCAAACACACCAGGGACAACTTGCTTGGTGCCTTACAAGGTCGCATTTTATTATAGCATAACATTTATACATCTCGCAATCTTCATGGTCATGCATAACATTCTGTTGACACATTTACTGTATCTGCAATTATAGTTCTTTTAGTCCGTTCTTGTTTATCTGCTCTAAGACAGACCAATTTCTGGGGAGGGGCCTGAATACCGAGCCACTGTTTCAATGGTGCTAGGCTTCAACTTGCTACCGACTTGGTGGGTGTCCCTCTGGACTTGCCCGGGCCGCAAATGCCATCCCACTTGCCTTCGACCCCTTATTGGCCTCTCGCTGCTTCTCCGGGTCCCTGCCGTGTGGCATCCCAAGGACCCGGTGTGAGCACTTCATCTATCCAACCTGAGGCTGAGTTCTGACCTCTTACTCCTTTGATACCCCTGCCGTGAAGCATCCCAAGGGCCCAGCGGGAGGATCCCATCTACTCTATCCGTGGCTGCTGGCCACTAGTGGCTCCCTCAGTGCCCATGCCATGAGGCATCCCAAGGACACTGTGTGAGCCTTCCATCTAGCTTTAGCAATTTCTCTCCTTTTTTTCTATCTTTCTAGGGTTTCTTCCGTCACGCTACCTATGGTTCTCTGATCAGAGGGAGCTCCCCTCTTGCCCAGCTACGTTCACCTTCCTTTCATGCGAAACCCATCCGTTCTAGCACCCCCACAATATTGAGCAGGAACGTATCCATCCCTACCCCTGTCAAGTGCACACCGTCCTCCAAGTGGTAGCCTGGTGATCTCAGGTTTATGAAGCTGTGTCTTACGAAACCCTAGCTGTTGGCCCTAAATATCTTTGTCATGGTGATGTTCAATTTGTGTCTGAATTTTTCCACCGCCCCCAGGTATTTCAGCCGGGCGCACCAGTCTTGCCACGGCCGATAGGCCCTCCTGCATCCTTTCTAGCAGGCCCCTTCTTCCCAGTGTAGCCAGGTCGTTCCCTCCCAGGAGGACTACCACCGCGTCTGGCCTGCCACCTTTCCCCATTGCTTCCCGTATCCTGATCAACCCATCCAAACTATGTTGCTGTCCCGAGCCAAATTCCACCAAATTTGTGTCTGGCCACTGCCCATTGCTGCGCACGTGTTACGTAGGAATGCCCCAAGATCCATAACGTCCTCCGCTGCTCAGTTGGACCCAGCGGGGGGAGGAGAAACTGGGCTCAGTACAAGGTGGGGCTTATATAACATTTAAAAGGGCCGGATGCACACCGCCCAATCCCCTTGATTTGTTCGCTGCCCAGTGGTGGTGACCCCGATCCTGAATGAATGGGACCCGAACGAACCCCCTAGCTGGGAGCTTCCCTGCCTCCACAGCCCTTCTCATAACTGCTATCATTTGGAAACAGGCAAGGAATTTCCCATCCCTATGTCTGAAAAGCAGCCCGTGCTTGGATTCTTCAGTTGCCATATATCTCCGAACTAGGCAAACCGGCAACATGATTCTTCCTTAATGCAATTTATTCTGGTCCACCTCCCCTTGCCTGCTTGGTCAGTCTTTGACCACCACGGCAGGACATACAAATGCCCCTCCATGAGCTCAATGTCAGTTCCGCGCATGCACGCAGTCCCCGGGTCACGCACCGCTGAGGCCACCAGCTCGCTGACTCTGTATGCCCCAAAAAACACCAGCGCGAATGATGCCTGGAAGAATATGGCTTCCCTCTCTGAGGTGCTTATCCTCCCAAGGACCCCTAAAAAATGTCAATGGGCCAGATTCACAGAACTAACTAAAGACAAAATCCTAAACCTACTACCATTTTGGTATTCACAGAAGGCACTTACTCATTTTGGTATTCACAGAAGGCACTTACTCATCAATGAGTACGTGCCTTCAGTGAATAATAAAATTAGTAAGTTACTCAAAATGAGTAAGTTACTCATTTTGGTATTCACAGATGGCACTTACTCATCAATGAGTAAGTGCCTTCTGTGAATACCAACATGAGTAAGTTACTCAAAATGAGTAAGTTACTCATTTTGGTATTCATAGAAGGGACTTACTCATCAATGAGTAAGTGCCTTCTGTGAATACCAAAATGAGTAAGTGTCTTCTGTGAATACCAAAATGATAGTAAGTTTAGGATTTTGTCTTAAGTTAGTTCTGTGAATCGGGCCTGTACTGTGTTGACGTGAATAGGCCTCCTCGTGTCCTTCCTTGCTTGTTGCATTCTACCCCAGCCTTCAATGCCATTCCAAATTAGAAACTCCTAGCTGGGTCTCCCCTGCCGCCATCTTTGTGTAGTAGGCTGCGGCAGTCAAGTGGGTCTGTGCCCAGGAGTTCTTCTTTCCCGATAAGAATGTCCATTAAGTTCAGGACCTCGCTTTGTTCTGCCGGTTGCCCCCCCCCCTTTTTTTTTTTTTTAACAGAGTTTTATATAGCGCGAAGTTGGCCCGGTATCGGGTATTAGAGCGCTTTACATAGCACCAGTTGCGTTTACATGAGGACACATTCGTTTTTGTTAGGCACGGGGAGATTAAGTGATTTGCCCAGAATCACAGGATGTTCAGCGTCATTGCCGAGACTCAAACTCGGTTCCCCGGATTCAAGGTCGACCGCCCTAGCCATTAGGTCAGCTTGCTAGCTCTGTCACCGCAGTAAATATTGCCCGGCACTTACGGTAGCGTTGCATTGTTTTTGGGGCCTGGCATTGTCCAGCATCTCTTTTAACCCAGATCCACCCACCCCATGCATCTTCCAGTACCGCGGTCATCACTTGGTCCACGTCCGGGACGAGTTCTCAGAATCTTGCATACTGAAAATGAGAAATGGGCTGGCATTCGCAACGGAGTTGTCTACTCCTCAGAATGTGTCGTGCCCAAAGCACGATGTTTGCCCTCAGCTGGTAGTCGACTAGTCTGCGCAGCAAGCTGACCACCGCTAACCATTTTGCCATTTCAGTATTGACCACCCATGGGCGTCCGCAGGGGGGGCAAGGAGGGGCGCTTGCCCCCCCCCCCCCCCGGAGCGCCTCTCCTTGCCCCCCCCCCTGCGCAAGCCCATCTGTACAAATGCATCCAGGAGTGAGGCCTGGTGCTGGGGCTTTTAAGCATTGCAGGGAACAGAGCTGTTCCCCTGCAAAAGGCCTCAGCTCCCTGATGGGGCGCCTCACACTCCTCTGAGTACAAGAGCAGCCCCACCGGCCTATTATCTTTCTGTGTGGGGCTGATTGCCCCATACAGAATGACAATGGGTCAGTCTGGGCTGGCACAGCATGTGGTGGCCTCATCCAGCCTCGGTCCAGGGCAGGGCATTTTGTCACATGAAAGTGCAAAAAACGCCCATGCTGCTGCTAGGTGAGAATCCACTTAGCCAAAGGAAGGCGGTGAAAGAAGCGGAAAGGAAAGGATTATAGTTTTAGTACAGCAACCATGATTGCTGCTTTTTTATTTTATTCAACTAACAACCATTGACAAAGCCAATAGTTCTGGCTTGTTGTAGGTGTAACGTTACTTGTTCTAAGTGTAACGTTACTTGTATTATATATCTGAATGCAATGACAGAAGCAACAAAAATACCAGTCAGGGGGCACATTATATTAAGCACAGAATTTTAGCTTATGTGTTTTAAGGCACGCATTTTGTTACATCAAACACTCTTTTGAAGAGACCCCCTAGTTTTCTCATCCCACTTAAAGCTCTGGAAACAACACCATGTCACAGTCGCCCCACGTCAAGGCCCTGCGCATCATGCATGACTCATGCCTTCCACTTTTTCAGATTGCCTATGTGCAGGGGCATAGTGAACCCTGCTCCACCCCACCCCTTACTTTAGGAACTACAGCGAGGGTGGAGTCCTTGATGGGTCTCATAATTAATGTGAAAAGGTGAGTAAGTAAGTTAAGGGATGAGTGGATGGATGGATGGATGACTGGATAGATGAGTGAAATGATGGATGGATGGATGAGTGAAAGGGTGGATGACGGGCGAGTGAATGGGTGGATGGATGAGTGAAATGATGGATGGATTGACGAATTGATAAGTGAAAGGGTGGATTAATGAATTGATAAGTGAAAGGGTGAATGGATGGACGGATGAGTGAAAGGGTGGATGTAAGGCTGGATGAGTGAGTGAAAGGACGGGTAGATGGACAAAAGGATGGATAGATGAGTGAAAGGGTGGATAGATGAGAGAAAGGGTGGATGGATGAGAGAAAGGATAGATGAATGATAGGTTCAATGGATGGATTCATGAGTGGATGCGTAGATGGATGGGTGAGTGGGTGGAAGGATGGATGGCTAAGTGAAAGGGGAATTGAAAGAGGAAGGGGGATGTGTAAATGGATGACTGAACAGGTGAATGGCTGGATGGATGAGTTAATGGATGGATGTGTGGAAGAGTGGATGGATGAGTGTACAGATGGATGGAAGGAAACGTGATGGATAGGTTTGTAAATGGATGAATATGGACATGGATCGGCACACAGATGGAAGGACAGAATGAATCGTGAAAGACTGAATGATGGATGAAAGTATGATTACACATTGTAAGCCCCATTATCTTAAGCAACACTTCCTATATATTGACTTTCTCATTTATATGAGTGATTGTCTCTATATAATATGTGTGTGTTGTAACGCACTCCAAAACTCTGCCCCACATATTTGGGATGAGTAGCACTATACAAGAAATGAAATACACATGATAGAGGGTCTACTTGAAGATGAGGGGAGGCATTGGAGGGTGGTATCAAGGCCAGACTGGCCGGAACGGGCATCAGGCGTTTTCTCTGGGAGCTGGAAAGGTGGGGGCGGTTTTGTTACCATAAAAAGACCTGCACATTTGCTTAAAGCTGCACGTATACTGACAAACCATGAAGTGCACAATTGTCTCAACCTAATATAAACTTATTTTCACTTGTACTTTAGTGGTTGTCTATTTACTTACTTATATACTATTGCGCAACCTTCTCTGATGTGCCTTTAAACCTTACCTTTTGTCCTGAATTTGGACCTTCTGTCTTGAATTTTTGTCCTGAATTTTGACCCTTTGTCCTGAATTTTTACACTCACTCTCCTGACTTTGCACCCATGCCAGTTGGTCACTCTAGGCATCACAGTGACCCCTCCAGGTGCCGGTGGTTGGGAGGGCGGTGATCCTTGGCGTTCAGATGGAGGGGGCTACCAATGACAGAGGCGACAAGTGCAGGCGCCCTGCAACCCACTCATCACCACCACATGAAGGAAGAAAATAACCCGATCAGCTCGTCGACCCAACTTCCTGAAAAAAACTTTCAGACACCATGGAAAGGCAGCAGCATTTGCAGTCTGCGAGTATGTCAAATTAGATTTGTACAATTAACCTATTTGTAAAGGAAACTGCATTAAATGTCTGCCCCATCACGGTCACCACTCAGTGTCTTCAATCCCTTGTTCACCCCTCTTTTAAACCTCACGTCAACTCCTCTCCTTCAAATTTCGGGAGGGGGGGGCTAATTCATCCAGCCAAAGCCATGTGCAGAGTGGAGATGCAGGGGCTCTAAGTAGGGGTGAAAACACAACAAAGCCTCATTACCAAGTAAATGGTCTTTTAAAGACCTGTGTGAAGTACTCGGGTGCAGCTGTGTGTGTGTGGTGTGCCGGGAAGCTGTCTCAGCCGGGCACACACATTCTTATAACATTCACACCCCTCAGAATGACAAATCACCACTTCTAGCTGCCTGGTCATGGCGTGGGAGTGGGAAGATGTGCACAGCAAGGGGAAAGGGATGGTGACGCTTTTCTTTTGTATAGGAATTTCTGCTGGCATCATAGCCCAGGGTTTGCTGTCTGTGCACTTGTATAGGTGTGTATCCATACAAGTGCACAGACAGCAAACCATGGGCTATGACGCCAGCAGGAATGACTTTACAAAGGAAAAGCGTCACCTGCACTGCCACCCCTTTCACCCTGCTGTCTGTGCACTTGTATGGAATACACATCCATGGCGCTGCTCACCAGATAAATGGTGAACAGGGCCATGGATCTGTCTCTTTTTGCATCCAAGGGCACAGACGAAGAAGCAGAGGAGGCCCAGGCAAGGAGAATCCAGGAGACATTTGACCAACACCTATCTACAAAGTGAGACCTTCGGGAGGGGCTGGATGCCAGGATGACAGTGCTGCTGATCAGCCCGACTCCACCGAATAGTATCAGAAGAGCAGGCAGCAGTTTTTAAGTAAGTTCCAGTAACTTTAATGCATTCTGCAGCATCACCAGCATTACCTACTGGCTGCATATCTAGGTTACAGTGTTTTAGACTTACATGCATGGAAACCTCAAGGAGGACAGTCCCCTCCGAATATGCGAATGTAGTGTAAGCTTGTAGAGGTAGATTTACAAGCCCCTTGGGCCACTTTTGCGACACTTTTCCCATGTTAATAGTGACGCAAAAGTGGCGCAGGGGCTTGTAAATCTGCCCCATAGCGTTCAACTTTTGGCATACCAGTGGGGTAATTTTAGGGTTTAGGGTGGGTATGGGTTTTGGGGTGGCAGGGATAATTTTAGGGTTCAAGGTGGGTATGAGTTTTGTGGTGCCAGGGGTAATTTGAGGGTTCAGGGCGAGTATGGGGTTTGGGGTGCTAGGGAAAATGTTAGGGTCCAGGGTGGATATGGGTTTTGGGGTGCCAGGGGTAATGTTAGGGTTCAGGGCGGGTATGAGTTTTGGGGGGGGCATGGGTAATTTTAGGGTTCAGGGTGGGTATGGGTTTTGTGGTACCAGGGGGTAATTTTAGGGTTCAGGGTGGGTATGGGTTTTGGGTTGCAAGGGGGGACATTTTAGGGTTCAGGGCGGGTATGGGTTTTGGGGTACCAGGGGGACCATTTTAGGGGTCAGGGCGGGTATGGGTTATGGGTTTTGGGGTGCCAGGGGGCTAATTTCAGGGATTAGGGAATGTATGAGTTTTAAGGGGCCAGGGTGTAATATTAGGGTTCATATGTGCGCTCTAATTGTTGTCCAGTTTCAAATGCAGAATTCACCACTTTTTTTTTCTCAGCTTGGCCTGATCATTATCCGATTCTGATTGTCTGCCATTTTAGCCCCGCCCCTATTGATTAACATTAGCCACGCCCCTTCATTTGCCAGGTTAGCGCCCCCCCCCTGAAAAATTTCTGCGGATGCCCATGTGACCACCTGCACTACTGCGTGGTTGTCGGATCATAGTATTATCTGCCTGTTTGCCCGTTGTTCTGCCCAAATATGAAATGCCACCACGATGGGGAACAACTTCAATAGTGAGATGTTTGCTGTGGCGCCTGCCTGTCTCCAGGCCTCAGGCCATGCCCCCTTCTTAACCCCTTATGCAGCTTGCGGACTAGCCCCCTGATTGGGGAGGCCAAGTCTGCCCTGTGGCGACCAATCGCGGTCGCCCCCTTTTCATAGACTTGCGCCCTGGGGGCGAAAGGGCTTCCCGCCTCCGGGTGGCATTTGTCCCGGGCCCCCATTGGGTCCGGCTTCGCCTTCCCCGGCCTGGGGTCTGACTTGCATCACCAGTGGGGATTGTAACATAATCAAACATCATTCCAGTGACGGTTAGCATCGTATATAACTCTCTCACTTCAGTTGTGTGTAGCATGAGAGTTTTAGTTTTCGGGATAACTCAAGGTGGTGCAGGTGAGGAAATAAAGGAGCTATTGAGCCACTGATGGAGCGAGATAGAAAACAAAATTTTGTTTAAACTCGCAAAGTCACATTTCCATAACATGAATAAAATTATTCATGATTTGTGATATGTCGTACTAAAATAACCTAGATTAAACTTTACACGTGGGGGGACTAACATGTGTGCTCATAAACGTGCATAAATGTTGCATCTTTTTGTTCGTGCAAAATAATAAAATAATTTATTGTTTTCGTTTTTGTCATTACTAACTGCTGCAAACTTAAAAGAAGCATGTGCTTGTTTTGCTTTTCTTTGTCTGTGTGATGTCATTTCTACTATTCTAGGTGCATATGGGTCTCATTGAAAAACGGAGACTGGTAAATATAAACGCTGCTTTATTTGTTTGCAATGGCTAGGTAACATTTTGATTAATCGGGTGGGTTAATTAATTAGTAAACCATGGGGTGGATACAGAATATACTTTATTTCTTACATTAATACTTTTCTTGTGTTTGTTTTATACTAGAAATCATAAGTTGCCTGCTTTTGAGGCCTAGTTATTTGAGCCGCAGAAAAAGAGCTGATCTATAATTCTGCAGAAAGTCACGAGACGCCCATTCTGAATTAAAACGTTTATTGAAGCTGCATTCACAAAGCAAAAAACTGATGAGCTGACATCATTCTGTCGGACATGGCCAAGGTCGAAAGTGAACTTTTTGTCAGTCCTTAACTTGGCATCCGCGGAAGTTGCACTGAAAGACTATGGAAGCTGCGAGGATGACTTAATACAAAGTTGCAATCGCAGGAAGCTTTTGGCTTCACGTGGAAGAGACAATGGTCTTTGTAAGACATGATTTTGTGGAACTTTTTAAGAATCGGGTGACATGTCACTTGTCACTCTCAACCAATGGGACGTCGTAGATTTCTGAAAACTTTCCTTTGCTAGTTTAGTTAGCGTAGAAAGGTATAAAAAGTCATGCCCTTAGGGTTGGGCTGGCTGCTGCTTTCTGACTTTCCGATGAGGGTGATGTGCTGCTGGACTTTGCGTGGAGCACGTAAGAATCCTCAAAGATCTTTACTTTAATTTCTGTCTATTTAGCTCAGTTAGGGAAATAGGTTTTAGAAATGCTAAACTTTATATAATTTCTTTAAATTGATTCAATTGCTTAAATTGTATTTTTCCATATTCCTTATCATGATGCTTGCTTTATTGCAATTAAAATTCATTTATAAAACTTACAACATATATACCATAATTTAGAAAATAAAATCTTACTTTTGATAAACAAGCTGGTCTTGATTATTTAGAAGTATAGGTTACCATTAGCTAGATCACGTCACCTATGGTGGTCGTTTAAATGATTGGGTTTTATTCTAATGACAATATTCTTTCTGCAAATGTATAAATATGTATATAGTGTGTAGATAATGTGTATATAGATTTATTCTGACCACCTGATTCAGTAGGCCCAAAATATATCAGGTTCATAAATGGGTCCATATTTAGTATAGAATTTTGTTTATAGGTTATGAAGTTGGGTAGCGTAGTTTATGATATATTTTCTATAGCCCGCTGGATCAATTCTCTGGTAGCAGAAATTGATGGTTGCTAAGAGGTAACCAAGGTAATATGTTGGTTGTTAAGGGTTGCGTCATGGTATGGAAATAGGATCGATGTTTTAACACATGTTAAGTTCGTTTTTCGTGCCTATCTGTAAGCTATACCGGTATAGATTGTGTGGCGAGAAATTAGTCACGCAAGCCATCTGTTCAGTTTGTAGTGATATCGCCGAGTATCACAAGAGGTATCGCCGTGTACCATAGTGTTGTCGCCGAGCAGCACAGTTTTAGGGCTAGGTCTGAATCTTGTATAGTGAGGATTTTCTAAGAAATTAGAGCAGCATGAGAATAGGGACAAAGCGCCTTCCATAAAACTCACTGTGATGAGAGTATTAGTTATATCCGAGCTTGAATGAAGGGTAAAATTTAACGTCGGTACATGATTATCTATAAACAGGTTAGAGTCCTGTACGGGTACATGTTTCATATCTATAAACAGGTGAGAGCCCTGTACGGATAACGTCGTTGTTTTGCTAACGGTGCATGAATTCTATAAACAGGTGAGAGTCCTGTACGGATTTCATGTGTGTTTGAAATTAGGGAATTTTCCGTGTAAAAGTGCGAGTTTGAATTGTATTTTATGTTCAAGTGGAACTCTTAGAACTTTCACTTCGCGGTGGGTTCAGAGCAAAGCGAGTTCATAATTATACGTGTTAGAAGGGTGGGGTAAGGTTACTCTACTGACAATTGAATATTATCCTTAGTGTGAATAGCGCCGTCTATTCCGAAGTGTGGATACTTGAATGTATGTAAACTATCCTAATTAGTGAAACGAACAGATGTTGTCTTTATAGTCATTGTTAAGAATTAATTTACACTGAAAAGTGTTCTTAAAATGGCGCTGTGAAAAGATTTTGTGAAGGAGGGGTAAGCGCCAGGAGTGAGAAGCGAGAAACCGCAGCTGCTGTGTACGTCACAGAGCCGCGCTGGGATTGGGTGACCTACGTCACAAGCTGTATTCTGATTGGCTCTTGAGTCTCTGACGGCCTGTGAGCTGATTGGTTGTTCGGAAAATCTCCAAAATTTATTGGTTGAGCAGAAAAGTGACGTAGCTCAACTGCCATTGGCTTGTTGGTGTGTTTCGCGCACGGATTGGTTGTTTTGCGGAACATCCCGGAAATATTTTACGAACGATTTTGTGAATTAAATTTAACTTTTAAAAATGAGTTATCATTTTAAACATGTTGAGAAAAAGACAACATTATTTCAGAAATTCAAAAATTTATTTTCACCTGACAAGAAAATTGAAACGCGAGGTGGTAAACTACTTCATAAGTATAAAACACCTGCAGCGTACATGGAAGGTGAATACGGATATCATACTGTCTTATGGTTCGACAGTTGGAAACGTTATACTAAAAACGATGGTGTTTTAGCTTGGCCTGATGATGGTTCATTTAATGTAAGAGTTTTAAGAAACTTACGAGAGAAAATGAATGCTCTTGTTCCAAAACCGAGACCAACTCAATTTGAAGCTTTAGTTGAGTGGGAAGATGAGATGTATCAGTTACAAAGAGAAGCTAGTGGAATTAAAAGACCTTCTAAAAATCCATCATGGAAAAGAGAAACTCATGAAGATAGATTACGAATGTGGAGACAGGGAAACATGAGTGAAGGATTGTATTTAATTCATGAAATGGTAATGGGTTCTCCTACAGAGAAATCTATGGAAAGTGAATCTGAGGATGCAGTTATGGAAGAAATATATACAACTGCTAGAAAGAAACAGCCTAATCAGCCTTTGAGACCTCCTAGATCATGGTCTACTCCGGTGGTTTCTACTGAAACTTCACCAAGTGCACCTCCAATTAGTGAAGCTCCTAAACTTTATCCAAATAATAGTGAAATCACTGAAACACCTAGAAGATCAGAATTTGAGAATGCTCGAAATGAAGGCAGACATTTTACAATGACTCCAAGAGCAAGGGAACCACCAAAAGATTATGCAAGAGAGACAAGAAATGTTGAGGATGTTGATTATAATGATTATTTAAGGTCTAAAGAAGAATTAATTAAAAGAATGACAAAAGGCATGGAAGCTGTCACAGTTCCGGTAACAATAGGTCCTGTTCAGCCTGTATTTGATCAAAGAGATACAAACAAAAACGGATTAACTATTCCTTTAAATACAGAAACTCAAAAGGCTACTGAAAAATTTTATTCAGACTTGACTGAATTAAACACTTCTAGATCGAGAATGCCTGATTTAACCTTTAATGAGGATTTATCTCCAAAAACACCAATGGGTGCTATGTCAGATGTAGGAAGTCCTGAAGTTAGGGTAACCACACCAAAACTTGATGTGGCCAAATTAAAAGCGAATATAGAAGAATTAATAATTGGAACAATTGGCCCAGATAGTTTAAATTACTATCGGGATGATGAACTACTATTCATTTGCAAAAGTATTCAGTGGAAAACGAAAAATAAATATGATCAATTAGAGGATTTAGCTGCAGAACTTGAAATCGATGTAAGTAAACAAAAGAATTTTGCAAAGCATTACAGATTAGACTTTTCAGAAAGTGACATTGAGAGTTTGAACTCAATGGGAAGAATAGTTCACATTAAAGATTTGATTGTCTATATCAAAAAGCTAGGAGAATTGAACAAATGGAGAGTGAAATGGACCAAAAGAAAGGAAGATGAAAGATTGGAAAAATTGTCAAAACAATTTCCAATGAGAGAAGTTGCAGGTGGAGGATATGTTCATGTCCCATGGTCAAGACAAGACATTCTGTTATTCACAAATGACTTTCCAAAATTAAGGGAGAAACCTGTTGAGTGGTACAGGCAAGTCGATAGATTTATCAAAGTGTCAAAAGTTCTGTGGATTGATTTAGATGGATTTTTTGACATTGTAGTCCCATCTGATCTTTGGACAGAATGTAAAATAACTATTAGTTGGCCAAAAGCAGAACCTGAACGAATCAAAGAAACAGGTGCCCCAAATCCACTTGTAATGGATTTTTACGAGAAAGTAATTGTTTGGATGAAAAACAAAATTCCACCCAAAGAAGTTGATTGGGTTAAAATAGAAAGAACAGAACAGGAAACAAAAGAATCAGTTCATTCTTTTTATGAAAGACTATTGTTAATCTTCAAACAATACAGTGGTTATGAAAAATTAGATGAAAAAGACATGAGTCATTTTATCTATAGATTTGTTTATGGACTAAAACCTGAAATTGGAGAAATGATCAGAACTAGTATTGTAGGATGGCAAGCACTATCTGTAGATGATATTCTAAGAAAAGCAAAATATTGTAGCGATGAATTAGAAGTAAAACAGAAGAAACTGAAGGAGAAAGCCATGTGGGCTCAGGTAAAGGTGGCTGAGCAACAGATTGCCAGCATGGGAAACAAAAACACTAATTTTGTTCAAACTGGAAATACAAACCAGATACAAGGAAAGTTTAAAGGTAATAATTTCCCAAAGAAATTTAGCCCAAAGATAGAAGAGCTGAAACAAAGATTACCTTGTTTTAATTGTGGCGAAATTGGACATTGGAGGGACGAGTGTCCTCATCCTCCTAGAAACTCAAAGAATCCCTTATTGAATCCACAGATGCAGAATGGTGTTAACCTGCAGCAACAGCTACAGATGCAACAGGGGTTAAATGAATTTAATATTCAGCGACAGTTACAACAACAGCAACTACAACAGGTGAATAATCGTCAAGACCAATTGCCACAACCACCTTTTCCGAATTGTGGGGGAGTTCAAAAATATAATCCAAACGTGGGATTTCAGGGATGTGAACAGGTAATAAAACCACAAAAACAGCAAAAGCAGCAAAAGGTTCAAATGCAAAATGCTTCACAACAATTTTTATTAACAGAAAGTCAAGACAGTGATTCTGATGATTATTGCTGACGGTGCCCGAGAGAGGAGGAAGAGTGTGTTGTTGGAGCCACTCTTGAGGTTGACCAGTCTGGTCCTTATGTAAACGGGAAAGTTAATGATGTAGACATCACTTTTCTAGTGGACACTGGTGCTACCCGTTCTACTGTTAGATCAGTGGAAATTGAAAACCTACCTCTCTCTGGGGATACCATCCAAGTTGTGGGAGTAAGTAATCAGCAAATTAAAACAGACTTAACTGATCCAGTACCAGTTGAAATTGGAAATTACAGAGACAAACACAGATTTGTGGTTTGTAACAGTAGTCCAGTAAATCTATTAGGCAGAGACATCCTATGTAAAATGAATTGCAGAATATATTGTTCTCCTGAAGGAGTTGAATTACAAACAATGGAGGAAGATGGTTTGTACAGAATGACAATGATGATGATAGAAGCAGAAGAAACAAAATTGTTTCCTGCATTTGAAGAAAAGGATTTACCTGAAGAGCTAAAAGAAACAGTGAAATCTGAAATATGGGATTTTACTGGAAATGAGATGGGTCTGATGAAAAATGTAGATCCTGTAAAAATTGCATTGAAACAGGGAATAGAATTTCCAAATACTCCACAGTATAAAATGAAAACAGAAACAATTGAAGGTATTACACCTATAATTGAAAAGTTAATCAAACAAGGTGTATTAAAGGAAATGAAGAGTAGCTCTTGTAATTCACCAATTATGGGAGTTAAAAAGTCTAACGGAACATTTAGGATCGTACAAGATTTGAGAAAAGTTAATCAAATTGTCATTCCATGTTGTCCTGTGGTTCCAAATCCAGCAGTAATTCTATTTCAGATTCCACATGATGCTGAGTGGTATACAGTTATTGACCTTTGCAATGCATTCTTTACTGTTCCCTTACACCCAGACAGTTATGAAATCTTTGCTTTCAGATTCCAAGGTAAGACCCTTGGATGGACAAGAATCCCTCAGGGCTATACAGAAAGTCCTTCAATCTTTAATGAATTGTTAAAAAGATCATTAGAAGATTTAGACTTACCAGGTAGGTCTACGATGGTGCAGTATATTGATGATTTATTAATAGCTGCAAAGACAAGAGAAAATTGTGTAACAGACACAATAATTCTGTTAAATCGCCTTGCAGAAGAAGGACATAAAGTATCCCCAGCAAAACTACAGTTTTGCAAACAAGAAGTAAAATATCTTGGTCACAGAATTGCAAAGGGAAAAAGACAAGTAACAATAGAGAGAATAAAAATGATTCAAGCAATGTTACCGCCAAGAACACAAAGACAGGTCAGAATGTTCTTGGGAATGGTAGGTTACTGTCGACAATGGATAAGTGGATTTTCAGTAATTGCAAAACCACTACAAAGACTGACCAAATCAGATGTAAAAGATCCAATTATTCTCAATGATGCTGAGATGGAATCTTTTGAGAACTTGAAAAAGAGCTTATGTCAAGCTCCTGCTTTGGGTATGCCAAATTATGAGAAAGATTTTGAACTGTATTGCAGTGAGAGAGAAGGATGTGCATTATCTGTATTAATACAGAGACATGGAAATTTAAAGAAACCTATTGCATACTTCTCTGCAGTTCTTGATCCAATTGCAAAAGCATTACCAGGTTGTTTGAAAGCAGTTGCAGCTACAAGTATCAGCCTCGAACAAAGTGAAGGAATCATTATGGGATTTCCTGTGAAAGTTTTTGTGCCTCATTCAGTTGAAATATTACTGACAAGAGGTAAGACTCAACATTTAACAAGTAGCAGATTGACAAAGTATGAGAAAATCATACTGGGAGCAGATAATGTTTCGATTTCAAGATGTTTGAATCTGAATCCTTCTACATTACTGCCTGATTCTGAAATTGTTGATGACATTGAGACAGAACATGAATGTTTAGATGTCATGGAATTCTGCACAAAACCAAGAAAAGACATTAAAGACAGACCTTTGTCTGAATCGGATTTTGTCTACTTTGTAGATGGCTCATGCTTAAGATCCGAAGGAGGTGTCTTGAAAGCTTCATACTCAGTTTGTACAGTCGAAGATGTTGAAGAAGCATCATGTCTTGAAGGAGTTCGTTCAGCACAAGTGGCTGAATTGATTGCTTTAATTCGTGCATGTGAAATATCAAAAGATATAAGAGTTACCATCATTACTGATAGTCAGTATGGGTACGGAGTTGTGCATGATTATGGACAACTCTGGTCACAGAGAGGATACATGACATCAACAGGATCACCAATTAAAAATGCAGTTTTCATTAGAAGATTAATTGAAGCAATACAATTGCCAAAAGAAATTGCCATAGTCAAGTGTGCAGCACATACTAGAGGAACTGATTATATTTCCAAGGGAAATGCCTTCGCAGATGAAACAGCAAAGTACTGCGCAAGGAAAAATTATTCTTACAATCGGAATAGGAGTAAAGAAACTGATTCAAATTCATTAATGCTAACAACTGTTGTAGAAACATGGAATGAGATTAGAGATTTACAAAACGAAGCAGATGATGAAGAAAAAGACCTATGGTTAAGATCAGATTGTAGACCACGTGATGAAGATGGAGTGTGGGTTTACAAAGATGGCAGAGTAGTTTTACCAAATTGTTTGATTTCTGACATGGCCAGATTATATCATGGTCCTGCACATTTAGGAAGAGATTCTATGGTCAGACTTTTTAGAGAAACATGGTTCAATACCAAATTTAGAACCATTGCAGAATCTTTTTGTCAAAGGTGTTTATCATGCCAACAAATGAATCCAAACAGAAAATCAGTGGTGGGGACAGGAATAATTGGACGAGAGGGTGGTCCCTTTACCAGGTTACAAATAGATTTCATTGAAATGCCCTTACACAACTGTTTGAAATATGTACTTGTAATTGTATGCTTATTCTCAAGATGGGTAGAGGCTTTCCCTACACGACATTGTGATTCAATTACAGTAGCAAAACTAATGCTCAGAGAAATCATCCCAAGGTACGGTTTTCCAGTCACCATTGAGAGTGATGGAGGAAGCCATTTTGATAACAAACTGTTGAAGTTAATTTGTGAAGCTATGAGCATTGAGCAGAAAATACACTGTGCATACAGACCAGAGGCATCAGGTGTAGTTGAACAAATAAATGGAACTATCAAAAACAGAATTGGAAAAATGTGTCTAGAGACAGGAGTTAAGTGGACTGATGCTCTTCCACTTGTTTTGATGTCATTAAGAAGTACACCAGATAAAAAGACAGGTCTGAGTCCTCATGAAATTTTAATGGGAAGAGTTATGAGGCAAGCTTTTGTACCTGTAGGTAAACTGTTGAGCATAAATGACAGTGCAATTTTGGATTACTGTAAAAGGTTATCTGATATGGTAACTTCTGTGTCTAATCAGGTGGGAACTGAAGCTCAATCAAATGACAAAGTTTTGACACATGATCTGAGACCTGGAGACTGGGTCAGAACGAAAGTACATCGGAGGAGGAATTGTCTATCTCCTAGATGGCAGAAACCTAGGCAGGTAATATTGATCACTACTAATGCTGTAAAGTGCAGAGGATTGAAGCGCTGGATTCATCCAAGTCATACTATTCCAATACCAACTCCTGAGAATTCTGATGTTGAAAGTGATACTACAGATGATTCTGATTCTGAAGCAGAAGACAGAACAGAAGGTGAAGTAATTCCAGATTCTGAAGATCGACAAGAAAGTCGACATCTGGAAACTGTGCCAGTGAATGGAAATCTGACAAGAAAAGACTTAGAAATAATTGAAATAGATTCTGAAGGTGAAGAGAATCTGTTAAAAGGAAAGATAACTGAAGATTCAGTTGTCTATATTGAAGACAAAGAAGCTGAACCGAAGGAAGTTTCAGACCAGGAGAGTATCGAAAGGCAGAGAACAAGCTCTGAAGTAAGGAACAGAAATCCAAAATCTGGGAAGCTAGAGGTAATTGAGGAAGAGGAAGAGAATGAATTACCGAGTACCAGTGATGGAAGACAAAGTGAAGTTCCTGAAGGAGTGAAATTGCCGAATAGAGAAGTTCCTGAGTCAATTGAAATTTCAGACTACGAAACTGAAGAAAGTGACGTGGAAGGTGGAAGTGAAAACGGAAAGAAAAGGACTTGGAAGTCAGAATCAAATAATTCTGAACCAAAGAAGAAGTACGTGAGAAAAGCAGACTACTGGCCTGGTGGAAGATTGAGAGTCAGATTGATCAAAAAGCCAATAGAACAAGTTGAAGAAATAAGTAGTCAAAAGAGTCCAGGAAAAGAAATTGGAGTTGGAAGAAAAATTGAAGTGATATCGAGAAAAGGGAAGAGAATAATTAGACCAAACCAGAAATACAAGTCTCCTGAGTGGACTTACTTAGTAATTCCACCTGTTATTGACATATATGATAGTAGTGAAGAAGAAAACGAAATCCAAGAAATTAGTGACAATGATTGAAGTACAAAATTATTAATTTGGCAAAAGGCTGAAGAAATCCTGTTAGTTGACACAAGGTCGAAGAAAAACTGTTTAGTTGAAGAAAACTTATGTATGACATAAGGTCGAAGAAATCTTGTTCAGGGTTATAAAAGAAAAATATATTTTAAAAGGGGGGTGTATATAAATTTTAAAATTTATTTTTATTTTTGAGGCTAAAACTAACCTAAAAATGCCTTACGTTAAGGAGAGCACTTCAAAATGTTCTGTTTTTAAAAGATGCTGTAAGATGACTCTGGTGTGTCTGCTCATTTTAGTTCTGCTCTGGTTGATACTAGCTGTGATTATACCTTTAGAAATGAATAGAGAATTACACAAAGTTAACATAACAAGCAAAGCTCTGGTTAGCCAAACTAAACATAGTACATCTGCAAAAGTAATTGATCATCAGCCTAACATTCATCAAGATAAATCAATAGGTGATTTTTCAAGTAATACATTCACAAAACTATTGAGTGAATATGTAAAGGTAATGGATGCAAAGGACTGTTATGTATGTGTTAAGTTACCCGCTTCTGTTTCTGAGGGAGTAACATATAATATGCTTCCTCTCACTTATGCTGTTACATGTAGTGTATTAACTAGTTTATTTTATCAAACTGGTCGTTTAGAATATTACTATTCAAATTATGATGAGATTTTTGCTAATGTTAAGATTGATAATGTTTTAAATAAGCATAAGAAAGCTAAACAATTGAGAGAATATTTCCTTGTTACTAACGAACTCACTTATGAGTATGCTTATAAGAATAATCTAACATGTAAATTAAGTGCTGAAGGAAAGAAATTTTTGAATATGGTTGAAGAGAGAAGAGCAATTTATAAGAGAAATGAATTAGTCAAGCAGACTAAGTCATCCTTCTGGCAAAAAGAGGATGAGAAATTAAATGGCAAAATGCTTGAAAATATTGCAATTCACATAGATAAACCTGTTAGTGGAAAGCTTTGCATTAGAAGAGATAATACACTTTTTGATAATTATTTTGTAGGTGCAAGCAACTGTGAAGATACTTATCAGATTATGGGAGGTTGGGGATTTAAAGGTGGAAAAGATCCTATCTTCCCTGGAATTTATTTTGTTTGTGGTGACAAAGCTTACTATAACCTTCCAGACCATTGGTATGGAACTTGTTATGTGGGAATTGTTTTTCCTAAAGTGTTTCATGTTGACAGAGATTCAGAAGGATTGTTTAAAATTCATAATTATGTAAATAGAGCTAAAAGAGAAACTTTTACCGAAGTTCTGGGAGATATTTTCCAAGCTGTAATACCTTTTGTTGGTATAACCCTAAATGCAGGGAGAATCAGAAAATTGTCCACTATAGTTGATAGATTATCAACTGACACTGCTGATGGGTTTCAATTAGTGAATGTTGAAGTTATTGCAATTAGATCCATGGTAATTCAAGATCGCCTTGCTTTAGACATACTCTTAGCAAAAGAAGGAGGAGTCTGTGGCATTTTACATGTCCAACATTGCTGTACATATATACCGGATGAAAGTAAGAATATTGAAATGTATATTAAGAATATTACACAAATGCATTCAGAAATAATTCCTTTAGAAGAAGAAGATTTTACAGGGAAACTTTCAAAAAGGTTTCAAGCAATTAAAAACTGGTTTCATAATATCGGAAGTTCAATTCTTGGCAAGATTCTGGCACCTTTGATTATAATAGTATTCATTTTTATTTTTACTAAAGTAGGTTGTTTGTTACATAAAAGAAAGAAACATTTGAAGGAAAAGAAGAGAATCTATAAACTCAGAAAAGAAGAGGAAAGGGAGATCGAGTTACAGGAGTTACATAGAGAGCGTCATGTTAATTGCAAAGATTATGCTGAAACAGACTTTTAGGTTTACTAATACAAATGAATTTGAATCGATTTCTTAAAAATTTAATTTACCAAAATTTTGAGTGCTGGTGTGGTGATTTGTTAATCACCAGATGAGGGAGTTGATGGAGCGAGATAGAAAACAAAATTTTGTTTAAACTCGCAAAGTCACATTTCCATAACATGAATAAAATTATTAATGATTTGTGATATGTCGTACTAAAATAACCTAGATTAAACTTTACACGTGGGGGGACTAACATGTGTGCTCATAAACGTGCATAAATGTTGCATCTTTTTGTTCGTGCAAAATAATAAAATAATTTATTGTTTTCGTTTTTGTCATTACTAACTGCTGCAAACTTAAAAGAAGCATGTGCTTGTTTTGCTTTTCTTTGTCTGTGTGATGTCATTTCTACTATTCTAGGTGCATATGGGTCTCATTGAAAAACGGAGACTGGTAAATATAAACGCTGCTTTATTTGTTTGCAATGGCTAGGTAACATTTTGATTAATCGGGTGGGTTAATTAATTAGTAAACCATGGGGTGGATACAGAATATACTTTATTTCTTACATTAATACTTTTCTTGTGTTTGTTTTATACTAGAAATCATAAGTTGCCTGCTTTTGAGGCCTAGTTATTTGAGCCGCAGAAAAAGAGCTGATCTATAATTCTGCAGAAAGTCACGAGACGCCCATTCTGAATTAAAACGTTTATTGAAGCTGCATTCACAAAGCAAAAAACTGATGAGCTGACATCATTCTGTCGGACATGGCCAAGGTCGAAAGTGAACTTTTTGTCAGTCCTTAACTTGGCATCCGCGGAAGTTGCACTGAAAGACTATGGAAGCTGCGAGGATGACTTAATACAAAGTTGCAATCGCAGGAAGCTTTTGGCTTCACGTGGAAGAGACAATGGTCTTTGTAAGACATGATTTTGTGGAACTTTTTAAGAATCGGGTGACATGTCACTTGTCACTCTCAACCAATGGGACGTCGTAGATTTCTGAAAACTTTCCTTTGCTAGTTTAGTTAGCGTAGAAAGGTATAAAAAGTCATGCCCTTAGGGTTGGGCTGGCTGCTGCTTTCTGACTTTCCGATGAGGGTGATGTGCTGCTGGACTTTGCGTGGAGCACGTAAGAATCCTCAAAGATCTTTACTTTAATTTCTGTCTATTTAGCTCAGTTAGGGAAATAGGTTTTAGAAATGCTAAACTTTATATAATTTCTTTAAATTGATTCAATTGCTTAAATTGTATTTTTCCATATTCCTTATCATGATGCTTGCTTTATTGCAATTAAAATTCATTTATAAAACTTACAACATATATACCATAATTTAGAAAATAAAATCTTACTTTTGATAAACAAGCTGGTCTTGATTATTTAGAAGTATAGGTTACCATTAGCTAGATCACGTCACCTATGGTGGTCGTTTAAATGATTGGGTTTTATTCTAATGACAATATTCTTTCTGCAAATGTATAAATATGTATATAGTGTGTAGATAATGTGTATATAGATTTATTCTGACCACCTGATTCAGTAGGCCCAAAATATATCAGGTTCATAAATGGGTCCATATTTAGTATAGAATTTTGTTTATAGGTTATGAAGTTGGGTAGCGTAGTTTATGATATATTTTCTATAGCCCGCTGGATCAGCCACCACTTCCTGTCACGCTTCTAACCTACTATCTCAAATTTCTGGTCTTCTCGGGCGGCAGAGTGGCTTCTGTCAGGTGCGGATCTGTGCTTGCTGCTGTGTCAACAGAGCACCACTGAACTGGCATTACTGGCCGGGCATGGATGCCCTCTGCAACAGTCATGGCTTCTCTCACCATCGGGTCACTGAGAGCCGAGGACAGTTACTTATTGTGACATGACAGGTACTGCTATGGGCTCCATCATTCTTGTAGTAACTCTGACACTTCTAGTTCTTTACAGCGGGGTCCATAGCAAATCCGTCAGGCTGTGAAGTTTGGAAAGACATGCGCTTGTCAAAGCTCCTATTATCATACACGCTGCCACATTGCACAACTGCATGTCCCGTGTTGTTGGGAGGTATGCATAGCAGCGCCAGCAATAGACGGACACTTGTATATGCACCGACGCGTGTTGGTGAGTGGGGAAGACAGTTCCAAATGTGTTAACTTAAGTGGCCCCTGATAGTCCCATGTATGTATAGCCTGACAACTGAGGCTAATGCCTCTCCCCCCAAGACCTGCGCTACACGGAGGCCTACAGTACTTGCCAAAATCCGCATTCCCTAAACGAGCTAATTACATAAACTAATCAAATCGGCCTGGGCCGGCCGCTGCTGTGGCGGATGGCCTCATTTGAAAATAGTGAAGAGCAAAAGTTGTGGATGAGAGGCTGTAAAGTAGCGAGGTCAGTTAAAAATATATAAAAGGATTTCCAAGTGCTCTGCCATAGCCATAGCCAGTTATGTTAACCTGAGATTGGTAATTGATGTCATTTGCATCGCAGCGCTTTACATGAACACTAGTTATAATTACAAACTGTCACGTTCATTTTTTAGGGATGATGAGGTTAAGTGATTGGCCCAGAATCACAGGATGTTGAGCCGGTACTGGGACTCGGTGTTCAGTTCTAAGTAACTGTAATTAATTCCAGCACACTGAGGAGAGATAATGTTCGCCGAAGAACGAAGAAACGTAACAGGGGTCCCCTCGGGCATGGCTACTCCTCACACCGAGTCTTCTGGAGGCAGCAGGACAGGATACAGAGCGGGTGAGGGTGTCCTCGGTGCAGGTGGCGGTACTCACGCACCCCTGGATCTTTCTATAGATATAGGTACCAAGTCTCCTGCGGCCTTCATTAATTATTAGTGAAACTCAATCACTACTTCACCTCCCATCCACACAGACCCTCGACAAACAGGTGATGGGATTAGGGGGCAGTTGTCCCTTCTGGGGCTCGAGTCTGACGGATGTCCTCTCCTGCTTCCTTCCGTGTTTACTGCTCGTTACATGTTTACAGCCTTCACCAGGACTACAGGGCGTGGGCGGGGGAGGGGGGGTCAGGACTGAGGAGCTGGGTGTAGCGGTCTAGTTTATGCACGTCACGTAGACGTGACGTGCGGCCGCCATGTTGGCGGGATGCGCGCGCATCCCAGTGCGCGCTGAGAACGAAACGGAGAGCAGCGCCGGCCGGCGCTCCTCGGACACAATATGTTATATACATATAAATAATAAACGCAGTTACACCAGCCACCTGTTGCCTGTGGTATATAAGAACATTACAGTGGCGACGAGGTCGGGAGGCACCCCCAGGCGACCACCACATAGAAAAAAAAAAAAAACGGACCTCCACGTGGGAATCCAGACACAGCAGTTGGGCCCATCCGGACAGAGGCAAGGAACACTGCACCGCCCTACCAATTAAGACCTATCACGAGGCCACGGAAGGACACGCAGGAGGTACGGAGTATCCGAGGAGCGTGGCAGTGCCATAGATTGCCACAGAGGTGGCGCATAGGCCAGAGCAGCGGCGCGACCCCCCGCAGCTGCAAGGGCACGCACGACACCCCAGAGTAACAACGCAGGGGAGGTATAGAGCTGGCTACCAAAGGGGAGGAGGTGGGGACCAAAGCCAAGAGTCCCCAGAGAGAAACGAGCACAGGGCTCAAAGACAGCACCCCAGGCAGCTCCTCCGGCAAAGACGCTGACCCAAAAGTCACCAGGGAAGTGAAAATGAGTACACCGGCGGGGTATGCAATAGCCCCTGTGCAATTTCTACTGAAACCCGGTGAACCACTGATGAAGTGGGAGGATTGGAAAGAATATATTGATAATTTCATAGGGGTCCTGGAGGACGAAAACGAAGAAAAATTCACCCCACAAAGAAAGAAACGTATCCTGTTGCTGAACCTGGGACCGGAAGGACTCAGGATTTACAAGAGTTTGGTACCAAAAAAGAGAGAAGACACCGATGACGACGTGTATGCCCATGCTGTGGAAGACCTTGATGAACGGTATCGCCCCACCATCTGCGTGTCAGTGGACAGATTTAACTTCCAGCAGAGAAAACAACGGGCTGGTGAAACAATAGAAGAATACGTAGCGGCCTTGAGGAAGCTGGCGACCCCGTGCAAATACGCACTGTGGGAAGATGAATTCATCAAGGATCAGATTGTGATGCACACTTCGAGCACAAATGTTCAAGACAAGTTATGGGCGAGCGGCGACACCACGCTTAAAGACGTGATGGTCATCGTAAAGAGAGCGGAACTCGCACGGCGATGCGCTGATGCAACCAAGAAAGACGTAGCCACCCCTACCATGGTGAACAGGATACAAGAGGGAGAACACCGCAAGGACCAGAGAGGCAAGGAACCTACGGCCAGAGGAACCAGTAGATGGCAAGGGAAGCAAACAGGCAATGACGGCAAGAAATCGTGCTACAGATGCGGAAGCTGGTCCCACGACGCACGTGATAGAAGATGTCCAGCGTTCCGAGCCAAGTGCCTACACTGTGGCATCTTAGGCCACTATGAGAAAGTGTGTAGAAAGAAACAACCCAAGGGCATGGTGAAATGTGTCGATCAAGGCGAAGAAGATCTGGAGGAGGTCGCAGAGGAAGAGGTGGTCACCGTCTTATGCATATATGACCAGGTACTGAGCGTAGAAGGGAAGAAGTCAACGAAACCTGTCCTGGACATGTCAATGGGCGGCATCACCATCACTGTGGTGGCAGACACCGGATCTCCGTTCACCATCGTCCAACGGGCAGTGTGGGAAGAAGCGTTCAGACCTAAGTTGGGCCCAGAGTTGGAGAAACTAGACATTCGGCCGGTCACGTACAATGGCGACCGCATTCCAATGGTGGGGTTCCGACGCATGTTGTTCGAATTTAGGGGCCGGTCAGCATGGTGCAATCTGTACATTGCAGAGAGAGGACCCTCCGTCCTAGGATGGCTAGACCAGGGTGACCTAGGAATAAAGCTGGATCCAGGAGGAAAGGAGCAAATACTAATAACAGAGCAAGAGGAATGGCCGGACCTGAACAAATGGAAGGAGAACTACCCAAAAGTGTTTGGAGGCACGGTGGGAAGGATGGAGAAATTCCAACACAAGATCGTGCTCAAGGAAGGGGCCATCCCGGTAGCTCACAAAGTGAGGAACGTACCAATTGCGGTAAGAGAAGCAGTCCAGATGGAACTCCAAGAATTGGAAAAGAAGGGAATAATAGAACCGATCACCTGCGCAGAATGGCTGGCACCCTTAGTGGTCGTAATGAAGCCCAATGGGAAAGTCCGGCTCTGTGTGGACCTGAGAGAACTGAATAAAAATATCGTGGTGGAGAAATTTCCCCTCCCCAGAATCGAGGAAATGTTGGCCAAGACCAGAGGAGTGAGGTGGTACTCCACTATCGACTTGACATCGGCCTATCACCAAATAGCACTTCATCCGGACAGCAAAAGCCTCACATCCTTCATCACTCCGTTTGGGTGCTACCAGTTCTGTCGTATGCCGTTTGGGCTGGCCTCGGCAGCTGCTGTCTTTCAGAAGATGATGCACCAACTGTTCAGAGACTGCAAGGGAGTCCAGTATTTCCAGGACGACATCCTGGTGATGGGGAGTGACAGGCAGGACCATGATCAGAAACTGGAAAAAGTGCTACAAACGTTGGAGAACAAAGGCCTGACAGCAGAGTGGACAAAGTGCAGATTGGGCCTGCAATCGGTAACGTACCTAGGCCATGAGATCGGACAACAGGGCGTCACACCCAAGGCAGAAAATGTAAAGGCCATCGCTGAAGCACCGCCCCCCAAGAACAAGGAAGAGGTCAGGTCGTTTTTGGGGATGGCGGAGTACTACAGCAAGTTCGTGGTACACTTCGCCTCAAAGACCCACAACATGAGGCTGCTGACTAGGGAAAGCACTCCGTTCCAGTGGACTCCGGAAGCACAAGCAGAGTTCGAAACCATCAAGAAGGACGTCACGGGAGCTGTACCTCTCAAAGGTTACGACCCACAAGGCACTACCGTGCTAACGACTGATGCAAGTGACAAGGGTTTGGGCGCTGTGCTCATGCAAGACCGAGGAAGAGGGGAAATGGAGACAATCAGCTTTGCATCCAGAGCATTGACGGATACAGAGAGCAAGTACAGCGTGATTGAGAAGGAGATGCTGGCGGTGGTATGGGCCACGACGAGATTCCGGCAATTCCTTTGGGGTACCCGATTTCTACTCAAAACAGACCACAAGCCGTTGGTAAAGGTACTAACATCGAGCGGACACGCCAGTGCCACACCCAGGATATCCAAAATGTCTCTGAAGTTACTTGAGTTCAGGTATGATGTGGAGTACATTCCTGGGAACCGGAACCGAGTAGCAGATTATCTGAGTAGAGCAGCCGCCATGGAGCCAGGAGAGGAAGACCCTGCAGACAGTGGAGAGTTGGTAGCTCTCATAGAAGATCAGGAGAAGTTAATCAGCCAACAGGAATGGGCCGAGGCATACGAGGAAGACACCGACCTGAAGGAAGTAAAGATGCACATCGTCCAAGGATGGCCAGACAAAAGAAATGCGAGGATGAGTCTCAGGCCATACTACGAAGTGCGAGAAGAACTGTCGGTAGGAGACAAAGGGGTATTCATTTACAGAGGAGACAAGGTGATCCCCCCAAGGAACATCACCACCAAACTCTTGGACCTGCTACATGAGGGCCACCTGGGCATAGGGAAACTCAAGGCAAGAGCAAAACAAAACTACTGGTGGCCAGGCATGGACATGAGAGCTGAAAGGCATGTCAGGGAATGTCCACAATGTCAAGGAGCAGACAAGACCTTAAAACCTTTAAGGCCAGCGCTAGGGAAGTTCACCCCCCCCTTAAATCCGTGGGAAGAACTATCTGTGGACATTTTGGGACCCGTCCTAGATGACCAGGGCACACAGAAATATGTGTGCGTACTCATGGATCGATATTCTAAGTGGCCGGAGTTGAAAGTGGACGAGTCCATGGACACAGAGAACATCATAAAATTTCTGTCAGAGACCTTCACAAGGGAAGGAATCCCCAAATCCATCCTGAGTGACAATGGCCCCCAGTTCACGTCGGAAAAGTGGAACAAGTTTATGCAAAGAAATGGCATCACTATTAAACATACAGCAATCTACCATCCAGCCGGTAATGGCCTGGTGGAGCGATTCAATAGGGTAGTGATGGGAGCCATACAAGCCGCCATATCCAGCGAACAGAACTGGGAGAAAGCGCTAGAGAACATGGTGTGGGCCTACAGAATAACTCCCACTGGCACGGGCTACAGCCCATTTCAAATATTGAGGGGGCGAGAACCTTTCACGCATGACAACAGGATCTGGAAGGAAAAGGTCATCACCAGCGAATGGTCCCCTGCAGTGGTACAGGCCAATCTGGAAAAAGCACAGACAATCTACACCAACCACTACAACAAACGAAGGAATGTGAAAGGGACAGGCTTAGAAATAGGAGAGTGGGTGAGAGTAAAGCTAGCCACTCTACAGAAGAAAGGAGACAGCAAGTATAGCAAGCCAATGCAAGTCAAAGAAGTGTATGATCGAGCTGCCTTGCTGAGCGACGGAAACGTGTGGTCCCAGGACCGCATGGCCCGATGCAACAAGGTATTGAGATGGGAACAACATGAAATGGAAGGGGAAGATATGGACGAATTGAATATGGAAAGGCGACAAGAAGAAAGTGAGCAATGCGATGGAGCAAGTATGGAGCAGGAGAGAGAAAGTGAAGAATCGATCGAGAGTCAAGGGGCTGAGGTGGACCGGCCAGAGAGAAGAGCAAACGATGAGGGAGTGGCGAATGAAGAAATGGAAGGAGTCGGTATGCAGCACCATGGGACTTTGGGGAACCCCGTCAGGGTTACAAGGAGCGGAAGGCAGGTGGTGAGGCCTTCCAGATTTCGAGACTTTGAGTTGGACAGTGATCGTAAGTGACTATTTAAAGTTCAGTAAAGGGGGGAGATATGTAGCGGTCTAGTTTATGCACGTCACGTAGACGTGACGTGCGGCCGCCATGTTGGCGGGATGCGCGCGCATCCCAGTGCGCGCTGAGAACGAAACGGAGAGCAGCGCCGGCCGGCGCTCCTCGGACACAATATGTTATATACATATAAATAATAAACGCAGTTACACCAGCCACCTGTTGCCTGTGGTATATAAGAACATTACACTGGGCCTCAGGGATAGCGGCTCTCTACAGTCGGAAGTAGCTGGCTGGGCACGACCTCTCACAGAACCTGACAGAGAGTTTAATAGATTTATAGAGAGACACCGAGCCTTTCACATGGCTCCGGAGTCTGGCCTCTCACTTCTTGGGAAGGGTGGATTGGTGCTGAGTGTTCCTCTCTCACCTGGGTGGCTTAGGGAACCGGCAGGCAGCACTTACTATGTCACTTTGTGGTGGGTCACTTACCAGGACCGAATGGCGTGGGATGGAGAGCTCTAGATTACTCTCGGTCATGCGGAGCTTAAACCTCGTCTTTCCCACTGCGTCTCGGGGCATGATGAGGCGGTAATAAAGCCACACTGTGATTGGTCATGTTCTTCAGGGAAGCCAAACCTGCAGCCTCCAAGACTTGGCCTACTCATCACCTCTCTTAAGCCAATACAGACACTGCTCCTATGCTCCAGGATTGGCTGGAGCTGCCAACGTCAACGCTCCTTTGGAGACCGGAGAGGCTGCAACTGTGATCACCGGCTCACTAACTTTGTGCTGGTGGAGAGGCCTCAAGTGCGCATGTCGGGTTGGTCGTAGGAAGACCCCCCCACCAACCCGACATGCGCACTAACAGTTCAGACCCAGCTAGTCTGAGTCTCTCTGACTGCTGTCTATAAGATGCCCTCCCCACAACATGAATGGAAGTCTAGGCAATGCCTGCTGTGCACTGCACTTGGCCACGGCTGAAATAAAAACGCCAGGAGTATAAACATTTATAAGTGCTGTTAACATAACATTTTTAATGGGGTCAGGGGGTAACAAATACTGGAGGGCAATGCCCTTGCGCCCCCATGGAGAAAGCCATGGCTGGGCAGCTATCCATTTCTTTTTACTGTCCTGTGTCCTTACCTGGTGAACTCCCTACTGACTCCTTCACATACATCCACAAGTCAGTCACAACAGGAACCTTCAGAGCTGAGCACAAGCAACCATTCGGGGTGTAGTTCACTAGCTGCTGGCACTGCAGTAAATTCTTAATGTGTCTGACTGTGTAAAAACTACAGACATACACAAACTGCTGCTAAAATGGCGTCCAGCTCTAGAATGAACAACTTCGCATGCGTAAAGCAGTCCCAGACACGCCATAAGTTGAGTCAGCGCAGACTCAATTTCTTGTTTTCCCGCACACCACACCATTTTCCAACTCATCACAGGATAGGGTCGCACCCACACCCTGTAACTAGTTGGGAAAGGTAGTGCTTAGCGCTACAGGGCTTACATCTAAAACGACCCATGCTAACTTTACCTCCCCATCATCAGGGGGTGGAGACAGGCCTTGATGCTAGGTATTTGCCAAGCTGATCACCTCACAGACCTCAGGGCTTTGAGATTGTCAGCCCGGCAAATACCTGTCAGCCCAGAGAAGCAAGTAGTTAAAGCACCGTTATCTGTTCGCATTGTTATGGAGCACAACAACAAAGCCGGTGGCGGTGAGGGGGCAGACAATGCCCCCAATTCTAGAAACTTATAAGTGGATATTTTTTAATAAAAAAACAGATTTCAAGCATTGCTATGATTGCTTTGTTTTTCTGTGAATTTCAAGGGGCGGAGCCCCGACGCCTGTGCACAGAAACTGCTGCTGACTTTATCTGAGCTTGGTTCTTTGCACAGGGAAGGCAGCAACAGTGCAGGCCAGCTGCACTTAAAAGGTCTTTTGTAAACTTAGTCCTAGCCCTATAATTTGGGTAATCTGCTCCACATTCATGAAGCAAATTAGCACAGACCTTGTGGGAGTGTCAAAATGTGGATCTTCATCAAACTTATTTGGCACAGTCAATTACAACTGGGCAACATTCAATTTTCAATCATCACTTTAGTGTAGTCTGCAAGTTAACATTTCAAACTACAGAATTCTGGCAGGTTTTCAAACTGCTTTAAGGGGGCAGTGGTGTTGGGGAGGGTTGCCTTGTCATTCTCCCAGCATGGTTTGTAGACTCCAGTGGCTAAGAGTGAACATTAAAAGAACATTATTTCTGTGTCCTAATGGAAACCCATGGATATGTCACTCAATCTAAAACGTTGAGAAAGGGCTTACCATGTCATTTTATATGGGCGGTATTCATCTTGTAGCTTACTTTTGCATTTACAGAAAACCAAATTTACAAACAGCTATGGATAACCCTAACCACAATTTACCAAGGGTGATCATAATAATTTCACGTCATTTTACTGGTCATAGTAATATTCCATACATTACCTTTTGCTGCCCCCAGCAACTGGCTCCCACCGTTTCTGACCCCCACTTGGGCAGGATAATCAGTGGGAAATTCAATCTAGTAAGAGAGGTGTGCCCACTGGTGCCAACCCCACCCCTCAGGTGAGGAAAGCGAGGTGAAACACACATCTCAGCCCCCTCCATCTTGAAAATGAGAGGACTAAGCCAATCACAAAGAGGCTTTTACCCCCTCCCACTGGAGGGAAGCCTATTAAGGGGTGTACTCACCCCAAGGAAGGGACCCATGGGTCCCAACTTTACACACCCCTTTAACACTCCTAAATCTAGTATTTAGGGGTGACCCTGAACCTTGCCTCCTGAAATTCAAGGAAGAAAGAAGACGGTCAGAAGAGCCGTGGTGACCCAATAAGAAACCGAGGACACCAACTAACTTGGCCCCAGCCCTACTGGCCTGTCCCAACAGCGATCTGCCAGCAGTGAAAAAAACGGGGTGTTCAGCAGCAGCAGACCCCCAGAGCTTGGAGGACCTGCCCTGCACCCAGCTAACAATCTGACTCCCGTGAGCACCGGATTTGCTCAAATCAAAGACTAACCTTCAGAGTCCAGCCTCCGTGATTCTGCACCACACTGCACCTGGCCACCACGGGCCGAGATCGAGTGGCCAAAAGAGGCCCCCCCAGCAATCCTAAGTTGGGATACGGTGACCCCTGACCTCCTACAAGCTTCAAAACTAAACCTGCAGCTTTACTTGGAGGGTCTCCCCCGACCACAACCAAAGGCTGTAAGACAACTATTTCCTTGACCGAAGCGGTCCAGGAAGTTAGACCGGGTCTGTCCGAAAGACGCCAACTACGACCGAATGCAGCCTAAGGAAACCGACCCCTAAGACACCCCAGCCCTTGACACCTACACGGCCTTTGGTGGCCCAACCGACTGTGTCCAAGCATCCTCCCTTCCTAGACATGGGTCACCTCCAAGAAGTCTCCCCAACTGAGGGTGAAGCTTTCCATAAATGACAGACTCCACTGAGAAACCCAGGGACCCCAATGTCCACTTTACCTCCTGCAACCGGCTGCCTCGGTGCCGCTGGCGGTGCAATTTTTGTGCCGGTCATTTTTCCCTGCAGTGACGACCGCAACCTTAGGAGCTTGTCTCCCACACCCAAGAGGTCTGCTTGTCAGCAGACCCCAACCAAAGGCCCCCCTTTGCCCGGTTGCTAATGTAGGGCCCCTCGACTCTGCATGTGGCCACCCTAGTGGCTCAGGTGGTGCAACTAGAGTGTCCACCTGGACCATGGGAAACCTTGGTCCTAACCACGAAACCTCAACCTCGTAAGTCAAATACTTTTCTCTGAGTTCGAGAACCATTTTTCCTCCACAGGGACCCATAGTTGGAAATTATGGGCCTAGAAAATGTTCTATGTAGAATTGCTAATGTATGGGGAAAAGTAAGCATTATTGTAAAGTAATCTGAAAGTAACCAAAGAGTATTTACTGTGTAATTCCAAGTATTCTGAAAAGCAATATCAACCTGTAACTGTTACAAGAACAACTGCATTTCCTTGAACACTCGTGCATTTGCAAGTATTTATTTCCTACCTGTACCTAGTCCTGCTTGGTTCTATAAATAAACCGTAAGCATAACTTTTTTATACTTACCTAATTGGTCTGGATCCGTCTCTGAGTGTGTGAAATCAGCCTTGATTGAGTGAATACAATAAATACTTAACAATCTCCTGATAAGCCTACCTGCTCAACCACACTACCACAAAAAGAGCTGTAAGTGATTATCTAATTTAGCCTCTGCTATGACTCTGGGGACCCACTGGACTCTGTGCAGACAAAACTTACTTTGGTATAGTATATGCAGAGCCAGATTCCTACAGTTTACTTTTACTTTAAGGGCTAAGAAAAGATAGATGAGCAGGTGGCAGGGGCTTGTATGCAGGGGAAGCGACTGGAGATGGGTAGTAAAAGGGGATACAAGCGCAAAAGAGGGAGAGCAAGAAAACATGCACTCTTTTGGAGCACTTAAGGAAAAAGTATTTCCCTAAATGCGGGCAGATGAAGCGTACAAGCTATCAGTTCAAAAGAATGGTAACGAGGCAATGTCTTAAGGGAGGGGCAAACAGAAGAGGAAGAACAGCGTTCAAATAAGAAGCAAGGAAATGAGAGTGACAATAAAGCCAATCAGTGGTAAACAATGAGTGTGCCCTAAGCCCACTGTAATTATTTGGCATGGTCCACAATAGGCTTTCGTCTACAGATAGATAAAAGCTATCTGGTATGCCAGATCGAACAAGCATTGGCAAAGCTAAAAGGTCTCGCTTTTGCAAGAGTCAGAGCTATTGGCGTTATAAATAACAATATGTTTTACCCATGTGTTATGGAGTGGATGTATGTGGTGTTGAGTAGAAGTTTGTGGGTTGTATTGGAATTGTTAGTTGTGGAATTGTGTGCTGTGAAACTGTGTGCTGTGAAGTGGCTTTGTATAGTGGTATGGTGTGCAGTGGAATTGTGGGAATATTACTTTTTTACACAGAGTTTTATATAGCACGAACTAGACCCGAACTGAATCGGGTATCAGAGCGCTTTACATAGCACCAGTTACGTTACATGAGGACACGCATTCATTTTAGGCAGGGGAGATTAAGTGATTTGCCCAGAATCACAGGAGGTTTTTTGGCGTCGTTACCGAGACTCGAACCCAGATCCCCAGGTCCGAGGTCGAGCGCCCTAGCCGTTAGGCCAGCTCCTCTATATGTGATATTGAGTGTAGTGGAATTATGAGGAGTAGGTTTGCAGGTCATGGAGTGTAAATATGTGGAGGAGTATTTTGTGTTGTGGACTGTTATGTAGTTCAGTTTAGTTGTGTGGTGTAGTGTTAATTTTTGTGGCTTGATGTGGAATTTTGTGGTGTGGATTGGATGTATGTAGTGTGTTGTGTAATTGTGTTGTTGAGTTGAATTATCTGGTTTGATGTTGAAATATGTGGTGTGGAATGGAAATGTGTGGAGTTGAATTGCGTGGTGTTAAGTCTGAAGGCTTTACCCTTGTCTTAAATCACTCTGGTTGGGATTCTTGGGCCCAGAAGCAATCTCAATAGCTGCCTAGGCTTGACCTAAACAGACAAGTTGCTACACATCTTCCGTAACCTTGCAAATGGCAAAGGCACAGCATGAAAAGTCTCCCTCCCTTCAAAATGATTACTGTTTGGAACACTTCGTGCTATAATTTTGCACAGCACACCTAACATGTACACATGACAAAAATCTACTATACACCAGCTCAACTTGGTCCTTATTTCATCCAATTTAGAAGGATGAAAGTCTTAGTTAAGGACATGAACCTGTATTTTTTAGATGACATGCAAATGTCTGCAGCAGAAACAAGGAGCACATTTATATAAATGCGGCGACAGGATGAAGACACACGTGTTGTGATTTTAGAAGAAGTGTAATCAGTGGCAGCAGGACAGAGAGGGGGTGCTGGACCCATATTGGCAAAAGATAGCAATGTGGGAAGGGCACAAAAGCCCAGATACAAGACAGCAACCTCGAGCGCATGCGGGAATGTTACCACAAGAAAATAAATGCCCACATCTTCATGCAGCAACCTGGGAAAGTAACTTGTGATTGCAAACAAAATATGTTATCTCCCCATACACAAAATAATACCTAAATTAAATTCCTTAGTTTGGCAACGTAATCTATGAGTTCGCAATAGGTAACAAAGCAAATCAGGTAAAATGCGAAAGATGCTCAGGAGTAGCACATACATCATATTTTGACTCACAAAGGAGGGTAAAATTGATGTGTGTAACATATTGCAATATGGTTTTGGGCGGTAAGCCCATAGGCGAAGCTGCATTGTGTGGTGATGGAATAAGAGTAAGGCGATTGCAAATCAACACACACTGTTTTATAGCGACACACAGCATGGAGAAGGAAGAAACTTGTACACTCAGAGGTGGCTAAAAAACAATGTTATTTTTCTTGTTGGCTTAATTACAAAGTTATTAAAATATCAGGACTGTGCAAAAATGCCGGATGGAAGAATAGGTAAATGTATGTTCGAAGTTAATAACCTCACATTAGCAAATGTAACCAGACAACCACCATTGGAGCTTTGTTAAATGCAGTTTGTCTGTACTCAACTAAAACCGCAATATGTCCCACAGTAATATAAAGCTCCCCTTGAATCGTAATGTGAGCGCATTTTAATCATAAAAGGCTGGTACATTTTGGACTAATACAGGTATAAGGGTGTGCACATGTAAAAGACAGTACTCCAGTTCCAGGGAAAGGAATGTGCTCCAATTGGAGCACAGGCCATCATATACCCAAAAGGGTATCATGCTTCATCATTGGGCTAGCTCCTCGCCATTCCGGTGCTGCAATGCAGACTAAAGCATTTTTAACTACTCAAAACCCACGGCGACCAAGACTGTACATGATACCCAAAATGCATAAGGATGCCCAAGATTCACCGTTCCGCCCAATAGTTTCCGGTTACGGCTCCATCTTTGACCCGGTGGGAAAAATTTTGGATTTCTATCTACAGATTGTCTATTCAGAGGTGGTGTACTTATCTCAAAGATACCACTCACTTTTTGCAGAAATTGATCGCACTGGAAATCGACCCCCCAAACTTCCATTCTATTGTGTACTATTGACGTCACAGCCTTGTTTACGTCTATTCCGCACGAAGCAGGCCTAGAAGTTGTAGCATGGGCGTTACTACAATCCACTGATATCAACATGGAGAAAATCTTTATTTTGCAACTGCTAAAGTTTTGTTTGAACAACAGCTACTTCGAGTGGCAGCAACATTTCTACATACAATTGACAGGAACCTCCATGGGTTTTTCGGGGGCTCCATCGTATGCCAACATCTACATGTCTCAGTATGAAATGGACAACATCATCTCTAACACACTGTGGTGGGAAAAGATACCCCTTTACTGCAGGTACATTGATGACATTTTTTTACTGTGGCAAGACACTGAACAGTCATTAATTGCCATGATCGATACTCTAAACAATCTTAACGCACACATCCATTTGACCTTTGACATTCAACAGGAAACTATACATTATCTGGATGTTCAGATCCATAAACTACGGGATAACAAATTTCACACAGCTGTTTATTCAAAACCTACGGATCGCAACAGCACATTGCTATATTCCAGTTTTCACCCTAAAGGCCTGATCCAGAATCTGCCATACTCTCAGTTCATAAGAATACGAAGGATATGCTCCGACCCCACGGTTAGTAGTGCCAAACTTGAAGAATTCTCCCAAAGGTTTAGAGAAAGGGGTTATCCCGAGAACATCATTCAAGAGTGTCTTCAGAAAACATTGAACAAGTCACGTAACGATTTGCTTCAGAAAAAGTCTCCGCAGCCCACCACCCGGATGGTATATGTTTCCAAATATTCTACCGTCTCTCAAGCAGTCAAAAACATCATATCTAAACGATGGGATTTGTTGCAGAAAGAAAAAAACTTTAACAGCTTTTTTTGGGAAAGACCGTTATTTGCCTACACAAGAGGCAAGAATTTACGTTCTTTATTGGCTACTCCACAAAGTGTGAAGACCCAACAGGATTTCGCAGGAACCCGGAGGTGCAACAACTGCACCCATTGTAACAACGTCACAACTGGCAATGTCCTTACCCATCCATTGTCTGGAAGAAGGATTAAATTGTATCATACCAGTGACTGCAATTCTGCTCATGTCATTTATTGTATATATTGCCCATGTGGGAAAGCATATGTTGGCAAGACAGCACACAAATTAAGGACACGGATCACAGAACATAAAAGCAGGATATTCACTAAGAATGTCACCTCCAGCTTGGCTACCCATTGGGAAGAGGCAATACATTAAATCTCATAATTGAGGTTCCAAATTATTGAACAGGCAGAGGTTAGACCAGGGATAGACATTAACAAGTTCCTTCTTAAAAGAGAGATATTTTGGATTCAAACACTTGGCACCATGCACCCAGTCGGTCTTAATGACCGTATTGATATGACCTGTTTCCTGTGAGGATTTAGTAGCTCTCACATATATCATGGTTACAGCAGCTGTTTATGATTGTTCCTCTATATCATACTTAGGCAGTTTAAGACGTATCATGTATTCTGTCTACCTCAATATTCCTGACTTCCTAGAATTGGGATACATTTATCGTTTGGAGTACCAATTTATGCGTGATGGTTGTAATGTGTTACCTTTGAGTTCACTTGAATGAAATTATTTTTCTTTGTACTACTATTTTCTGTATCGTTATTGTTTGTCCAATTACCCCCGTGGCTTTCATGTACTTTTTCACTTGATTCACATGATCACTATATCAACACTTTGGTGTAGGTCTCTATTGGTTGCCCATTGACATATGGCATAATATCCCCTGGACATTTTCTGCCTCTATATTTATTTTTTTAACTTTTCATTTCGTTTTCCTTTGGTCTCATTCACACTTTTTTGTCCTTTGCTGGGACACTTTTCTGAGGAGGTACATGTTTTTGATTTTGGTTATTTATGACCCCGAGTTAGTGGTTATTTGTAATTTGTAATTTGCATTTGTATAGCGCATTATCACCAACGTTCTCTAAGCGCTGTTATGGTTTCCCCGCCCAGTAGCGAGACCATATGTCTCTCTATCTACGTAGGATATTGATGAGAGTGAGTTCTACTCCAACGGGCTGCACCCACCTTGTTTGATTGGTCTTTCCATCATTCAACACAAATATGTGTCGGGGTTGACACTCTGTTAGCATTTTTACTGTTCCAACATGGCGGCGCCATTGTTTATGTCCCAGTCCCCTGTCTATGTTTATTACCTAGAGCACGTTTAAGGTTGCGCGCGGTGTCGCGCACACTTTCTTAACTTGGGAAGAGACAACGGAGTAAACGGAAGCATCCCTTTCGGTGATCGAGTTCATTCATTTCCACGGTAAGCTTCTATCTGGAGGATCTATTCAGGCAGCTTGACTCCATTATGAGCATTTGGATTTCGTGGATCAGGGGGTAACCCTCAGATTATTGTGTTTAGGTGCATTGCACAAAGGAACGGCTTTGTGCTTTAGAATATTGGCGCATACTTTTGGGCTCTGCATTTTATGAGCACATCGAGCATTACATACCACCTACTACAGCTGGTGAGTAGTGTTTTGGTTACAATATTGACGCGTAGGTTTCATTGTATGCCAGCATTCTTTTCTTAATCCCCCCCTTTCGTTATTTTAGTCGCAGTGAATATTCACCTACAAGATATTCACCAACTAGATATTTCTAGTTTTTTCACCCGCATTGGGCATTATCATCCTGCTTCTACAGGTGGGTAAACACTAGGTCCATCTTGGTGGTGTCATTTGGTGATTAGGCTGTGGTTGGTAACCATGAGTGTTCGTTTCTTTCAGTACCCACCATAAGATTTCAGCCAGGTAGGGTAATATTATTAGACCTCCGGGTGGTGGCCCATTTAGGTTTTCTTTCTCTTTTCTATTCTTATCTGGAGTTTTCTATCGTACATTACTGCACGTTCACGTTTATAAACACATGTCGGTCTTTTCACTTGCACTACGTTTGGGTAATTGTTTTTTAATTGTTTTTTTACTGACTTATGGTTGAGTACTTTATCATATGGTGACATTCATAAAATTGGTAACACTGTTGACATTTTTTCATGTGGTGACATGTTGATATGGTTTTCACCTGAAGCTGTCTACTGATTATTATGTTTATATGAATACATATTGGTGAGATGTATTTTGTTTTTACAGGCTGCCCCTGACGAAGGGACACTAATGTCCCGAAACGCATCGGGCTGGGCTCTTTCAAGCTTGCATTTATGAGAGGATTGTTATGTAACATATCTTTGATTACTGTTCATGATGAAATGAATTTATGTTCCTTCTTTGTATAGGTTTATGTTTGAAATATGAAATAACTCAAATGTCGCGTTTATATGATGAATAATCACTTGAATATACTTGCATAAAATACAAGTCTAATGTATGGCTTATGTGTTTGTATTTATATTAACTTTGGATGTACTGTTGATCAATTTATAAGGGTCCAGTTGGACCATTGAATTTGAACAGTGCACAGTGTTTACTACCTACGTAGGCAGTACTGTTTCCGCAATGCCTTACGGGCATCCACTAGGGGGCTCTTTTCCGTAGGTCTTTTAATAGACGTATGGTGGAGTGAGGGTGTCTGAGTTTTTGTGATGTGTGTAGGGTGGTGTATAGTGTGATTTAAAATACGTGTTGCGCAACTCAGTGTCAGAACCTTTTAATGAGTGAGCCCACCAACCTAATTAAAAGAATGATTTGCTAATTTATGAAATAATTAACCTAATTGGGATCGTGAATTTAGTGATTTAAAACATCAGGTCAACATGTTTCTCGCCTTGAATTGTCGCAAGGATCAGGTAGCGATTCTTCAGGACCTATTATCAAAAGACCTACACTACACTTATAATCTGGTGCCAGATGTGTGGAAATAGAATATCTGAATCACCAGTCATACACTAAATAAATGGTAATATTATACCTGTTTTGACAGTAAGTCAACCCCATGCGGGTATCGCATCAAGCTTCATGAAAACAAGCAGAGGAAAAGCTCAGTAAGCATCTCGGACGCATTGCAGCGTCTGCCGCAAGATACTCCCCGGCTCTGCTGTCTCAAAGACATTTTGAACTAAGTCAGTAATGTATCAATTAGTTCAGTGCCTTTGAAATTAAACAACCCCAAAAAAAGTTAATGCCGAAAATAAATTCCCTTTACCACAGATTAAAAAGAAAACATGTGGCCATTTAAAACTAAAATGTGATGTCCTAAGTGCATTTTTTTAAAATCCCCTCTCCGTTAGAACTCCCAAATAATTAAAACAATTGTTTGATTTAATTTTAACAGCTGTAGTGTTGCTTATAGCATATAGCCAAACTTTATCTGTGTCCAAGCTTGTGGCAGACTCGCACCTTTTTGGCACGAAACTGGCACCAGGTTGGAGTAACGTGGCCTGGGAAAGAAAAAATCTTGCAGGCTCTGTTAACAGAAGAGTCTGCTTGCCTATCTGAGTGAATACATTAGCATCTGTGTAGATTATTATCAATACTACAAGCTGCATTTGAGAGGTTGGGAAACAGAAAGCAATTGAGTTAAACAACAGGATGTTACATCACCCACCAAGCACAAACCCAGCTCCCCTAAAGCCAACGAAATGTAAATGTTAACATCTTTGTGCAAATGCCAAGTGTTTAAAGCGTGCCACAACATGGCATCAACATTTTGTGATTGTGAGAAATTGTTTATAGTGTCTCAGGACCAAAAGCTCACAAGCCAAACAAAAACCTAGAGCACTGTTGTGTGCTCCAAGCGTACTGCAGCATAGTATAGGCATCTGTTGATTGGAACAAAAAGCTAAATTTACAATCTAAGTTTTGGAGCGTTGAAGTGAAAGTGAGCCAATTGTACTAAAGCACTTAGTGGGTGTGCAAATGCCGTATTTAAAGCACACAAGCAAAAAAGAAACCTAGAGCACTGAATTGTGCTACAAGCGTTCAGCAACATAAATTCTGCATTTGCTGAATGGGATCAAAGCATATACTCTCCCTGTACTGAGCCAAAAAGCTAAATTCACCATGTTAGCTTAGGGACACTGAAGTGAACGTGATAAACTGCACAAAAAGCACACGAATGGCGTGTTTTCAAGGTGACAATCTAAGCTTTACAGCACTGCAGGGAAATTTAGGGAATTGCATAAATACAGTGCGTGTGCAAAAGCCGTTTATAAAGCTCACAAGCGAAACAGAAACCTCAAGCACTGGAATGTGTCCCAAGCATATAGATACATAGCATCCGCATCTGGTGTTTGGGATCACAACACATAATCTCTCTGTACTGAGACATTCAAAAATGTTAATTTACAATGTCAGCCTAGGAGCGCTGAAGTGAAAGTGAGAAATTGCACAAAAATACACAGTGCGAGCACGAATGCTGTGTTTTCAAAGTGATCAACAACATGGACCATATTACTGGAAAACTTAAAATAAAGCACGCACCATCAGAAGAAGCGCATTTGCTTCAGCACACACGAAAATCATGTCCTCCTAAGGGCAGTTGGTTAACCACCCTTAAAAACACATCTTTCCAAAATCCTGTGGCAAGGCAAAATAAGAAAATAGTCTGTCGAAAACAACATAAATGTCCACAGAAGAAAGTAGACGTGAAAGGGCCAGTCGCCATTGGCAGGAACGAAAACACAAAAGGCGAGAAAATTGGAATGGATTGACCATCCAAAAGAACTGGAGTTTAAAAGACACACATGGCATAAATGAAAAGCAAGGGGCGTGACGAAAGCCCTTACAGTTGATACAGCATGTCTCCAAGAGACAGCGGATGTGCTGCCTAGGCGAGACCAGGGGTCATTTAACCCCTTCGACGCTCATGACGAGCTGGGCTCGTCATGAAGTAGCCTCCTCGCACGCTCATGACGAGCCCAGCTCGTCATGAATAATGGGTTTTTGTAAATCCCAGCGCAGCAGCAGAATATGATGAGCTTCCATGGGGTTAAAAGCAAAGTAGTCAGCAGTTCATGAGGTTTCTTCAGATTATCAGTTTTGAAAATAAATGTTACCTCGACGTTGAGAAGTTTATCAGAACACCTTAAGCTTAAGACTCTAAAACTTTAATAGTTAACGTTTGATCTTATTTTAAAAACGTAACTCCTTATTTAATTTCACTTTGTGTATTATATTCATGCTGTTCTAGTCTAGTACTATAATTGGACTAACCATTGCATCCTTACAAGAACTGCTCTACATAAACTCTTTTTTCAAAAAGAAATCAAAGAGTTTGGAAATTGTGAGCCTGATTTAGAGTTGGTCAGTGTGAAGGCAGACGGAGTGCTGCTTTTAGTCTACCCATCAAATTGAGAGATGTCTGCTGGCTCGCCAACATCTCTATACATTGGCACAAACTCTTAAGACAGTCGTTTCTGTCAGTGTTGGAAATGTTTGACAGACAAGAAAGGCAAACATGACGGTCGGCCATCACACTTTTCCTAAGTTTGTTATTTTTCTGAAACAAACCCCCAAAGCAGGAGTTTGTTTTAAAAAAAAATGATTGCCCTCACACCAGGGGCGTTGTCTCCCATGGTGTGGGCAGGTCATTACTTTGTTCCTGTCCCTCACCATTAGAGTTTACCTGAAATAGACTTGATAAACTAAAAAGGTGATACCTAGCAGTGAGAGACCGGAGAAAACCCCTAAATAGGGCAGATGGTGTTATATGCTTCCTCCGATGGCCTCTACTCCTTCGGCCCGTCGGTGGAAGGTTTACTTCGAGGGAGTATATTTTATTCCCATCACATTAAACTTGGCGGTTAGCCCAACTCGAAATCAGGCAAGTGGACTGATACTTTGGATGAGTTGACACTTTTACTCTGTTGCTACAGAGTGCCCTCTCTGCCAAGCTCTAGATCTGATCCTGTGTCCTGATCATGCTGACCATATTACCGACCTACTTAAAACATATGTAACAGGTCACATGGTTTTGTGCCATGTCCAATGCTTCTTATGGCCTTGTTATTCTTGTTGTTTTCTCCACTTGACTCATTCCAGCTACCTAACTGATTTCATATTTTAAAACACACTCGAACATTTGGCTTACGCAGACTACTATTCCTGCAAGAAAAGTACCATCTTATCTAGAATCCCATTTTTGGTTCAAACACATTTATAAGGGGCTGTCCTGACAACAAACAAGCACTCTTAGTAAAGTGAGATGTCTACATTTGAAACAGGTTGTTAATGTTACATGGTTTCATAAGTAATGTACATTTTTACATTAATTTGATGTAATGTTACAAATTCACATACTTACAGTTTAACCGCAATATACCTTCCCACAGTTCATTGTTCTCCAGGGCATTATTACAATTCTACAACACACAGATGTATTCGATGTCCTGTTGGAACGTACCAGCTAGAGTTTGGCCAGAACTATTGCATGGCCTGCCCGGGGAATACTAGCACTGATTTTGATGGCTCAACAAATGTAACACATTGCAAAAGTAAGTTTTTTGTCTTTTCATCAAGTCTATTTCACATTTACATGTATGATACTTTAAAATTGTAAATTTTTTCCCCATTTTTACAGAATGTTGTTAACATGACTTGACACTGTCCTGTGACCTTTGATATTTGCCTCCAGGAATCAAAGGAAACCTGCTCTATACTGTACTGTACATGCTTCCCACTAACTCTAAAGAATATTTATTGTGTTTTGTATTTAAGTAACCTAAACCAGCATGCTATGAGCAAATTATCATTGTTATTGAGAGAATAACCAAGGGAATGGACTGCTGAAGGTAGTTCATCAGGTCTAATTATTATTTATTACATTTATAAAGAAGCACCCCACTAGCACATAAATCAGCAGTTCAAATGTGCACTGGGATGATTGCAAGCAGCATGATGGAAAAGCCATAAATTACATTTTTCATATTAGTTCCCAATAGGAAAGCTAATGAAATGTGGTATGCTTTAAGAGGTTTTTAAAGAATCCTTGTAGGAAATAAAAGAATATCAAAATGCAATGCGTTTCACAGCCTTGGTTGAGTAAAATCTCCCTCCTCTCCCACCTTTTCCCTTTGGTATGGATTGATTGTTGAGAACGTTGACAGCACTGCTGTGGTGAGAGAGAAGTGACAGAACTCTGACAGGCAAGACAGAAGGCACTGCATGATTACTTATGGACATTAATAAATCCTTACCTGAAATGTATCTTCTTGTGTTCTTCATTATTTCATTGTTGCCAGCTTCGAAGATCATGCAGGCCCCAGGCCACAAAAAGAGCCAACCGGCCCCTGAAATCCTAGATTGTCATTCCCAAGAATCCATCAATTAAAACAGTAATAGCAGTAGACTGGTTGCAAAATTGCACTTCCCAACTAGGCTGACAATTCAAGAGCGGAATATAAGAGTGTTCTTCTGCGCTAAATCTCAAAGAATAGGTGATGAGGTTCCTACCTAATAGTATGCAGCAGCGCCAACAAGGAAAGGGTCTTCAGGCACAGAGAGCAAAGTACTCACACCTCACTCATACCTATATGATTGGACTGATTATGATGGCTGGCAGAAGGAACCATGAGAATATAGTGTATCAGAGGTGAAGGCAATACACTACCCCCTGAGCAGTATCCTGTCCTCGTTGCCAGTGAAATAATGGAGACCACGAGAAGATAAGTGCCAGGTAAGGTTTTATTCACATCCATAAGTAATCATGCAGTGATTTCAGTTTCGCCTGTCAGAGTTCTGTTACTTCTTTCTCATGACAGCAGCACTGTCAATCCCCTGAACACGTTTCAATGGAGCGTTCCAAAGTGAAAAGTGTGGGGGGCGGAATGAAGGAGAATACAATACACTGGGCTTATGAGGAAAAGAACGGAAGGCTCAAGCCCTATCACAGTAAGGAAACGGCCCTTTAAGTCAGCCACGGTTTTGAGCTAACTGTTGTCCATAATAGTGGAGCTGGAATATTTTACCACCTTAGACAGTGACAAATGGTCTTTTGTGTCTGAAACTTTAAATGAATGTGCTCAAAATTCAGCAGCTTTTGGTAAAATTGCTAAAGATTTAAAGAAATCAGTGTAAAAACCAACTAAACAATAACAGGAAATATCACAATAAAACAGTCAAAACAAAATGCAACACAAAAACCACAGTACAATTAAAAAAACATGATGATCCAATAATATGGCACAACAACACAACAGCACAAAATACAAAACAGATATCATAACCAAAACAAAATTATAACAAAAAAATTACTAAATTCCTTCTCACACATTACCACCTTCACAAACCTCCTTTCGTAATACAGTGATTGACGTTCTTCGCAACAAGCACTGCCTTACTTACCATCAAGGACCAGTGGCGGCTCCTCAGCTAATGCAGAGGAGTGTCGCTCTACTGCCTTTCAGCATGGAAAAAAAGGACAAATAAAATTATAATAATGCAATGTTATTATCATTTTAGTTTTCTGTACTGGGGCAGTTTTGTGGGGCAGGGCTGGGCAAGGCGAAGGAATGGGGACACCCTCCTACTTGCGCATGAATGTTTGGACGGCCAAACATTCATGCACACTTAGCATGTTATTCCCCCAAGCTGCATTACAGCCTGGATGGAGAACATGCCCAGGGTTCCATTCCCCATCTGATCGCCGAACCACCGCCCTTAGACCAATTACAATGCTGCATTGAAGCGCTGTGATTGGCTTACGGGAGGCTGGGTGGTTGCCAATCACAACGCTGCAATGCAGCATTGTGATTGGCTCAGGGTAGTCTATCCTGCTTCCTGTTCCAGCAGAAGCCAGGAAGAGGACTGAAGAGAGCTGGGGGGCTGACCAACAGGTAAGTGATTTTTTTTGTAAATAACATTTCATCCCTCCTCCCAACCCCCTCTCTCTAACCCCCACTAATGATTCGCTGGACCAGCCGCGACTGTCAAGGACATGAAATAGCACCAGCCAAAAAGGCTTTGAGGTCTGGATCAATACTCAGTGAACAAAGAGTTTGGGAATCTGATAAAAAAGTTGCTTACTGGAAGCAGTGCAGTATTTTCTTTGAAAAGCTTGCAGCTAATTATAAACGTTTTGCACTTTAAACAGCAGAGACTCAAAGAATACGCATTTGGGTTCTTCTTCAGAAATAGCAGTTACTGCTTCAGGTTGAATTTAATTTCCTGGCTTTTCTTTTGTGATCTGAATGAGGATACCATGAAAAGCACCTCCATGGTGAGTTCGAGGAGGCTCAGGACTAGAGTTGCTAGACGTTTTGACAAAGGTTAAATTGCAATGTTTTGAAAATTAGTGATGTTTTTACCTGCCAGATAGAGGTGTTGATATTAAGTTTTCTCACTGCCATATTCATGAAACATGACACTGTTGTGCACTGGAAAATCTTTTGATGGTTTGGACCCAGAAAATATGATCTTCAATCTGAATTGATGGTGTGATCTATTCTGTCATCTGTGGTTATGAACGGATATGTTAAGGAACGTGTCCTGTCTCTGTATCTCCATCCAATATAAGTCTGTGGAGCCTCTGCCATCGGTGGTTCTTGGAATATTGATGAAACTACTCAATACTACCCAACAATAGTTGCAATGAAGGCAGATGGCCTTTTTCCTGAAGTGGCACATGATGAGCATCTTGGACCTCTTGCAGAAAAACTGTCCGTGGTTCACTGAAGAAGCTCTCATCCTTTTCTTCTTCCTTATTTCATTCCAATGCTTGATTGTGAAGCTGACTTAAATATCAGGTGTTGCCTTTGTTCTCAAAGTCAACAGCAAATCTGTCAGCGTTGAGGGAGACCATCACTGATCTTGCTGTCAAATGGGAGCAAGAATGCATCAGCCTCTCTCAATGATTCTCGGAGTGATGCACAGTGGGCTGTATCAAATTCTGAAGTGGAGTGTTCACTTTGATGGCCCTTTTGCTGACAAAAGACTCTGAAGTAGGTTATTTCACACTGTGCAATGCTGTGAAAGTCTGAAAGATTAACTACACAGACTTTTTGTTCATCACTCCAATGCATACTAACACCACATGAGGGGCACCAGCAAGCTAACTGGCATAATGACTGCAAAGCCATCTAAGTAAAGAGACTCCTCAGTAAAGAAACGTAAATGGCTAGGCTGATATCCTATGATGTTAAGTGACGTCAAATAAATCTACATCCAAAAAGTTGTTAGCCTCAGCAGGGCACAGTTGTGATACGCAACTCTCACTACTGAAGTCAGGATACACATATTCCTAACCGGCACTGTAATGCCCTGCTGGTCACGTATGCTTTTGGTTGTTTTGAAGAGCAGTAGGTGGGGTGTGTTTTAGCTTGTTAACTATAATTGTGTACAAGTTTATAATTTTGTGACTGAATGCCAATGCTTGCCTTATGGGAAAGCTTATGTTCAACACCGTAGGCCTGAGATGGTTAGTGTGACAAGCCAATGAAAAAGGCTATAGGCCAGTGCTTTATTTGTAAAATAAAAAGTGTCCGGGCTCTCCTCAGGAGGCAGTGCTAACAAGAGAACCCCCGCCCCTCCCCGAACCCTCTTTAGGTGGGAACGTCTCAATGTATTGGTTTCTTAATTTCTTCCCTTTTTGATTAGATCCGAAGTAGGCTTTTCAGCAAAATGCTTAACCTTTTTAAATGTATTTGGCTCTCATATTTATTTTAAAAACAAAGTTGCCTCCTATAAGCTAGATCTTTATGAGAACATTTGCTTTATTAATGAATGGTGTTTAAAGATTTAGAACATAGGCAGAGATATTCTGCAGTCTATGAACTCAAAGAAGATACACACAATGAAGTACTAGTGTTTGCAAATGAGTAACCTTTCCTCGGCCTTGATGTCCAAGATGCAATAAGAAATATGAATAACCTTAGCGATGAGATTGCAGACCACATTACCTTTTACTCTGAATGAGAAGCCTCTAAACGTAGTAATATTTATTGGTTTGGGCCTGCGATGTTATTTAATTAAGGTTTGCATTTAGGTGTTGTTACCTATTAGTATAAATTATCTGGTATGTGAGTTATGATTTGCACAGCTGCTGTGCAAGTTATGGATCCGGCTGCTACTAATTTCTTTAGAATTCCAGTGGTTTTTCACTTTTAATTGGTAACTAAAGCTGTACTTTTCCTCTGTTTTAAGTGCTTTGTTTTAAAAATACGTTCACGTATTATAACCCAAAGCTAACACAACATCACTTTAAGCTTGGGGCCTGATTTACACATTTGGCAGGAGGTGCGCCATTGTTTATTATTATTTGGCAGGGACAGTGGCTTTTGTTTATCGTACACTAATTATACATACCACTACTACACTAATTATACATACCACATCGCATCGGTTTGTCCTCGAGGAAACAGAGCAGAGGTACGTTTATTCAAAATATAGACTCACCTGTAATTGAGTTGAGAGTGGTTTTGTATTGAGATTGAAGTTGACATTTACCGTTTTCCAAGTCATGCAGATGCGGAGTGAGCCTATAGAGAGTTAAAATATTATCATATACTCGTCATCTTTAGCAGTAAGTGGCCTTTTCTGGAATGTATTGGGGGAAAGCTTTCTGCTCACTGAACGTTTTTTATATTCTGCATGTTGTTATGAGACACATAAACCGGGTGCAGTCTCCTTCCCGTGTAAACCGCAATGTGATTTACAATTCCACACATTTTGAAGTTGCAAAAAAGTGACCCTATACAAAAAAACGTTTCTTCTTACAAGCACTTGTCTGCACACGGTGATGGGATTCCTAAGATAGCTTCATTTTCATATAATAAGGACACCTAAGTAAATTAGCATTTTTTAGCAGTCCTGAAGTTTACAAATTTCAATCATTTATAAGTAATACAGAGAGACCACCCTGTGTTTAGTCATACGCTTAACAAGAATATTTTCTTATTTTTAAAGTGGCCCCTGAAGAAGGGATATCGATCCCGAAATGCATTGGGCATTTATTATAAAGATATGAGAGTATATCAAATTGTAAAACAGGCCAATGTTCACCTTATTATCATTTTCTTTGATGATTCTAATGTCGATTAAATAAATGTAGGGATTGTAAAAAAAGAGTAATTCAATAACAATTGAAATGATTGTACAGCTGGTACACTGTATGAAACTTTAAAAAGGAAAGATTGAAAATGATAGGAATGTTTAAGTGACATAATTTTATTGTTTGCAAAAAACATGTGATACATTCAAAGCTGTGCAGCCAAGTTACAAGTGACCAGGCACACTTGCCACAGACATAGAGGTCTTTCCTATGCCACTCTCTGATTCCCAGTTCCACTGCATGGATGTCTGGACTTCGATGCTGCTCTATCTCACCCATCCTGTATTCTGAGAAGGCTAAGAAACTACTCGGGACAACAGGGGGGATGGTAGTAAGACACATGTCACTGCGAAGCACCTTCTAATGGACCTGGTATGCATTTGTTGTATGCATTTGAGTCCTGAATGAAATAAACAAATAACATCCACTAGTAGAAAATATCTTTATTCGGATTCTACAAAAAACATAAAAGCTCATCAATATCACAACATATAGAATAACTTACTTACATTCATTCATTCATAACACCATATAAAACCTATAGATCAAAATAGTAAAAATAATGAGCCTATACAGTTCTACTAGATAAAAACTAAAAACAGTTTAAATGGACTATAAAGCTGATAATCTAATTCACATCGCAGCATTCGGTAGCTACCCTAATGGGCACTAGTAGTTATCTCGATAAACTAGCATATACCAAATATCCTGACATAAGAATATAAAATTCCATTAATTAACATAATCTAAATTACCTCGAACCAATACAGCACATAATTATTAACATTATTTTGTGGGGAATTTCATCTTCCTAATCCTTAATCTCCAGGAGTGCAACAAATATCTGGCAGGGTGAAAACTAACCACTCTGTATGATTGCTTCTGAGAATTCAAGAAATATCTTTTAAGCGATTCACCGATAGAATGTGACATATAGGGAATAGCCAGGTTTGTCTGATCACAGTATATTCGGGGCAAAAAAAACAAGAAGTGTTCTTCATTTTCTTGGGCAGCCAAGCAAGCGGGACAGGTTGGAAATATGTTAGCACCATTCCAATTACTGCAGAAATCATTGACTGGCAAAATGCTGTATCTGAATTTTAAGAACAGGGATTTCGTTAATAGAGGTTTATGGTATTCAAAAACTCCTCTTGATACATATAATCTTTGAGATCCAGAAACCTCCTTGTTAGTTCCCCACTTCTTCCCCCATTGATCCACTGTATGTTAATGTAATCCCAGTATCTCTTTTTTAGGTTCGTCAGAGATCTTTTCTCAATACCTTCCGGCTTGGTCCAAATCTCACTCATACCCAATTTGAGCATCCAGCTCTTAATATACTTTAGCCACAAGATATTCCCTTACACATCTAATGCCATCACATCAAGCAATGATTGTCACAAGCGGAGTGGGGAATTGGTTGACCAAACTCAAATCCAGAAAGCAAGGAGCCTAAAGCTAACCGCATTTGCTAAATTTTTGAGCCCCTGATCTAAGTGCCTAGGAGTCCGGGAAGCATTTCAGGGATGTTCCAAGACTGATCTCAAGAAAAAGTTCTCGGTTTTTTCAATCATCCCAACATTATTGTGACCCCCATAACTCTGCGCCGTATGCCACCACTCCACGCCCTTGGCTTGATAAACTTTAATGACCAGGGCAACATGATTGTAGACTGACTTTTTCTGTTTTTTTATTAATGCAGAGCTTACATGTTGGAGTGCTAAATAGCCCTTTACAACTTGTGGGGCCCATAGTAATGAGTTTGTCAACCTAACCCCCAAGTAGTCAAATTGGGTCACCCGCTCTATTAAGGTTTTGCCTATTTTGCCCATTCCTCTATGCAATTTGTGAGGATTAAAAGCCATAAATTTGGTTTTCGCTACTTTAATTTCCAGCCCAAATTCCCAGCACAATCCTAAAAAGAGATCCAATAAGTTATGGAGCCTCATCGGGGTCCTAGAGATAAGTAGGGTGTCATCAGCCAAAAGCAGAGATGCCACTGCTTGGCCAGCTAGTTTGGGGGGATCACCTCTGCAATCAGATAGTGTTTCAATTAATCCATTGATGTATAGGGTGAACATAGTGGGCGCCAGTACACATCCTTGTCGCACGCCTCTGTTCACACTTATCCGGTCAGTCAGTTCACCATTCTTCCCCCATCTAACTTGGGCATAGTTATCCCTGTGGAGTCTAATAATAGTACCTAATAAATATTGTGGGACCCCTGTTTTATGTAAGGCTTCCCACTGTTTTTCCCCAGGGGAATAAATCAAAAGCGGCTTGCAGGTCCGCAAACACAACATAAACATGTTCCTTCTTAATGACCACATATTTCCACAATATCAATAAGAACCTGAACAATTGGTCAACAGTGCTCATGTTTTCTCTAAAGCCTCTCTGTAAGGGAGACATTGTTTGCCCTTCTCTTATCCAGTATTGAAGCCTCTCCAGCAAGTGTCTACAGAATAGTTTCTGTACCGTATCAATCAGGCTAATGGGCCTCTAGTTTGCTGGGTTGCTTTTGTCCCCCTTTTTGAATATTGTTATCACTTCCGCCCCAACCAAGAGTCTGGGATATTTGCGCCCTTTAAGATCGCATTAAAACTATGGTTAAGGATCACGCTCCAGATCTCAGGTTCGGAAAGATATAGGTTGCCTGGGATTTTATCTAAACCTTCAGCTTTACCCTTCTTCATTTTAGCAAGTGCCATCATTTATTCTGTTGTAGTCACAGAAAATTCAATACATCCAGACGTTGCAGAAAGTATTATTTTTCAACTTTCATGCCCAATGCATTTCGGGCCTCTTGGCCCTTCTTCAGGGGCTTGAGTCTAAAATAACAAAAACAATGTCTATTATCTACTCCGTACAATGCGCAGGGAACTCTTAGCAAGATCAGGTGATGTAATATTTGTCTTATAACACAAGCATGTATGCCACTATGTCAATCTACGATCACTGTCCAAGTAGTAAAGGAAAGAAAAGAACGAAGTCAGAAAATAAATCACGTAAAAGTGATAGGTTGGTGAAAACACAATCTCAAAGTCACCCTCAATGATGTGTGCGGACCTGAAAAAGTGGTCATAATATCCCATAAAAATGAGCAAATGGCACAAACCCTGGGCAACCAGCTTACTTGATAGACTCTCCACAACCACTATATAAAAAAATCCTGCAAAGAAATAGTCAAGGTGTTGTTCTAACAAGCTCGAATGGCTGCCGCAAGGTAATGTTGTATAGCGTTTTAGGACCCAAGTGTAATTTTCCCGATTTATGCCCTTATATAGGTATAATTCACACTACCCTTATATAGGCATAGAAATCATACCCATATTTAGACATAGCCCATACAGTCCTAATACAGGCATGGCTACTTCTCAATGGTTAGAGCGGCAGACCCTGATGCAGAGGTCTGGCCCGAGACCAGGGTTCAATTCCTGCCTTAGCTGGTCTCGGCGGATCTTGGGCTCATAATTCCTCGGACCTGATTTCTCGCCTCGGTGCCTACTCTAAGCATGGGTCCCACGCTGCAACTCTGGGCAATAGCTTGCTTAGTCTCCACAACGGCCCCCTACAGCGCTAGGGATGCCTGGTTGCACCCTGGGGATGCCCAGGAGTGGACATTTCACGGGGAAAAACCAGGAAGGGTTCCCTAGCGGTATGAGTACAGCGCCAGGACACTCAGGAGTATCAGTGCGCTTTACAAGTACGGCTACATTTACATTTACATTTTACTTCCACTAGTTTCCAAAAAGCCACAACGATTTCTTGGAAAACTCAGCTTTAGCAGTCAGGGACATCTCCTTTCTTGAATATTGATTTGTCCTAGAAATCATGGCGTTTTCAAAGAACTACCGTTCTTTAGTGACGTTAATATGTTCGACATTACGTCAATCCAGGCACCTTCAAGTTATAAATATGCCTACGCTTGCCCTAGCAAACACACAGTGGTTTGGAGCAGTTTGACTATCTACTTGCCCGCGCAGCTCGCTACAGCAAGTGCCGAAGGAAGCCGACCCTCCAGCTGACGCAGTGACAGAGAGACTGCCTTTCTCTCGCTGAGAATCCAGCTCCAGTGTTTCCAAGCTCCCCTTGCTGGGTGTTGGGAAATCGTGTCCAGAGACAGGGATACCAGACCTCCTTCATTCTAAACCAAGGTACGGAGCTGAGAAGACCCTAAGAGAAATCTTGGATAGACTCTTGGCAAAAAAAACTAAACCTATGCTACACCACACTTACTTCTTCCCTCGTACTAGACTTAGGTTGGGTACATCGGGGTAGGCGTATTTTAGAAGCACCAGTTGAGTAATTTAGGCTTTGTTATTTATGTATGTATTTTATGGTTCAGAAACCATACCATGCTTTTACAGTATTATTTTATAATACTCTTCTTGCTGTACGCATTATACTTTACAACCAGTATTACGATTCTAGCAGTTCATTTCTTCTGCATGAGAAAGAAGACTGTTCAATAAATACTTTTATTGAAAACGCCTGTCTCTCTATTTCTCTGCACCTCTGATGAAACGAAGCATGCACGATTGACTGAGTGAAATATCTATCTATTGTTTCCACGACTCTGAAGATACGTTTTATCATGGGGAAACAAAGTTGTCATGTTTATGCGGTTGTCAGAGACTAATCCCTCCTTGTTCATTCGAGAAAGTTTCTAGTGACCTCTGAGCTAGCTGGCACTCACAATTAAGTTTAATATATTCAATAGAGACCGAGTCGACCTAAGTCCTACGTCAATTCTATAGGATATATTATTCCAATGCGCAGCGCCAATTGGGAATATAGGAACTACACTACAGTAAGGGCAGCAAAAGACACACAATTGAGGGATGGAGTGCAGAACAAATCAAAACATTCACCCCCAGTCAAGAGATCTGGGTTAAATCCATCATTCTTTTGCTCACCATGCCACCCCAGTTTAGACCTGGCCACATGCAAATCAGTCTTGACCCTGTGCCTCATGGGAAGAGTCCAGCCCAAACTGCCAAGCCAGGTCTTCCCTGGACTGGAAACAAGCATCCTTAGACTGGTTTGGGGGATTCACCTCTCTTGAATAAAGTGGCACAGTGAGCCCGGGACCCATGTCTGGGCATACCCGTCACACTTACGGCGAGAAAGCAAAAGACACAATTGATGGATGCAATGCAGAACAAATTGAAGCATTCACAGTCAAGAGGTCTGAGTTAAATCCATGATTCTTTTGCTCACCATGCCACCCAGTTTCCTATCCTGGCTGATTAGGGCTGAAAGCCTGAAACTGGTCCTAGGATGCTTGTTTCCAGTCCAGGGAAGCCCTGGCATGGCAGTTTGGGCTGGACTGTTCCCATTGGGCACATGGTCAAGACTGATTTGCATATGGCTGGTTCCAAACTTGAATGGCATTGTGAGCAAAAAAAGGATGGAGTTAGGCCCAGGTATGCCCAGACGTGGCCCCCGTGCTCTCCATGGAGTCAAGCTATCCTGGCTAATGAAGGCTGAAAGACCGCAACCGTTCCTAGTATTCTTGTTTCCAGTCCAGGGAGGACCTGGCCTGGCAGTTCGAGCTGGACTGTTTCCATTGGGTGCAGGGTGAAGACTGATTTGCATATGTCTGGGTCCAAACAGGAATGGCATGCTGAACAAAAAAACTATGGATTTAGGCCCAGATCTCTGTACTGGGGTGAATGTGTGACATTGTTCTGCATTCTGTCCATCAATTGTTCTTTTTGCATGTGTCACCCCGAGTGGGATGGGTATGCACAGACATGGGTCCTGTGCTGTCCATGCCACTGGAGGCAAGCTATCCTGGATGATGAGGGCTGAAAGCCCAAAACCGGTACTAGGATGCTTGTTTCCATTCCAGGGAGGACCTGGCCTGGCAGTTCGGGCTGCACTGTTCCCATTGGGCACAGGGTCAAGACTGATTTGCATATGGCTGTGTCCAAACTGGAATGGCATGGTGAGCAAAAAAACAATGGATTTAGCCCCAGATCTCTGTACTGGGGGAATGTAGGACAGTGTTCTGCATTCTGTCCATCAATTGTTTTTTTGTAAGGTAATGGCAGACACCCAACACGATCTCAGTAACCTTGTAAACAGTTGGAGGGGCTACCTCTCACAAGATGGTCCTATACAAACCCTGACTTTGAAAAAACATGAACATTAACAACAGCGGTCTGTTTAGCCCACCTTCCAAGTGACCACAAGATTTTGCTAACTCAACTATGCGGGTGAACCCTTCTACTAACTCGCCTCATCACCTTTTAGGCTCCGGACCGCTAACGCTCACGTTGCCATCTGTTGTCGACTAGATCGGGTGATCGTTGTCAGCCATGTTCCCCACATATATGCTAAAACCAACAATGGACTAAACAGGATACAAAGCCCTGAGACTAACGACGGACTAAGCAGAATGCGGAGCTTTCAACAATGCGAACAAACACTGCCATGTTTGAACGGTGGATTCGGCCCATGGGGTCTCTCCTTCGTTGGTCTCAGGGCTTCGTGTACTGTTGAGTCAGGTGTTGGCTTTAGTATATATGTGGGGAACATGGCCGATAACGTTTTCCCGATCGAGTCAACAACAGATAGCAGCGTGAACATTTGCCGTCCAGAGTCTAAAAGGTGAGGGGCGAGTTAGTAGAAGGGTTCACCCGCATAGTTGAGTTGGCAGAATCTAGTGGTCACTTGGAAGGTGGACTAAACAAAGCGCTGTTGTTTTGGTTCATGTTTTTTTAGAGTCTGCATTTCTATAGGAGCGTCTTGTGAGAGGTAGCCCCTCCAACTGTTTACAAGGTTAGTGAGATCGTGTTGGATGTCTGCCATTACCTTGAGGCAGCCATTCAAGCTTGTTAGAAAAACACCTTGACTATTTCTTTGCAGGACATTTTCATATAGTGGTTGTGGAGAGTCTGCCAGGTAAGCTATTTGCCCGGGGTTTGTACCATTTGCAAATTTTTATGGAATATTATGACCACTTTTTCAGAGTCCCACACATCATTGAGGGTGCCTTTGGGATTGTGTTTTCACCAACCTATCACTTTTACGTGATTTATTTTCTGTATGGGTTATTTTCTTTCCTTTACTACTTGGACAGTGATCATATATTGAGGTAGTGGCACACATGCATGTGTTATAAGACAAATATTATATCACCTGATCTCGTTAAGAGTTCCCTGTGCATTGTACAAGTAGATAATAGACATTGTTTTTGTTATTTTAGACCCAAGCCCCTGAAGAAAGGCCAAGAGGCCCGAAATGCATTGGGCATGAAAGTTAAAAATGAATACTTTCTGCAACGTCTGGATATATTGAATTTTCTGTGACTACAACAGAATAAATTATGTTATCATTGTGAAAACTTTATTTATGTGTCATGAGCATTGTTTTTGTTTTTCAATACTGTTTTGTAAACTTCGTCATACAAAAGGTTAATGTAAAATAATTTAAATAGTCTTTTTTGGGATTAAAACAATCAGCAGCACACTGCTAAAGTGCACAGTGGTCAAGTTTAATCACTTGAAGTATGATGGTTAAGGTGGCTCCCAAATGACCATCAGGGGCCGTATTGATTATGACAAGTCTGAAACAATGAGGTGGTGTGGGTTTATCTGAGTGAAGCAATAAGCCATCTTCTAAAGAAATCTCATTCTCAACCTTACAGTAGGGCTGCATTAAAGGAGACAGAACCTTCTCTCTGAGCCAACCAGTCTTGACTAACTCACACATCCTGTAGAATCTGGTCATTGTTGAAAGGAGCTAACCAATCTTTTTCTGAACCCAATATGAGTTCCGGTTTCTCTAAGGTCACGACTAAGCAATCCTCACAATCTTCATCAAGAAGATCACAGAACTGGACATCATCATGATCACTGATCCCAAGAGGGAAACGGGACAGAAAATCTTTTCTTCTGTTCTTACCTCCTGACATATGGGTTACATCAAACTGATTCTGTAAGAGTTTCGTGACCATCCTTAAAATCCTAGGGGTGCAGCGCTTGTTCACACCACCTCCAAGAATGCTGACTAAGGGCTTGTGGTCAGTCTGTAACAAAAAATGACTACCCCATACATATGAGTGAAATATTTCAGTGGCCCACAAACATACCAACAATTCCTTTTTGATCACAGAGTATTGCAGTTCAGCATCTCTCAACACTCTAGAAGCAAACACTACAGTTTGCTCAGCATCTTCAATCCTCTGTGTCAAATTATCTCCTAACCTCACTTGACTGGCATCAACTGTAATGCAACATGGAACATTGAGATCAAAGGGTGTAAGGGCCTTGCTGCTCACCAACATAGACTTGACTAAATCAAACACCCCTTTACACTCCTCGCACCACTCAAATTTGACACCCTTCTTAAGCAAATTGCTGATGGAACGTACTTTGATAGCAAAGTCAGGGATATACCGAAAGTAATACTAACACAATCCCAAAAGAGACGTCACACCAGTTTTGTCTGTTGGGGTTGGAGCATTCACAATGGCCTCTACCAGTCGAGGTCTGGAGCTAATACCATCTTGAGAAATTAAATGACCCAAGTACTCAACTTTGTGACAGAAAAACGTACATGTCTCAGATTTGAGCACAACACCTCTCTTCTCAAAAATACTGAGAACCTTATATAGGACCGAATCATGTGACGTACTGTCCTTAGCAAAGATCAAAAAGCCATCCTGAAAAAGCAGGACACCTTTCACATCGTTGAGCAGGTTGGACATTACCCATTGGAAGATCTAAGCTGCCAAGGCATAACCAAACGGCATGCAACAGTACTGAAAAATACCCAGGAGAGAAGTAAACTTCATGAGATATCATGACTCAGGATGGAGCTCAACCTGATAATATGCACTGGCCTAATCCAATTTGCTGAAAAACTTTGCTCCTTCTATGGCAGCAAATGAATCAGATATTTTCAGCAATGAATGTGAGCACCTTTCATAATTATTTTGTGTTTGAAACCATGAGTTCTACCTAATTCATCACTAAAAACAGTGGGACACTTGCTTCTCCATCTCTGCCCATCATCATCACAGTCAACTACAAGGACCTTTTCTCTAGCCCCTGGTCGTAAGATCATGCCAAAAAGCCGCTGACGGAACCACCCCAGGATGTTGAGGCCTTATACAGCCACGTAGACCTTCCCTTTGAGCTTCTTGCCCTTGAATTACATTTTTCGACCTTCATACGACACAGGAGAATGGTCAGGAGGCAACAACTGTCTCTCACCCCACATTATCTCAAAGAGAGTTTGGGTTATCATACTGGTTCTGGCTCCCAAATCTACTAACAGGTGAAATGTTTTGCCCCCAACAGCAACTTCTACAATGGGATCCACACTACAAGCTGGCTCACCCTCAATTGGTGTGTGCCGGAACAATCTTCTTGTGGAGTGACCAACTTCTTAACCACCACAACGGAGATCACCACAGAGTCAGATTCTTCATCAGACTCACGTACGAATGCAGCATTTCTTTTGTAAGATTTCCTTTTTAAACAAACCTTAGCTAAATGCCCTTTTTTTTTTTACAGTAATTACATGTAACACTTACTGCACATTCATACTTTCTATGAGTTTATCATCAAGCTCCTTTAAAGATACTAATTAAGTCTCAATGCTTCTAGCAGCCTTGAAGGTCTCATACAGAGTGGAATTGCCCAAACTCAACAGCTTTTGCCTGATCTGTTTGTCTTTGCAGTGACACACAAATTGATCTCTAATCAATTTATCAGTAAATGCCTCAAAACGACAAATGTTTGCCAATATACGTAGCACCGATATGTACGCATCACATCTTTCTATCACTTTGCTTCCTTTCAAAGAATTTATGTCTAAGGACCATCTGGCTGGGTTGCTTGTCAGATCTATTCTTCAATTTCAGGACAGTGCGGTATGCATTTGAGACCTGAATTCAATAAACAAACACCATCCACTAAATAGTCTTCTGAACTAAATTATCTCTCATTGTCTAAAATAACGTGTATGGTATACCTTTTAGAGTTGGGTAACACTCTGCATGCATGCTTATGAATATAAATATTTTGCCTGCAACATTTAAGGAAATGTTAGTCTACAGTCTAACTCTAATCCCTCAGTGTGAGAAGTTGGCCTGATGTGCAGTGCTCACTATTCTAGTGATCACTATATATCAGTCCAAACAACCCTTATTGATGATTGGTTGTAAGTCAACCTTATAGACCAGCTATCCTAGTAGCATGGATACGAGCAGTCTAAGGCTAAGACTCTCGAGGGCGTGTTAAGCCAGCTGTTTTACCATCACATTACCCCTTGAACACCCAGTGAAAGGACACCACACAAGTTGTTATGAAAATAAACAGTGTATTTATTTATAACAAGACTACCCTGGCTCTTTATGAGACAGGGAGCTAAGCACACAACAAAACTCTTACGAAAATACTTTTAAGTTAGCACGTTACACAAATGCCCGAGGGGCACGAAAAACCATATACGCTAAAAGTGGAATGCGAATTACTAGCAGGTAAGTAACAGTTCTAATAGGCTTTGGAATCGCTAGGACTGGACTAGGGAATCGTTAGATTACTACTAGGAGGCCTAGGGGACTCGGGTGCAGAGTGTGCACTCTCACGCGGGATGCGGGACAAAGTCTATGGAAGCTAGAATTCACAAAGTTAGTGTTCACGGGCGAACCCGACCTGGTAGGGAGAAAACGACAGTGGATCCTGACCCTTGGATAGTGAGGCTATGCTGGGACACCGGAGTGCCGAAGTTACCTAGCCCAGGGGCTGCAGCTGCATAGGTCTGAAAAGACGTCGGGGATCTCGTTGCCGGACCAGGAGCCTGGAAGGAAGAAGTTGCTGGCAGGCGACCAGTGAAGGAAAGTTCGATGGATCCAAGCCTGGATCAAGGAAGAAGAAAACCTGAAAGCAGAGGGGACCAAGTTCTTGAATCACTAGCCAGTGATTAAGTGGGCACCAGGATGGCACCGGGCGAAGTCACCGCAGTCAGGTGAGTGGGCACTGCTGGGCTCTGCAGTCTCTCGGACCAGGAGGCGTTGTCGGCGACCAGGATGGAGGTGCGAGCTGTCCCACGAAGGATGAAGTCGTTGGCGTCGAAGTTACCCAGGATTGGGCAACAAGCCTTGGCTAATTCAAGCCCACGCGGTGGACTCAAAATGGCGTCTTGAGTGGACCAGGAGGGTCCAAGGTGCTCCTCTTCTGGAAGGGGGCAAGGGCCAGTCTGGAGCAACCAGACCAGCAGCAGAAATGTCGTCGGGCGTCGTCAGGAAGGCCACAAGCCAACGGGCTAGTAGCCAAACAACGCGGTGAGCAGCGGAAAGCAGAAGGGCCCCACGCAGATCGTGGAGATGCTGGGGGGCTGCACTTCGGAGCTGGAGCTGCTCAGAGTCGGGGCTTCTCGGACCCCAAAGCACTCACCAGTAGATTACTCGGCGGGCTTGCTGGAAAGAAGTCGTGCAGTCTTGCAGATGGCCGGTCCCTTGAGGTCTCGTCGCACCCACGGTTCTCAGCTGGGCTGTAGAGGTGGGTAGAGGTCAGAGGTGCCAGGGAAGCCGGTTCTCGTCGAGCTGGGCAGTCGGATTCCGGAGGAAGGACTTACAGCAGACCGCAGTGTTCTTGGATGGTGCCTGCGGATGCAGGGTGACTACTCCTTAGTCACAAGGGAGAAATCTTAGGAAGAAGTCTTGAGTTCCTTTCGCAGAAAGTAGTTTCAGGATTCAAAGATGATCTGATTTGGAAGGGGCCAGTTCCTACCTTTATCCTGTAAAAAGGGGCTGGCACGCGACTAAGTCCTGCCCTATGGGTGGGACTAGGAGGGGGGTGGTTACACCCACTTCCTTGGCGGGCTTTTCCCCAGCACAGGGTCTGGAGTGACCCTGGAACTGGTTCCAGCCAGCCTATGCACAGTGAGCACCGGGGTGCCACGTGCAGTCACCTTCCTCTAAAGCCCTGCCTACCTACAATACACAAAACCCTGTCTGGGACGGTGCTGGCACCGCCCCTGGCAGGAAACCCTTTGTCCTTATCTCCTGCTCTGGGAGGACTCCCAGCAGCAGGAGGGCAGACTTGTGTCTCGGTGGCAGCATCCATTTTGTGGATGCTAAGGCTCTGTCTGACTTTAACCGGGGTTAGGGGTTACATACATGTCGTGTCCCTCTAGAAGGGTGGAATGCTAACCCCGTCGCCAGAATTGGCGAGGGGTTAGTATTCCAATTCGTATGACACCTTACTCGACATGTTTTGATAAAGCGATACCAGAGTTGGCACATAACCGCGAGGATTATAATGCACTTAAGAGTATATGGTATGCGATATCATGGAAACGGCTAAGGGATGGATCCCGAAAGCCGCAGACAGGCTCAGCTCATGCCAGAGCACCATCTCACACGATTCCAAGCACTCTGCCTTCAGGATTGTTAAGGCCTGCCATAGGAGTGACTGATAGGAGATCTGGGTGTCCATTTTAGGGTTAGATATAGGTATACTATATCTAAAGCAAAGGGTGATTACACCACCTTGCCCCAGCTGTCAAGCAGCCAGTTGTGTCAGATTTGGATGGCCAGCCAGGGGTGGCATAATACATGCTGCAGCCCCTGGTAGGCCCTGGGTACACCTATGCCCTGGGTGCCTAAGGTACACTGTACAGGGACTGGTAAGGTGACTCAGTATCCAATTTAGATATGTACCTAAGGTACATGGAATCCATTTTACAGAGAGAGCAGTAGGCCTGGGGCCCTGAATAGCAGGGTCCCAGGTCAACTAAGTCAGAAAACCAGCAAAACACCAGGAAAAAAGTTGGGGGCAACCATAGTCAGGGTTCTACCTTCCTACATAACCCCCCCCAAACGAAAGGAGATAAGGCTAGCCTTGCCAGGTAAGCCTATATTGCCTGAGTGGCCATATAAGGGAGTACCAGCACTGGCATGGTTGCCCCCTATCTCATGGTCCACTAAGCAATCCCTCACCCTAAGGGTGTCTGAGGGTCTCCACCATAGGGAATCTCTACCTGTGGTGTGTTTTGGCAAAGTAAAAGGCTGGTGCTGAAATGGAGTACTGAAGTGAGGCTCCACTAATTTTGGGCTCAGCTTCCTCCAATCATTTTCCACCATATAGGCCTTTCTTTCCAAGACTGAGTTGTTTTGGGCTCTCAGGGTCAACCTCTGGCTACCTACAGCTGGAGGTTGGGTCCCTCTGTTTGGCTTACTGGAGGGACAGGTCAGGTCTGGGGCCCTCAGGTCCCAAGTTTGGCTGTGCCCAGCAGTGTCCATCTGGGGGAGGTCCCTAACTAATTTTAAGGGGGATCCCTCAGGAGTGTGTCTTATTTTCACTTGGCTAGGTCTACTAGCTTCAGTGTCCTTAATCTGCTGATTGGGGAATTCTTTTGGACAGGGGGCCCTTTGGGGTCCAACACTGGCCTCCCTGACCTCTACAGCCCTGGGCTGACTGAGGCAGGGTAGAGAGGGGCAGGTTACCTGCTCCAGACTGGGTCCCACCTTGGAAGGGTCCACTGACATCAGGGGTTCTGCCAGGCTAGGCCTGACTACCTCTGTGGCAGTTTCTTCACAAGGGGTCAGATCAGTTCCCTGAGGAGGCTGATCCTTTCCTAAAGTCTGGTGGGAGGGAGATTTCTCTTCCTCCTCAACACTCTCTGTCTGAGTGGAGTGATCCATAGTTTCAGGCTTCACAACACTGTCATCTGTCTGAGTTTGAGCTGTGGCCATCACAACTCTCCCAACCTTTTCAGGAGGGGGCTCAGTTTGGGTGTGGGCTGTTACCATTACAGCCTTGACAACCTGTTCTGGGAAGGAAGTTGTCTGAGATGGGGTTGTGACTGGCACAACCCTCCTGACCTGTTCAGGGAGGACATCTTGGACTGGGGCTGTGGCTACCACTGCCCCACTAACCTTACCATGGGTGTTTACCATTTTAGAATGGGTTTCTTGCTCTACTTCAGCCCAGGCTGAGAGCTCTAAATCATTCCCCAGTAGGCAATCTACAGGCAAGTTTGGTGACACTGCCACTCTCTTGTGGCCAGTGACACCTCCCCAGCTGAGATTGACCACTGCCATGGGGTGATCTCTCTGTACTCCATCAATATTGGTCACCTGGTATGTGGCACCAGGTAAAAGTTGCCTTGAGGGGACTAGACTCTCAGTCACCATAGTGATGCTAGCCCCTGTATCTCTATAGGCCTCAACTTTTATACCATTGATGAGGGGCTCCTGTCTGTACTTGCCCAAAGTGTTGGGACAAGTTGTGAAGTTGGCAAACCCCATGCCAGTCTCACAGACAAGAGTATCTAAGTTTGGGGACCTGGTTAGGCCAGAGTCCCCAGGAACTCCCAAAGTAAATGCACCCAAATTCTTGGGGGCACTCCCACCACCTGGGGGATTACTACTAGTAGTAACAGGAGGTTTGGGAATGTTACTTGGGGGTATGTTTTCCTTATTGTTATTCTTTGGGCAACTGCTGTCAGTTTTTAAATGACCCACCTGTTTACAGGGATAACAATAAGGTTTCTTTTGGTTATTGGAAGGATTCTGGGACCCACCCCCCTCAGAGGATTTTTGGGGCCCTGATGTGGTTTGATCTGTAGATTTATTCCCACCCTTCTCTTGAGGCTTGGTTGATTCCTTCTTCTGGTCACCACCTTGGTTCTTGGGCCTAATCCTGGTTCTGACCCATTTGTCTGCCCTCTTACCCAATTCTTGTGGAGAGGTCAGATCAGAGTCTACCAGGTGCTGGTGTAATAACTGGTTCTGACAATTATTTAAGACTTGCTCTCTCATAATTAGATTATACAATCCCTTGAAATCAGTAACCTTACTACCCAGTAGCCAGCCTTCCAAAGCCTTAGTGGCACAATCAACAAAGTCTGACCAGTCCTGAGACTGAGTTTTCTGGGTGTCTCTGAACAGCAACCTGTACTGCTCAGTGGTTAAACCAAACCCATCAACCAGTGCATTTTTCAGGACCTGGTAATTGTTAGCATCCTCCACTCTTGTAGTGAGGAGCTTATCTCTACCTTTGCCATCAAAGGAGAGCCACAGTATAGCTGCCCACTGACTCTGGGGAATGCCCTGCACAGTGCAGGCCCTCTCCAAAGCAGCCATCCATTTCTGGATGTCATCCCCTTGCTTAAAGGGGGGCACTATTTTAGTCAGGTGTTTAGTATCTAAACCCTTCTCTCTATCTCTTGGGAGATTGCTGCCACCAGTGGGAGCTAGCCCACTCATCTGCTGCTCTCTTGCCAGGGCAAGCTTCTCTTTGGCCAGGGCAATTTCTTCCCTTTCAATCCTCAGTTCAGCTTGTCTCATCCTAGCTTCATGCTCCTTTCTCTGAGGGGAAGTAAATCTCCTCTGTGGAGGATTCCTTCTCCCCTGAGAAGAGGCATTAGAGTGCAGAGATCTATTGGAGTCCCTAGAAAGAGATCTATCTCTCCTAACTCCAAGGTTAGGCCCACTTCGGGTCAGTACTGGGGGGCCCCCAGATCCTAGCCCAAGTAAGTCTAAGTTGGTCCTAGTTAGCCTTCTGACTACCTCAAGACCCTTGTCTACCTCATCCCCAGAGAGTACCTCCTGATCCTCCTCCTCAACTGCTGAATCAGTGTTGTGGAGATCTGGATCCCCAGAGGTTCCCTCTAAGGCTGGCATGTTCTCATGTAACTGAGAAAGCTTTCTGGCATCATATGTCTCTAAGAGACCTATCAGAAAGGAAGTGGTGGGGTTAGACCCCTGCTTCAGTTTTCTGGAGACACAGATCTGTCTCATCTCATGGAAACTGAGAGCTGCATATCTTGAAGTGACCTGTGGAGGGTCGACACTGACCAGGGGAGTCTCAGCAGAGTCCCCCTGAGTCGACATGCTTTTCTAGTGAGGTGTAAGTGGTGCACTTACCTACACTATATGTTTGCCTACTGATCCCTTGCTAGAGTTGTAGTTTAGGGTGTGCTAGGCCCTAGGAGCTACAACAGCTGGTTCAGTAGAACTCAGAGTATTCTAAGCTAAGTTATATGTACCTTTAGTACTTATGTGATCTTTCACAAGATATTCTTAGGGCATGTGTGGTAAAACAACAGCAAGCTCAAATCCCAACCGCTGCCACCAATGTGAGAAGTTGGCCTGATGTGCAGTGCTCACTATTCTAGTGATCACTATATATCAGTCCAAACAACCCTTATTGATGATTGGTTGTAAGTCAACCTTATAGACCAGCTATCCTAGTAGCATGGATACGAGCAGTCTAAGGCTAAGACTCTAGAGGGCGTGTTAAGCCAGCTGTTTTACCATCACATTACCCCTTGAACACCCAGTGAAAGGACACCACACAAGTTGTTATGAAAATAAACAGTGTATTTATTTATAACAAGACTACCCTGGCTCTTTATGAGACAGGGAGCTAAGCACACAACAAAACTCTTACGAAAATACTTTTAAGTTAGCACGTTACACAAATGCCCGAGGGGCACGAAAAACCATATACGCTAAAAGTGGAATGCGAATTACTAGCAGGTAAGTAACAGTTCTAATAGGCTTTGGAATCGCTAGGACTGGACTAGGGAATCGTTAGATTACTACTAGGAGGCCTAGGGGACTCGGGTGCAGAGTGTGCACTCTCACGCGGGATGCGGGACAAAGTCTATGGAAGCTAGAATTCACAAAGTTAGTGTTCACGGGCGAACCCGACCTGGTAGGGAGAAAACGACAGTGGATCCTGACCCTTGGATAGTGAGGCTATGCTGGGACACCGGAGTGCCGAAGTTACCTAGCCCAGGGGCTGCAGCTGCATAGGTCTGAAAAGACGTCGGGGATCTCGTTGCCGGACCAGGAGCCTGGAAGGAAGAAGTTGCTGGCAGGCGACCAGTGAAGGAAAGTTCGATGGATCCAAGCCTGGATCAAGGAAGAAGAAAACCTGAAAGCAGAGGGGACCAAGTTCTTGAATCACTAGCCAGTGATTAAGTGGGCACCAGGATGGCACCGGGCGAAGTCACCGCAGTCAGGTGAGTGGGCACTGCTGGGCTCTGCAGTCTCTCGGACCAGGAGGCGTTGTCGGCGACCAGGATGGAGGTGCGAGCTGTCCCACGAAGGATGAAGTCGTTGGCGTCGAAGTTACCCAGGATTGGGCAACAAGCCTTGGCTAATTCAAGCCCACGCGGTGGACTCAAAATGGCGTCTTGAGTGGACCAGGAGGGTCCAAGGTGCTCCTCTTCTGGAAGGGGGCAAGGGCCAGTCTGGAGCAACCAGACCAGCAGCAGAAATGTCGTCGGGCGTCGTCAGGAAGGCCACAAGCCAACGGGCTAGTAGCCAAACAACGCGGTGAGCAGCGGAAAGCAGAAGGGCCCCACGCAGATCGTGGAGATGCTGGGGGGCTGCACTTCGGAGCTGGAGCTGCTCAGAGTCGGGGCTTCTCGGACCCCAAAGCACTCACCAGTAGATTACTCGGCGGGCTTGCTGGAAAGAAGTCGTGCAGTCTTGCAGATGGCCGGTCCCTTGAGGTCTCGTCGCACCCACGGTTCTCAGCTGGGCTGTAGAGGTGGGTAGAGGTCAGAGGTGCCAGGGAAGCCGGTTCTCGTCGAGCTGGGCAGTCGGATTCCGGAGGAAGGACTTACAGCAGACCGCAGTGTTCTTGGATGGTGCCTGCGGATGCAGGGTGACTACTCCTTAGTCACAAGGGAGAAATCTTAGGAAGAAGTCTTGAGTTCCTTTCGCAGAAAGTAGTTTCAGGATTCAAAGATGATCTGATTTGGAAGGGGGCCAGTTCCTACCTTTATCCTGTAAAAAGGGGCTGGCACGCGACTAAGTCCTGCCCTATGGGTGGGACTAGGAGGGGGGTGGTTACACCCACTTCCTTGGCGGGCTTTTCCCCAGCACAGGGTCTGGAGTGACCCTGGAACTGGTTCCAGCCAGCCTATGCACAGTGAGCACCGGGGTGCCACGTGCAGTCACCTTCCTCTAAAGCCCTGCCTACCTACAATACACAAAACCCTGTCTGGGACGGTGCTGGCACCGCCCCTGGCAGGAAACCCTTTGTCCTTATCTCCTGCTCTGGGAGGACTCCCAGCAGCAGGAGGGCAGACTTGTGTCTCGGTGGCAGCATCCATTTTGTGGATGCTAAGGCTCTGTCTGACTTTAACCGGGGTTAGGGGTTACATACATGTCGTGTCCCTCTAGAAGGGTGGAATGCTAACCCCGTCGCCAGAATTGGCGAGGGGTTAGTATTCCAATTCGTATGACACCTTACTCGACATGTTTTGATAAAGCGATACCAGAGTTGGCACATAACCGCGAGGATTATAATGCACTTAAGAGTATATGGTATGCGATATCATGGAAACGGCTAAGGGATGGATCCCGAAAGCCGCAGACAGGCTCAGCTCATGCCAGAGCACCATCTCACACGATTCCAAGCACTCTGCCTTCAGGATTGTTAAGGCCTGCCATAGGAGTGACTGATAGGAGATCTGGGTGTCCATTTTAGGGTTAGATATAGGTATACTATATCTAAAGCAAAGGGTGATTACACCACCTTGCCCCAGCTGTCAAGCAGCCAGTTGTGTCAGATTTGGATGGCCAGCCAGGGGTGGCATAATACATGCTGCAGCCCCTGGTAGGCCCTGGGTACACCTATGCCCTGGGTGCCTAAGGTACACTGTACAGGGACTGGTAAGGTGACTCAGTATCCAATTTAGATATGTACCTAAGGTACATGGAATCCATTTTACAGAGAGAGCAGTAGGCCTGGGGCCCTGAATAGCAGGGTCCCAGGTCAACTAAGTCAGAAAACCAGCAAAACACCAGGAAAAAAGTTGGGGGCAACCATAGTCAGGGTTCTACCTTCCTACACTCAGCCACCCTAAATAATATTGAATGCAGTTTATAATACGTTCAGAAAACCAAATCAAATATGTAATTTAAAGTCATAAAACAATGCCGTCTTTGAAGAAATGCTCAAGTCCATGCAAATACGAACACAGCACTCAAACAACAATCAGTTCCACTGAAGAAATTCACCTGATGTCACAAAGAGGATATTCCAGAGATGATGATAGCACAATTCAATCTTCAAGCTGAGAAAGATGTGAGCAGACAAAAAAGGCATTGGGAAGAAAGGTTCTCCTGGGTAAGCGCCTTGATAGGCTATAGTTTAAAGATGGCTGCCACCTTCCAATTCACATTTGTTCTAGTTTAGAAAGTGATTTTCAATATATGGAGACAATCTTGGTTTGAAAATGATACACTAAACAATCACCATTTGACCTTCAATCTTAGACGTATAGAACGATGCTTGAATCTGCATTCTATATTAAATAAGTGAAATCAGTATTCAAGCTATAAAATACTGAGTGACTAAATGAATGGAATCATAAATGTATCTAATGCCTATGTCAATCTACCTTGATAGGCCGCTGGGACAAGTCCTCTTCCACTCTGACCAGTAATGCATACTGTGTTATTGTTCTTGACAACCCCCCAGGTGGTCTGCTGCACGCCATATTTTTAGATTTTCTCCGGCTCTGTGGAGGTAGTTAGGTGAGTGGCTGCTATGTCTCAGGTGGCTGCTAAACTCCCTGGAAGTTCATTTCTGAAAAATAACAAATTACGTTGACACCCTGGAATTGCACATATTGTGGGGGGATCACTTTTCTATTTTTTTTTTTAAAGAAATTTTTTATTTTGAATATGAAGGTATAAGGTACATGTACATCCTGGTAATTTGGAGACTAAAACAATTTCCATGGAAATACGTTGCTGTAGGGCAGCTTATTCAGTGTAGAGTCACATGTATGCGAATCGTATCTCAACCATGACTTGGTTGGTAGCTATCAATTGTCTTCGTGCAAGTGATGATACTCAGCATACTGTCTCACATTGTAAAAGGTGTAGCCCCCGTCCCTTCAAAACACAAATCGAGATATGTGAAGAGTACAATTCAAAAAACAGAAAAGAGTAAACATAACCCGTGTCATCATTGTCCATTTTGCCACATAGATCCACAGTTAACCAACATCACCCCTTATGGCTGCCGTTTTTAGTTCTGGTTTTTGGGTCCGTGAGAAGGCCAGTATTATGCATCATTGTGTCTTAAACAGGTACCCACCATCCCACCGCCCATCCCCTCACTCATCCTCCTCTTCGGATTCTAGGTCTTCTTCTTCTGGCAAGGGTTCACAGATATCCCCCCTATAAACATTCCAACGGGTCCATACCTTGTTCCATTTACGGGGGCAAGCCCTAAGCACATACACCGCCCTCTCCACCACCATCAGCATGTCCATATTTCTAGTCCATCTAGCTGCAGTAGGCAGTTCCGGAGCCCCCCATTTTTGCGCAATGTCTCGCTTCGCCACTGTTATTGCTAGTGTGGCCCATATCAGTCCGTACCTATCCAGGTCATTGGGGTCCCAGACATTCAATAGGCACTTACGGGGTTCAGGTAGGATGGAGATCTTGAGGGCCTGCGAGATTGTGCGCATGACCTGCTTCCAGAATTCCTGAATCAGTGGACAATCCCACAGTGTGTGGAATAGCGTTCCCTCTTCCCCGCAACCCCTCAGGCAGTAGGGATGTGTCGCCCTTTGTATCTTGTGAAGTAGTGTTCTAGTGTAGTAAGTGCGGTGCAGAATATTTAGTTGCACTAGCCTGAATTTTGCCGAAATACCTACTTCCTTTGGGGAGGCAAGTGCTTCATTCCATTCTGATTCATCTAACTCGCCTATCTCTTCCACCCACCTCTCTTTAAGTTTAAGTGTAGGGTCATCCAGATTATTTACCAGTTTTTTATACGTGAGGGAGGTCGCACTTTGTTGCATAAATTCTGTTAATAGTCTGTCCTCTAGTGGCGAGGATTCTGGCAGTACGGTGTCAGCCGGGATCGCTTGGAGTAGTGCATGACGTATCTGTACATACCTGAACGTCTCGGTGGGGCCTAGACCGTATTGCTGTTGAAGGTGGGAAAGCGCCACCACCGTGCCATTGTCCCACAGGTCCCCTACCGTGGAGATCCCTATTTATTTATGGTTTTTGTAAAGCGCGACACTCGTCCCATGGGACATCACGGCGCTGTAAATCAAAGGAAACTGCTGAGGACTGAATTGGGGAGTTAGTTTTTGGGGAAAAGGTGAGTTTTAAGCTTTTGGCGGAATTGAAGGTAGTTTGTGGTGAGTCTGAGGTCTACAGGTAGCTCATTCCATCTTTTGGCAGCCAGGTATGAGAAGGCGCGACCGCCAGTTCGCGCTTTGTAGATGCGCTTGGATTTAGCCAGCGCCAGGTGGTTTGATCTTAGGTTCCTGCTGGGGATGTAAAACTCAATTTTCTCTTGAAGAATGAGGGGGCCCGTTTTATGAAGAGCTCTGTGTGCATGACAGAGTAGTTTGAAGGTGGCCCTCTGACGCATTGGTAGCCAATGGAGTCTTTTAAGACATGCGGATGCCGAGTCTCGCCTGCCTTTGTTACATACCAGTTTGGCCGCCTGGTTTTGGAGGATCTGTAGGCGGGAGAACAGGTGTTCGTTCATCCCTTCGAACAGGGCATTTCCATAGTCCAGGCGGCTAACTAGAAGGGCTTGAGTGACAGTGCGTCGACAGTCCAGGGGTATCCAGGAAAAGATTTTTGCCAGGAGTTTAAGTATTGCGAATCCCTTGCCCAATAATGAACGGATGTGGTCCTTCATGGACACGACATCGTCCATAATGATGCCGAGATTCCTGGCATGCTGTTTTGGAGTAGGAGCTGATCCCAGTGAGGATGGCCACCATGTGGCATTCCATGTGAGTTTAGCTCCTCCAAACAGAAGTATCTCTGATTTGCCGGCATTTAGCTTTAAGCAATGGGTGCGCATCCAGCTTGCCATTTCAGAGAGACAGCCGTGTAGCTTTTCTTTTGCTGTCTCTGGTCCCTCATCCATTTTCACCATCAGCTGTGTGTCGTCGGCATAGGAACATATGCCGATGCCCCACTTTCTTGCAATGTCTGCCAGAGATGATACGTAGACATTAAAGAGAGTGTAGTCCCACTGTGCGAACCCCTTGCATGACCTAAGGTTACCCAGTGCCTTCACATCCCACAGTGGTGTCATTTTGGTGATCTTCCCTTTCCATCCCATACGTGTCTGCGCTATGTGCCACAGGGCCACCGTGTGGTGTGTCAGGCCCACTAGTGTTTTAACTTGCGACTTGTTATACAGAGCGGAGAGCATGCAGTCTGTCCCCAGTTGAGACCAGTCCGCCCCGTAAGCTGGGTCCGTTCGTGGGGTGTGGATCCATTGGTTGATAATTTTGAGTTGGGCCGCCCAGTAGTATAACTGCACATTGGGCAGTGCAATCCCCCCCTCGTACCAACTTTTCACCAGTTTATCATGTGCGATACGCGCTTGGCCATTGCTCCAGAGCAGACTGGTGACTAGGGCCGTTATGTGCTTGAAGTAGTGTGTCGGAACCATATACGGGGTATTCTCAAGTACATAGAGGAATCTAGGGAGCGCCATCATTTTATATAGGGCCGCTCGCCCAAGGAGGGTCAAGGGTAAGGTCGCCCAGTGTTTGACGTCTGCACGTAGTCTATCTAATGGTGGTTTCAAATTTTTTTCAAAAAATTCTGCGGCGTCGACCGTGATATCGATACCTAAGTATTTAAAGGAGGTTGTCGTCAGTTTCAGAGGGCAATTCTCCTGCAACAACGGTGCCGGGCCTTTGAGCACGTATACCACCGACTTGGACCAATTCAGGGTGTAACCTGACGCCTTCCCGTGCGAGTTACAGAGACGCAGTAAGGCAGGGATCCCGGCATCAGGGTCAACCATATAGACGAGCATATCATCTGCGTATAGGGAGATCTTATCTTCCCAGCCCCCCTCCCATTTGATACCCCGAAACAGCGGTGTCTCTCTCAGCAGGATCGCTAGTGGCTCCAGTACTAGGGCAAAGAGCAGGGGCGATAACGGGCACCCCTGTCTGGTCCCACGCCTCAGTGGGAATGGCGGTGAAATGCGGCCGTTAGCCACTACTTGCGCCACTGGTGATGTGTACAAAAGTCTCACCCATGCAATATATTTCGGACCAAAGCCCATTCGCGCAAGCACTTCAAATAAGTATTCCCATTCTACGAGATCGAACGCCATTTTGGCGTCAAGGGAGAGGATCACCGCCTGTTCAGTGAGTAGGTGTGCCCGTGCCATAACCCCATGGACCCTTCTGAGATTCAATGCTGTGCTTCTGTGAGGCATAAAGCCCGACTGATCAGGGTGTATCAGTGTGTGTAGGTGTTGCGTCAGGCGGCTAGCCAGGAGTTTCGCCAGGATTTTAGCTTCTACGTTTAGCAGGGAGATAGGGCGATAAGAGGCGCTGGCTGTCGTCGGTTTGTTTGGCTTCGGAATGGCCACAATCGTGGCTGTACGCTGATCAAGCGGTAGTTCCGCTTTTTCGAGGCTTTCGTATACATATCCAGCAATGGTCTACTTAACGTTGAGGCCATTGTTTTGTACCATTCCACAGGCAACCCATTGGGACCCAAAGCCTTGCCGGATTGCAGTGCATGTATCGCCAGTTGAATCTCTTCCTCTGACAGATCCGTCTCAAGTTCCTGCTGTGCTTCCTGCGGGAGTCTGGGGATGGAAATGTGCTCAAGTGAGGTTGCCGCCGTTTGCGCAGTGACATCCCGGTCCGGGGTATAGATTTCCTGAAAGTGACGCGCCAGGGTGCATACTATTTGTTCAGGGTGTGTCTGCAGCTGACCGTCGTGAGAGTAAAGTCTCTGTATACCTCTACTACTTCCCCTTCTCCTGTCTAACCATGCCAACATCTTCCCGGCCTTATCACCCACGTCATATATTCTATGTGCCGTGTTTGCGATATAGCCATTAACAGTCGTTTTGAGGTGGGCCTGGTATTGCTGTTGGCGGAGTTGTAGAAGGTGCGTCGTTTCCGGGGTGGGGTCCGACATGTGAGTAGTGTTTGCGTTGTGGAGTGCCAGCTCTAGTTCCGTGAGTTCGCGCCTCGAGTCCCTTTTATGTCCTGCTATTACTGCGATGGCCTCCCCTCGGAGGACTGCTTTGTAAGCCTCCCATAGGACCGCTGGCGAGGACACTGTCCCACTGTTTTCCTGAAAGTACTGTGCGGTCACTAATTTAAGTTTCTTCCTGACCTTGGGGACTTTTAAAAAGTTTGGGTATAATGGGAATACTCTAGCGCATTTCTTTTCTTTGGTGGTGATCGACAGGGATATCGGAGAGTGGTCTGACACGCCTCTGGGCAGGATTTCTAACTTGTCCACTGATCCGAGGCCTACCCCCAGAAACAAAAAGTAGTCTATTCGTGAAAGGCTGTTGTGTGTAGCGGAGTAGTATGTGTATTGGTGCGCTGTCGGGTTCAGTTGTCACCACACATCTGTAAGTCCCATGGCCTCTAGGAAGCCAGGGAGTGCAGTAGCACATCCTGGGCGGTTCCGTATGGGAAAGGTGTCTAGCATGGGGTCCACTATGGCATTGAGATCCCCCCCTATGATCGTGTCACCCTCCGGAAGTTCTAGGAGGAATTTGCCCAGTGCCGGCAGTGTCGTAGAGTGGAGCGCCGGGGGAGCGTACACAGAGACTATATTGAGAGGCCTCCCTTCCCATTGGCCATGGAGCGCAGCGAATTGACCCTGGTCATCCGCCCTACGATGTTCCACTAAGAAAGGTGACGTTTTTTTCATGAGTATCCCAGTCCCTCTGGATCCCGTTGTGAATTCTGCATGTACTGCCATCACATACCCACGTCTATCCAGCGCTTTACATGTCGTCCCTGTGATGTGTGTCTCTTGAATCATCACTAGGTCAGGACCGTGGCGTTTAATGGCCTGCAGAACCAGCCCTCTCTTAATTTTATCCCCCAAGCCTCTAACGTTCCAAGTGAGCAGGCGCAGGGGGGGCACTACCGTGGTCGTATGGGGTTTTTCAGCAGGTGCTGCGTGTAGATGCTGGGCCATTGGGTCGTGTGAATAGCGGTGAGAGTGATCGGCAGCCTATCTCAATGCGTATGCTACCCCGTGAGTTGGTGCTTCGGAACCATGTGACAAGTGGCGTGTTTGTGAAGTTCGGTACATAAATGATGAAAGTCAACAATAACATTAACTTTGCAACCCCTCCCCCAACCCTCCTCCCTGCTCCCCTGCTCCACGGACTATTCCCCGCCCGCTTCCCCAACTTGGCAGAGTGCTTTTCCCCCCCAATTTGAACCATCTTACTTGCTCGTGGGGTTGGTGAGTCCCCTACAGGCACCGGCTAATGCCCACCCTACTCAGCTGTACCATCATCAGGTCCCCTCATGTCGTAATCGTCCTGGAGCAGAATGAGCCATCACTACCCCAGGTTCGGTTGTCCGGAGTCCAGTGGGTCCCGGTCCAGATCAGAGTCCCCTCTCGCTGCATCTTCCTGGCTTGTAGGATGACTGGGCTGCGTAGCTGAGTGCCTGCTGTCACGATTGTGCGGTCGATCCCTATGCGGACGCTGGTGTTGGCCCACCTGTCTCCATCCATCCAGCCAATCCCGTGCAACTTCAGGCTTGTCGAAAAACCACGCTTTTCCATCGGCCACAATCCGCAATTTCGCAGGGAACAACATAGCGTATGGCAGGCCTTTGTCTCTCAGCGCCTTTTTCACCTCAGTAAACGACTTCCGGCGTCTGGCCACTTCCGCTGTATAGTCCGGAAAGAAGGCGAGGGTCGCGTTCTGGATCTTGACAGGCGGTGAGACCCTAGCTGCCTGCAGAACCGCGTCCCTGTCTCTAAAGTTAAAAAGTCTAGCCAGGACAGGTCGCGGCGCAGCTCCTGGTTTCGGTGTTCCGCCAGGGACCCTGTGCGCCCGTTCTATTGAAAAGAAGTGCGACAGGCCCTTAGGTTGAAGCTTATTTTTGATGAGGTCCTCTACATACAAGTCCATCGCCTCCTTACCCTCTGTTTCCGGAAGACCAAGGATGCGTATGTTATTTCTTCGTGAACGCCCTTCCTGGTCATCCAGCTTGTCTTGCAGCATCTTGGTGACTTTTTCCATGCGTTCCATTGCCACTTGCAGTTCCGAGGTGTCCTCCATAAGCGACTTCGTAACCACCTCAACTTGAGACACTCTTTCAGTCATTTTCTGAAAGTCCGCTCGGAGCAGAGTAACCTCGGAGGAGATGGAGCCCACTGTTACCTGCACTTCCGAGAGAGTCTTCATAATGTCCTCCAAGGATACTTTCTTGGACCCCTCCGCTTCCGGAGCAGTGCCCGTGGAATTACGTCCATTGATCTGGGACTGCCCGTGCTGGTTATATGCGAATTTTTCCAGCCTGGTTTGCGTCGAACCACTCCTGGTCCCTTTACCTGCCATTTCTCAAGACAGCACCGCAGGGATCCGCGTGTCTGCGCCGAGGGTCAGGGGCACGCGGTCCGGTTGGGGTGTCGCCTGTTCTCAGGTCCCGGAGTGCGCTCTTTGCCGGCAGGTTCAGTGTCTGTCGGTAGAGGTGTCCCGTCTTTCCGGCCTTCACAGACCCCTAGCACGCGCGACGCAGACCAGCCACTCGTGCACTCACTCTTTTCTCCGGGCACGGAATAGCTCCGCAGCGTGACCTTGGTCAGTAGATACTGGACCGTGGCGGCGGGGCCTCAATTCGACAAGCAGCCCTCCCGCGTTTCGCACGCAGCGTCGCGTTCCGCTGCCAGTTGGCGCACGTGGTCCTAGCCCCACCGTATGGCTCGTGTCGCTGACCGGATTGTCTCAGTGCTGGTCCAGCGCCACCGCCAGTCCCACAGGCAGGCAGGTTCCACACGGCAGCAGTGCTTGGAGGCTGCCCAGGAGTTCACCGGATCAATAAGCGCTGGAGTGCTCTCTGTTAATTACACTGTCCCTCTCCTGTAATTATGTTGGTCTCTGCATGGCTCCAGGGGCACTTTCCCTCATCTCCTGCCACTTTGCGCAGTGTCCCAAGGGCCGATATTGCAGTGAAGGGGGTCTCTGTCAGGGCTGCCCTCGTGTCTCTTACCCCGATCAGGCGCAGTCTCCAATATGGTGGTCCTCTATTCCCGAAGCAGCACCCAGCGCTCGGAGACTTCCACCATGCAGCCGCCGCCGCAGGTCTTCCGCGGAATCTCGCCGTCTCCTGCAGTTGTGTCCAGCGACGCGGGGGGGCTCTCACTATCGCCGCCTCCGCCAATGTGTCTTCCGTTCCGTCCCCGACAGGGGGGCGGACATTGTCACCGGACCTTGGCCGGTCAGGTCGCACTTCCGCCGGGCCCGGCAGGCATGCAAGTCCGGTGTCCGCCGGGAGCCGCAGGCCCTCGTATGTCAGTGGCGGAGGGAGCAGTTCTCGGCTCACGATTTTTACCGGAACCGGACCGGGTGGTGCCGCTTGGGTCCCTGAGTCGGCACCGCTACTTCAGGCGGGCAATGGGACGGATTAGTGCGTCGGATGTCTTACAAGGCCGTTATGCCGTGGGGAGCTCCCGCTTTACACCGCCGCCATGCTTGGCTGCTAGCCACGCCCCCCCCACTTTTCTATTTTTAACTGTTTGGACCACCAGATTACAAAAAAAATACATCAGGCTATCCACTCAGACTAGAACAGATGGTCGCATGTACGTACACCGTACAGCTTGGATAGAGTTGAGGTTGTCGGTGTAGGGTTTCGGATGGTGAAGCCAATAGGGGGCTGCCGTCAATGAGATGACGGTCAGTCCAAGGTATAATATCTGCCAAACTATTAATCAGTATCTTTGTGGGATTTTGTTGATGCTATACTACACCTAACGTCTATGAAAGTATACCCTTCCATCCTGTACATTATTAATGTGGATTGCCAAAAGAGCCTGCACTTCGGCTAGGCCCTGTACCAAGCCCTTTGTGGTGTGGGCAGTCAACCCCCACTGCACATAGCCTTCATCTATACCTTTGGCTATGCACAGCAGAAGTTGACCACAGGCTCTGTCCTTTGGCCAGGCCTTGCACCCAACTGGTCAACCCCTTCTGTGCGTGACCTTTGGTCAGCCAAGCAGAGGCCGGCTTCATTTTTTCCTTTTTGTCTTTGCTGACCCCAGTTGAATGCGCGAACCCACAAAGGTTGATGGTTCCTTGTTAGACCACTTGGAGGTCAGCAGATCTAATACTGCATCTTTGAACTATACTCTATATTGAACAAGGGCCCAGAACCTGTGTCAGTTCACAGAAGTGGGGTTACCCTACTCTAGACCTATTCACCACATTGCTGCACAAGAAATGCCTGTCCTACACAAGCAGGTAATGGTAACAGGGCTCTAACAGTAATACCTCCTTAATGACATAATTTCAGGACAGTGCGGTATGCATTTGAGACCTGAATTCAATAAACAAACACCATCCACTAAATAGTCTTCTGAACTAAATTATCTCTCATTGTCTAAAATAACGTGTATGGTATACCTTTTAGAGTTGGGTAACACTCTGCATGCATGCCTATGAATATAAATATTTTGCCTGCAACATTTAAGGAAATGTTAGTCTACAGTCTAACTCTAATCCCTCAGCCACCCTAAATAATATGGAATGCAGTTTATAATACGTTCAGAAAACCAAATCAAATATGTAATTTAAAGTCATAAAACAATGCCGTCTTTGAAGAAATGCTCAAGTCCATGCAAATACGAACACAGCACTCAAACAACAATCAGTTCCACTGAAGAAATTCACCTGATGTCACAAAGAGGATATTCCAGAGATGATGATAGCACAATTCATCGTTGCCTTTCTGGCATTTCCCACTTATTCTCAGGGTTCTTCTGAAGGCCAAAGCAGAGCCGTGTTTGCTGATTCTGATTGGTGCACAGAGATATTTTGATTGGCCCGTATCCATCTATCCTGTTGAATCATCTTCCGACACTCCTCTCCAGGAAAATGGGCGAGTCCTGCATCACCATTTGAAGTCACTGAATCTGACAGTTTGGTACATGAACACTTAGAATTCGACTACTTGACCACCTTGACAGACTCCAGAGCAATACTACAGCAAGCATACAGGCCTACCACATTCATATGAAAGCGTTTTGGCCTATGGTGCAATGACAGAGATTTGCATCCTAATTCTAAAAAGCTGCATCAGAAAATGCTTTATCTTCTTCATTTCGCTAAAATGTACATGTAATAGTCCTTCATTAGAGTCCATCTAGCAGCTATATCATGAGTCAGAAAGTGTGATACTGCTCAAAGGATCATCAAACAGTTTATGAAAGATCTTTCCCCCCACCCGGCACCCTATGATGCCATGGGAATTGAACATGGTGCTCAGTCAGATGATTCTTCTACTCTTTGAGTCCTTCCAAACTATGAATCTCTAATATCTCATGGAAGGAAATACTTCCCTGGTTTAGACAACAGCAAGGAGAGTGGGGGAGCTCCAGGCCTTCAAGACAAAGAACCATATATTCAAGTCACAAAAAACAAAGTCCCCAGCCCAAGGATCATGTCTACTGCTGTTGGGCTTCCATTTGAATGACCCAGTGGTTCTTCAGTCAGTCAGTCACCAAGTCTTAATTCAGCTTAAAAAGCTAAACAAATTATGCAATCATCTGCTTATGAAAGCTCATAATTAAAATGCATACTATAGGAAAGTTTCAAAACACCTGTTATCAAACGTATTACAAGTCATCAAAAATTAATAAAATGAAACATTCATCTCTCACAATATTTTGATTTTCTGTAAACAGATCGCAGAAAAATTAAAATATAGATTAAGACATAACTGTAATTCAAATAGAGATACACAGCACTGGCTGCACCAACAAAAGTGAAAAACTAAAGCCTGACACCGAAGAAAGTGTTATCATGCACTGCATTTATTATGATGCATCGGGGCAAATTGAGTGATGAAGTGTGAGAAGATCTTGGAGATTGTGATTCATACCGTTTTGTTATTATGGCACAAATTTAAAGTTGTTTAGCTGATGGCTGGCATCTCTAATTGCTGTAAAAATGTCAACACAAGCTTATAGGATCTAATATTAGCTTGTTGTAAGATTGGAACCAAATTAAAATATTGGGGAGCAGAGTACAATGTACAAAAGAGCATACATTGGTATATGCTTTGGGAAGAAACGTTTTAACAGGGGCAGGGAGGTAAAGTGCTAGAGAAAGTACAGTGCAGAGAAAAAGTTACAATAAAGTGCACTGTGCCCAGCCTTAAACGAGTTAAATAAAAACAATGGGTAGATTTCATTTTCAATAAATCCATCAGGATTCATAAAGCGCAGCTAATCACCCGATAGGGTATTCAGGTGCCTGCATGTCCCGGACGCTTATTTGAACAGCCAGGTCTTGAGGGCCATTCAGCATTCCCAAGTGAGGTGATGGTCCAGAAGCTGCATGGAGAGGCTGTTCCATGTCTTGGCGGTCATGTGGAAGAAGGAGCATCCTCCACTTCTGTTTCAGTAGATGCGGGGACTATGGTCTAGTGAAAGGAAGGCAGAGCGTAGTCTTCTTGGCGGTTGTTGGAAGTTTAGAGGGTGGTTAATGTAATTGGGTCCTTGGTTGTGTAGAGTTTTGGGTGTGTGGGTCAGCAGTTTGAATTGGTGTCTCTTCTGTATGGGAAGCCAGTGGCGTTGCCGGAGGTGGGGTGTGATGTAGGTTCTTGGGGAAGGCGGTGGATCAATCTGGCTGCGGCGTTCTGTATGGTGTGAAGTCTCTGTAGGAGATGTGTGGCGAATCCTACGTAGAGGGCTTTGCCATAGTCCAGTCAGCTGGTGATGAAGGCCAGTGTTACAGTGCGTCACGTGTGTAGGAAGAGCCATTTGATGATCTTATGTAGCATGCACTGCGTGAGGAAGCAGGTGGAGGAAACATCGTTGAACTGTGATTTCATGGTGAGCTTGTTGTCAATGATGAATTGGAGGTTTCTGGCATGGTTGGAGGCAGTGGGTTAATGGCCACCAGGAGTCATTCCATGTGTTGCTGCTGTTGCCGAAGGTCAGTACTTCCGTCTTGTCTGTGTTCAGCTGCACTTTCAGAGAACAGTAGTTCCGCCACTCTTTAACTTAGAACAAAGAATCTTTGTCCAATTCTATCTCTCTATAAAGATGAGAACAAATAATAAATGGAAAAATGAATCTTAACTTGTATCCAAACCTAAAACGAAAAACTCATGTATTTTATTTCATAATATGTCTCTTTATATTAAATGTTTTAGAAGATTAGTGCAAACAATTAGATACATATATATCCACACACACAGAACGACTCTTCCACAATGACATGGGTTTGTGACATAAAGTGAACAAAAACAATATATGTATTTACATATCACAACCCATTATACACAAAATACATGAACATATACTACAAAGAAAAATTATATATAGACATAGTGTGAAATTCTTCAAAACAAAAGTATCAACCCAGTCAGTAATTAATCTTATAATTTCTCTGTTAGTCTGGATGATCATTAACACTTGGCAACAAAGCGTCGACGTTTCGACCCCTGAGATATTGTGCGATATTGTGATCGTCTGGGTGGGGTCTTCTTCGGGACTAACTAGATGATCTGTGTGTGGCCTTTGAAGGGGTTTCACCCTGTCATATGTTGCGTCACAGCAACTCCTACTCGTGCGCAGATCGGTGACCTGACTCAGATATCTGTCCTCTGGTCACCCAAAAAAGATTACTCATATGAAAGAATTCCTCCGGCGTCTGGCGCACGGGGTTCCATGGATGTATCTCGTTGAGAAACAGGAGGTGACTTCTAGGGGCCTTCCGCCTCCACAATTGAACCTTGCAGTGGTATCCAAGGTTTACCGCGGCTGCTCGGTTTTCAAAGCGAGTAGCCGCGGTAAACAAGAGCCTCCCGTTTATCGACTCAGGAGGAGTGTAATACCCAAGCAGTATCCAAAGGTGATTAATTAGCATTGAATACCACGGCGAGGTTCAATTGTGGAGGCGGAAGACCCCTAGAAGTCACCTAGTAAATAGTAAAAAATACATTTAGAGTACAGTAAATTTGAAGTGTCTGAAACTGTAAAGAATATGGTCACCATTTTGTATTTGTGAAATATGCACCCTTTTAACACGCATGCAAATTGAAAAAGAAAATGAATATTTTAATGACCAAAGAATTAGATGAATCGACATAATAGGCTCCACTGTAAGTCAGCTTAAAAGAAAGCCACAGACCGTTCATTGGTTGAACATATAACATCCAGTTTTGTATACAACAAGGTCACAGATACCTGAAAATGTGTGAGCATACGTTCAAGAGTGGAAAACAATTTTTTTTTTTTTTTTTTTTAAATCACTGTAGTTGGGTGCAGGATATGGCTCAAGGCAAGTTACTGTGTCAGATCCTCAATGCTGCACACAGTTAGTGGTTGGATGTACAAGCGCGGGCACTGCGTCCTATCCCTACTGTTCCTTTTACGAAAACTTTGAAAATTCACTGCAAAAATAATTAACCCTCAAAACGTAAAAAACACGACACAAGCACAACTACACATCTACCTTGAAAACAGAAACTTGTCTACAAATTGACGGCTTGCGAAGTCACAGTAGTCAATATGTATACTAAAAAAACACGTGATTTCATAATACAGCAACATTAAATAACAGTATATATCCAATCAAAGAAATTATATTGTGTGGGGCTCCCCTTGTTTCAGGACTGCCAACCTTATCATGGAGGAAAGTTCTCCATGACACCATTGGCTGTCCTGAAACTCGCAATATACATGGCGGTACCACCGCGGCAGCACCATCATATTACTGAGGCCCTGACTGCTGCACAACCGCCAGAGAATGGCAGTTCCCTGGTGCCTACAGCAGTGCAATGGTGGTCCGACCGCCCAGGCTGTAATAGCATGGTTGGTCCGCCGTTGCGGTGATGGCTGAACTTCCACCACTGCGACCGTGAGTCTGGCGGTCCTCGGACCGCTAGTCTCATAATTAGGCCCCTAGTCGCTTTGGGTAGATATCGTCACCCTAGACATTATAACGAAAAGACAGTTCTTGATTTACCTATAACTTTATGACTCATGGACATTTCTGCGTCAGTTCTGGCCCTCGCATTAGCATATGTTGCTAATGTCTGACATAATGCATTTCCGTACAAGCCTTCATGGAATAAACTCATTACAAAAAGGTGCTGTGTGGGATTGAAGGGTTCACGCGTTTAAATATCTTGGCTGTTTACAATTGTGATTTCTGTCAATCATATTGCAGTTTTTCACAAATCTGATTGGCTAATTAAGGGGATCAATGCATTTTGCTCATTTTCTTAAATAATCACAATAATGTTTAAGAATGTGATGTTAATGCCATCAAAAATAAATAGAAAGACAAAGTGAAGGCGCTATAAGGGGTGGCCATCCCATGGGGGTGATAGGAGGATTCAGAGGTGTGCAAAATTGAAGCATAAATCTGAAACAAATTAATATGCTAAACTAAAAATGTGACATGGATCGCAATTGTAATCACGTGGCTGCCATATTGAGAACTAGAAACAAGCTCCATATTGTATAAAATATTGACTAGAATGAAATCCACGATCATAGGATTGTGACTATTAATAAAATTGGAGGAGTTTACAAATGGCTAAAAAATATATTTTCACCAAACCTACATACGAACACTTAGACATAGTCGCAAGCATACAAAGACCCAGATACATAAATAGGAACAGTCATATGTATCCGTAAACACACACGGAGCTTTTTAAAATATAGGTAGCTGCGGAATTTGAGCCGTTGCTCAGTCATCAAGGAAACCTACCAAACCCAGACATTTCCGGAATTTTGACACCCAAGGGAGCCTAGGGTGGTATGACTCATGTGGATGCCACAAAAAGTTTTTTTATCCATTAGGCCTTGCAGAACTCAAATTTTGATTAAAACACAAATTTTCCTCACATTTAAGTCAGGCAAAGTTCTGGAAACTGGATATCCACATTATTCCTACCTCCCAGCATCCCCACACATTTCCCACTAAAAACGGTTCCCCATTTGTGTGGCTGGGCCTAGTGTCCTTGACACAAAACACCACAAAACAAGACATAGAGACATCCCATTTCATCAGTTAAAGCCAATCCATATTTTCAAATGAGTTCAGTTGCAGAATTTGAACCCCGGCTCAGATGCCACTCTGGACACCTACCAAACACAGACATTTCTGAAAACTGGACAACCTGGGGAGTACAGGGTGGTGTGTCCTGCATGGCTTTGGTGAGGTTTCTTTATTCACAATGCCCTTCATACCTCAAACTATGCCTAAAATCACACATTTTTCTGACATTTCCAGAATCTTTGAAGATCCACCAAATTCTGAGCAACCAACGGTTGCCACACTTGTCCCGATAAAAATGTTACCCCACTTGTGTGACTGAGCCTAGCCCCCCTACCAGATTGAAACAAATGAGGAACCATGTGAAGATCATAAAGACTTCGCTATTATAGTTTTGAACATATTTGGCCCTATGTCATGGAGGGGTGGCATGTCACTTTTTATATATATATATATAAAAAAGAAAGGGAGCGACCCCACTAGCCAAGAGACAGGGTACCACAGGTAAAGGAAAGAGAAGACTCTCTTGGAATTAATATTAGTCAAAGATAAACTCAAAATATTCAAACACCCACAGTCAACATCCACAAATTTTCAAGACTTGCATATATACCGCTCAGTGGACCAAAAGCAACTGTAATGCACATAGGGGGCAGGGAACTCAAAAATCTATATTAAAAATCATTCATTTATTAGTATATTCCTTATGGTGCAGTTGAAAACAGAATAAAAACGTAATCCATACAATACATCAAATTAAAAATAAACATAAAAAGCTTTGAGAAACAAAAAAAGTGAGAGACCAAAAAAACATCAAGAGTAACGATGCTTCAAAAAGGAATCACTTAATAATGATAATTTCATCAGTCCATCATATTGAAATGTTATTGGACATGAGGAGGTTCCTTGAATGCAACCATATGCCAAAAAAAGTCATCAACGCGTTTCGGTGGCGATGAATTATTAGAACACCACCTTCATCAGGACATTAAGGACATTTGTCTCTCTTATAAATGATGTGATTTCAAAAATCCTATTTAAAAAACAAATACAGACAATGTATAAACTTAAACAATATATTACACAAGAAATACAATTACAGCATGAACATCTATTTCATCTGAGAATATTGTATAAAGAACATGAACATCTATTTCGTCTAACAGTATTTACATAGAAGTCAAAATATTATCTCATTATACATTATAAAACTCAAATTGAAATACAAGACCACGTCTTGCAGTATAAACTGTTCATTGTCCCCATGTGTACACGGTTGTCTAAGTGGTTCACTTCACCTATGATTCATACAACACTCATGCAAACATATCAGAACGATTATTATCAATCTCATGTATACTAGATCGAGTATTACCATGGAGATACGTCCTTCAGTAGTTCACTTGTGTGGATGAAATCCTCTAGTCTTATTATAAAGGCATACCCTGAGGCGTATTTTTATTTAATCTCAATCTATGATGACACGCCCATGGGAAGAGTCATTATTTTAATAGGGTTTGATTCAATACTGTGTCCCAGAACTAATCTTGTGCCACTGATTGCTACCAGAAATGCAGTCTAATGGCATTTCTAATTCAAATTTGTGCCTTGACCGAGTCTTTGTGCGGTGTGGGGTAGAAATCCTGCCCTTAAGGCTCTGGCAGGTGGTTTCCAGATCATAGCACCTCCTTCATTTCTGCATTTGATAATTATATATTTTGTTATATTTTGGATACTTTTGTCATTATATAGTTGAATGACATCCTCAATTCAATTCAATTCAATATATTTATTAAAGATTTGGAACTCCTAGGAGGTCCACATAAAATGCATTCATAGAATTACAAATAAAACAGAAACACATAACAAGCATAATCACAAACCATCATAAAAATTATCAAGAGCCTGCCTTCGATTAGCTAAATTTCGATAAGAAGAAACAAACAATATTATCAGAAAACCTGATCATACAGTACTTGAGATTTTCCACATTATAACTCCTAGTATGATATATTGGACATTATATAAGCTGACAGTTCATTTAATAAAAATCAAAAGTTCCATTTCAACTAGAGAATCAATTTAAAATTAGAGACAGAATAAAACATGGGCATAATCAGACCTGTGCAAAAGGCAATTCAGTAGCAACCAGCTCACAAGAGAAAAACCTCCAGAATCCCACTGCATATAAGTTTTTAGAATTAACAACAGAACATAATGGGAAGCATAAAGCAACCTAACCCTAATTATGAGAAAATAGCAGTTAATAGCTGCCTATCAATGTGCAAAATACAAATTAATAAAACTAAAGACTACTACAGATGGAGAGCTAGCTAAAAGGCTGGCTGGCTAAGAGGATAATCACCCGTTTGAAAAGTGGACTGAAAAGGCAAGAGAAATTGAAAAGTTTTAGTCCCACTGCTTCGTTTTTTGTCCAAAATTGATAATCTCGGGTTGGTGCTACATTTTATACACAATCTTATAAAAACATCATTACAGAGTTAAAATATATACATGAATTCCTTAAAATAATTAAATAATGTTACGCACACTGCTTCGTTTTTAGGACAAAAGAGATAATCTCGAGCTGATGCTACGTTTTTAACGGAGTTTTGTAAAAACATCGGACGGAGCCAACGATAACGGCTCAATGCCAATGCTGGACATACAAACAAAACATGGTCCAGAGTCTGGTTGCTCAGCATACACAAATTACAAATGTTCCCATTATTCGGATTCTGAGACCAGTTTTCTGTAAGGTCATTTAAGGGCAGAAGATTCAAACGACCTAAAATAAGTAAGCGACGAATTCTGTGTTCTAAGTTCCAAAATAAACATTTTTGTGCATTTTTCGGAGAGTTTGTCCTAATTATTAGTTTTAATCTTTCTTTAGAGTTACAGAATTGAATGTCTCTATCGAAACTAATTCTGCCACTCAGAGTTTTTAGGAGAGACTTAAATCCTAATGATGGAAGGGTAAGCACTGATTCTTCTTGTATACTAAAGACTTTTAATGCCAAAGAGAAATCACGGTAAAAGGAGTAGTTACCTGCCTTAACGTCAAAGATTTCATGGCATAAGACACCTCTTAGTGAATCAGGGTAGCTATGTTTTAGCTGATTACCCCAACGTAGAACCCTGGATAAGCCTTGAGTATAGGAGCTTATCAAGCCAAATTCCAAGCTGCCGTTGGAACTAAGGTGTTAAAATTACATATTTTTCATAGTATCTGGCCTTCAACCTTGTCCAAAAATCTCCAGTCCTTAACAGGGATTGATTCTATCGCATAAAGCAGGGTTGGGGGGATTTTTGCCTTAAAAACCATCAATAAATGTACGAAATGTCTCCTACCCACAGCGCTGTAAAAAATGCGCAAGCCGTTGGCATGCGAAGTAGCTTTACTAGAGCAGTGTGAAATGTGAGGATTATTTTTCAAGCTGCTTGTTAAAAGTTTCCCTAAATAGAGGTATGAATCTACTACCTCCAATTTGCCAATTAAAATTATATTATTTTCTACTTTTAGAACTTTTCAAAATTAAAATTTTACTTTTGGATACCTTTATTTTCAAAAAGTGGGCCAAGGTATATTTTTGTAAGGAGGCCAACTTTCTATTCAACCCAATAGGGGTTAAGTCCATTATTACTATATCGTCTGCGTATAGTAGACATGCAAAAGGACGGGTACTGATCTTTGGGTCATTTCCATCATCTTGAGCCAAGCAATCGGGTAAGTCTGCTATATATAAGGAGAATAGCAGCGGTGCTAACAAGCAGCCCTGTTTGAGACCGTTTTCAGTAGGGATTACATTTGATAATCCTTGATTTCCACCCATTAATATCTTGCACCAGGTTTGCGAGTGGAGTGCTATGATCAAGGATAGAAGAGGGGGAGGCAAACCCATTTTTTGCAGTTTTCTCCATCTACCTTATCGAAGGCTGTAGAAAAATCAATGAAAGCCATAAATGCATTTGAATTACAATAGATTGTGTATTTTTCCACTATTAATTTCAACATAAAAATATTATCTAGCCTAGAATAGTTTTTCCTAAAGCCTGCTTGCTCAATGGGGAGTACTTTCTTCTACCACCCATTCCGTAAGGTGATCGAGAATTCTACGTGCGAATATTTTCCCCGTTGCATCCAGTAAAGCTATTTGTCGGTAATTACCTGGATGCGATCTAAGGCCCTTTTTGTATAGAGGAATTAAAATACTTCCTGACCAAGATGGTGGAATTTTCCCGTTAGAATAACAAAAATTAAATAATGGAGCTAAATAGGTAGCCCACAAAAGACGCTCCTTTTTGATTAGCGTCATGGGAATTTCATCAGGGCCCATTGCTCCTGAGGATCTCATTTTTTTAATAGCCCCGACCTCTTCATCGATAGAGTGGACATAGTTGGGTACTGAAATTAACGGCTGATCCAGAGCCCCAATATCAGATCTGCAAGAATCGAGATTCCCAGAATACAATTCCAGCAGATAAAGTTTCCAATCTTCTTCTTTTATGGGTATGGGAAGAGATTTCACCCTAGTGCCGCAGCAATCGGTGATTATTTCCCAGTACCTTTTTGAGTTATTTTTTTAAGCTGCCTCTTTTAACTGTGTCCATACACCATCTTCCTTTATTTGCCTTAGGGAGCGTTTTTTCCTCTGTCTTTTTCTCTTTAGCAGGTTTATTAAATTTCTTTGCTCATGTGAAAAGTACAGGAACTGAGCCCTCACTAGTTTGTTTATTTCCCTATTTAAAGTGAGCAGTGGGTTAAAGTATGGTCTCCGTTGAGCAGGAACATGAGTAGGTTTGCCAGATTTAGCCAAAAGGCCAATATTATGGGAAAATACTTTAAGAAAATCAGGTTGAATACGATCACACTCAACTGATTTTAAGAACTGCTGATCTCTTATTAGTAATGATAGGTGCGCTTTTAATTTAGTGGTCGCTTGGGTGTTCCAGTGGCTTCAACCATTTGTTACATTAAACCCTACTGAAGTACCTTTAAAATTCCAGGAGCCTACCTCATCACAAACAAAGTCAATTTTAAAGCAAATCAACATGAGATCACTAAAAACATTTTCTAATACTTCCATATTTGTAAGTTTGTGAAAAAAAGATAATCAGGAATTGATCTCCCTGTAGGAGCCTTATGGGTATAGTTCGCTGGAATATCTTTCCCCAACCTCCCATTAGCAATTACAAGATGTAAGCTTCTCAGACCTTCTAGAAGTACGACATCCTCATTTTTTCTGAAACCGTAGAACAACATTGGAGACATGTGGGAGAAGTGTTGCACAGACAATGAGAGCACTCCTTATACACACATTTAGATAAGTGTGTCCTTGAAACCATGTCAGTGGTGTTCCTGGGCTTTGTTCTGTCAAATTAAGGACTGAGCATGGATCTTCAAAAGTTCTAAACCATAGTAGAGCAGCAATGCCTTCGCAATGTGAAGAAGAATTATGTGATTTGCAAATTTCCATTGACACTTTATTGAAGCCTTTTCCACTGCAGGGACATATATTGTACTACTGACTAGGGAAAGAACAACATTTCACTGGGGCCTGGAACAAGAGAAGGCATTTGATCAGCTTAAAACTGCTTTTACTACATCTCCTATTCTCAGCCATGGTGATATTGATCTTCCATTCAAATCAAATCAAATCAAATCGTCTTTATTCGGTTTCCATTTGTGGAGAACCATAAAAGTACAAAATACAGTAAACATTTAAAAAACATTGAATTCATTCAATACTAAAATCATACTCAAAAAAGAAGCATTTTACTGAAAGAATACTTTTTAGATGGAAAGGTAGTTGTTATTTTGTAAGTTCGAACGGTGCTTAAGACATAATTTTAGATACTGTGCCACCGATTTTGTCATTAAGTTATTTTCCAGAAATTGTAATGCCAAGTAAGCAGGGCGGCATCTGCGAATTTTCATAACTTTCAATACAGGTAATATCCACCTCCTGCGTAATGGGACGTAGAATTTACAAAAAAAGAGAACGTGAATTGTGGACTGTGAAGATGTTGAATCACAGGGACATGCTGATGGAGTTTGTGTCCAAACGTTCTGGATGGGGAATAAAACCATATAGTGATAGAGGTTGAACCTAAAACGAGTAAGAAGCAATTTTTCGAATTGTGACAGGTCGTATTGCAAGTACGGTTGAATGGTTGGGACCAACTGTATTAATAGACAGTGTTGAACTGTTGGCTTTCTTATTTCGTTCAGCATCCGAAGTTGGGAAAGATGCGACAGAGAGTTTTCAGTTCTTTTTTTGTTATGTCCATTACTGCCAGCGGTTCATCAAAAAATCTTTGGAGACCAATATCTGAGAGAAAGGATTTTACATATCCCAGCCATCTTATCTTAGACTTGTTCTCGAGTTTCATGCAGTCCTGGATTATTGCTCTTGTGAGCTGACACTCATCCGTAACCCATATTCTGCGCCATAACATGATAGGCTGGATCTTAATGATATCAGAGATATGGTCCACCCCAAGTTCCAGATGGCATCCAAATGTAGTTGTACTCTTTGGGACAGCCAATACAAATTTTAAAAAAGAGTTTTCAACTATCTGTAATTGGTCAACGTTTGTTGTTCCCCAGACTCCTGCTCCAAAGGTGGCTGTACTAATGCATTTTGCATTGTAGATTTTTATCATCTCCGTGTTTTTTTTTTACCCAATCGAAGAGAGAAAGCTTTTAGAGCGCCAACTGTTTTTATCATTTATAAAAAGAGAAATGCTGGCCCTGCGGTTTTTAATGGCTATTTTATTTTAAGCAACAAACCAAATCTTTGTTATGATTTGTATGGTCAAATTTATTTAAACCATTTACTTTTTATATAAATCTCATTAATTTAAAGCATTAGTTGCATGAGAAAAACACTACGTGCATACAATTTGTACAAAAAACATTTAGCTCAAAAACATTTGACAAAGAATATTTGACAAAAAAACATGTGACAAAGTGACATCCAATCATTTAGTGTACATAGATATACAAATACGGTAATACGAGAAGCATCAATCGTTATGTGGTATTTAGCAAAAACTTAATTAAAAGAATGAAGCTATTTGCAGTTAGGAAAAGGAAACAAAATGAATTGTAACGAATACAAATTTTTCAATTGTCTGATAAATAAGCTTAAATCCTTTCTGCTATTGCCAATTCCTTTCTGCTATTGCCGACGCGTTTCGAACTCGCTCTGGCATTTGGCAAGTTCTCATCAGGGCTTTCTCGTTTTAGTCTTCTGAAAATTATGTACAAAGAAAATGAGTATGTTAACGTATTTCTCATTTTCATCCCCTATGTGCATTGCCCTCTACCATAACTTTATCGAAAATATGTACCTTTATTTTCAAGTTGGCAGCGGGTTTTCAGTTTTCAAGAGATCTTATTCAGTCATTGTTGATTCTTTTCTAAAAAATTACAACAATCCCAATTACAATATTGTAATGGTCAGGACAGCCTGCGCCTAGGAGGCCAAAGGACAATCTTGGAAATTACCTTAGAGTCAGTAGTCTGCACTTCTATTTAGTATGTATTCAAATCGGCCGTGCATAGGACAAAAATCAGCTTCCTCCCGCCAGCCGGCGGTGGACACGTCTTGTGGATCTTGGGCAGGAAGTACAGCATTGGGGTACGTGGGAATTTTTTTACCAAAAATTCACCTTCCTTTCTGCCCACAAACCCTTCTTCAACACCACTTGCAATCAATTGCGGGCTCACACTGACCGTGTTTGTCACTACAGAATACGAAAATCGAACTGAAACCGGCTAGAAGTTAGAAAAACAGGGGAGTTGCACTGAAACAACCCAAGCGCCAACAATAAGGTAGGCACTTGGTTTTGCTACCCGTTCTAACCGCTTTTTGTGAACTCATTTGAATAGTCGAGTCACTCCAAACCCTTCTTGTAGGTGCAAAAAGACGTGTCCACCGCCGGCTGGCGGGAGGAAGCTGATTTTTGTCCTATGCACGGCCGATTTGAATACATACTAAATAGAAGTGCAGACTACTGACTCTAAGGTAATTTCCAAGATTGTCCTTTGGCCTCCTAGGCGCAGGCTGTCCTGACCATTACAATATTGTAATTGGGATTGTTGTAATTTTTTAGAAAAGAATCAACAATGACTGAATAAGATCTCTTGAAAACTGAAAACCCGCTGCCAACTTGAAAATAAAGGTACATATTTTCGATAAAGTTATGGTAGAGGGCAATGCACATAGGGGATGAAAATGAGAAATACGTTAACTTACTCATTTTCTTTGTACATAATTTTCAGAAGACTAAAACGAGAAAGCCCTGATGAGAACTTGCCAAATGCCAGAGCGAGTTCGAAACGCGTCGGCAATAGCAGAAAGGAATTGGCAATAGCAGAAAGGATTTAAGCTTATTTATCAGACAATTGAAAAATTTGTATTCGTTACAATTCATTTTGTTTCCTTTTCCTAACTGCAAATAGCTTCATTCTTTTAATTAAGTTTTTGCTAAATACCACATAACGATTGATGCTTCTCGTATTACCGTATTTGTATATCTATGTACACTAAATGATTGGATGTCACTTTGTCACATTTTTTTTGTCAAATATTCTTTGTCAAATGTTTTTGAGCTAAATGTTTTTTGTACAAATTGTATGCACGTAGTGTTTTTCTCATGCAACTAATGCTTTAAATTAATGAGATTTATATAAAAAGTAAATGGTTTAAATAAATTTGACCATACAAATCATAACAAAGATTTGGTTTGTTGCTTAAAATAAAATAGCCATTAAAAACCGCAGGGCCAGCATTTCTCTTTTTATAAATTATTCTATGGTCCAGCTGACCCTGTGTCCCGGGACCTAACTCCTCATTTTTTGTAAACTGTTTTTATCAGGCATAACTTTCGGGATGTGAGTGCTTCTTTCCAATTAAACGCCTCGTCGATGGTGATACCTAGGTAAGGGTACGTTTTAGTTCTTTCAAGGGGCAGGTTGTCCACATAAATTTTCTTCACTTTATTCCCCTTGATGCCAGCGTGCATCACGAAGGTTTTCTTTATATTCACTTTTAAGTTTAGATTAGTCATGAAGGTACAGTAGTTGTTTAATGCCCGTTGAAGCTGGATTGGAGTTCGTGCGAGAATTACCGCATCATCGGCGTATAATAATGCTGGAATCTGCCGACGGCCAGCTTCTGGGAGATCTTTTACGCCCTGTAACATTGCAGCTTCAAGACCGTTGGTATAAAGCGTGAATAAAAAAGGGGCCAGCACGCACCCTTGTCTGACCCCCTTCTGTATTGGAAAGCTGTTTGTTAATTGACCAGCTGTCCCAAATCGTACCTTTCCCTTGGCTCCAGTGTATAGTTCACGCAGGAAGTCGATTATTGGTGATTCGATCCCCATTTGCAGCATTATTGACCAGAGTTTCGAATGTTGCACACAGTCGAATGCTGCAGTAAGGTCGACATAAACCATATGTAGGCAAGATTTTTTTACTGTTACATATTTACCAGCCAATAATGTTAAGTTTAGAACTTGATCCACGGTGCTCAGACCTTCCCTGAACCCGTATTGTAGGTCTGAGAGTACTCCATGTTCCTTTGACCACTCCTGGAGTCGGTCAAGCAGTATCCTCCCTGCCATCTTTCCGACTGAGTCCAGGAGGGAGATGGGACGGTAACAGGACGGATTATCTCTGCTGCCCTTTTTAAAAATGGGCACCAGGATCGATGTTGACCAAGAATCAGGAAGTTCGGTATCCTTTGCTGCGTTTAATACTTTTGTTAGAAGGGGAGACCATAGTTCTGGTAGAAATTTGTAAAGGTCTATGGGAACCGAATCTGGCCCTGGTGCTTTGCCACTTTTTGCGATCTTTATGGCTTTCTCTGTTTCATTGATGGTAAACTGTATCTCTATTGGGTATTTCACCGGTGGGAGAGGGACAGGCGAAGTTGAATCCCCGGGTTTGACCTCTCTGAAGACCCCTGAAAAATGTTGTACCCAGTCCTCAGCGTTTATAGCTACGTCCAAAGAAGGACCGTTGTTGTTTTCTGTTAAAAAGGGACTCTTAACTATTTTCCAAAAGGCTGTGCTGTCTTTTAAAGTGCTGCTGTTTAACAGTTGGATCCAGAGGTTTGCTCTTAACTCCGTTTTTCTTTGTTTGATTGCCAGCGTATAAAATTTCCTCAGTTTAATTACCTCTTCTCTATTTCTTTCTTTTTTTGCTAGGGCTTTCTTTAATTCAGAGTAAGCCTTTGTGCAGTTAATGTTGAACCATCCTTTTCTTAGTACGTTGTTTCGTTTGGTGGATTTAGTTAGTTCATTACTTACGGTTTTCACTATTACCTTATAGCTTTTCATGATCTCTGTGGGAGTTGACAGAGAGTCCAGGCATTTATCAATTTCATTCCTACATTTTTTAATTATTCTTGCAGTGATTGATTCATGGTCTACATTGCCCCACTTGAGAGTGTAACCATTTAGTCTGTCTATTGATAAAGCTTCCTGTTGGAGCAGGCCAGGGTGGGCCTTAGCTGTGTCGTTTCGATGGTCGGGTTCTAGGTACGTCAATCTGAGTGGAGAATGGTCGCTGAGTGCGTTACTGTCCACTTCAAAGGACTTTATGCGTGTGGCTTTGTTGTTGGAGACCAAAATGTAGTCTATTAACGTTTCAGCACCTCTTCCATGGAAGGTTGAAATAAATTGGGTTATGGGCGTCTTTATCAGGTTAGCGAACCCTATGTCTAGCTCAAACATAATAGCCTGCATATTGGTACCTTCCACCGTATGGACGAAGTGAGTTAGTGAATTTTCTTGTTCGTCTGTGATTCCACAGGTGGAGGTATTGCTTCTATTACATATATGAAGGTTAAAGTCTCCTCCCCAGATTAGTGAATGTGAGACTTTAGCGTATTTTATTTTCAAGTCGTTTACTGCCTCAGAGATTTCACTTAAAACTTTGGTCAATTCCATCGGCGTCAAGTTAATATAGAAGTTAATGATGGTGTAGACCTCTTGATTAATTCCTTTAATATTAATGATCTGATAATTCTGATGGAGTGATGCAGGCATTGTTTCGCGACACGGCCAAAGATTCGAAATGTATGTAGTTAGGCCGCCTTTACTTCTCCCTGAGTTTGTTTTTATTGCTTGGGAAAAGTATGTTCTAAATCCCAGAAGGTGGATTGAGTCCTTAAGCCATGTTTCTTGAAGACAGATTAGGTCGTTTGAATTGACCAGTTCTAAGAAACTTTTTTCGAGATGTTTAGTTGCTAGTCCCGCCACGTACCAGAATAACATGTTCCTGTCGCGGATTTTACTGGTGTTGACTGGTGACGTCGACAGGACAATGGTTGCTTCTTCCGATGGTGTAAGAGGAAGGTCGAGGTTCAAGGGTGGGGTATTTATTTGCTTGTTTGGGACAGATTGTGTCGAAATCGAGGATCTAATGTGTTCCTCTAGTCGGCGTTGAGACTCTTGTTCCTGTTTTGCCGTGGTTTGGATTTTTGTTTTTTCTATGAGGTCGTGTAATCTATGCTTTGATTTACTTGAAGCTTTGTTGGGCGTCTTGCTCTTTGGATGGTTGACTAAGGAGATTAAGTGAGCTCTGTTGTTTAACCGAAAAGTCGAGATGTAATTCTGTGTTGATGGTCAGTCTACCATATCTAGGCAGCTGTAACTATTAAAGGTTGGTATTCCAGTCCAGGGTTCCCTGTAGGGGGGTTGGGGTGCCCTCCTAACGTAATTCTTCCAGTCACCCTGGTGTCTATAGTCGTGCCTCCATTCTCCTTGATGCCAGTTCCTTTGATTGTATTCGTGGCCCCAATCTTCCTGATTCCAGTTATTTATTCCATGGTCAGGTCGATTCCAGGACCAATTTGAGTGCCGAGTAGGGTCCTCGAAACGATGGACTTGTCGGGGATAAAAGAAGGATAAGCGTTTTACATCCATCCCTTCATTGATTCCCGGCGATTCCCATGAACATATATAGTCCACTGCACGGGGATTTTCAAGGTTAACTATTATACAGTCCCCGGGAATTGTTTTTGGTTGGGGGCCTATCCAAGAGACCCTTCTCACTGTAGTAATTCTTGTGATGTTATTTGATTGGTTGGGTCTGTTAATATTCAGCCAGTGGCGGGTTTTGTTTAATAAGGACCAAGTTTGTTCTTCTGTATCATTACTTAGTTCTGGTACTCCTGTTATTATGACTACGAACGGTGCTGCTTCCGGTGGAAGGTTTACTGGGTTTGGACGTCTTTTGTTTGGTCGTTCTACTTTATTAATTTGTCTCTGTGTCTGATCGTGACGTGAGTTATTTTGTACCGGTGGTGTGGGGGGAATATTTGTAGATGGAGCTTTTGCTGGTAGTGCGTTTGCTGATGATTGTTTTTGCGGTACGGGAGCAGTTGTGGTAGTTTCTTTAGATATCTTAGTTTTTGTTGGAGGAACTGAGTTGTTTAATTTGTTTGAGGGATCTCCTGTTTTTGGGGTGATGGTGTTTGTAGTAGCCACTCTTTTACATAGTTGTTGTGGATTACTTGTAGTTTTAACGTTCCCTGATGTGGCCATCGATCCAGGCAAAATTAAGAGATCCTTATTTCTTGAATTAGGAGCTATTTTTGAAGTAGCAATTAATGTGGCTACTTGCTTTTCTATGATTTCTAAGCTTTTCTGAATAGGTTGTAAGTGATATTTCACTATTTCCGCTATTTCTTTTAGCCATGATGAATGTACTTTGTCGTTGTTAACGTTTCTTGTTGAGTGGGAAGCCACAATTTCTTGGCGGGTCTGCTTAGAATTAACTCTGTCGTTGCGATCTTCAACTATGAGTACATCTGGGTTAATGTTACTGCTAGGTTCTGTAGTTACGATGGATTTAATATTGCAATGACTTTGGTCGTTATTTGGATTATACGGTGTGAAAAGTGAGTAGGGATCTGTGTGTGTTTCCACAGTGTCAGTAGGCTTTTTAGAAGGTATTTCTTTATATTGCAAAAGTTTCGGGATTGCTCCTTCCCTAGTTCCTCTTGATTCAGCCTGTGTTAGCTCGTTTAATATTGGCTGAGGGCTGGAAAAAATGTCCAGTGTCTGCTCGAGGCCCTGGGTCAGTTGTGAGTCTGACAATTGAGAGGACACTGATAGATCAACCGTTTTTGGTATTGCATGTATATCAGCATTTATTTCCGAATTGGTGTTATTTTGTGATCGGACTTTCGGAGTTTGTGCCTGTGCTATCATTCCCATTGATGAGCGTCTAGCTTGATCTAGTTCGTATGAAACTCGACGTTCAATCAACAGTACAGTTTGATCTATGGTTTGATTTACTTTTGTAATGAATTGGTCGATGGGGCCTACTGCGCTCGTCATGTTTTTTTTGGTATTGCTTCTAGTGCTTTTTGTAGACATTATGTTTTTTAGTCTAATTGAATGAACGGGTAGATTTTGTGTGGGTTTTTTGATGATCTAATTGATGTTAAATCCCTCTGTGGGCGGCTTGCAGGTCCTTATGCGGGGCTTTACCTTATGGTAGTTGTTAGGGGGGTGGGCCCAGCCCAGTCTTCTCCGGTCTGTGACGGGCTAGGACGGGCCCGCCCTTGGCCCGGGCTTCGTCCCGCGCGCGTCCCGCGATGCGTGTTGTAGGACTTGTTTAAGTTCAGTTTAGGAGGGTGGAGGCGGGCACTGGGAGGGGGCGCAGCTCACGCGGGAAGAGGACCCAGCTGCTGATGGTGAATGCTGGTCTTCGCAGTCCCGGGGCCGCGCCTCTCACCTCCTCTGCAGCCACGCAGTTGGTCTTCTCCTCGACGGATGAAACACGGGCAGAAAAGGTCAGCAGGGCTACTCCTGTAGCAAGAACAAGGTCGCAGGGCAAACAAACCTCTAGACGAGCGGCTCCCGCGTAGCGGGGGCCGCGAGAGGTAAAGTAGAATGGAGTCAGCTGGAGGCGGGCACTGGGAGGGGGCTCGGCTCACGCGGGAAGAGGACCCAGCTGCTGATGGTGAATGCTGGTCCTCGCAGTCCCGGGGCCGCGCCTCTCACCTCCTCTGCGGCCACGCAGTTGGTCTTCTCCTCGACGGATGAAACAGGGGCAGAAAAGGTCAGCAGGGCTACTCCTGTAGCAAGAACAAGGTCGCAGGGCAAACAAACCTCTAGGCGAGCGGCCCCCGCGTAGCGGGGGCCGCGAGAGGTAAAGTAGAATAGAGTCAGCTGGAGGCGGGCACTGGGAGGGGGCGCGGCTCACGCGGGAAGAGGACCCAGCTGCTGATGGTGAATGCTGGTCCTCGCAGTCCCGGGGCCGCGCCTCTCACCTCCTCTGCGGCCACGCAGTTGGTCTTCTCCTCGACGGATGAAACACAGGCAGAAAAGGTCAGCAGGGCTACTCCTGTAGCAAGAACAAGGTCGCAGGGCAAACAAACCTCTAGACGAGCGGCACCCGCGTAGCGGGGGCCGCGAGAGGTAAAGTAGAATAGAGTCAGCTGGAGGCGGGCACTGGGAGGGGGCGCGGCTCACGCGGGAAGAGGACCCAGCTGCTGATGGTGAATGCTGGTCCTCGCAGTCCCGGGGCCGCGCCTCTCACCTCCTCTGCGGCCACGCAGTTGGTCTTCTCCTCGACGGATGAAACACGGGCAGAAAAGGTCAGCAGGGCTACTCCTGTAGCAAGAACAAGGTCGCAGGGCAAACAAACCTCTAGACGAGCGGCACCCATTCATTATCAAGACTGAAGCCTCTTTGCTTTGGGTGCAAAATTATCGCAATGAGATCCTGTCACTGAAGCCGTCAGTCCTTTGGCCTTCTTTTCCTGAATATTAATAACCACTGAACAGAATTATATCATCGATGAAAAGGAATTATTGGCTCTAAAGATAGCTTTCTCTCACCAGTATCATCAATTCAAAGGGGCAGTGCATCCGCTTGGACTGGTCATATGAATGTGGGGGTTTTAAATTGTTAAAATGTATCAACTCTCGACATGCCTGTTGGAGTTGCTTTTCTCCAAGATGTAATATTACACACCATACATAGCAGGAAGTTGACACAGTAAAGAAGATGCTGTATCTTGACAAAAAAGAGCTGAAAAGACTAACAGAGGCTCCTCACATTTTGGCCGCTCAACAAGTGAGCATCTCAGTTTGGGAAAGATTGACTGAGGATTAGAAGAATATCCACAAGTAGGGATTGTTCTTGATGGAATGTTTCTTCACAAGGGTAAACTGTTCCTCACCACACGCTCTTCAAGGAAAAGTCTTACATCGATGTAATGCCTCCCCAAGTGCAGAACATTTGGTGGAACAAAAACGTTTACTTGGTAAAGAGACTTTTAATGGCCTACATTAGACACAGATTTGACATTATTCATTAACTAATGCTCCATTTGTGCTCAAATGAAACTTTCTCACATGAAACCATCAAGATTGTTAATTCCGTTGTCCACAACAGTCAAACCATAGAGGAATATTTCTATGGACTTTAATACTGACTTTCCCCAGTTCAAGAAGATCACTACCCATTTGGTTGTAGTGAGCCTGGTTACTGTACACTGTACACTCATTATTCCTTTACACAGTACACTCAGTATTCCTTTACACAAGATGCCGATTGCTGTTTAAATGTCTGTGGAGTACCATCTGAGATTACACCTGACAGAGACTCTTGCTTCATTTCAAAATTTTGGTATATACTAAAACATTTGTTGATACTATCTCTGCTCTTGGTATTCACCTACAATACTTGCGTCCCTTCCATCCACGAATAAACGGCGATCAATGAGCAAACCAGTGGTACATTTTAATATACCTTGACTGTTAGGTCACTGGACACAAGCATGTTGGATTACCGTGATCTATATCTGACTAAACCAGGCTTAAAATACTCAATAATTTGCAGAGGAGGTGTGTCACAGGACTTAAGCTGTACCTCACTGAAACCTAAGTAGATCAAAACTGTTCTGGGGTTGCTTATAGTCCTTTGTAGAGGGGCCTCACCTAGCATTTCAGGATGGACTGTTCCCCTGAGGAGCGTATCCGTACTAATTTGCATAAGTCAGCCCTTTGTCTAGAGTGTCATGATAGGCAAAAATCATGGACTGGAATGCGGCCTGAGGGATTGACAGTGGCTGAGATTAAGTCAAACATTCCATCCATCACCTTGCTGCTGTTGTAATTCTATGTAAATCACACATTCATTACTAAACAACCTACATATTAAAACCATGTGTCCCAAACGGAGCCACCTACCAAGAGAAACCAGCAGATCGAGACAGTTGAAGAACCATCAGAGGTAGAAGACCTTGCTACAACTGAACGAGTAGCACTTGGACGTTCATCAACCAGAAGACTAGATAATAATCCATAGAAATTGAATAATTGTTGCCCCTTCATACAGAACCTGTTTTTACTTCCTACTGTTCACACACAATCAACACTACAAAGGAGTACATCCAGGACAAGATATCCGTCATTGGACATACATGGCTCAGCCTTTAGGCAAGCAGTTCCATGCTACCTCCATCTGTAGATGTCCAAACAACTATGAAACATTTCAGCAATGATGCTTCAAACAAATGAATAAGACTAGGCACAGCAACAAAACTACAGTGGAATGGACTTTGGAAACTGCAACAATTAGGAACACTAGAAAGTTAATTCAAAGCACAACAGTAAAAATTCATTACATCAGCTGTCTTTGCTTGTGCATTGCTTTGTCAGGAGAGAAATACACAGAGGGACCAGATGGGAGGGGTGAATATAGGAGTGAGTGACTAAACAGCATCCATTGTATCCAAGATGGTGGTTTAGATAAATGTGGCACAGGTAAATTATGTTAATAAACACACTTCTATACCTCATATTAAGCGTCTTTCAACTGTAATGATATTCGTTCAGTATTTGCGTATTGGATCTTACATAAAAATCTTTATTCGTTATTATTATTTTTCCACAAAAATATAAACCCAGAAAACCCCTACCACTACAGCAAAAATGCCGGTAGAGATGGATTGGCAAATTCATGATATAGCCAGAACTCTAGCACAAATGCGACATGCACTTGAGGAAATGCAGACAGCTAATGTATCTAACAGGTCTGCTAGTGTGCCAACAGAAAGTGAAAAAGCATCATGTAGTGTATCTTTTACACCTGACATGTGCACTACTCTAACAACTAGATGCCACAGCAGGCAGGCAGCATCTATTGCAACACCACTTGCCATTCAGAATACGCTGTTAGCAGAGGTTCCGTATGTAACTAAAACTATTTTTTCTGTTACAAAATTACTTGTTCCAGTAATTTAATATTACTATTTGAAACATTTGGTATAAAGCAAATGCAATGGCCTTTTGTTAAACTATTAATATCAAATCTGTGATATACATGAACATTCTGAAATTATATCAAGAGAAAAATAAAACCGTAAATATTAAACTAATGTATTTGTCATTAATACCTCAAAAGCAATTTTTTGTAACATCAATCCTGCATGACTATCCTTCAGTGACTGTATTAGCATCCTGTCCTGTGGGTGGACTTTGAAGTAGTTGTTTTTCATTGTCTGAGTCATCTGTAAGAGATGTACCTTTCATAGCTTTTCTTATTGCTATACTGTGCAACCTAACACATATGGCTAATACTTTACAATGTGTTGGATCATATTCCCCTTAACTCTCATTCTGATGAAGAGATCCAAACGTCCCTTTCAGCAACCCAAATGCTCTCAACGCTGCCTTTTGGCTAGGGTTGGGATATAGAAATACCATATACATACATGAATGAATACATATTGTGTCTGCTTGTGAGCATAATAGTATCTCCTCTTCCCGCCGTTCGTGGATTAAAGTCTGGTGTTAGTATCCTCGGAAGTAAGGAATAGGCACTGACACCTGTAAAAATAATTATACATTTACAATTGTGTAAATATTAAGGATAAATGAAAAACATAACATGTACTCAACCATGAAGCCTTCCAAAGCAAGCAACCATTTCCAAGCTCTGCTTTAACTGGATGGTTACAATTCACAGTGATAAAGAATGTGAAAGCCATATGTTTCCTAAAAAAACGTGCTATGCCAATGATGAGGCATGATTCATCATCACACACCACCCGTATATTAAACACTACCCGTATATTGAGAGAGAGTTAACTTTTACTTTTTCTAGAAATATGCTGTCTGGGACGAATGAAATTAGGACAGGTGTTGTAACCACACATCCTATATTATTTAGAAATTGTGCAATAGAATAAAAATCGACCTTACTTGAATGCAAATAACCTGGGGTGACAGAAAAATAAATATGTACATTTATCCATGCCAGCTTGGCATTTAGAAGGATCGGGAAATCTAGACAGAGATATACACCAATCAACTGCCAATTTGCTCTGGTAACTACAAGATGCAAGGAGATGAAATCACACAGTCCTTAAATATATGGAGGAATAGCCTCGCTGCACTGTGTGTATCTGATTAAAACAGGCTGCAGCTTTTTGATCAAGTTCAAAATCACATTCTACTAAAAACCTCCTTCCCAGTTTGATCAAAAAAGGTCACCCTCTGTCTTTGTCTACTCCTCCCTTCCTATCTCTTGAGCCGTTAGGCTGCACACCTTCCTCATATGGCATATAGTGCCGCCATTGTGAAAGTTTGCATTGCATTTTGGGTGCTCTTTTAAACTGCGCATGTGGTTAACACCTGCTTCAACTTCTTTTTTTTTTTTTAATATTTTTATTTGCATTTTATCAAAACTCAACAATAGTCGTAAAATCAGCAGTACATATACCTCCATTCCCACACCCACCCACCTCAAAGCCACAAATTTCTGCCTCAGTGCGAAACATCTCAATTCAACGTCCACCACTACAAGGTGTAATTATCTCATCGCATCCCACCTGAAGTCCTCTTGTCCGTACACTAGCGATGGAATAGCCAGATTCTAAAGTACCCATCCCTCACAGCCCCCCACCCAACCCATGGTAGAAATGTTTTATGTGCAGTTTATCAAAACTCAACAGTACAGTCGCGAAATCAGCAGGACGTACACCTCTACTCCCACACCCACCCCCCTCAAAACCACATATTTCTGTCTCAGTGTGAAACATCGCAATTCAACGTCTACTGATACAAGTTGTAATTATCACATCGTGTCCCACTTGGGGTCCTCTTGTCATTCCTATAGCGATGTAATTGCCAAATCTTGAAAGTAGCCATCCCTCACAACCCCCCATCCAACCCATGATAATGCCGCCATTTGGTCCAAACCCTTCGAAATTTTTTTGGGCACCCCCTAGCTTTATACGTTACTCTCTCGGCTGCCATGTAGAGGTCCAACCCTCTCCTCCATTCCTCTAGCCCTGGCGGCTCCGGTGACCCCCAGTACTTCGCAATATCCCTTTTCGCTACTACTAGTGCGAGAACTAGGAAGGTGAGGAGTGGGCGTGGCAAGTCTACCTCATTCGTCATACCCAGTAGCGCTAGCTTGGGTTCCCGTTGGAGTGGGATCTCCAAGACCTCCCCCAATTCTGTGAAGATGTGTGCCCAGTATGTTTGTAACTTGTCGCATGCCCAGATAGTGTGATAAAAGTCTCCGTCATGTTGGTGGCATCTGAGACAGTGCGAGTCTTCTACTTTCCCCATTCTATGGAGTCACAGTCTATCGTAGTAGTTCTGTGGAGCACATTGAATTGAATAAGGCGTAGTCTTGATTTAATTGCCACCTCCCGGGGATGCATTAGTACTATATCCCAGTCCAAGTCCTCCATGTCCCCCACCTCCGCCTCCCACTTACGTCTAAGCTACGCCAGGTCTCCCAGCATATTGTTAGTTAAGGTTTTATATGCGAGGGAGACCGCCTGAAGGGTGGCAAGGGATTGTGTTTTCGCCTCATTATTAACCAGCTCTCTGTATTGCCTCTGGGCATCCAGCAGTCTTCTAAGGGTCTCAGTGTTTTTCAGATTTTGCCTCTCCAAACCCAGGATAGTTTGTTCCAGGGCCGTGACCTCGGCTTGAACGTTTCGTCTTTCCTCCCCCAGTGTACTCTGTATTCTATCTCGTAATAGCGGTTTCAGGGATTCCCAGAAGGTGACATTCGAGTCTACCGTTCCCTCATTTTCGGCCACATAAACCTTGATGTCCGCTCTCAGGCCCGCAAAAAGGTCCCATTTTGGAGATCCCAGGCCACCAGGCGCCAAGTGGCCCCTCTAGATCCCCGGGTGTGTCCCACCTTTGCCAGCAATGGCGAGTGGTCGGAGATCCCTCTGGCCTTGTAGTCTGCAGAGTCGTCCCCCTTCAAGTGCTGCCTAGACATAAATATGTAGTCTAACCTCGAGAACACCTTATGGGCCCCTGAGTAGTAAGAATAGGCTACCTGAGTGGGGTGCAGCCATCTCCAAATATCTGTGAGCCCTATATTAGCCATCTGTTGGGACAAGGCAGTCTGGATCCTCCCTCTACCCGCGGTCCCAGAGCGGTCCCTTTCTATATCCATAACGTCGTTAAAATCCCCTCCCACGATTTGGATAGTGTCAGCTGTGTCGAGGAGAATGTTTGCGAGAGCCTTGAGTGTACGTGCCTGTAGCTTGGGAGGTGCATAGACCCATAGTATTGTGTATGTACGTCTATTCCATGACCCTTGAACCCCGGCATATGTCCCCAGTGGATCTATCCAGGTGCGTGTGATACAGAATGGGGAGTCTTTTTTTTAACAATGACAGCCACCCCTCTTGAATCGGACGTATAGCCCGCATGGGCCAAAATTTTATGGCGGCCCCTGGCTATGAAGGCCCAGTGTGTCCCTTTAAGATGGGTTTCCTGCAGTAGGGTGAGATCCGGGTCCAGTCTTTTAAGGTATGAGTTCACCAGACCTCTTTTAATTTTAGAGCCCAGTCCATTACATTCCATGACAGGATGGTAACTCCCCTATCGCCCAATGGCGATGCCGCTAAGTCACCCGCCATTCAAGAATGGGGTACTTTAATGAGGTCGGTCTCTGGTGTGGATGTATGGTATTAAGTGTCAAAGTATCGAACTGCGCCTTTCCGACTGCTGCCCCCCCACCCCAACTCTTCCCTCCCGGTCCCCAACCTCCCCAACCAGAATGAACGTGGAACCCCCCTGCTCCTCCCCCCCACCTCCCTCTCCACCCAGTCCCATCCTCGCACCAGATAGAACTGTAGGCAGGAGAAGGTCTGTCGCCCTCCCGAGCACCCCCCCCTTTAGCCTGCTCTAACCAACTCTTTCCAAAACATGCAGAGCTATTACCCTCAAACAAAGACTGATCTAACAATCAGGAGAGTTGTGCGTTTGAGAACAAAAACCAGTGAAACAAGAAGTGTAGGTATAAGAGGGCGTGTCAACTTGCGTGCTCCTCATCGTCGAGCTGCAACCTCAATAGCCTGTTCCACCATTGTTCATGAGTGAGAGTCTTGAGTGTCTGTGTCAGGGACACGTTCCGATGTGTCCTGTTCCATGTTCCGGATCGCCTCAACCAGTGGGTGAATGGAGCGCGACCCCCTTCCTCCTCCTCTCCTCCGGATGTACAGCTCCCCACCTCGTCCTCTTCATCTCCCTCGGATCGAGCGTGACTACGTAGGCAGCTGAATCTAGATCCCGCAGTGGCGTTTCCTCTCGGCGAGGCCGATCGTCCATGGCGTGCGCTTCCTGAACCATGCCCCTGGTAAGGCGTCGCCGGGATTTGTCTCTTTGCCCTTCGGGACTTCAGCCTCTGTGCCTTCGGTAGTTCCCACTGAGGCCTGTGTGGCGGTGACCTGTCCACCAATCCGCGTCCAACGGTCTCTCTGCTGTGTAATATAGGACGTTTCTCTAGCCACTGCCAGGCATCTTCTGGATGGTTAAAGAAATTCGTCTTTTCCTTGTAGATTACCTTTAGCTTCGCAGGTAATAGGAGCATGTAGGAGATATTCATGTCTCTTAGTTTCGCCTTCACTGCGTCGAAGGAACGGTGCTGTTTCTGCACTTCCTGACTATAATCCGGGAATATCATAATGTTCGTGTTTTCCAGTCGGATCTCCCCCAGCTTTCTAGCCTCTCTCAGGATCAGGTCCCGGTCCGCAAAGTTGAGAAAGCGTGCAATGACTGGTCTGGGTCTCGCGCCCTCCGGCGGCTTTGCCAGGAGGGCCCTGTGCGCCCTTTCGATGATGAAGCAGAACGAGAACTGAGCCGTCGGGAATGTCTTAGTCAGCCAGGAGTGGAGGAATGCTGCCATGTTCGTCCCTTCAATTCCCTCTCTGAAACTTACAAAGCGCAGGTTGTTGCGTCTCGCCCTATTCTCGGCATCGTCAACCTTCCACATTAGGTGGCGATGGGAGGCCTTGAGTTCTGCCATGTCCTTTCTCAGGGTGGTAATCGAATCCTCGGCCTCTCCTATCCGCGTCTCTGCTGTAGTCACCCTGTCGGATAACTTTCGGAAGTCCTGCCGCAGCAGAGTCACCTCGGATCCCACTTCGCCGATTTTGACCTCTAAGGCCGCCCGGGACTCCTGGATATCGGTCCGTGACGCCTGGATAGCTCCCATAAGCAAGTCAGTATCAGAGCGCACACCCGAGGCGGCGGGAAGGGCATCTGCCGATTGTCTAGGTGTGGCAAAATTGTCCATGGGCCCCTGTTTGGAGGGTTTGGGGAGTGTGTCCTTCTTCCCCATGGCTTACGTTACCGCGGCGGTGGCTTGTTTTGCACTCCGTCCCCAACTCCCAGTCCGTAGCCGGAGAACAGCGACCCTCCCCGGCCGTCACAGGGTAGGGTGGCCCGGCTTCTCTTCACTGCAGTCGCTGGAAGCCAATTATGTTACCGTCTTGCTCTCCAGGGGCTTAGGTTCGTGAATGCGGCGGAGCGCCCGGCCAGCACTCCCACTTCTGCTTCAGCTCGGAGTCAGGAGCCGTGCCTAGCGCCCAACCGGTGTCCAGGACCGCCGCTCCGGCGAGGTCCAGCCGAATGTAGTACCCCCCCTTGCTTCTAATCTCCAATGTCACAAGGGGCCTCCCTCAGGGTGACAAGGATGACCCAGCCGGGTGCAGGATAGCGAGGACAGCATGAAGGAACCCCATCGTAGGCAAAGTCAATGCAAGGTGCAGTCCGGCCACAGCACCAGGGAGATGACCGCTGACTGTGGGTAGGGCGGTCAAGCATGGGCGCAGCCGTGGGGTCAGGAGTAAGGCCAGAGCACACACCAGCACCGCATCGCGGCTCCAGCCGCCATTTTGGTAAAGTGTCCGACCAGTCGGGGGTGCCCCGATGTCTCAACAGGGGCTGCCCCCCGGGTCCACACCAGCGCTCGGGCCCCACAGGGCGTCTCTCACTCCCTCACTTCTCAGGCAGCAGGTCGGCTGCAGGATGATCCCCGGGCTCTCCCTAGCGTCGCGGCTCCGCTCCGGCCGCCATGTTGGTGCAGGTCGCGGGTGTTGCCGAGGCGCTCAGACACCGCACCGGGGCTTGCAACTTTCGGCGGGGCACCACTCAAGGGACACTCTCACCCGTATTCTCCCAGTAGCAGACGACCACAGGATCGGGGGACCTGATCTCCTTGCCTTCAGAGTTACTCGTCCGCAGCGGCGGCCGCCATCTTGTCGCCGCCAGAGTTCCTGAAACGGGAGAACAAAGTCTTTTCTTTGCCGGTTTACTGTCGCGCAAAGTTCAATGAGGCATTCTCTACGGGGTCTGGATGTTCCATAGCGACCCTCTTGTTGGTTTGGTGTAATAGGGATAAGTAGAACGTCGGATTTGTAGGCAGCTCGCCGGGAGCTCCGGAGCAGCACATCCTAGCAAGCCATGCTGTTGGCCACGCCCCCCACCTGCTTCAACTTCAAGCTAAATTACACATGCTATTTGCTGTGCTTGCGACTATTCACAATTTGCAATTGTTTAGTAAACACAAATTAGGAATTTGTAATTAGAAATAACTATTTATGAAATGTTTGTACAAATCAAAAAATAAAAAATCTGTAATATTTAGTATGCTATGCAATTTTTGTGAAACTAAGTGTATGTACACGAGACATCACACTAACTAATTTTTACTGCAATAAACCATTGCGTGAATGGTTTGTGCCTTGCTAAATCTTTCTACATCAGTTCCTAATCAAATTTTGGGATTTACAGAAAGGGTTCAAATACCCTGTATCATGCACATTTCTTAGCAAGATGTTATCAACCTACGCTCTATTGAAAATTTGTAGGATATAAATAGACAAGTAGCTTCTGTATGATCTTAACATATCCTTCACTTAACAATGAGGGTCCTAATCTTGACATATAAAATTATAGGGAGATATACTGCTTCCACCACTGTGTTCATTACTACATATATTAAACAAAGAGCCAATCGAAATGATACAATTTTACTCAATGGCACCATTGCTGGAATCCTCTGGCTGACAACCCAAGGGCTTGCTGAGAAAAATGTATTTTATTTGGTTATTAATGGTAGATCTGACTCATCTGCTTATTTTTATTTACATGATCCTGCAGTTTTTGCCTACTTGGTAACGTGTAATAAAGCTTTATGTTCTCTACAGTTCCTTGAATCCCTTCTACAACAAGGCTATCAGTGCTGGTGAATACAATTATGGCAACTTAAAAGCTCCAACACGTTATTTCCTGCCTGTTTTATCCAAAAGAAATAACAACGCTCACAGGTTTTTAGCTACTGTTACTGATGTGCTTGTATGGAAAATAGCACAAACTTCCCAGACTGTAAATGGGGAAGAGCGTTAACTATAGATGAGAGGAATGCACTGATAAAAAATGGCAGCCCCTTCAATCAAGGGAGTCGCTCTTTCGCTGACCTATACTAACTAATGTGCTCCTAGTTTTTTACCTAAGACCTCTAGTCCGGGGGGCGTGGCTAGCCAGGCAGCGAGATGGCCGCTCTGTGAGCGAGCCCCGCCGGCTGAGGAATTAATCCTGCAGTTATATCGCTAAATTTTCGACCCTGACATCCCAAACTGCTTGCGAGTGCAGCGTGGATGCTGTTGCGGCTGCTGTGTGAGTTTCGGCTCCTGAGATCGCTCCTTGAGAGACCTGCTGCGTGTGGTGACATTAGCCGGTGCACCTCGTGGAGAGTGGCCGTATGCGGCTGGGCGGGACCCTGCATCGTGCTGTGGAAGAGGCCGGGGATCGAGGGCCTGCCCGCGGCTGGGGCGCGAGAGTACAACGACGCCCGCAGTGCTGGCGAGGCTCGAAGGAGCAGTCTGCAGATCCCTGCTTCTCTGCACGTCTTTCCTGGCTCCTGCTCTCCGGCTGTAGCTGCGGTGCCTATGCGGTGAGTGATTGCTGGCCGTGCGATATTCGCCCTTGCGTCCGTTGGCGCTCGGTGGCGGCTACACGGCTACATCCAGCGTGTTCGTCTGCGACCCCCCCGGCCCACCTAACTTCTGGACCCTCGACGGACCGCTTTGCCGGCTCACTGCGGGAGGTGCGGACAGCGGCTACGGGGGTGCACATTGGCGGCAGCTGGGCTGACTAGGGAGAGCTGAGACCTCAATGCTCGTGGCTGCTGTGTGTTGTATGGCCGCCATTTTGTGAACTGTGTGGCGTGATCTGCTTTAACCACTGCTGGCAGCGGGACCGTTAGGCACGGAGCCACTGCACAGTCCCTGGCACGGCCGTCTCAATCTGATCTGGCGCTGAAACTGTGGGTGTGCCTGAAGTGCTCCTGACCTTGCTACACGGGTACTTTGTGCTGTGCCGGCGATCTGCTGCTCCGCGCCCGCAATTGTCGCGGTGGGACACTAGCTACCTTTTCACGTGGTGCGCTGCGGAGATCTGTGTGCGCCCCATCTGAGGTGTCCCTACCTGTTGTAGTCTCCGTATCTGTGGAGCAATGGGCAAGTTGGAAGCTCGTCAGCCAAAGATCAACTTTGACAATAGACGCAGTGCAAAACAGTCCGGTACTGACCGCAAGAGCATGGGTGCAACGGGTGGCGCGCCAGCTGAGGACGCTACGAATGGAGATCTGCGGTCGCTCATGCTCGAAATGAAATCAAGCCTACAGAGTATAGATGCCAAGCTCGACACCCTCATGTCGCAACTAGATCAAGTCAAATCCCAGGTCGCAGCGCACAAGACCCGACTAGACTGCCTCGAAAATCGCCATACGGAGCAACACGAACCCTAGCAAGAAACTAGAGATCAGACCTCCAGCATGGATAAATTTCTAGCTGTTATACAGGCAAAGAATGACGACCTGGAAGCGAGGTCTCGGAGGAGCAACGTCCGCATTGCGGGCGTTCCGGAGACGACGGCCATTTCCAAGATGGAGGTCTATGTCACCGATCTCCTACACGAGTTGTTTGACCCGCATCTTTCTGCTGTGTTTGTGGTGGAGAGGGCCCACAGGGCGCTGGGCCCGAAACCTCCGGTAGGGGGTACACCCAGGCTAATATTGGCCAAACTACTGAACTACCAGGACAGAGATGTGATACTGCGGCTGGCGCGTGAGAGAGGTAAAATAACGCATAAAGGTAACACCCTTTCGTTTTATCCCGACTTTACTCCAACTGTGCAAGCTGCCAGACGTGAGTTCTTGCCGGCGAAAAAACTGCTGATGGAGGCAGGGATTCCCTACTCACTTCTTTACCCAGCCAAGCTTAAGATATCCCATGATGGCGAGCCGCACTTTTTCACCGATGCCAAATCGGCACTTAAGTTTGCGAAACATATTTGTGGCTCCAAATCCAAGAAATCTAGAGCAGAGAGTCGAAATGCGGACGACCGTCTCAGTGACAATGATTAACACACTGTCATGAACACTCTCAGCTACCTTCAGTTGCCTTTACTCTGTATTTTTGTGTGACACTAGATCTCGAACTCCACCTCCTGTTATGTGCCACTCTGGCACTCACTGTGGTTGTTTTATTGCTGCCCATGTTGTAATATTCCCACTTACCGAGGTTGCTGGGTGGATACGCCTTTACTGCTTGCTGCAGTTATATTCCCCGGTTGGCGGGTGCCGACTGGTGTCCTTGTTTCCTTTCTACGCCTACTGCAGCTGGAACCGTAATGTGTTTGGTTATATCTCCTGTGGTCCTGGTCACCGGCAAGCCGGTTGCTCGTGTTTTGTAGTTCACCATGCCTAGGTTGGGGTGGGCCTGTGATTTCTAATCTGCATATTTGCTATCCTTATGCGACACACTACCACCCTAACTGATTTGCTTGCCTACTAATGGGTCGAGCTCACCCGTGCTCTTCCTGCCCCTCATGGAGCCGTATATTTCACGTCCTATAGTGTCGCCGGTGGCTACGGGCTGTGCACGTGACATGGTGGTGTTTGCGCTCCGTGTGACGCTGCCCGACTTGGTCGGGCTGCTAGCTCTATCACTCCCTTTTTCTACCTGTTGTGTGCATTTCCTGTGGCCATCGTGTTTACTTCCCAGCTGATGGGCAACTTGGTTATTTACAGTCTCCTAGCGCATGCTCATTGCTCGAGTCATATTTGTCCCGCTATATCTCCCACGAACGGGTGTCCACCTGTGTCTGCGGGTCTGCTGGGACTGCATGTTAGACTTTGCCATATAGCTGTGTGGTGGACTGTGATGGTTGCATGGGGATAGCAAAGTCGGCAGTTGGGATGTCCAGATCCATTTGCTCCCGTGACATGGTTCATAGGTCAACCTCCACATGTTCCTCAGCCACCCTGAGTAACCAGGGGTGTTTGCTGGAGCTCCCACGCCTCCACAGGGAGTTCCCACATGTTTTTGCATACTTACTGTATGGGGTTGTTTGTGGGGTTATGTCTCCGCCTGTTTGGGGGGTTGGAGCGGGTGGGGGGTGGGATGGGTATGTTGTAATTGTTCGGATTGGTCCTGTCTATTGCTATGACTCCTTGTTATGTGCAGCTGGAGAACTATTTTTGAGATGTGTGAGTGTTACGGGCTCTGTTGAGCCACGAACCACTAGCAATGACTACTTATAGGATTCTCACGTGGAATGTGAGAGGCCTTAACGATTGTAGGAAGGCACGACTGGTGCATGCCTATCTACAACGGCAAAATATTGATATTTGTTTCCTTCAGGAAACACATTTGAACACGACTCCCTCCATTAGGCTCAGACACCCTAGATGGTCGCACATACATGCTGCAATATACTCGAATTACACCTGTGGTGTTGCCATCCTGATACGTAAAGGGATTGACTGGAGGGAGCATGGGGTGTTCTCGGATCCTGAAGGTCGGTTTGTCATGCTGCATGGTACACTGGGTGGTAGGCAGGTTGTCTTGGCAGCGATATATGCCCCGAATGTCGACTCCCCCTTGTTCTTCCACGAGGTATGGGCGAAGATTACTTCCGCCAACTGTGATACTATCATTTGGGGTGGTGATTTCAATGCTGTCTTAAATGATGACCTAGACAGGAAAGGTGCAGCTAAACCACTACATCCACATGCTCGCGAGACTTTATGTGATTTAATGGGGGAGGGTGCTCTGCTAGACATCTGGCGCTTTCGACATCCAGAGCTGCTAGAGGGAACATGCATATCGACTACACATGCTACCTGGTCTAGACTAGACTTCTGGCTTATTTCCCCTGTCGTTGCTACAGTGACGCTGGAGGTGCGACATTTGGCCCGATCCCTATCTGACCATGCGCCCACTCTAATGGTCATATCCCTTCCAGACTCGCCCACCCGGGCCTTCAACTGGAGACTGCCACCATATGCCTTGCTAGATGAGGTCTTCAAAGAAGAGATCCGAACTGACATAACCGAATACTTTGATAAAAATGTTGGCTCAGTGTCCACTGAGGCGACCTTATGGGACGCCTTTAAGGTAGTAATCCGTGGTCAATGCATAGCTAGGCAGGCTGGAGTTTTAAAAGCGATTAGGGGCACCTTGTCGCGTATCGAAGGCCAGATCAAGGACCTTGAAGGACAGTTTTTTGCAGATTGCAACCCCCAAACTGCAGCGCAATTAAAAGACAAGGTGCTAGAATATTCAGAGGAGGCCCAACGTGAAGTTAAATTCCTGGGTAAATTTGCCGAAGCCCGGCGCTATGGAGAAGGGGATAGACCGGGGAAAACTCTTGCAAATATGGTCCGTAAGGAGTCACCAGCTCCCTTTATACATACGGTCCGGAAACAGGACGGCACTACAATAATAGGCCAGTCTGAGGTCCTGCATGCATTCAAAGAGTTCTATGCTGGGCTGTACCAAACCAAGCAAGTGGGCGACCCTGTTCATCTGCAGGCCATTCTTGACACGATCGCATTGGTGTGGTTTAACGATGGTCATCGTAGATATATGGACCTCACTGTTACTGTGGATGACATTAAACAGGTCATCAAGGGGCTCCCATTGAACAAAGCGCCGGGGCCGGACGGCCTCACCACTGCCTTCTACAAGACGTATGCCGAGGAGTTGGCACCCAGACTCTACGAAGTGTATGGCGAGGCACTGGAGGATGGCATACTCCCACCCTCGATGAGGGAGGCCCTCATAATAACATTATTAAAGCCGGTCAAAAAGACGAGACAGAGTTGGATTTCTATCGCCCCCTATCCTTCATTAATGTTGATGTGAAAATATATGCGAAGCTGGTGGCCAATAGATTACAACCCCTGCTCCCCATGCTGGCCTTACCAGACCAATCGGGGTTCATTCCTGGTCGGAGTACGTCCCACAATCTTAGAACAATATTTGCGGCTCTGCATTATCTGCACCCCAGTGTGAAGGCCGCTGCAGTCTTTTTAGACGCTACAAAAGCTTTCGACACACTGGAGTGGTCATACTTATTCCCAGTTCTCACCAGAATGGGCTTTAGTCCCATGTTCATTAATCAGATAAAACTCCTATACACTGCACCGTCAGCGAGAGTGCGGATAAATGGTGTGACGTCTGAGCCATTCCCCATCACTCGTGGAACCAGACAAGGCTGCCCGCTTTCGCCCTTGTTATTCGCTATTGCTATGGAGCCATTGGCGGCCAGGATTCGTCAGCACCATACTGCCAGGGGCATCGGTTTCAGCACACGAAGTCTACTGATCTCGCTATATGCGGATAACGTCACGCTATATATCAATAACCCGTCTGAAAACCTGGATCCACTCCTAAGAGAATTCATCAAATTTGGTGGGCTTTCGGGGGTCGCCATTAACTGGGCGAAATCGGTCTTATTTCCTTTGACTGACTCGACCACGAGTGTGGTTTCGGAGTTCCCACTTCGATGGGCACCTGAAGAGGTAAAATACTTGGGCGTGTGGTTATGCAGGAACATGCAGGACATCTGGAACATGAATTTTGGGAGCGCTGTCCACTGGCTTGAGGGAAAGGTAGAGATCTGGTCCCGTCTGCCCCTATTGGTGGCGGGGAGGATAGCATTGACTAAGGTGGTGGTGCTTCCTAAATTTCTATATCTCTTTGCCAACATTCCGATTCCCTTAACACAACACTTTTTTAAATCCCTTCGTACCCTCTTACTGTCCCTGATATGGGCTGGTGGCCAAGCCAGGGTGTCATGGGCGCTTTTGACGCTACCACTGCGGCAGGGGGGTTTGGGTGCCCCTGACATGAAGCTTTATGCCCTCTGTGCCCAAGCCCAATACTTGCATTTCTGGATCCATCGTACACCATACCAACCACACTTCGCTGTGGAAATAGACTCTGTGGCTCCCCTGGCGCTAGATGTGGCTATATACAAGAATGTACCCCGCCCCAGATTAGATGTAGATACTGCGGACATGCTGCGCTGGGTTTGGAGGGAGATGCAGCGCAGAGCCCACCTCCCACTATTGTATGCCCCTGCGGCCATTCTGAGAGGGAACCCCAATGCTAGCGTGCCTGGAGGAGGGAGGGGGGCTGCTAGAACTAGATGGGGTCCAATTACATACATTTGCAGACTTGTATCCGGAGGGAAAATTTCGCCCCCCTTTGGTGGAGACATCTGACAAAGAGCTTACATTTTGGGAAAAGTTCGAATACTACAAACTGAAGAGGGCTTGTGCTGTTCTATCCCCGGTTTTCCCTGAGGCCCCTCCTACGCTAAACGCACTACAAGACATACTAGCTAGGGCGTCCCCGTGTAAGTTGGTCACGCGTTTATACACAGCAATGCAGGACCAGGCCCCTATTATAGAGCCCAAATCGTTACAACTCTGGAATGTAGACTTAGACCCTCCACTCTCAGATAAGCTGTGGGAATTCTGTTGCAGACAACTCCTTGCCCTCTCACCAAATTACAAGCTGCGGTTAGTACATTTCAAGTACTTGCATAGGTATTATAGGACACCGACTGCTCTGCACCGAATGTCGATACGTAACGACGCTCGATGCTGGAGATGTGGTTTTGAGCCAGCTGCCTTCGTTCACATGGCATGGTCCTGCCCTCAGTTACAGAAGTTCTGGACAGAGATCTTTGAAGCCATAAATCAAATCCTGGGCAGAACGGATGTCCCCACCCCGCACCGTGGTTTGCTGGGTCTGGTGATGGACACTGCACCCTCTGCTCGGAAACTGCACGCATTACTGCTATTATATGCTAAAAGACAAATTGCAGTGTGCTGGGGGAGAACAGCGGCTCCTGGGTTCACGGCATGGCTGTCGGACGTGACCTATGGACAGACGCAGCTGGCCACGTTTTGGGACCTGATGCCGTCTACCTCCAGGCCCAGGGACATCTGGGAGCCATGTCTAACATGGGCCAGATTGAGGGATGCCACGCCTGTAAGCACAGACTCCCTAGTTGCGAATGTGTGCTAGATGCTTGTATTTGAACCGCTGCCTTAACCACTTTTATCTTCCACTTATAGTACTTGGTTTGTGTACCGTTGTATGCCTAACTACGATAGTCATGTATCACATCTGTTTCTTATTTATGTCCTCCTTAAGGCTGTATTGAATTGTGCATGTAACTTCTGGTTGTTGCTCAGACCAATCCATGTTCTAGAGTTGCGCTGCAGTTTTCGACCGCGTTCGTTTTGTAGAAATGTATACTATGCAAGGTCGTAATATACTTTATATTGTTGTATACACTGTCTCGACTGTAAAATCTGAATAAAAACAATTTTTTAAAAAAAGACCTCTAGTCCACTAGCCAATAGACCTGATTCACCATACTCAGCTGTACAATTTACTAACCGCAGTTCGGGCAAATTAAGTCAAAAACGTTTGTCAGCTTTCAGCCTTCATTCTTTTAAATCGCTCATGGAGAGTATATGCATCTAACAGCTTTTCTTTTAGACCAGTTCCTGCTAGAAAGAATCAGGACTCTTTCACATTTTACTGGATAATGTGTTTTTAAGGAAAGCGGCCTATTCTGAGTAAAAAAGCTGCTAATATTATTAGAGAAATAGACAGGGAATCCATTCAAACAACTTTCCATTATTGATGATAGTAGACAGACCCTTACACAAGCACTTTATTCAGTTTCTTCTATTACCTGATCCAGATTCACGATATTCAAAGAAGCTTGACCCGTTTTTCATCAAGAGCAAGTTCATCATAAACACTGACCAACTAAGCTACTCTGGGCTTTGCAGACTCTTAAATCACACAGAGTGCATTAGCCCCGCCATGGAGCACCACTCGTTGCTCCATAGTATCTTACTGCACAAAAGAAATATAAAGCATAAGGCAGCCCTTTGTCTAGAGTGTCATGATAGGCAAAAATCATGGACTGGAATGCGGCCCGAGGGATTGACAGTGGCTGAGATTAAATCAAACATTCCATCCATCACCTTGCTGCTGTTGTAATTTTATGTAAATGATCACAATGGAAAAGATGGCGGCACACGCTTTATAAAGGTTCAACAGTGGTCAACTTAGATACGATTGTAATCTAATCTTAGGGTGCCAAGGAAAGAGTCCCTCCTGGCCAGTGAGGACTCGGAATTTCAACAAGAGAACTGGGGGAGTACAGGGAACGCCTGTACTACTTCCAGAGGCACTCCGAATGGAGGAAAATCTCCTACAGTTAAATTATTAGAATGTAATCAAGGTGATACGTGACAATACAATGTTCATCGATGATTTAGTCTCTGTTCTTTTTATTTTGAAAAGTCACATATTCTATTCATAGCGACTTCTTAACCAAGGCGTATACGTTTTCAAAGGAAACATATCCAATCATGTTGGTGTGATCCCTATGCATTTCGGGACAAATTCCCTTCGTCAGGGGACGTTACACAATCTGAAAGGGAACGTAAGGAGGTTCAGGGAGAGGAAACTACTCCACATGGTCAGTACATTGGAAAATAAAACAAGCCTGAAAACGATATAAGAAAACGAAGGGTGCTACGGCACAAGGTGTTCCAAAAAATTTTTTTAAGCGAGGTGAAACGGAACCCTAAGAATGCCCAAGAGAGGTGAATGTGTGCTTGGCAAAAAACGTGCTGAAACAAAGCGTTTAAGGAAAAACTAAGCAGAACTTAAAAACGAGGGTTAGTAGGGAGTTATCCGAGTTGCCAACGATGTAGTTATAGAGTGCTGTTAATAGGTAATCGTATGGTAAAACGCTCGTGAAAACGAACGGAAAATATCCTTATACCTGGTGGTAAACATAAGCGTATATGTATTAGTCACCCGAAGTGCGTGTAAGTGCTTACCGGATATATCACAGAACGAGGTGCTCATAGTCTCGATGCGACGGGTGAAAAGAATCCACGGGTGAAATGCGGAAGTAAATAGTGATGACGTGCACTGAGGAGTAAATGGTCAAAACAAACAACGGACTCTGGTATACAAAGACCGGCAAGAAAACCAAATCGAAACTCATTCAGATACAAAAAATTGTCAGAGAATAGCGTGGGTTGGTATGACCAATGAAACGCTGGTAACGAACTTTAGTCAACAAAAAAATTAAGTTGAATGATATGTGTGTCAATGCGTGTGTGGTGTAATAAAAATAAGAGCAAAAGAGATAATGGAAAGGAGGAGTCATAGTAGAAAAGTGAAGATGGACTCATACGGGCAGCCATGTTGGGTGAGGAAAAAAATAAAAAGTATATGTTCATGAGAATGTGTTAAAAAAAGTAAAAAGCCTAATATCAAAATAAAGGTGAAGGATGAAGATGGGATATAAGAGAAAACAAAAATAATAGAAAGGAAAGGGTAAATAAGAGATGAACAATAAACAAGTCAGTAAGAAGTATGTTAGACACAGAAAGAATCAGAGGAAACAACTTTATTCGATCCTGTCATTAAGTCCTTTCGGCTGGCAGGCATCAAGTCTTTTAATCCAAACCGTTTCTCTTTGTAAGAGTCTTTTTCTGTTATCCATGCCTGGTCTCAGCGGTACAATCTCCAACACAAGGAACCGCAATTGGCTGACGTTGTGATGAAAAGCGGTAGAGTGGGCTGCAAGAGGTGCTTTGGTGATCTTGTTCCTTATGGTACTCTTATGTTCAGTCAAACGAACCTTTATTTTCCTCTCAGTTTTACCTACATAAGGTAATCCGCAGGGACATTTAAGTAGGTAAACAACGTTTTTGGAATCACATGTAGCGCTGGTCAAAAGTTTAATGTTTTTCCCGGATGATGGATGGTTGATGGTGTTACCTTTGATAATGTTGCTGCAGTGACTGCAATTGAAGCAAGGTTTAGTACCAGTGTACTGGATCTCAGATTTGTTGGGTTGAGATTCCAACATATTCTTAATGTTTCTTGATCTCTGGTATGCAAATACCATGGAAATCTGGTTCAAATTGAATCATATCCCAATTTTTTAAGATGATGTTTTTTATGGCCATGCTATTGGAAGAATATTTAGACACAAACACCGGTCTCTGGTTGCTAGTTGGTTCAGTATGTGGGATCAGTAGATCCTGACGATTTTTCGAGGAAATGCGTGTTTTTGCTGTCGATAGAGTAGATTCCGGATACTGGTGTAAAGCAGAGCGTTGTTTCTGTCGGAAACAACGCTCTGCTTTACACCAGTTGTCACCCTACTTCATTGAAAAGATACTTACCCTACTCTCAGCTTTTAAGAGCCAAAAGAATTTGTTCTGAACCTGAGGATTATGATCTTTCCGAAAAAATTATTCTTCAAAAATACAGAGATCGGAAGTATCCGGAATCTACTCTATCGACAGCAAAAACACGCATTTACTCGAAAAATCGTCAGGATCTACTGATCCCACATACTGAACCAACTAGCAACCAGAGACCGGTGTTTGTGTCTAAATATTCTTCCAGTAGCATGGCCATAAAAACATCATCTTAAAAAATTGGGATATGATTCAATTTGAACCAGATTTCCATGGTATCTTCAACTACAGACCCTTATTTGCATACCAGAGATCAAGAAACATTAAGAATATGTTGGAATCTCAACCCAACAATCTGAGATCCAGTACACTGGTACTAAACCTTGCTTCAATTGCAGTCACTGCAGCAACATTATCAAAGGTAACACCATCAACCATCCATCATCCGGGAAAAACATTAAACTTTTGACCAGCGCTACATGAGATTCCAACATATTCTTAATGTTTCTTGATCTCTGGTATGCAAATAAGGGTCTGTAGTTGAAGATACCATGGAAATCTGGTTCAAATTGAATCATATCCCAATTTTTTAAGATGATGTTTTTTATGGCCATGCTATTGGAAGAATATTTAGACACAAACACCGGTCTCTGGTTGCTAGTTGGTTCAGTATGTGGGATCAGTAGATCCTGACGATTTTTCGAGGAAATGCGTGTTTTTGCTGTCGATAGAGTAGATTCCGGATACTTCCGATCTCGGTATTTTTGAAGAATCATTTTTTCGGAAAGATCATAATCCTCAGGTTCAGAACAAATTCTTTTGGCTCTTAAAAGCTGAGAGTAGGGTAAGTGTCTTTTCAATGAAGTAGGGTGACAACTGGTGTAAAGCAGAGCGTTGTTTCTGACAGAAACAACGCTCTGCTTTACACCAGTATCCGGAATCTACTCTATCGACAGCAAAAACACGCATTTCCTCGAAAAATCGTCAGGATCTACTGATCCCACATACTGAACCAACTAGCAACCAGAGACCGGTGTTTGTGTCTACATATTCTTCCAGTAGCATGGCCATAAAAAACATCATCTTAAAAAATTGGGATATGATTCAATCTGAACCAGATTTCCATGGTATCTTCAACTACAGACCCTTATTTGCATACCAGAGATCAAGAAACATTAAGAATATGTTGGAATCTCAACCCAGCAAATCTGAGATCCAGTACACTGGTACTAAACCTTGCTTCAATTGCAGTCACTGCAGCAACATTATCAAAGGTAACACCATCAACCATCCATCATCCGGGAAATCAAAGGTAACACCATCAACCATCCATCATCCGGGAAAAACATTAAACTTTTGACCAGCGCTACATGTGATTCCAAAAACGTTGTTTACCTACTTAAATGTCCCTGCGGATTACCTTATGTAGGTAAAACTGAGAGGAAAATAAAGGTTCGTTTGACTGAACATAAGAGTACCATAAGGAACAAGATCACCAAAGCACCTCTTGCAGTCCACTTTATCGCTTTTCATCACAACGTCAGCCAATTGCGGTTCCTTGTGTTGGAGATTGTACCGCTGAGACCAGGCATGGATAACAGAAAAAGACTCTTACAAAGAGAAACGGTTTGGATTAAAAGACTTGATGCCTGCCAGCCGAAAGGACTTAATGACAGGATCGAATATAGGTGTTTCCTCTGATTCTTTCTGTGTCTAACATACTTCTTACTGACTTGTTTATTGTTCATCTCTTATTTACCCTTTCCTTTCTATTATTTTTGTTTTCTCTTATATCCCATCTTCATCCTTCACCTTTATTTTGGCATTAGGCTTTTTACTTTTTTAACACATTCTCATGAACATATACTTTTTCTTTTTTTCCTCACCCAACATGGCTGCCCGCATGAGTCCATCTTCACTTTTCTACTATGACTCCTCCTTTCCATTATCTCTTTTGCTCCTATTTTTATTACACCACACACGCATTGACACACATATCATTCAACTTAATTTTTTGTTGACTAAAGTTTGTTACCAGCGTTTCATTGGTCATACCAACCCACGCTATTCTCTGACAATTTTTTGTATCTGAATGAGTTTCGATTTGGTTTTCTTGCCGGTCTTTGTATACCAGAGTCCGTTGTTTGTTTTTACCATTTACGCCTCAGTGCACGTCATCACTATTTACTTCCGCATTTCACCCGTGGATTCTTTTCACCCGTCGCATCGAGACTATGAGCACCTCGTTCTGTGATATATCCGGTAAGCACTTAATCTGACATTAGATTACATGCACTTCGGGTGACTAATACGTATACGCTTATGTTTACCACCAGGTATAAGGATATTTTTCGTTCGTTTTCATGAGCGTTTTACCATACGATTACCTATTAACAGCACTCTATAACTACATCGTTGGCAACTCGGATAACGCCCTACGATCCCTCGTTTTTAAGTTCTGCTTAGTTTTTCCTTAAACGCTTTGTTTCAGCACGTTTTTTGCCAAGCACGCATTCACCTCTCTTGGGCATTCTTAGGGTTCTGTTTCACCTCAATTAAAAAAAAAAATGTGCACACCTTGTGCCGTAGCACCCTTCGTTTTCTTATATCGTTTTCAGGCTTGTTTTATTTTCCAATGTACTGACCATGTGGAGTAGTTTCCTCTCCCTGAACCTCCTTACTTTCCCTTTCAGATTGTGTAACGTCCCCTGACGAAGGGAATTTGTCCCGAAATGCATAGGGATCACACCAACATGATTGGATATGTTTCCTTTGAAAACGTATACGCCTTGGTTAAGAAGTCGCTATGAATAGAATATGTGACTTTTCAAAATAAAAAGAACAGAGACTAAATCATCGATGAACATTGTATTGTCACGTATCACCTTGAGTACATTCTAATAATTTAACTGTAGGAGATTTTCCTCCATTCGGAGTGCCTCTGGAAGTAGTACAGGCGTTCCCTGTACTCCCCCAGTTCTCTTGTTGTAATTTTATGTAAATCACACATTCATTTACTAAACAACCTACATATTAAAAACAGGTGTCCCAAACGGAGCCACCTACCAAGAGAAACCAGCAAATCCAGACAGTTGAAGAACCATCAGAGTAGAAGACCTTGCTACAACTGAACGAGTAGCACTTGGAAGTTCATCAACCAGAAGACTAGATAATAATCCAGAGAAATTGAATAATTGTTGCCCCTTCATGCAGAATCTGTTTTTACTTCCTACTGTTCACACACAATCAACACTACAAAGGAGTACACACAGGACAAGACATCTGTTTTTGGACATACATGGCTCAGCTGATGTAGATGTCCAAACAACTATGCATAACATTTTAGCAATGATGCTTCAAACAAATGAATAAGACAAGGCACAGCAACAAAACTACCGTGGAAGGTCTTTGAAAGCGGCAACAATTAGGAAAACTAGAAAGTTCATTCAAAGCACAACGGTAAAAATCCATTACATCAGCTGTCTTCGCTTTTGCATTGCTTTGTGAGGAGAGAAATACACAGAGTATCGTACTGCACAAAAGATTTATTAAACAAAAAAAATGCAGTTTTCAATCTTCTCTCTGTACAACAAATAGAATGCATACCCTCTTTACTAGCTAATCACCATGGTTGGTTTAATGTGGTTAAAACATGGAACTATCTCTATACCTATTACTGCGAATCATTGGTATGGTTGTCTACCACAAATATTTATGGAATGGTCTGAAGGTGTTCATAACACCTTTCTACTGCACCAATAGAACCTCTGTTTATTAAAAGAAACTCCTATTCCTATCAGTTCTGTGGTACTGAAAATTTTGGACCTGTGTCAAAAACATCGTCGTATCATGACGATTTTGGTATCAGCAGACCGAGAATGACGAGTACACTACATACTCCAATTTTCGTCATATTTGGGCGGCGAAGTCACCATTAAATCAGGGACTCCGTCCTGAACCCTCGTGTTCCATTTTGTATACGGCATCCTTTTTGTGGTTGCCCTCACATAGGCCGGTGACTAAGGCCAAAAACGAGTCTGAAGGACACGTTTACCTTTGCTGACTCCTGCACGACCTGGGCAAGCTGACTCCACTGCCCAAGGCAAAACCTGTTCGGTCAGTTCCTCTCCCAGTGGCCGATCGAGATAGTATCAAGGCACAACATGCCATAAACCCTTCATCGCACACAAACCCTTCCTAATCTTACACACACCTGCCTCTGTTTCTTTCTTTATGACTTGCTTTACGAGGAGGAGGCGCCCGTTTTTATTGGGGTTTCGTCGATATCTGATGAAAATACTGGGCCTTGCCGGGTAATTGATTGTGGGCTGAACAAACTGAAATATGGGCTTGTCATCATGACTCTGCTTTTTCTTTGTATTGAAAATATGTGAATGGTCAACTGTAAAATAAGGAATGTTTGCCTGAAGCATAGTATTTTGTATAAAAAGAGAAGGCTGGCTTTGTAAGATGAAGCAGTCTCCTGAGAATATACACCGTGTTGTACTTCAAGGGTTGGTTGCAGCCAATAAACGCGATCTTTGACTTCACCTAGAAGACTCTGAGTTTCTGTAGTCTGAAACAGGAAGGACCCGAAGTCATAGGGTGTGTCCCTGGCACCGCTGGGTTCCGAAAAACCCAGTACTTTAGTTAGCGCCCAACGTGGGGCGATATCAGCGGTACCGGTCCAAGCCAGAGGTTCGTGAGGAGCTTCGTGTGAAAATTCTGGAGGAAGGCCGCCACTTCATCGACCCCTGCATGTCGACGTGGTCCGAAAGTCTTTGCTGCGAGGTTCCCCGCTTCCCGACGGCTACGAAGGACTGCTCCCCTGACTATCGCCCTGTTTTGGACCCTTGATGATTTGTAGAGCGAAACGATAGACGAGTCTTCTGGTGACATCATCGATACCTCAGTTAAGTATAAGTGGAGCGTCTCCCAGTCCTTAGTTTGGTTTTTAGTTTGGGTATCCCCTTGGGATCTTTGATTTGGAACTTGCAAGTACCAAAGCCGAGGGACTCGTGTATTCACGAGACTATCGTAATCGATAATCCTTTGAAGTTTGAAGCTAGACTAGAGAGCGAAGATGCCTGGTCTTAGCAGACTTGGAAACTTATTTTGTCTTGGTTGTAATAGAGATTCCCGATTGGAGGACTCGTGTCCGGTTCCTCCGATTGGAACTCCAACCTATGAGCTCTACGTGAAACACGGCGTGGGCCCCATCACGTATAATGAAGTATGGATCCAATACACCAGAAAGGATGGTGTTCTAAAATGGCCCCAATATGGTAGCTTTGACACGGAGATCTTAGATAATCTAGAGGTTAGACTTTTTAAGAAGAAAGCCCGGCCGGCGATGTTTGACTCTTTCCGCCTATGGCGAAAGGAAGCCAAACAGAACGAAATTAAATTAGCTAAAAAGAATAAAAGAGAAAAGGGTATTTCGATTATGCAAGCTGCTATGCAATATAAAGATGACGAGGAAGAACAAGCGAGTGACCAGTTTCACAGGCAACGTAAAATGGCGATCGATAAATGTTAACCAGTTTTGCCGCCTCTTCAGCAAGATGCAGTAAAAGAACTTGAGAAAGATCCTTTAATGTCTCACTTATTGAATTTGCCACCCCCCTATGCGCAGAGTGCTACTGCACCTCCGCAACCTTTAGTTGTGCAACATCCGTTTGTTGTGCCCCAGGTTCTTCCACAACCGCCAGCTCCTCTTCAGCTGGCTCCTACTGCTACGGCTCAGCCTCCTCAAGGGCCGCTGACTTTGCTACCTGCTCCCCCTGTACTTCTTACAACTTTGCCTACTTCATCGACTACCTCTTCTGATATTCCTACTGCTACTACGTCTGCATCTGCATCTGCCTTGCCTCGCTCTGCTTTTACTCCTGTTCTTTCGTCAACTTCTCCTTCTGTTCGACAAAGAATGACTAACACTGTTGCTAGTCTTCTGTATCCTCTTTTTGGGGCAACGAGTATGACCCCTGTTTCAACGAGCAAACAGTTGCGTAGTCAACTGCCCGACTCTAGGGAGCGGGAAACATTGAATTATTTGGCACACAAATGGGTTACTGACCCTACGAGATATGAGCTAGATTCTGTTATGGATGTCTTCCATCAGTGGGAAGAGCCGAAACAGAGATACGTTTTCGAGAAAATGTGTACTTTCCTTTGTGAGGAATTGGAGGAAAATGATTTAGAATGCAACCCACCTGAGCTGTGTCGTGTACGGTACGAGTTTGCAAAAGGCACAATTGTGGGTACTGATGTTGAGAAAGCAGTTGCGACATTGTTGTCGTTTAGGAGTGAGGGTGTTTCTCGGTCGTTGTTTGAGCATGATTCCTCTGTTAGGAGGAAAGCGCGACAGTATCCCATGAGAGAGGTCCCTCCGGTATGGAAGGAAGCAACTCAGGCTGATGTTGCTAATAATATCGATGCTGTTCCAGCACACTTTCAGCGTGTTTTTGTACATGTTCCTTGGAAGCGAGCTGAAGTATTGGCCCTTAAACAGACTTTACCTGACCCCCGTAAAAATCCTGCAGGGTATTACAAGGAATTGTCACAGACTGCAGGCTCTTGCATTATGAATTTAGCGGATATAGACATGTTGTTTGGAAATGTTGTTCCACAGCCTTTATGGGGAAAAATTCGTCATGCGGGTCATGATCAAGAGTTAGGTGATACATGGGTTAATATTGCTGCTGCCGATGGCAGACAAGTTGGTGGTGCTAAACCCGAACCTTTAGTGGCAGACCTCCCTGGTAGGATCATTACTTACGTGAAGACTTTGATGCCTGCGATGCGGGTGAATTGGGACAAATTGTCTGCGTGTAAGCAGAAGAAAGATGAGACCGTGTCTGATTTCTTCACCCGGTTCGAAGAAACGTTTATCGACCACAGTGGTCAAGATATGAGTACAGAAGGTGGTCAACGGTTGTTCGTTGACAAGTTCGTGCATAATTTGCTTCCCGAGTTGTGTAAGAAATTAAAAGATTCAGAAAGTTTGTGGGCCGTTTCCTCTTCAGCACAGATATTGGCTACTGCCCAGTATTACGAAAATCGAGATAAAGATGAGAAAGATAGAGCAGACAAGAAAACGAAAGAGTTAAAAACAAAGGTTCTTTTACAGCAGGCGTACCCGCCTCGTGGTGATCAGAGTAACTATCAGCAGCCTCAGCAGTTTCAGAGAGACATGCAAAGGACCGAATATCCTCAACAACGCTTTCCTGTAGGCCCTAATCAGTGTGCATATTGTAAAGAGGAGGGCCATTTTAAAAGTAGTTGCCCTGCTCTGCTACAGCGTATGAATGGTGTTTCCAGCGCACGCGGTCGAGTTACTCCACAAGCGCCTAGAGGTAGAGGACGTGGAGATTTCCTACAGAGCGGGCGATCTTTTCCGCCACAGAACTCAATGAATAGTTTTGATCAGCAGAATAACGCGTCTGGTAGGACGCCTCAGTACTATGCTGATGACTACTATGCGGAAGATGAGAATATGGAAGGTAATGATTGCTAGGACAGCCATAGACAAAGAGAGGGAGTTGTTTCAGTTCCAGTAGATCAGAGTGGACCTTATGTTGAGGTGATTACATCAGGTGTGTCAGAGCCTTTTCTGTTGGATACTGGTGCTACAAAGAGTTCTATTATACACTCTAAACTCCCTGGCGCTCCTTTGTCTGGCGAAATGAATGTTTCAGTAGGTTTTTCTGGCGCCCCGGTTAGGAACCCGATTTCTAGTCCTCTGTCCCTTTCTGTTGGACCGTGTGAATTAGAAGCACCCCTTATTCTGACAACAGGTTGTGGTGAAAACATGTTAGGATTGGATCTGTTGAAAAGATTGTATGCGACATTGTATTGTTCTCCTTCAGGAGTGCAACTTACACTAGGTACGGATAAACTTCCGACAGAGTTGTTGCTTCTTTCGGATATTCTTTGGGCTACTGGTCCTAATGATATGGGTCTTTTGGAAATACCGCCATATGTTGTGACATTGAAAGCCAATGTTAAAATGCCACGAATTCCCCAATATAAAATATCTAGTGAAGGTAAAAAAGCGTTGCTAGCGATCATTTATGATTTGATTGAAAAAGATGTAATTGAAGAGACAAGAGGCAACGTTTGCAATAGTCCTGTTCTGCCTGTTTTGAAGCGTACTGACCCTTCTCAGCCACCCGTTTACAGATTTGTGATTGATCTTAGAGAAGTGAACAAAATCGTTGTGCCACAATTTCCAGTAGTTCCTGATATCACTGCCCTATTGACTATGATTCCAGCTTCCGCGACTTGGTTCTCGGTAATTGACTTGAAGAATGCGTTCTTCAGCATCCCGATTGCCGAGGAGAGTAGGGATATTTTCGGCTTCAGTTTAGGAGGTCGAAGCTTCCGCTTCAAACGCGCTCCCCAGGGCTACTGTGAAAGTCCATCAATATATAGTCAAGCTCTAAAAACACAGCTTGATACGATTGTTTTACCTGATGGCGCTACACTTATTCAATACGTTGATGGTTTGCTTGTTGCTGCAGATACTGAGAAAATCTGTAAAGAAGACACGTTGTCGTTGTTGCGTCATTTGTCTGATTTACATCACAAAGTGTCTCTTTCCAAATTGCAATATTGTCGACAAGAAGTGACCTACTTAGGTCATCTCTTATCGAAGGAGGGAAGGAAACTGACCCCAGAGAGAATTCAGGCAATAGCGAAATTGAGTGTGCCTAGGACACAGAGAGAAGTGCGTGCTTTCTTGGGTATTACATCATATTGCAGACAATGGATACCAAATTTTTCTTTGTTGGCCAAATCTTTGGTGGCATTAACTTGTAAAGATACACCGCATCCCCTCCCATGGTCTGAAGAGTGTCAGAAAAGTTTTCTGAATTGCGCAATGCATTATGTTCGGCTCCTATGTTGGGTACCCCCGACTACAGTAAGCCCTTTACATTGTATGTCCATGAGACAGAAGGTTGTGCATTGTCAGTGTTGACACAGTTGTTCGGAGACAAACAGCGTCCATGCGCGTATTTTTCGTCGACTTTGGACCCGGTAGCTACAGCATTGCCAAGCTGCTTGAGAGCCACTGCGGCAGCAGCTGTTTCTATTCGGCAGTCTGCTGGTTTAGTGATGAATAATACATTGGTTGTGATGGTTCCACATGCAGTGGACACGTTGTTAAATAGGACCAAGACACAGCACTTAACTAGTGCTCGATTGTCAGGTTATGAGTTGACACTTTTAGCGAGTCATGTACACATAAAGAGATGCAACACATTGAATCCAGCTACATTGTTGCCGATTGTAGCAGAGACAAATGCTTCTGAACAGCATGATTGTTTTCTCAGAACAGAAGAAGAAACGAAAGGGAGAGTAGACCTTCAAGACACTCCTCTTGTGAAGTGTGATGGTCCCTTATGGGTGGATGGTTCATGCTTCAAGCTTCCGAATGGTGATACGACTGCAGCATATGCTGTTACGACTTTGCATACAATTGTTGAAGCTGCACGTGTCCCACATAATTCAGCTCAAGCAGCAGAGTTGATTGCACTTACAAGAGCGTGTGTGTTATCAAAAGGAATGAAAGTGACCATATATACTGACAGCCAGTATGCATTCGGTGTGGCCCATAGTTTTGGACGATTGTGGAAAGAACGTGGATTTCTGACTTCGCATGGAGCTAAGATACAACATGGTCAATTGGTAAATGAGCTTCTCGAGTCACTTACGTTGCCCCTGCAAGTTGCGATTGTAAAATGCAGTGCACACAAGAAGGTGACTGATGATGTTGGTCGTGGAAATGCATTTGCTGATGAAGTCGCAAAAGAAACAGCAAGGGATGTGATGTGTCGAATGTATGTTGCAGGCCCTGCAAGATGGGTTGGTGACGTTGGAATGTGTGAAGACACGATAGAGAGTGTGAAGTCTATTCAAGCTGAAGCTACAGAGAAAGAGTTGAATGTGTGGAGAGAGAGTACGGGTAAAATGGATGCGAATGGTTGTTGGGTTGAATTGTCAGAGCATCAGCAATGGTTGTTACCCGATGCATATGTGCTTGCAGTGGTTACAATGGCCCATGGAATGGCTCACATCAGTGTGAAAGGGATTTGTAAGTTGTTGGCTCCAGTATGGCAAAATGCTAGAATCCCAAAATGCGCAGAGAATGTAGTCAAGAATTGCATGGTGTGTCTGAAATACAATCCTGGTAGGGGAACCCCAACTCCAGCTGGTCATTTTGCGCCTCCAACGTATCCGTTCGAGGTTTTGCAGCTAGATTTCATCCACATGGAAAGGTGCAACAATTTGAAATACGTACTCGTTGTGTTTGTGCCTTTTCAAGATGGGTAGAAGCATACCCCCTGAAGGACAACACTGCCTTATCCACAGCTAAAGCCCTTGTCAAAGAATTTTTCCCTAGGTTTGGAATGCTGAGAATGGTCTGGAGTGACAATGGGAGTGAATTTGTGGGTCGAGTGATGAAGAAAGTATGTGAAGGGCTAGGCATCCAACAGAAATTCCATGCTGCAAATCACCCCCAATCAGCTGGACTAGTAGAGTGCTACAATGGCACATTAAAACTAAAATTGGCCAAAATCCAAGCAAGCTCTGGTCTTAAATGGCCTGACGCTCTGCCTTTAGCACTCCTATCAACAAGAATGACTGTGCATTCGCGAGTGGGACTTAGTCCCTATGAAATAGTGTTCGGCCGTCCGGCCAACATATGGGGAGTGCCAAGGCCGACAAAATTCAGTGAGATCGAACACCCTGTACTGCTTGACTATTTGTATGAATTGACGGCTAAATTGCGTGTTTTACACCAACAGGTTCACGATTCTCTGCCTCAGGTTTCTGAAGATCCAGGTCACATCATGGATCCTGGCTCTTGGATTTTGGTGAAGAATTTCCAGCGGACAAAGAATGATTAGCCCCGTTGGACCGGCCCCCACCTAGTCCTGCTGTCAACGAGATCCGCCGTGCGAGTGGAAGGCAAAAAGAACTGGATCCACGGCGTACACTGCAAGAGGGTCCCTTTGCCTCTGCCGGACGACCGGTGGGTCCAGGAGGGTGTTGCTGACTCTGAGACTGTGCCTCGTTTTCTGCCTTTCAGCGATGCACGCATAAAAGGAACAATTTCTGAACAAGAAAGTGACAATCTTTTGCAGGAAGCTGTGCCACCGTCAACCCGATTGGACACTGCAGAGCCTGAACAGCTGTTTCAAGACCAGACATTACCTGGAAAAAGACGTTATAACCTGAGGCCAAGAACTATGAACTAATAAAAATTTTCCTTTTCTTTGCTAATTTTTGAATAGTGTAGCTCTCTCATCTGAGAAACTTTTTTATTTTTATTTTTCGAACCACCATCCGGGTTCAGCTGTAGGGTCGTGGTTGCCCAAGTCTTTGGAGTGCAGCTGAAGACGTTAGGTCAACAGTTCTGGTTGGTCTAAGGGAGTTGCCCTGGACTGACAGAAGCATTCCTTAGCATAGAACACCCTACCATCGCGAGCAGCAATTAGAGAGGATGGAGTTTTTCGAGATGGAGAGACCTGCCATAAAAATGAACTTTAAAACTAAAATATGTAGAATGATGACCAAGAAACGTTTTTTGATATTATGCATTTTTATGTTGTTCAGTGTAATGATGTTTTTAATAAGATATGTTTTATTCTCTTTTCGAATGACATTTGCACCCACTACACTGCCCATACCTCCTCCTACTGTTTCCTCACATTCTTTCCACCCTTTTCCTGAACACGAGTCCGTTAGGAGATCAGAGTTTATTAATAACTCCTTCGTTCAGCTTTTGCACCAACACCAACTAGTAATGAACACGACTAACTGTTGGGTGTGTGGTCTTATGCCTCACACAACGGATAAAGGTTTTCCTTATCTGGTCCTGCCTTTCAGCCATAATGGTTCTGTGTGGGCATACAGAACAATGTTCATCTACGCACATGAAGTCTACCCCCTACGTTCTGAAAAAGATAATCCTAAGAATAGTGCTCTAGTTAAGGGTATAGTAGATATGATTAGGGAAGATACTTCCTATGAGACTATCCCGAGAGATGAGACACTAGCATATATTGGATGGAACGTGACCGGATATGGAGTTACTCTGAGTGAAAAACAGCGAGGTAAAAGATCCTCCCCGATTTGGATTGTACCCCATCAGGGTCACCTATGTCTGCAAGGTAATGGCAAGAATCCCAGAGCTCAGTTAGGGAAGAGCATCTGCGCTGAGACATATGTTTTTGCGTCCCAAACTTCCCCTTCTTTCTTAGCAGCTAAGGGTACCTATTTCGTCTGCCATGATAGAGCCTATACATGGTTGCCCCCTGACTTTTCGGGCACATGTTTTGTTTCGTTCCTGTTGCCTCCCACCTACACAGCTGCGGCAGATTACCACAAGACAAGGATAGTTAGAGGTGCCTTCAGTAAAGAAGACACTGCAGGACAAGAATTTGGAGACTTCATGAAGGGTTTTCTGCCGTTTTGGGGACCCATGGTTAACAGCAGGAACATAAGGCAATTGACGAGGGTGGTTGAATCCACCGTAGATGAAACGGCCGGTGCCTTTAGTAACTTGACTGCTGAGCTCCAGTCGGATCGTCTTATGACCCTTCAGAACAGGGTCGCGTTAGACGTCATACTTGCAGACCGAGGTGGGGTATGTAAAGTGATCCAGTGGAGTTGCTGTGTTTTCATTCCAGATAACGCTCCAACAGTGTACCAGGCCATCTCCAAACTACATAAGATCTCTGAATCTATTCATGTGGATACAGGAGATTGGTCGTTGATGGGGTGGTTCTGGGAACTGTTATCCGCCTGGGGATGGAAGATTCTGATGGTCATTGGGATGATCTTAGCCATTCTTTTCCTGTTCTGTCTATGCATACAGTCTGCTCCTGCTGTATGTGGCCTCTGTGCTACATCGTGTGTAAGGAAACCTGTATCGAGGGACGAGCTAAGTAATAGGATGATGCTACAGCAACATCTCAATGACTTTATGAATATAGACCTGGACTCAGATTTAGCATGAATATAGGTTATTGCCTATGTAAGGGCAAAAGGAGGGTCTGTGGTACTGAAAATTTTGGACCTGTGTCAAAAACATCGTCGTATCATGAAGATTTTGGTATCAGCAGACCGAGAATGACGAGTACACTACATACTCCAATTTTCGTCATATTTGTGCGGCGAAGTCGCCATTAAATCAGGGACTCCGTCCTGAACCCTCGGGTTCCATTTTGTATGCGGCATCCATTTTGTGGTTGAAGGCTGGCTTTGTAAGATGGAGCAGTCTCCTGAGAATATACACCATGTTGTACTTCTAGGACGCCTGTTACTTGGTTGCAGCCAATAAACGCGATCTTTGACTTCACCTAGAAGACTCTGAGTTTCTGTAGTCTGAAACAGGAAGGACCCGAAGTCAAAGGGTGTGTCCCTGGCACCGCTGGGTTCCGAAAAACCCAGTACTTCAGTTCTCATTCACACACAAATCCTCTAGGTCATTACTGTTCATTAAATGTTCTGGTGTTGCACTGTGCCCTCCGCCTGTTGTGAGTTTTGCTATCCCCTCTTGCCCGATCATCACTTTTCTCCTTTGGCACCTTGACAAAATTAATAAACTAGCCTGTGTTCTTGCACAAAACAATGTTTTTTAACTTGAGCAGCTCAGTTTTGTTACCTCCATAATGTGCATTCTTCAGCAGAGGTACAGCACCATTCGAACATTGAGTTATTATTAAAGTGATGTATAGGAATTGTTTTGTTAAAAATGTATATTACATTAATTTATAAATTATAAAAAGGTTGTTAAAATGTGTAATAATAAAAGGGTTTTCTATGTGTTCTTTTTCAACATTTAATAATGCTGATTTATATTTGTAACTATTTTAGGTGATTTCATTAAAAAAATAAAAATTAAATGGGGTTTTATTTCAAGTCCCTGTCTCCATTAGTTCCTATGGGAGGATGTTGCAGTTCTAGTAGTTGGCCATTAGTGGTCCTAGAGTTGCTGATGATTCGTTTTTTGGCCGTACTAACTCAAGGGTTGGAGACGTGCACATGTACACTTTTGAATAACTTTTCATTTAGAGTTTGTGAATAGCCAAAAGTGTATGAGTAAATACACACATAAACTTCACACAGGAGTAAATTACATTTGTGAGTAGCCTTAACACTATGTTTTTCAAGTAAGCATTACATTTTGGTTGCAGAACATTCAAGCTCATTTTCCCTGTAATGTTTGTTTTTGCAGGGAAATGTGGATTATCTACTAAGAATTTGAGGTTATTAGAACACATTGTAATAGAGCAAGATAAACCTAAAACTTACACTCGTAAAATGGAGCTCTCTCTCTTGTATTTGGATTTGTGATGTTCTCCTTCACATTTTAGAGACTGTGCTTAAGTGACAAATATTTCCACAGTTATATTTGTGTAAGCCAAATTTAATAATTAAGACTAATAATGGAGCACATTTCTCAACAATAGTTAATTGATGGAAAAATATCACATTATGCTGCAACCACTTGTGTCAGTATATTGGACTGTCTTGTGCTATTATGAATCGATTCGCCCTAATGGAGCCACTGGTAATTTTAGAAAGATAAATCCATGTTTGTTTCATCTGTGACTTGAATGACTTAGCTAAATCCATACTGTCTAAACAATATATGAAATGTTCTCAGTAGGTTGTCTCTCAATCTCAACCCTTTTGAGTGTTTCAGAAGTAGTGTTTTTAAACTTGTGTTGCATCTGAAGGAATGTAAAGGTCATATGCCACTACTTCAGACTGAAGAAGCCAAATCTTCAATCTACCAAAGGATACACAGAAGTTGTTTTTTTGGAACCAGATAAATTGTGACACAAATTGTTTAATCTGCATGTACATCATTTCACTTCATCTGGCACAAACTAATTGCAGAATATATAACATTCTGGGGAAAAAGTACATTTTCATGTTAGAATTGTGGTCAATAAACCCTAATTAGGTTTATGCTGTGCCATTTATCAAAGTACAATTTCAAAGTTATACCCGTCTCTCTGAGAATTGTTATTCCAAAATATAACACATGCTTAACTTCCCATAGTGTTGCCCAAGATTTATAATCCTTCCTATATATCTTTTTTTTAATATGCATCTTGAGAGATTTCAACTAGTTTATTTGGTAGCCTGAAAATGAGCTAAAGAAGATGGCGGCATATATGAATGCACAGATCCACAGCCCCAGGTAACGCTATTCCTCAGGTGGCTGGAAGCCCATAGAGCCAGGGGTCCACTCTTTTTTGCCTGGGTTAGGAGTAGGGAATGAAGTTCCGCAAGCATTTAAGTAAGCAGCGGATGCCATTGGCCCTGTCCCTGGATGCAAGGAAGTGGTTCAACATGACGTACGGATCCTACGCTTCAGAAGAGCATCGAGCACTCAAGCGAGACAATGACAAACAGGAGTCGGAAAGGAGTTTGGGAGCCCTCCATCCTAGTGCAAGGTTGCGTGAAACCGGAGGGGGTGTGCTGTGGCCCTCGAACTCATAAATGTGGCTTTCGATTGGAGCCTTGGATCTGACCTTACTCACTGCATTTGGCGTAGTAGCCCTCCTGGATTGGATCTTGAAACCAGCTTCTGTGGGCCTTATTTGAGAAGCAGAGGCAGTGGTGAGCCCGACAATAACTGGTGACCAAATTTGACCCCACCCTTTCACCCAGCCCCTTCCCCAGCCAGTTGGAGAGCCCAGTGGGCTGGTGAATTGACCCAAGGAGGAGGGTAATGTTACAGATGGGTACAATACCACTTGCCCTTAGTACTGCCCACTAGTTGACAGCTGCGACACAAGCCCAGTCCATGTTTATCATGAGGGGCTGCCTACGTTAAACCGGAGACTGGTAGGCTTTGACTGGTGTGTATGGTGTAAATCAGCCGGTACTTACAGCCAGTCCTTTAGAAGCTGGCGAGGTGCTGGGTGGATCCAGCTGCACATGAGTGGTGCTGGAAGCTCACCATGTATACGATTTCATCATAAGTTGATCATGGTAACAGCTGGAGGCCACCTCTACATTCCAGCATAATTTTGAGAAAAGTTGAAGCCTACATGGAACTTCACCCAAGGTTACGTGCCCCACTGAGGTGACGCACGATGTCTGAACTTTGCCCCTGCTCATGTGCCACTCTATAGGGACACTACATACAGAGGCTGGGGAAGACCTGGGGTAGGCCATATACCAGTGCAAAAAACTGGCAAGAGCGCAGCTAGGGAACTAAAGTATTATTATTGGCGCTAGCTGACCTCCTGTACTCAGCCGTCTCAGAGGAGAATGAGTGCCTATTAACTGTCACAGGAGGAGGGTGAAGGACTCACTCAAATGCCCTGGAATTCTCCCGCTACTCCATGAAAATGGGGGCTACCGGACTTACGGAGGCCCCAGTTGTAACATCTGCCACCTGAGTGTCTTGAAATGAGAGGCTCGAAGTAGAGCTTGCAATCTGTTTCCGACTGGACTTTAATAGCCTACCTCGGTACTCATAATGACCCCAGCCAGGGAAATAAAGATTGTAACCTCAGGAGAACAGAAGAAGAGCCAGAAACTCAAACACAGTCCTTCCCAATCAACATGAACTAAATAGAGTACTCAGACCAGGAAGAGGCCCCTGTTATGCCACTACCTGGAGTCTTTGCTGTTCTTTGAGAATTCCTGGGGGTGTACACACAGACATCAGTGGAGAACTGTTGGATATTAAACAAGATGTTGGTGGCCTGGGAGAGCGTGCTTTCTCACTTGAAGAGAATAAGGATGCAAGGGAAGAAGAATCTGAGCAAATTAAACATGAGCTTTTCTTCCTGCAGTAACAGATTGTCCACCTCTAGGGCCATCAGGAAAATTTCGAAAATAGGTCCCACTGCACTAATGCTAGAAATCATGAGATCCCTTCATCCACAACAAATGACAATTTAGAGGACTATGTTTTTTTTGATTTTTAGAGACCTGCTGTGCCTGTGCGCTCCACCCATATTGAACTGGATAGAATGCACGGAGTGGGCACTTTGAGAGGACTGAGCAAGCCCCCACTAGACACCATCACAAAACTTCCCTCTTAAAAAACATATTATCGCTGCTGCTTGCATGAAGTGGAGCCCCATTTAGGAGGGTGCTAATCTCCAAATTTTTGTGAACTTGGACGTAGTAAGCTTGCAGAAAAGATGAGACTGTAAGCCACTGACTCACCACTTATGAAAAGAAAAGTCAAATATCACTGCATTCACACATTCTGCCTTATGTTCATATGGGTATGCAAAATGAAGTTGCTGTGCTCCTGGGCGAAGGCCAGGGATCTACTACAATCAATATTTGTATAAGGCAGGCAGCTGGGTTCTAGAGGACAGCACTACTAAACTAAGTCACACTCTTGTTAGCAAATGTTGCCCACCTCAAATGATCTGCTGCCAGTAGATCATGGAATACATATAGCACTTTGTGGATGAGAGGCAACATTAAACGGACAAATCATGTGTACATATTCAAACTGACTGTATTCTTCTAATGTCGATATCTTTCTTTTATTTTGATGTATTTGCAGTATGCACAGGAACAAACCAGCCAACGCGTTTTGCCCAGACAATGGGCTTCAAGCGGCCAGTGTGGCTGGGGCGATGTACATCGCCCCAGCCACACAAGCTGCTTGAAGTTCACCGGACACGCATCCTTATTCTGCACAAGGACAGCGCGACTCACAGGTTCTTTAGCTTTTAGCGTTGAATTTTTCCTGTACCCGGGATATTCTCCACTACGGACCAGATTTGACCATTGACGCACCACGCAGAACAATTCGACAGATACTTTTATCTAATTTACTGAAATTCTTGCCCTGAAGAAGCCCATTGTCTGGGTGAAACGTGTTGGCTGGTTTGTTCCTGTGCATACTGCAAATACATCAAAATAAAAGAAAGATATCGACATTAGAGAATACTGTCAGTTTGAATATGTACACATGATTTGTCCGTTTAATGTTGCCTCTCATCCACAAAGTGCTAACTACTACAATCAGACCAGTACACTAAAGACCAGCCACAGATGGAGGGGCCTCTGATTACCCAAGCAAATAAACTGCCAGGAGAGTGCTGGAGCAGAGAGGGCTGCAAATTGAGAAGATTAAAACCCTACTTGGACGACACAGAGCAGGAGAGGAGAGATCTCATTAGGAGCCTAAGGTCAGCCTGCTAGGTCTGCAGAGGGAGGTGAGTCATCACGGTGGGCATAAGAGCACCCAAATTACAACAAACCCATACAAGTCGAAGAGGCACTGAAGAATAACAGATTATTATGAATGACTGATTGGCTTGACACAATCATTACACTGCACTGAGAATGCTGGAACTAGGTGGTCGTGTATTAAACAGGAGTGGGAACCTTTTATGACAGACGCTTTAAGAAGGGGTAGAAAAGCAACCAACTGTGTTAGCCTAGCTACCAAGTGACTCATGGATGTAGGGGATCTCTCAGACATTACAACCTCCCTATGAGCAGAACTCCTAGACTTCTATACCTTGGGTGTCCTGATTGCTAAAGGAGACATTTGAGTTTAGCAGGGTGTGGGGGGGCAGTCGCAGACACAAGGATAAAAGAACCATCTCTTCCCCATGATGCTAAAGATTTGTTAGTTGGAAGAGTTTTGCCGATTTTATGTTTCTTGTTTGAGGATGTTTAGGGTGGTGGGGCACCTGTGCTATGCCAATCCGTTTGAGTCACACAGTCATGCTTTGTTTCTTTTGGAGACTATGCAATTTATAGGCCAATACATTCAAATTACTCTCACTTACTGTCTGGGGCTAAACTCTCTGAACAAAAGATACAAATTCTGGGAATAGATACAGAAGTATGACCAGGGTCTCACTTTCTTCCAAGAGACTCATCTGGTACATAAAGACCTTTTCTAAATGAGGCATAGGAAACACAATAGGGCATCAGTGCCTACTAAAAAAGAGAGGTGGTTATATTAGGGGAAAGCAAACTGATTATAGAAAAGGACACAGTATTCAGAGACCCAGACAGATGGTTCTTGAGAGTAAAGATTTGAGGACACAACACTTGTCTGACTTATATAAACATACATACTCAAAGGGCTGGACAATACCTCTATCTAAAATCCATCATAGGTGATATGGCAAGGTAACATCAATTTAGCCTGGTATACAGGTCTTGCTAGAGGTAGTGGTGGCCGCCACACAACTGTGACTTTCTCGGAGGGCTTAAAGTATATCTTAACCCAATGGGATCTTGCAGAAGCGTGGCGAACCCCGCAGCCAGTCAACAGGAATTGTACTTTATTCTCTCAGGTACACAGGTCTTACTCTGCCCAAAAACATAACTATGCTCCGGATTATGGGACATTGGTGTATAGGGACTGAGTCATTCTATCACCTTAGTACCCATAAGCCCAGGACCGACTAGCTATAGTGTCTCACTTGCTCTCCTACTCACTCACAGAGAAACAAATGTTTAGACACCCCAGAACATAACACTTCCAGATCTCTCAGGAATCGCGATAAGAAGACACACCCTTTCGCTCGCACTCTTGTACTTGTCCACAATAAAATCTGACAGAGACACGAAGCAGTTTAAAATATTTATTTTAACTAACTTGCCCTAACATGCAGTATACGTGCCACAACAAGCAGGAAAATGCATAGCACAAATACAGTCAGCATAGCAGCTAGTCCATAAATCATAAAGGGATATGTCATCAGGGAAATCATCAGTCAAATGCAAAAGCATTGAAATTATTACATCAAGCTGCAGTTCCACTAGTTGTTACTAGATGTCCCTCACGAGTCAAATGCAAAAGCTTGAAACCCTTTCATTAAGCTGCAGTTCAGCTCTTTGTAGAATTTATAGTATTAGCTCTCAGCTCAGGGTTTCAATGCTTTTGCATTTGACTCTTGAAGGACACCTAGTAACGACTAGTGGAACTGCAGCTTCATGAAAGGATTTCAATGCTTTTGCATTTGACTCGTGAGGGACACTTAGTAACGACGAGTTGAACTGCAGCTCTTTGTAGAATTATTTTGATATTGGATACTATATTAATTCACTGCCTACTGCTACACTCATCCCATAATGCTTTCCAGGGCCTTTGATTGGGATTGTATTTTTGCCCATAATAACTGTGCTTGGGGTGGTCCTAAGAGGATGGGACCACCACTGAATAGTTCAGCATGATATGCTCTTTGTGTTCAAGGCATCTGCTTGGTCCTCTCCCTAGGTTAGGAAGGATCCCAAAATCTTCACCTCTTTCATTGGCTGATATTTTGGTTTGAAAGTTCACTTTTGTGAATTGGTTATATGCTTTATAGCATGTAAAGTTGCTTTATCAAAGCATTTGTGGGTGCAGTTTACTAGCTGACTCCGCTAGTAGTGGAGCGGAGTTCATTGCCCACCCCTAGTGCTGTCTCGCTCTTCTCCCTGGAAAGGTCTCTCTCCAAGTATGTGTTACCTATTCGTGTACCCCACTAAAAACTAACGTACATTGTCCAAACAACGGCTGCATCAGTATGTTTTGTCTAGGGGCTAAGGCCTGGCCAGAACAAAATAACAAGAAAGCATTGTTGTTCGACCTTGCACATAATGTTCGGTCAAAATCCCAGGAACATGCAGAGAGTGAACACAGCAATGCATTCTCAAGTGAAAATAGCCATAGAAATGATTGTAAAAAATAAAGACATGTAGTACCGTATGCAAAGCAGCAGGCAAGCTGCAACATGCGCATGCTAAGTTACTGAAGACGACAATGTCCCTATGGGCCATGTGACCACTCAAGGATCGACTATATACTGATGTTTCAGCATCTGTTGTGCAAAGGCCTAAGTGCAGCTGCATTGTGCAAGAGCTGGCCTAAATAAAAAGTCATTTTTTAAAATAAACAAGGTCGAAGATACCCTGCTTTCAACTTGATGGGACACCTTCGATGTCACAGAAGGAGGTGAGCCACTGGCAATTATGGGTGCTAGGTGTAGGGATATGATATGCAAAGTTATATAGGGCAAACCCTGTATTCCTGGGAACCTGAGCAAATTAGCAATAGACACATCACAAAGGTTACCTAGCAGAGAGTGTTTCGCCTAAACACTGTTGGCTGGTGAGATATGCACAATAAAGATAAAATATATGAAGTGCCAATTTTTTCACTGCATAGTCATTGTCTTGTATGACAAGACCAATAATTCATTCTAATGGTCCTGCACCAAAAACAGCGTAATGAGAGTGTATTGTGACATAAGTAAAAGAGGTGTGCAAGCAATATATACAAGGTAAAGGTATATAAAACACTAGGGGTTGATAAATGATACAACTTCAACAACATGACTCAGAATAAAAGTACAATGTGTACATCATCACAGTATCATTCCACTCGTGAGGTTGTCATCATTTGGACCCCAAAAAGAGTTTTACAAGGTCATCATCAGGACAGACGTAATACCAACCAGTTGCAAGCAATGCCTTGGTTCAAAAAGCTATTGGTATAATGGTCCTCCCAATGTCATAACACTAAAACAAATAGATCTGCTCAGAAAAACAAGGATAATGCAAAGAAGGCTGATACTACAAAGCACGTCAGAAGATCGGTGTTGATCAGCCTGCTATACTTTGGGGCAGAGTACAGCAAAGTTAATGAAGTGAAGAAAGAGAGTTGATGGTACCTTTGCAGCAATAGAGTCAGATAAAAGAGAAGTGTTTAAGAAGTTCTTTCAGGCCCTATAGGAACCTGCAGTAAAGATCAAAAGTCACCTGCAGCAGGGGGAAAAGCTGACCTTTAATGCCCTTTGGAAGGAGATGCTGGAGATACCCATCAGTGCTTCAGAAGTTAAAGAAAGCTTTATGGGAGATGTTTTCATGCCAATAGCATTACTAAATGTACAGCAAAAGATCTTCACTGAGGTCCGAGCAAATAGACTGCCACCTCTTTTTCCAGGCCTGATTGATCCATATCAGGTAGGTTTCATGAGGGATAGGCAGGGAAGTGATAATGTTAGAAGAATTGCCCACTTGATTGAGTAGGTCACTTATAAGAAGATTCTAGCGATCCTTCTTACTCTAGATGCTAAAAAGGCAAATAATAGGGCTAGCTGGCAATATCTAGAAGCTCTCCTGACTTGATTAAACTTTGGGCCTAAAATGCTTTGCTGGTTTCTAGGGTATACACCCGTTACGACGCAACTTTTACTCCGCACTACCATTACAACGCGGGCATTACAACGCATGGCATTACAACGCATTGCGCTGGGGGGCGCTCTAGGATAAGAGGTAAGTTTAATTTACTATCCAACACCTTCCCTAGGGTCCACGGGGACTGGAGTTAGAATAGTAAATTATACTTACCACTATCCAGCACCCCAAAGCGCTATGCGTTGTAACGGTATTCGTTGTAAATACCGCGTTGTAATGGTACGCGGAGTAAAAGTATGCGTTGTAACGTCATACATCCGTTTCTAGCCAACTGCAAAAGAAACAAGTTAACGGCACACAGCCTATTGATCTTTAGAGAGCAACAAGGCAGGGTTGCAACCTGTCCCATCTCTTACCTGATTTAGTGATTGAACTGTTAGTGACTACCCTGAGGCAAGCTGAGGAAGTCAAGGGTATAATGTTTGGAGGTCGGCAATATAATGTCAATGTATTCACAGATGATGTGCCGTTGACACCTATAGATCCTGAGGTATCCCTCTCAGCTGCAATGTCTATTCTGGATGACTTTGAGGAGGTCTCTGGATTTAAGGTTAACCAGGGGACATCAGACGTTCTGAATCTGAATTTACAAGGGGAGGGATTAGATTGCTCACTATGCTACCCCAGTTTGGACCCAGCCATGTGCAAATCAGTCTTGACCCTGTTCCTCATGAGAACAGTCCAGCCCAAACTGCCAGGTCAGGTCCTCCCTGGAGCAGAAACAAGCATCCTAATGAGGAACAGGGTCAAGACTGATTTGCATATGGCTGGGTCTAAACTGGGATGGCGTGTTGAGCAAAAGAACAATAGATTAAACCCAGATCTTTGTGACTGAGGGTGAATGTTTGCATTGTTCAGCATTCCGTCCATCATATGTTCCTTTTCCATTAGATAATTAGGCCTGACCTTTAGTGAGTCATTGTAGACATGGTATTGGACTAACTAGCCTGCTTTGAAAAGCAAAATAAGACTGACCTACATGGATTTTTTTTAACACTGTATTTTTTATTTTACTCAAATAAGTACCGTACATATTGAACATACTGATGTTGTTTTTCATACCGTGCTTCTCATCTTGTTTTGCAAATAGCGTTTTTAAAGATATACAATTTATTTTGTTCCTGTTCACTCTACGTGTGACCATATCTCTCATATGTCTAAAATATAGTTTTCGGCTATCACAATGGGCTTCCCCATGCCAGCATCAAACCCAGCAAGGACTACAGTTGTGTTTCGGGTTCGGCATGTGGGTCCAATGCTATTTGTGACTCAAGCAGGTATGTATGGAGCGGTTGCCATATGTCATGTGGCCTGGAAGCAGGTGGCTGTAGTTGTGCATAGAGAACACAGTTTGTGTTGCAGTATGTTAGGCTAATAAGCCATGTCTTTAGTGTCAGTGAATATCTGCTACCTCAGTGTATAGCTATTTCTCTTTTGGCTAGCATTTGCGCAATTGCCATGTAGCGGCGCACTGATTTAGGAATGTTATGCACAAACCCCAGTAGTGCCTGCAGTGGGTCGGGTGCAAGCACAACATGAATCATGTGAGAGAGTTTGACAAATTTGTCCCTCCTGTTCCTTGACAACTTTGTACAGGTCCAAGTCATGTGGGCAAAGTCCACTGAGGGGGCAAGACATTTGGGACAAGTGTGTGGACGAGAGGGGTCAATTTGGTTAATTTTAAAAGAGGTAACTTATGCACGCCATAGGAACTTCAAGTGTAACAGCTTATGACGATGGTTAAAAAAATCTTGCGTGTCTGTGTACAGCAGTAGATTCATTGGAAATCTGACAGTGCGTACCCTAAGTCTCTGTCCCACGCCGCTCATGTACCTTCATCTCTTGTGGGGAGCAGTGCAATACATGTTTTGATAAGTTATGTCAGAGAAGTGAACTCCTGCGGTTCGAGAGGGTAACTGGGAATCTGGGCTCTTAGTGTACTCTGCAACCACCTCAGTACAAAGTGGTCCATCAACAGAGCATCTCGGAAACGGACAACCTCTGTCTGAGTAAAGAGACGTCCTGCGGGGAAGAGGTCGCAAAATGCTTCTAAGGAGTATTTGGACAAGGTGCTTTACAAGTTTCTCTTGCATGAAAGGTAACCATCTGTTGTCCGCCAGGGTAATAGCAGGCGAGTAAAGGAGGTGCCCCTGTTGTTCTGACAAGTTTTTTCCAGGCCCAACTGGTTGTGGTGACCATTTGAATGTCTTGTGGGTCATGCTTCAATCCTGCTGGTAAAATTGCTGAGAGTGGGGTAGGGTGTATAAGGTCTGTCTCTGGTTTGGCATACGGTATCCTTGGGTCCGGATGGTACAAATGCCTGACAAAGCAGAAAATATATATGGGAATTTGGAACCCCAAACCCACTGCATTCGTATGGCAGTGTCAGTGTGTCTCAGCTAATCCTGGGTTGTTTACCTCCCCATACGTGTCGTATTAATGATGTACGGAGTGTTGTGAAGGAGGAGGAGGTCAGTGGGATTTTAAGTATAGCTATTCTACCTGCCATTGCTAGCGGCTGTTTCAGCCAGCGCTCGATTTGACTAGCCCGCTTTTCCATTGCTAATTTATAGTTAAGCCACAGTATCTGATCCGGGTCTCTGTAGGTATATCCCCAAGTATTTTACAGATTCCTCACACCTTACGAGCAGGTATTCAGTGTCCACCTCCCAAATGCATGAAGTCAGGGGGAATATTTCGGACTTGGTCCAGTTTATATGTAGTCCAGACAGGGCGCCATATCTGGTTACCTCTCTGAGTATCCGGTCTAGATTATCACTCGGCTGCCGCACATTAAGAATAATGTCGTCTGCGTACAAAGTAATAGGGAGTGGGACAGTTTTTAATTGAAGCCCTCTATGGAGGTGTCGCTTTTTCAAGTGGGGTACCAATGGATCTAGTGCTACGGTAAATAGAGGAGAGAAAGAGAAGCCCAGCCTAATTCCTCGTGAATTATAAAACTCTGGTATTACTGATCCGTATAAGCGAATATATGCTGTAGGTTTAGTGTATAATAGGTTGATAATGGAGATGAAACCCAATGGAATTCCCATTCTGCCTAGCATGGACTGTAAGAATGGCCATTCCAGGGAGTCAAATGCTTTTTCAGCGTCCAGTAGCGCCGCTACAGCCAGAATAGAGGGCGAAATTCTGAGGATAACTGTGAAAAGTGTTTGCAGATTAATGGCTGTGGACTTGTGGGGACAAAACCAGATTGAGCAGGCATTGTAATCTGGTCCAGTCAAAGGGAAAGTCTGGTAGCTAACATTTTGCCCAGTATTTTATTATCACAGTTCAATAGGGAAAATGGGTAGTATGATCCGCAATAGAGCAGGTCCTTCACTGGTTTAGGAAGCAGTATAATTACAGCTTCACGGAGTGTGTGTGGGAGTACGCCCTTCTCCATTACTTTCTGATAAATTTGTAAGAGATATGGGGTAACTAAGTGTTTGTATGTTTTATAAAAGCTGCCTGAGAAGCAATCGAGGCCTGGTGACTTTGTGGCGTCACTGGTGTCTATTGCCTGAATTACCTCTTCATCCCTGAAGGGCTCATTGAGAAACTGTGGGTGTGCTGAACTGAGCCAGACTATAGCCACTTCATCTAGATAGCGGTTGCAGTCACCTGTATCCTCGGCAGTGCGGGCTGTGTACAAATCAGTGTAATAAGTGAGTATGGTATCTTGTATACTGAGGGTATCTGACATGTGTGCAATCAGGCCGTTGGAGAGCCAAAATATATGGCTTGCCACTTGGAGGTTGGAATATGTGTGCAAGTGTACGCTGTGGTCTTTCGCCTTCACCCATACCACCTTGCTACCATGTATTTTCCCAGGTAACGTGTTTCCCAGTCTGCCGCTTCATGATATTCTATCATTAATGCAGCCCGTTGTTGTAGGTAGGTCGACTAGGGGTATGTTGCTTGTGTTTGATCTTGCTCTAATAGCTGTTTTTCTAATTGAGATAGTGTGTGTCGCAGGTCTTTCAGGATACCAGCGTGTTTAGATATGCAAATACCTCTTATATAGGCTTAGAAGGCCTCCCATAGTGTGGCCCACAAATTCACTGTTCCCTTATTTATTTCGAAGTATTCTACAATTGCCAGTCGCAGTTCAGATTTAAACACTTCATCTCTAAGGGCCATTTCGGGGAACCCCCATTGTCTCATTGTCTCTCCACTCCTGCTGCTTTGGGAATACGCAGTTTCACCAGTACCAGTGAGTGGTCTGACAAGGTGCATGGTAAATGCTGTATGGAGTCAATCCATTGTGCTAGACTGGGTTCAAGGAGCCGGTAGTCCAAGCAAGTCCACGTGTTGTAATATGCCAAGTAGTGCATATATGCTGCCTGTGTGGGGTGTTGGTGGCACCAAGCGTCCTTTAAATGGTATGCTTCCCTAAGGTCCGCAAACTTGTGTCTGGATCTAGGCTTTGTGTCCGGAGTGTTTGCTGTGCTATCTTGTTTAGGGCCGAACAGAATATTCAAGTCGCCCCCCATGCACACCTGTGTTACCTCCATGCAATCAAGTTGAGTTAAAATGTCCAGGTAAAAATCCGGATTGTCAGTGTTTGGTGCATATACATTAACTAATAATATGGGTGTCCTAGTAAGCAACCCTTCACCAGCAGGTAACGCCCCTCAGTGTCAGCCCGAATTGTCGATGGGCCAAACGGTACGCATTTGTGTATCAATATAGAGACTGTCTAGCGTACGTACTGTAGCTCGCAAAGTAGCGATGGGGTCCCCAGCCCGTGGCAAAAGTGGATGGTACACTAGGTGATAAATGCTTTTCCTGTATAAAGGCTATATCTATTTGGTGATGCTGTAGATATTGAACTACCTATTTACCTTTGCGTTTGTTAATTAGCCCCCGTATATTTCAGGATGCTAACGTGACATTTGCGAAAGGGTAGATTCTGTCCTTACCACTCATTGTTGCAATAAAAGGTTGGATTACAATCATGTAAATGCTGCTGCACAGCATGAGTAATATTTCCAAAAAGAAGTTTTTGTGGTACAAACTGACCCTTCCCTACCTTACCCTTCCGCTACCCATCCCCATACCCATTGCTACCGGGAAAACCCATATCCTGAACTCTGCTTTTCATCAAACTATGATAACTTTTCCAACTTTTATAACAAGATAGTGTGAATACACTTGGGAGGTTGCGACGCTGTGCCCGCTTCCCCATTACTGCATAGTATGCTATAAACTAATCTGCATGTCATGCATTAGTTGTTTTAAAGTCAGTCGCGCAGTGCACAGATGCTTTTTCATGTTGGCCTGATACAATCTTCCTAGTGTCCTTGAGGTGGACCAGGTAGAGCTTAGCTGGAGGAGAACAGGTCTGCGCTGGCCCCTGAGTTGGAATCTGGTGGTGATCGTACAGGAGAGACCGACTGGTGTGTGTCTTTGTTTCGACAGAAGTCCTGCACTGTTATTGGTGTATCAAAGATCAGCGATCTGCTGTCCATGTGCATCCTCATGCTTGCAGGGTACAGCATCTCAGATTTCTGTCCCTGGTTCTGGAGGGTAACTTTGACTCCAGAATATTATCGGCGAGCATCCTAGACCATCGAGGTGAAGTCCGATTAGAGTAACACCGACGAGCCCTGCCAGCTTAGAGGGCCCTTCTCCCTCGCCAGGCGCAACATCGTATCTCTGTCCCGAAAGTTGAGTCATCGAGCAATTATTAACCCCCGTGGGGGAGGTCTCAGGAGTACAGTGAGCTCTTTCCACTAGGAATGCAGGAGAGAAGGGCCCACAGCCAAACAGCTCAGTTAATAGTTGTTCCACAAATCCATCAAGGTGCCCTGTGTAATGTAGACTCTGGTATTCCTAGTATGCGGACATTGTTGCACTTACTTCAAGCTTCAAGATCTTCATTCTTAATGGCCACAGTTTCTAGGAGCTTGAGTTCCAGCGTGAGGGAGTCCGATCTTGGCTTTGCAGCCCTGTTAGTGTCCGGTACACCTTACTTCAAGCTTCAAGATCTTCATTCTTAATGGCAACAGTTTCTAGGAGCTTGAGTTCCAGCATGAGGACGTCTGATCTTGGCTGTGCAGCCCTGTTAGTGTACGGTACACCTTAACCCTGCACCATATCTGGGCCAGTTGTTTCTCCTGCTCGTTTGTTCTTGTCGAATGCCATGTCTGTTCAGTAGGCCACACGTACCGGGCCTCGTCGGTCCGCTCATCCGCAGCACCCCCAATATCTCTCCGCCGATCTCCTCTGACAGCCAGTTCATGTAGTGTGGGGTGGCACTGCCTCCCGCAGTCAGCCAGCGCTTCTCACTCCGGGGCGAAGCCTTCTCCCAGGTGCAACTGCGCACCTCGCCGCAAGGCCTCACTGGCATCCTGTTCCCTGGCAGCGGTAGGCTGTGGCGTGCCAGTTTGCGGTTTCTCCGGTCCGTGCTACATTTGTAGTCACTGCTGCACTCTCCACAGCTTGAAATTGAAGTTGTGAATAACATGCATGATTATTGCAAGGGAGTTCAGCGAAGCTCCAATACTACAAGGTCCTCTTGGGCGGTAGCTTGGCCACACCCCCCAGACTGACCTACATAGATGGAACTCCTTATATGTTTCATGGATAGGCAGAAGCCAATTGATCCAAATGAATAGCCACATGAGGCTGCTGCATTTGTTACTGTTACTCCCCCATCCCCTCTCCAGAGAAAGAGCTTTTGTCCCTTCAGCAGGACCTGACTATACTACAGGTGACAGAGCAAAAGTGAGCAGCAATATTCTTCGAGCAAGAGCCTACTTAAAAACAGCCATAACTAATTTAGGCCTCTCCTCATCATGGGATCTAACACTGAGCAGGGCTGAATTTAAAAGAATAATTAAAGCACCAAAACCATGTCACTTCTGGAGGACAAAACCGCTTTAGCCAGACTCAGCCATGGATGGTTAGTTCTTAACACCTATATGAAGCTTAAGCCCAAATGCTACCTAGGAGAGCTTTATAATATCTCGACAAAAGAAAGGTTTTAAAAATACGGGTTGGGAGTTCTATCCGTAATGAAGCACCCCCCTCCCCCCCCATCGAGAAGGATAGAATAGCAGGACAGCTGCAAACGATGTGGTCCGGGTATTGAAGATATTGTCCATGCACTGTGTTTGTGTAAAGCCCTCTGGTAGACTGACTGCAATTTTAAGATGGAAATTTAACGAACAAGAAATTAGGTCATGTAGAGAGGCTGTAGTAGCTTGTTTTAATCCCAAAGATCCCTGATTGAACTGTGCAGTGGTAAAATCTCTGCAGGGGTAGAGAATAAGGTGTTGACTCTGGATTTCGAAACAAAAAGTCAGAGATAAAGGAACACCAAATTAGAAATAACCTTTGAAGAGTTAATGCCAAACTGGAAGACTTGCACAATGCACTTTCAAAACTTGTCTGTTGACTCTAGTTAGACTGAGACTATGCGCAATATCACATTATTGTAAATATTGTACGGTCCTTTTTCCCTGTTCCCATTTGAAGGGCTAACACCAGGTGGATATGCACTAAAACAATTTATAATCATACATTGTATGCTGCCACAGAACACCTGAGTCTCACCTTAAACACTGTAGAAAAGTGAGGGCTTCCGATGTTCAGAGCCATAAGTTGAAGCGAAAGAGAAAAAAAAATCACACGAGGTTGGTGTTCAAACAAAAGATATAGCAACACACAAAGTACTTCAAAATCACCAGAACCGCTGTGCCAGTGGGCTTTGACTTGATCCCTTACTGGTTGTCAATATTTGACAGTCAAGAATGAGCAGGAAGCTCTGGATGAAAGGTGTATAAATTTGTTGGAAATAAATGTCCATCACCAAGACACAGTACCGGCAGGCTCCCGAGCACCACTACAACTACTGAAGCCAGAATGTTGTGACTGGGCTCCAGAACATAACACTTTCTGTTTTTAGAATCTTTAATTGGAACAATGACAGGTACGATTAAGAAAAATACATTAAAGCACATACCACACTCCCATCCACCCACCGAAACCAGCACGGCCAAGTGCAAGGATGCCCTCGACCAAGTTCAAAGCCCTGGGCTAGAGGCTGTAGCCCATACCAGATAAGGTTAATATTGACTGGCACCATACTCCCCTCCTACCCCCCTTCCCTTCCCGGTCCCAGGAAGACAAGCCCTGGACCAGTGACAGAGCCTTGTCTTCTGTAATCTTCCACTCGACCCTCCCATAGCACAAAACTGATAGAACACACTAATATCCCCTCAAGCAAGCCCAGGATCTTTCCTAAAGCCCTTCCCCACCTCACAGAAGAGGCCAAAGACACAGACCCTGTGGCTGAGAGGCTTCCCCCGCCTCACACGGAGCGCAACATGGGTGACACTGACAATTTTATCCCCAGTCTTGCACTGGCATGACTTGATTTCCTGCTCCCCTTGCCCCAAGCGTGCTCAATATGACATATTAGTCCTGCTCTGAGTAGGTTTAAAAATCCAGCCAATTTGTCACTGAAATTGGTTAAAACCACTTGTAAAAGAACCTGGTATTTCAGGATCCATGTAGTTATTTCCTTTCTGGGGACTAAACTCAGAATAGCCGGAATTTGGTGCAGAGATACGGGTCTGAAGTGGAGATTCCAAACTCAACAGACATTTATTTTGCACACTCTGGGTATTTCCACTGAAACCACACATGTATTTTATGGCTCATGCAAAACATTTCAATGTAGCAATGCTGTGTCGCCAAAGTAGTTTGCTGTATGTACATGGCATAATTGAAATCTAGGTAAATGTGTGTAAGGACTACTCCATGTAGGTAAGTAGATAGTAGGTAATTTATTGGAGAGCAAGCAGGTGCATGCAGCCACTCGCTGTACTCTCTTCAACTGTCTATCACCACATTCCATATTCTGGAACCTGTGGCATCCTGTTACTAGGGAGCTGTTAGCCAAGATACCACATCTCCCTTCTTTACAACTAATAATAATGGTAGTCAATATGATAGTCAATAACAACATAAATAACCTTGTCATCCTTCTGAAACCTCAAAGATTCAATAAAAAAAACATATAAACGATCCTTCTCTGGGATGGCGCCTAGGATTTGGAATACTCTTCCCCCTGACACCAGATTGAATTCTTCTTTCGTATCTTTCAAAAAGGAAGTAAAAGCGATTCTCATGGCAAAATTTACTTGACCACTCTTCCCAGCCCTAACCCCTTTTCATCCGAGACTCGCTGTTTATGTTCGTGGAACAACTATGATCCCACGCTTTGGCATTTGTACGACTTCTTCTGTGTGTTTTTATTTTATTTATCCTATGCTTGCTTTCTATACTGTGTCTTGCTATTCATTTGGTATAATCATCTTCGTCCATTGTAAAGCGCTCTGATAATCGGAAGGATCTTGTTTGTGCTCTATAAAACCTTCTAAATAAATAAATAACAACATAAATATCCTTGTGAGAATAACTAACTTAAGGAAGAAATTATATACACAACAAGCATTACTGTACATGTGACATACTGACATAAATTGAAAATGATAAAATAGAAACAAAGTTATGACCATGCAGGTAGTTCTAGGGAAAATAATAGACAGCAAATACATTTCTGAAATGACCAATATTTGCAAGCATATAAGAAAATCCTAACTCCCCATACCATCCCCTTCTTACAACAATGATTTATGTGACAAAAGTTTCTAACCTCGTGTGTAAAATAGTGTGTCTGCCCTTACGCGTGTCCATCACACCACCATCCTGACTTGAAGTAAGAGATGAGCATACCCCACTCATGTGCCCTTCAGATAAAGGAGTAACTGTTATACCTCCTGTATTGGTAACTTCCTCCCACTTCCAAGCTGTAGAAGTAGATGTGCCAATTACGCTGACACTTCTCCAGTTCAGAATTGTATTGCTTCTTGCCATTCTACCAAAATGCCACACTTTCTCGCCACTCATTTTTGCTGATTTAGAATACACTTCACTCACTTGCATAGGTTCTGAGAACTTATTCTCTCCCTTGGTTTTAAAACCCAACTTCCCTCTGACCCAATCACCCAGCCTTATTTGAATATCTTTTGTGCCATTTTTAGGTCTCGCCTGGCGTTGCAGGGCAAAGCCCTGCTCGCTCGGTGAGAGATTTTGTGGATGAGGGGTTTTCAGAAAGGGACTCAAAGCCCCGCCCCGCATTTCCATTGGCTGGCATCACCGTTTATGCTAAACGGTGGCCTGCCATTGGAAAAGAGGCTTTTTGGTTGCCGCCCTTTGGTCTGCAATCCGGACTGGCTCGCCTCCTTTGCTGCTGTCGCAAAGCACTTTCTTATCGTTATGGGGCCACGTGTTTCTAATTAGAAACACATGGCCCCATAAAGCTAAGAGAGCGATGCTTGTTTCGGCAGTGACCGAGGGCCACAGTCTGACTCGGTCCTGTCCTCGCACAGATGGGCTAGGACAACCTGGGCACAGGAAACCCAACACCTGCGCTTCACAGCACCAATCAAACACGGATAGAGGACTCTTGCCCCAATATTATTCCAGACACCCTGCACTTGGATCCTACGCAGTACGGTGTGGCCTCGTTTTGGAATTGCACATTCATGTCCAGTAGAGCATGCGTCCCTATTTCCTTGTGTACGGTGTCTTATAAAGCTGTCCCCAGGCCTCTCAGACGCTGGGCGATGGACAGGGTTTGTGTGCCCGGTGTTTGACCCTGGTTGAGTGTCATTCCTTACCGTGCACTGTGCGTAATGGTGGGCATGCACCGTCCTAGCTCGTGAGACTTGCCCGATGTCTGACAGTGGCTGTGTCTTGTATTCTTCGGCTGGTGTCTGACAGTCTCCAAGACTGGCGTTTTCTTGTGTCCGTGCATAACTGAGGCTGAGTCCCGTGCTCTGGTGCGGGGTGTCTGACAGTGATCGTGCCCTGGTGTCCGGCACCCGCAGTCTGTCAGGTGATGTGCCCCACACCGTCTCATACTAGTGTCTGACAGATGCTGGGTTCTCTGGTCCCCGGCCCGTGTATAGCAGTGGAAGAGCGCCGCACTCTCTTGTATTTGGTGTCTGACACTGGCTGGTCCTCGCGCGCTCTTGTGCTCATGTATAAAAATGGCAGTGACCCGCACCCTCTCATGCTCACTAGCCGTGGTTTGCACTCTCTCGGGCCTAGAGTCTCACAAGGTTGTACCCCCAATGCCCCCGCCCCCTCCTCTCAATGCCTGCTGTCTAACAGTGGCCCAGTCCTGGCCTCTCTCTTGCCTGGAGTCTGACAGAGGCCATGTCCGGTGTCTGGCAGTGGCTGTGTCTTGTTTTCTTCTGCTGGTGTCTGACAGTCTCCAAGACTGGAGTTTTCTTGTGTCCGTGCATAACTGAGGCTGAGTCCCGTGCTCTGGTGCGCGGTGTCTGACAGTGATCGTGCCCCTGGTTTCTCGCACCCGCAGTCTGTCAGGTGATGTGCCCCACGCCGTCTCATGCTAGTGTCAGTGTATAGCAGTGGCAGAGCGCCGCGCTCTCTTGTATTCGGTGTCTGACACTGGCTGGTCCTCGAGCTCTCTTGTGCTTGTGTATAACAATGGTGGTGATCCGCACCCTCTCATGTTCACTTGCCGTGGTTCGCGCTCTCTCGGGCCTGCAAGCGGAAGTCTCTCACTGACAGCCCACTGCTGGCAGGCCCCAAGAATCTCCCCCCACACATGCTGCCTGCCCCCAGGCCCTCCCCGACTCCTCTTTCCACTAGGCCCCGGGACTCTCCCCCCACACACGCTGCCTGCCCCCAGGCCCTCCCCGGCTTCACTTTCCACCAGGCCCACTGCCTAAATTCAAACCTGCCAGCGAGAAGACAGATGGACCCACCCCGCTTGGAAAGGGGTCTCTCGTCAAATACAAGATGCCTCTTGTTTTTGTTTATTGTCTTGTGTGGTTACTTCATTGGCAAGAGATTAAAACAAGCATTAAAAATGCAATAGGTCTCGCCTTTCATTAAGTTAAGCCATTTGCTTTGCTATACAATACCATTAGCAAAGCAAATGGCTTTAACTTAATCAAAGGCGAGGCCTATTGCATTTTCAATGCTTGTTTTTGTTGTATAAGTCTTACAGACTTCCTGCATCTTCTTCAAATTTGATCTTGTAACCGCAGGTGAAAACCGACTACAAATCTTCATGTCATTCCATGACACATTGTCCTGAGTGAAAGGTCTCTTCCTCTCTATAACCCGTCCCCGTGGGTGTTATCCTAAATGCCCAAATTGTCTTGTAGAGTTCCTTCCTCCAGTCTCTACCAGCATTTAAAGAAGCTTGTATGCTTCCCTTCACTACTCTATTAAAGCATTCTACAACGCCATTACTTCTGGGTGGTAAACAAGAGTTTTCTTTCGACCAGTTCCATTCCTGTCAAGAAAACTTCCAAACTTGTTAGAAATAAACTGAGGAGCGTTGTCACTGAGAATACACTTAGGAATACCTTCCTTCAAAAATATGGTCTCAAGGAAATTAATTATCGTTCTGCTGTCAGCCGCGTCAACTACTTCCACTGCAGTCCACTTAGACAAATTATCAATAACCACTATCACATGTTTGTACTCTCCACTGACATCCAAAATGGGGCCCAGCAAGTCAATACTCAAATCCTACCACGAATGCTCAGGAATGTGTCTATCCCCCAATGATTGCCTCAGCAAAAACCGAGCATTGTCAGAATTAGTACACACATGATACACATTCTAACAAACTCCCCAGTCTCTTTGTCCATACCTGGCCACCAGTATAGCAACTTAAACCTTTTCTTTAACTTCACAATGCCGAGCTGTCCTCCATGTTTGATATTCAAAATTCTTGCTGTCAACCCACCCGGGACCATTACTCTGTCACTAGGAAGAACATAGTTGGCATCATTAACAGACAACTGTGAGAAGCTGGCCTGTATATGATGTACACTTATGTAAGCGGACACCCTGCACCTGTCCAGACAACCCTTATGGCGATTTAAGAGGTCTTAGACAACCTTAGAAAGTTCTCTAAGTGGTATCTGTGAAGAGAAGCCTTCAGGCTTAGTCCTAGAAGGAGTGTAAAGTAGCTTGTGTTTACCAGAATGCAATATTATAGTATAGATCAAGTGAAAAATAACCAAACAAGGTATTTATAAAAATATGTATTTATGATACTCTCTAACACATACAAATATCTCCTACCTGGAGATATGCACAATGCACACAATACTTTGCAAAGAAACACAGTGGGGGACCAAACCAAATACTAAGAAAGTGGTATAAGAATAGCGACTCAGGGCAAGACAATATCAAGAGGACGTAGGAGTGCTGGGGACCCAAGGAACCACCCATGGTGAGTGACCAGGAACGCCACGGAGAGCGTGTGCAGTGTGAGAACACAATTGCGTTCTCCGTGCAAGTCTAATTGTAAGTCGCAGTTGGGTTTTTAAAGATTAAGGACCCTTCCCAGTGGACCCTGAAGAAACTTTGTGCAAGACAGAAGGTTAGAGAGCCACCCAATCTGTGGATACCCTTGTAACCACGGTACCTACAACATGGAAGCCGGGTGCATAGGTGTGAAGTGGTGTCGGAAACCGCCGTCGAACCCAATGGAGGACTTCAGTAAAGTGCCGCTGCTGAAGGAGGAGAAAGTGTCAGTTGGAATCCGAAGGTGGATTCTTGTTGAGAGGTACCTGCAAGCAGAGGAGACGGAGTCTGTCTCACTCAGGAGTGACCAGAAGATCTGGAAGACGAATGCCCGCCACAGTCAGGAGTTGCAGGAGATTTGATGAGGACTTTGACTCTGCAGCTGTGAGGACCTGGCAACGCTGAGGAAGACCAGGAGCCGTCACACCAAGAATGTCGAGTGCCCTGGGTTGTCGGTGTCCGGCGGGAGCACGAACAAGCCTTTGAAAATGCAGCCCACGCAGGAGCTGAAGAAGGAGTAACGTCCAGCAAGATCCAAGGGACTCACCACAAGCATGGTGGTCAGGACAGGCCCCGAGAAATCGGGGGAGCCCAAGAGAAGTAAAAGTGACCCTCAATTGAGCCCACAGGCCGGAGGCACTGTAGTCGCGAGAGGACCTCAAGCAGCTCACCAAAAGATGGAGGCCACGATGTACACGATGTGGTTTGGCTGAAGATTCTGGTCACCTGAGATGCTCGAGGTTGGAGCTACTTGGAGCACGAAGATCTTCTCGGAAGGAAGTCAAAAAGGCTTTGCAACTGCAAGCTGATGTGGTGCACAGGGGTTCGGTTGATGCAACCCCCACGAGGGATACTGGCCTCAAGCTTGGTGAGAGAGCAGGACAGGACTCGGGAGCTGTGGAAAACCACCACCTCTGTTTCAGAACCTTTCGGAGTCTGGAGGAGCTCAGGATCAGCAGACCAGTCGACTTAGTTGCGGTGCCTGCAAATGCAGGGGAGTGACTCCTTCGCTCCAAGGGAGAGTCCTTCAGGTGTCTTTGATGCCCACAGGCCTTGGAAGGTTCCTGTATGGTGCACAGACAATGCAGCAGACTGGAAGGGAGACCAAGTTGGGCTCAAACGAAAGCCAGCGAAGTCCAGAGTGCCCGGACGGTAGAAGAAGTTGTGGTGTATGATATGAATCCTATCCCACAACAAATCTAGGGACCCACCCACATTTAAGCCATTAAATCCGTAAGGAAAGGTTTGGGATGATTCAGGGGACCCTCCCAGGGGAAGGCCTGGAGAGGGGGAGATTACTCCCTTGTCCTTTTTTCAGTTTTGTGCCAGAGCGGGAGCCAACGGTTCCCAGGACTGGTTTGAACTGGACTACACATGGGGACACCAAATATGCCCCACATTCAGACTGAGTGGCACTGGCAAGTCTACCCACCGTGCCCAAATACACTAAATTCTGTCTGGGAGGTGGTCACACCACCCTGTGCCAATATGCCTATTGTTCTGCCTTCCCCTACTCGAGCTTGGCTCAGCAGCAGGAGGGCATAATCGTGTCTCTGGTCGGCAGCAAACATTTTGTGCTGTCCTGGTCTGGAAGACTGGTACCGGGGGCATGGACAACCTAACTGAGGGCTCTTCCAGTGCTTGGACTCATGCCTCCCACACTGTTTATGGTGTGGGGGGATGATTCCAACATGTTTGATACAAACATGATAGGATGTGTTGCAGCCAGTTTCATAATTACGCGGTGCCCCTCTATATGGTGTAAGGCTGCTTCACTGACAACCCGGGAGAATGGACTCCGTAGGCTTTAGGGGTGTCCTTCTCATGCAGGGGCACCCTCTCTCGTAAAACCAAGCAGCCTGCCTTCAGGACTGCAAAGCCTGCTATAGGGATGACTTAACAGGTTTTAAGTGCAGTACCCCTAGATATAGGAAACCTATATCTTTAGTAAGTGGTGCTAGCACCACCTTACACAGGCTGTAATGGCTGGCCTGTATTTCCATTTTGAATGGTCTCCCATGGGTGGCATAATACATGCTTCAGCCCATGGGGTACCTCTGGGGTACCTATGCCCTAGGTACCTTAATACCATATACTAGGGACTTATAAGGGTACCCCAGTATTCAGTCTGGGCTGTACCTAAGTACTGAACATAACAATTTAGGGAGAAAGCAGATAGACTGGGGTCCTGATTAGCAGGATCCCAGTCAGATTTGTGAAAACCAGCTTAGTACCAGGCAAAAAGTGGGGTAACCATGCAGAAGAATCCTACCTTCCTACAACAACTCATCCTTGATTTCCCATAAACTCCTGTACTCCTCCTGTAGTTCCTAAAGTTCCTTTTAACTCAGCCACCCCTTAATAATGAAATATAGCACCTTATTCAAAATGACATCTTTGCCACATTTTTCATCCCATTTCTCCTTCGAAACGGCATTTTAATTGTTTGTTATGCTAGCCACACTATAATCCTCCCAATTCATATCAATTTCTCCACCGCAAGGTAATGGCAATTTACTCAAATAATCTGCTACCTGATTCCTTTTTTCCGGTAAGTATACCACTTCATACATGCAATCCAGTAGTTTAAGGGTAATTAGCCTTCGCTATGCCTTCCTAAGTCAAAACTTTCACCAAGGGCTTATAATCCGTGCATAAAGTAAAATTCGCCCCCCAGACATATTGTCTGAATTTCTTGATGGCTCAGACAGTGGCCAACATTTCCTCTTCAATAGCTGAAAATTCTTCTTCAGCAAGGGATGAAGATCTGGAATGTGTTTGAGTCAACACAGCCCCTAGCCCTTTCCCACTGGCATCAGTGGTTATTATGCTGTGAGCTGCAGAATTGATACCCTGTAAGGGAAGGGCAGTACACAAACCACATTTAATTCCTTCAAAATCTTTCTGTAAATTCTCATTCCAAGAGAATTAATGTCTTACTTTTAACATTTGCCTTAGAGCATGCATTTTCATTGCAAACGTCTCAACAAATTTAGGATAACATTCTGCCAACCCTAAGTCCTCTTTTGACCCAGGGATGGGAGCATTACTAATTGCCGCAATTAACACCTTATTAGGCTAAATACCATCTCCTCCTACTTCATTTCCCAAATATGTGCCGGATTTCATGGCAAATTTGCATTTCTTTAAAACGACAGTTAATTCGTTTTGTCATCAACTTACCTAGAACTGCTTTCAATATTCCATCATGCTCTGATTTATCTTGGCCCATCACCAGGATATCATCTTGAAAGTATGTCACCCCCTTCATGCCTTTGAAAATTCCGTGCATCAACCGCTGGAATACAGAAGCAGCCGAGGCAAGATCTAAAGGTATGCAAATACATTTATAGCAACCGAAGGGGGTTATTAACGCTGTTAAATCCCTGCTGGATGGATGTAATTGAACCTGGTCAGACCAATGGTGAAGAACTACTTTATTCCCTTGGACTGTGCCAACAATTCATCAATCGTGGGCAGGGGAAATTTATTAACTACAATGTTTTTATTTAAGTCTCTCAAGTCAATGCAAAAATAAAGACGGCCATCAGATTTTCGTGTGACCACCAAGGGGGGCAACCATTCCTCTTTTACAAACCCAACCATGAGAATCTTCCCCCCGATAAGCGTAACTGGATGAATGTCAGTAGATCTCAAACATTTGTTTAGTACATTGGCAAATTTTTCCTCCCACACTGAGCATTGAATGATAGTGTATGATGACCCTGAATCAGAAGCAATCCGTATCTACATTCCCCCTATAACAATGTCGCACAGGGTTTTTTTCTTAGAACTGGAGTACACTCCCAAAACGACAACACTTCATCTATGCAAAGAACCCTTTCATCACTTAACAAATGTATATCCCCATCTTCTTCATCCTTTGTGTACTCAATACTTCGAAGCACTCAAGTTCTATCATCAACAAATTAGGAGAGCACGAAGGGAGTTATACGTTCAGCAAAATTAAATCAGTCAAAAACTCCTTTAGAACATATTTAGTGTAGTTAAACAACTTACTTCCCTAGAACGTGTCACAGCAATACTGCCTGCTTCTGCAGACTCCTGTAATAAAGTAGCTGTTTTTTTCTTGGGAAAGTTAGAGAAAATATATGCTACCTTCCCTAATAGAAGCAGGAATTATATCTTTGCTCCAGCGAAAAAGGATTCACGGGTTGAGGATAGGTTTATTTTTCATCCTCCTAAGGAAAATGACGTTCTGAAACTCATGCAATTAGTGAAATCTGGGTCTCCCCTGGATCTGATACCCCCAAGATTATTACTGCGAGGGAAAGAAGCCATTGTATCGGTTCTTACCAAACTGTTGAAGATGTCTTTTGGCTCAGGGTAGGTTCCTAGCATTTGGAAACACGCTATGGTAGTGCCACGGCTAAAGAAACCATCTTTAGATCCAGCGCTCCCAGAACATTTGAGACCCATATCCTTGCTTCCCTATTTTGCTAAAATTACGGAGAAACATCTGAATATTCAACTGACTACGTTCATGGAATGAAAACAGGTTCTCCACGAAACCCAGTTTGGTTTCAGGCTGCTTCATAGCACTGAATCGGCATTACTTCTGGCTTCTGAGGCCTTAAAAATTGCAGCTGATTGGGAAGAACAACAGCATTGATTTTACTAGACCTGAGTGCTGCGTTTGATACGGTCTCCCACAGCCTTCTGTTGGAACGTCTGTGGGAGCCGGTATCGGTGGCAGCACATGGGAATGGATCAAGCACTTCTTTCAGAATAGATCCTTCCAGGTCTTACAACATCCTTTTAAGTCTGAGGTATGTCCTTTGTCTCAAGGGGTACCACAGGGCTCGGCCCACAGCTCAACTTTATTTAATGTGTACATGTGCCCTCTAGCAGACATTGTGCTAAAGGATGGGTGAAACTGGTGTCATATGCTTATGACAGCCAGTTGATTGTCACATTGGGACAAAAGGAGGCAGAAGCTGCACCTAATTTCAAGACCTGCCTGAGGGATCTTGCAAACTGGATGAAGTTCAGCTGCTTGCAATTAAATACAGGAAAGACGGAGGTGATTGTGGTTGGCAAAAAGCCCTCCTTGTGGTCACACTTGTGGTGGCCGGAGGAATTGGGACCAACACTGACTCCCAAAGCTAAGGTTAAAAATTTGGGAGTCTGGTTCGACAACACCCTATCGTTTATAGAGCAGATATCAGTTGTGGCTAGATCATGCTTTGGCATTCTAAAAATGTTGCGCAAAATCTTGGATATACTGCCATTATCTGAGGGTTACTAAAAGATATTTGAGCATCTTACAGAAGGTCCAAAATGCAGCTGCCTGGGTGATGTTGAATATCCTTAGGTGGGTATCAGTGGACGCAGCCTTGAGGGATATACACTAGCTCCCTGTACCGGATAGAATCACTTTTAAGGCTTTGTGTTTCTGCCACAGGATCCTCAATGAGAAAGAGCCGAGGTACCTGCGCCCACTACTCACTGCTTATAGACCTACCCAGAATCTGAGATCTCTGGGCACTGCTAAGTTGGTAGTGCCTAAGGTTCGCAAGGTACAGTCAGGAGGTAGATCCTTTGGCTTTCTTGCGGCTAAGGCCTGGAATAACCTTCCTGTAGAATTGAGGACCTATGCATCGGAAACAATGTTTCGTAAAAATCTGAAAACCTGGCTCTTTCACCCTAGGAATAGGTGCTAGTATTCTGATGGCAGCCCTTCGCGCATCTTAATGGCCGGGGGGACCTTGGTGGGGAGTAGAGCTTGTGGTCTTGGTCTGTGATGTCCTAGCACGGGGACACTGCGTTGGAGTAACCAGGCGCTTTATAAGCTCAATAATAATAATAATGCACTTCGCATGTTTCTTGTCTGTTGTGTTTAACTTCCTCCTGCACACCTTGGCAAAGTGTCAAATAATTCCACAAAAAACACTTTTAGACTTCATAGCAGGACAACATTTACCTCTAGACATGTGGCCTTTATTTCCACATCTAAAGCAAACTTGGTGCCTATTCTCTGGATCAGGTTAGCTCTTGCTTATGCTTTACCAATTTGAATCTCTGTAATTATGTTTCTCACTCTTTGTACCATAATCTTTGGGCGAAGACACCTTACTTACTACTTCCCCTCTATTTTTTAAGTCTGCTTTAGCACACCTCTAGGACATTTCTGCTTTCTTTATATCTATAATTTTATTAAGAGGAGACTCCCCACACACCCACAACTTCTCTCAAATACCAGTGTTGTTAGAATGCATAACAAGTTGATCTCTTATAAGATCGGCATGCAGTGACCCAAATGTGCATGCTGTTGCTAATTTATTTAACAGAGCTACATAATCTTCTATGAACTCCGTATTAGCTTGCTTCTTTTGGTAGAAGGAATATCTATCAATGGCTATACAAAACGTAGGATGATAATGATTATCTAAATCCTCCAACGCTTCTAAAAACACATTTGCATTCTCAGTTGGTCTTGTTTTTTTCCCCATCTGATTATACCCGCGCAAAACCCTCAGGCCCCAACTATATAAGAGAATCATTTTTTTTCCTTGACAGTGTAAACTCATCTTCATTCTCTTCTTCTACAGCTGAGACATAATTTAAAAAATAATCTTTCCAATCAAGCCACTTCAATACAGGCTCACCAGGTCGAGGTAAAAACGATACTGGTGGAGTGAGTCCACAATTTTGCGAACTCATATTGATTCTAACCACTAGTTTAATGAGAATGTTGGTTAGATAGTAACACACAAATATGTAAAACCTGCTAATCTGTCTATAACCAGACTGACCTATAAATTACCAGTTTGCTTAAAAAGTAACGATAGTAAATTACCTTAACAACTAACAAAATAGCTCTGAAATGTTCTCTACATCCATCCAAATACTACAAAATGTCTCACAAGTAAATAGGTGTGTGTCTCACTGGAGTAAATAGGTGTGTGTGTCACCAAAGAATATGCCCCATGATTAAACTGTGATAATTATGGTGTGCGCTTCACCGAATGAGCAGCAAACAAAACTCCTTACTTGGATTCACTATTACTTCCTACAGTTGTTAGCTGTGCGCATCACCAAAATGTGCGTTGACTTCCTACATTTAGACACAGGCTCCTAAAGTTCGGGTGTGCGCATCACCGAAACACGCAATGAGAACTCCTCCCGCAGTTCAAATATAATAAGATAGTTCGGGTAACTCCAGAACTTCCAGTGCTTCCCAAAATAGCATCACGTAGCGTGCAATACATAGTGACGTACTCGACGATGCCCAGAAGATGGTTACGAGGTTACCGGGCAACCAGAGATGCAAGAATCACTCCGGTTATGGGAGCCTTCTCCTCTTCGTCTTGACAACGCTGGACGCTCATGACGTAACCAGGAACAAGGTTTGCTGGGTAATCAGAACATTGGCTGCGTCAGACTTAATCCTGAACACTGCTTGAGCCATCTTCATTCCTCGCTCTTGCACCAGACCCCAAACCGTCAACTTGTTTGGAAAATCTTCACAACTTCCCTTCCACAATTCGGCTCACCGAGACATCGCAGATGTGCGACTCCAGTCTCCAACACATATGCCAACCTCCTCTTTTCCTCTGCTTGCTCTCCCTCCGTAATCTGTTACGATGGTTCTTGGAAGCTTCTTAGCACCACCACATTCTAGTGCAGCAGGGCGCCAAATCTGAAAGAAACATGTTAGTTATAGATTCCTTTCCTCAGAATTACCCCCAGGCGTCAGACTGGATCCAGAAAGTTTTTCGTCAGCAGTACCTCTGTGCGTCGAAAGGTGGTGTCAGTCTGCTCCGCGTCCATTGTTGGCGTCATGGTTGCCGGGATGACGTTGCGAGAGCTACTTAGATGCCGCCCACGCGCGCTGACTTCAGTTCTTTCTTTTTCCGCGCCAGCCAGCACAGATCCGGAGGGAGCGGTACCTCCAGTCACTTTTTGACTGACCCTTTTGAGCGACTTTTGTTGACATGTTTTTTGATTCTACAATTCCTAGTGCACGTAGAGATGCCCGGATTCAAGGCATGCTGTTACTGTAATCGACTGATGTCGGTTACGGATCCGCACAGCTGGTGCCTCTTTTGCCTGGAGCACCACCACAATGCCAAGTCGTGCTCCGACTGCCGGTCCATGGCTCCGAAGGCTTTGCGGGAGCGGTCCCTAAAGCTTCTTGAGCGCCGGCAGTTGGCTCCGTGCTGTTCGAGGTCCCGGATGCGGGGGAGGTCGCGGGACCGGTTGCGGAGCCAACATCACTCTTCCAAGTCTTCAAAGTCTTCGCACTTGGGGTCGGGTAAGTCGAATCACAAGAAGAAGTTGAAGAAGCATCGTCGCTCTTCGACTTCTCCCCGTCGGCTGGTGCGACAAGGGATGCGGGTGGTGCCCCTACTGCGGCTCTGCGTGTGGCGCCCCTAGAGTCGACTCCGGGCTTCCCTCCCTTCCCAGGATCCGGGGCGACTCCTGCTCAGCTTCGTAAATTTTACAAGGTGATGCATGCCATCTTTGGGCAGCCCGAACCCACTGGCGCACTGTGGACTTGGTAGGGGGACCTAGGCCTTTCTTGCTGACGGCTCCGGTCACGGCACCGCCGCCCCCCCTTGGATTTAGGCCTGGATCCGGATTGTCGCCGGTTGACCTTATAACACCTCTACTGGCACTGCTTCCTCCGGTGCCGGTCGTGCCCCTGGCTGGCGTCGACCCCTGCCTCCATCCTGATGTGGACCCAGAGCCGGACCCTGACCGGCGTTGCCCGAGGCAGGATCTGGCACCAAGCGGGGTTTTTGTGCCCCTGTACACTCTTGGAGTCCGTTTTCGGCAAGGTTAGCATCCAGAAGATGAGGAGGAGGACTGGGAGGGGTCAGGTGACCCTCTAACTGATCAGCTAGAATCTGAGCAGGACTGGAGAGAGGAACTAGGGGATGCCAGTGGTCTAGACACCTCCCCTGACTGTGGCATGTTGTCCCCTCCTACCATGGCTACGGAGGAGGGAGCGTCATATGCAGTGGTGTTGCATAGGGCGGCTTAGGCTCTCAACCTCGAGCTTCCTACGGTGGCGATCAGGACTAACCTCCTGACAGAGGTGCTTCAGCCGGCTGCGAGCTCTTCGGAGACCCTGCAGCCATTTGATGAGGCCCTTACTGACGTCCTTTTTGGCACCTGGTCCAGGCTAAACACAGGGCTCTCTTAGATAGGGTGATTGGCCAACGCCCGGCTCCGTAAGACCCCACTTTCCTCTCCCAACACCCCACCCAGAGAGCTTGGTGGTCCAAGCCTCCACTTCCAAGAGCGCCTTCCCTCCGCTCCACTAGGGAGGGAACCCAAGAAGCTGGAACATCTTGAAAAGAAGATTTTTTCTTCAGCCAGCTTGGGACTGCGGTCGGTAATCACCCCATGTCTAATGGGCCAATATTCCCTCTCTGTGTGGGATATGGTGGCGCAGGTGCTGCCTCAGTGTCCAGAGGAGGCCCGGACAGTGCTCTCCCGGGCTGTTGCAGCCAGGAGAGATGCGGCAAAGTTTACCATCCATTGTGGGCAGGACGATTTCCACGTCAGTAGCCCTTTGTCGATATGCCTGGATGAGATAGACTGGCTTTTCGGGGGATGTCCAGAATACCCTCATGGACATGCCGCTTGATGACCGTCGCTTTTTTGGCGACAAAGCAGACAAGGCTCTAGAGCATCCCAAGGACTCACGGGCTACGGCCAAGTCCTTGGGCCTCTCAAGCCGCCCTCCGCAGTCTGCTTTTCACCCCTTTCATGGCTACGGAAGGGGTGCCCCACTATGTCCCGCCCAGAACCACAGGCTGCAGCAAGTTCCCCAAGCTTCGGGTGGCTGGGGAAGTGGGAACCACCACTGTGGTTCAGGGGGCCAGCAGGCAGGCCAGTCCACCAAACCCTCCTCTGCTGCAGCCTCCAAACCTTCCTAGTGCGACCTTTCCGGCCCATCAAATGCCAGTGGGCGGCATCACCTCCCACACTGGTGCACCATCACGTCGGACAGGTGGGTTTTGCAGATTGTCCGAAGGGGCTACTCCCTCCCCTTCGAGGCTACCCCTCCCGCCATGCCACCTCAATACCACCACATGTTGGAGGATCACCTGGGCCTTCTTCAACAGGATGTTACGTCTCTCTTGGCCAAGGGAGCCATCAAGTGCGTTTCTGTCCCAGAAGTAGGTTGTGATTGTTACTCCCACTACTTTCTGGTACCCAAGAAGGTGTCCTATCGTCCTATCTTGGATCTCAGGAACGTCAACTGCTTCCTCTGAAAGGAGAAATTCAAGATGTTGACACTCGCTCAGGTCTTGTCTGCCCTCAACCCAGAATACTGGATGGTAGCGTTGGATTTTCAGGAGGCTTATTTTCACATCCCCGTCCTGCCAGCCCCATTGGCGTTACCTGTGGTTCACGGTAGGCCACGAGCACTTTCAGTTTACCGTGCTCCCCTTTGTCCTTACCTGCGCCCCTCGGGTGTTCACGAAAGTGATGGCAGTGGTGGCAGCTCATCTGCGCAGATCGGGGGTTTCAGTCTTCCCCTATCTCGACAACTGGCTGTTAAAGGCAGGCTCGCCACAGGCAGTCGGCTGACCTCCTGCATTCGCTGGAGTTCTCCATCAATGTGCCACAGTCACACCTGATTCCCTCTCAGAGTCCAGGATATTCGAGCGATGATTTTGATCTTTCAGCCTCTATCCAGGGTTTTCGGTCAGGATGACCCTGAGGCCACTGGGCCTCCTGGCTTCCTGCATCCTGCTGGTCGATCATGCCAGCTGGCATATGCGGGCACTGCAGTGGGACTTGAAGTTCGAGTGGGCCCAGCATCAGGGGAATCTGTCCGATTGCATCCAGATCTCGGAGGGCACTGCATGATTATTGCAGTGGTGGCTCACGAACCAGGTTTGGGTCAATGGCAGATCCCCCTCCCTTCCCCAACCAGAGCACACAGTAGTGAATGACGCATCCCTTCTGGGATGGAGTGGCCACATGGGAGAGGCGGAGATCAGAGGCCTCTGGTCTCCGGCGGAGTCCGTGCTCCATATCAACCTCTGGAGCTCCGGGCGATCCATCTTGCACTCAAGGCATTCCTTCCCTCTGTGTGGGGAAGAGTAGTGCAGGTGTTCACGGACAACACCACCGCCTTGTGGTACTGCAACAAACAGGGCGGCGTGGGGTCGTGGACCCTATGTAAGGAGGCCCTCTGCCTCTCGACATGGCTGGAACATCAGGGCATTTCCATGGTAGTTCAACACCTGGCGGGTTCACTGAATGCCAGGGCCAACAAACTCAGCCACAGGTGTATGATGGATCATGAATGGCGTCTTCATTCGGAGGTGGTGCAAGATCTATTTCGACAGTGGGTAGAGCCTTGGTTAGATCTATTCGCCACCGAAGAGAACACGCAATGACAGCAATTCTACACGTTGGAATTTCCAAGGCGTCACTCGCTAGGCAATGCTTTTCGCCACGAGTGGAGTTGCGGTTTGTTGTATGCCTTTCAGCCTATACCACTTCTGCCCAGAGTGCTGAAGAAGATCAGGTGCGACCGGGCCAAGTCATCCTTGGATCGTGCACGAAGAGTCTGGTATCCCGAGCTGCTCAACATGGCCATCGATCCTCCGACCGTCTGCCTCTTCGGGAGGATCTTCTGTCACAGCAACAGGGGACGATCCTCCACCTGAACCTGTCCAGCCTCTACCTCCTTGCGTGGAGATTGAGCGGTGGCAGTTGACGTCTTTTGAGCTGCCTCCCGAAGTTTGTGATGTAATCATGGCAGCCAGGCGTCCCTCCACTAAGACGGTATACTCCTGCAGGTGGAACAAATTTGTGGCATGGTGCACAGCAAAGTCTGTGGATCCCCTCTATGCCCCTCTTTCTGAGGTTCTCTTTTTCCTTCTTTCTTTGGCCCAGCAAAGCTCTGCTCTGGGCACTATCAAGGGCTATCTCTTGGCCATCTCTGCCTTCCTTCGGCTTCCAGATCAGCCGTCTCTTTTAAAGTCCCCAGTTGGTAATCGTTTCTTGAAGGGCATAACTCATCTCTTTCCTCCAATTCCTCAGTGGGAGTTGAATCTAGTCTTAACCTATTTAATGTGCGCTCCCTTTGAGCCGCTTCAGAACTGTCTTTGATGCTTCTGACACTTAAAACGGCATTCCTGGTAGCCACCACATCTGCCAGAAGAGTGAGTGAGCTCCATGCTCGTTCATTCAAGCCTCCTTTCCTGTCAGTCCATCCGTACTAGGTAGTTCTCAGGACTCTTCCATCCTTCCTGCCCAAGGTTGTCACTGCCTTTCACATCAGGCAGACCATCACTTTGCCCACCTCCTTTCCGCCTCCTCATCCTTCGAAAGAGGAAGAGAGGCTCCACGGTATGGACCCAAAACGTGCGCTTTCCTTTTATTTGTATGGCACCAAGCAGTTCCGGGTGGATGACCCGCTGTTTGTTGGCTACTTGGGCGCCAAGAAAGGTTGGGCCGTACGCAAGCAGACTATCTCCAGATGGGTCGTTCGGTGTATCAAAGCCTGCTATTCTCTGGCGAAGAAGGAGCCTTCAGTGGGGCTGCGAGCCTATTCCACCAGGGCGACGGCTAAAACTACTGCTTTGAGATGAGGCGTTCCTCTGAATGACATCAGTCAGGCAGCTACGTGGGCTTCGTTGAACACATTTATGAAACACTACTGCCTTGACAGTCAAGTCCGAAGAGACGGCTTCTTTGGCCGTTCTGTTCTCCAGGACTTTCTGGTGTGATCTTGGTTCGCAGTCCCACCTCCGGGGTTGGTATTGCTGGGGTATCTATTCTAAGGTAAGGAATCTATAACTAAGATATTTCTTTCAGATGAACAAGTTACTTACCTTTGGTAATTATATATCTGTAAGAAACATAGATTAGTTATAGATTCCTTACCACCCCACCCATCCTCCCCGTTCTGCAAACAAATTTCTAGGGTTAAGGATATCCTTTCAGGGCCCTAGTTCTGAGCACCAGTGGTCAGTGACTTGCATGGCTCTGCGTTTTTGGCGCGGAGAGTCGTGTACAGAACTGAAGTCAGCGCGCAAGGGCGTCATCTAAGTAGCTTCTGCTTTGTCATTCCGGCAACCACGACGCCAATGACGGACGCGGAGCTCACCGATGCCACCTTCCGACGCACAGAGGTACTGCTGACGAAAAACTTTGCGGATCCAGTCTGACGCCTGGGGGTAATTCTAAGGTAAGGTATCTATAAATTAACCTGTGTTTCTTACAGATATATCGTTAGCGAAGGTAAGTAACTTGTTCTTCAGTTCCTTTTTCAGTAGTCGCCAATTTGTACGGACCACTCCATGCAGGTAAGTAGATAATAGGTACTTTATTGGAGAGCAATCTGGTATGTGCAGCCACTAGCTATACTCTCTTCAATTGCGTAGCACCACATTCCATTTTATGGAACCTGTGGTATCACGTTACTAGGGAGCTGGTAGCCAGGATACCACAATATGTGAGCGAAAATGCAATTATAATGAAAAAGATGTTAATAAAATTTAAGAGTAGATATCAAGTACCATATCTAAATATGACGTGTCTGTGGTCTTGAAATATTTTGTTGTTACAGTAAAAGCAAGACATGATGGCTCATTGACTTCAGATGGTACAGAATGCCGCAGCCAGAATGGTCCTGAATCTCCAGAGGCTTTCCTCTGTATCTCTGGCCAGGAAAAATCTCCACTGGCTTCCTGTTCAATCCAGGATCTCCTTTAAACTTCTTTGTTTTGCTCAAAGGGCTGTTTATGGCTCTGGACCTGAAGGCATCAGGTCGCTTGTTTCTGCCTATGTACCCAGCAGAGCACTCCCCTCTGCCTCTAAAAATCTTCTTCTAGTCCCCAGATTTGCAAGAGCTAGGTGGGGAGGCAGAGCTTTCTCCACCATGGTACCCAAGCTCTGGAACACCCTCCCTCCAGAACTGGTAGGACAATCCTCTTTGGCGCTCTTCCGCAAACAACATAAAACCTGGCTTTTTGCTGAGGCCTATCAGTAGATCTTGGATCCGGTACCCTGAGACTATGTGTTCTGTCTGTTGTTGGCGCCTTGATGCCCTTGGGGTAAGTTGCGCGATACAAATCTCCGTTCATTCATTCATTTGCCCCAAAAATATATTAAAAACGATTAATTGTTAATATCTGTGAATGAGTACACTTAAACTGTGATTCTTGTACATGTATTCAAATTCACCTGTAATCATATTCAAGATTTTCATTTTTGCTGCTGCTTCTGCTTTGCTACTTTACTATAAAAATGGTACTCCTGCTTCCTGTTGTATATATATATTCGTAGTTACATTATTATAATATTTAACTCAATAGTTGTAATTGAACCCAAAAAACATTATCTCTTATGTTCATTTGCAGATTTGTACTGTGGAGGCGAACTGGGTGATTACACTGGTTATATTGAATCCCCCAACTATCCTGGAGATTACCCAGCCAATGTTGAATGTGTTTGGAATATCAATCCACCCCCAAAAAGACGTATTCTTATTGTAGTACCAGAGATATTCCTTCCAATTGAAGATGAGTGTGGAGATGTTTTAGTAATGCGAAAAAGTGGTAAGTTCACAGTTTCTGTACTTGTTTCTTTTAATGAGCCATATTGAATCCGGAAGAGACACAGCTAGAACATCATTAAACCTGTTTGGTATATCTTGTAATCAGACTTGAAATATTCTTTTTTATTCAGTTAGATCTTGAAAGGTTTCAACACCACCCCACAAGTTGTGGCAGGAGAGCTGACAAAGGGCTTTATAAATTTGGCAAAACTTTGCAGATAACTGTATTACGAGTGCATTATAGCCTATAGCACTTATAAAATGGTGAATATTTTTTCTTTATGTTTTGACAAAGTACCCCGTCTGCTAAACTCTAAAGAAGGCCCATAATCTCCAGTATTGGAAAGCAATCTAGGTATTAAAACTACTGTAGTAAGAGAGCTGATCTTATCTCTTAGCTCACTTAGATGATGTGGCCTCAGCGGTGGACATTTATGAACTGTTAGTTCATGTTCCTGCATTCTTGACATTACCGACAACATTTCAAGAACTGAGAATACTCACTTTAGGTTATTAAAGCCTTGGGTCCTTCTAGTACAGTAAGCCCCTGCAAAGATGCCTATGTACAAAAACGTCTAAAGAACTTCTAAACGTTTTTCAATTGTCTTGTTACAATGTAGCTCCATTCTACATGCTTAGCAACTCAAGATGTAAAGGTCCATGAAGGCAACAGCATGTTGTCTGAGGGAGGCTGAAAAAATTAGAAAACATTCTCATTAGGAAGTGGACATTCATATCCACAAGGTTCAAATAGGGCTTAATAACTAATACACAATTGTATCTATAATCAAATGAAAAGCAGTGTTCAAGGATGGAAAACAATAGGATTACTTTTCCCACTCCACAAACATTTGGGGCCACATTGATCCCTGCATGATTAAAATCATGTATATTTCCAAGCCTGGCACCACAACAACCCTCAGTTTACTTTCCTCTCTGCACCTGGATGCCCTATGGCAACCCTGCCCCCAGCCCTCCATGACCCCAGCTCAGACACCTCTCAGTACTATCAGGATTTCTACTTCACATTTTCCTCTTTCAAACTATGGACTTGCCCTTGTGTCTGATGGCTGAGAAACATAAAAGGAGGGCCTGGGGATATTTAGAGATCAGCAGGAATTGACTCCCCAGTTTAACACTATGTACCACAATAGAAACCCTGGGTCTGAACAAGAAAAAGTAAAACAAGAAACAAAAAAGTTTAGCTGAGATGGAGTATTGCTTTTAATGCACCAATGGTTGCATGCCTAGTCATGGTGCGGGCTACAACCCTTTCACTGAGAGAGAGGAGCACAGTGGGTGTTTGCAGAGGTAAGAAAGATTGCCCTATAAATAAGTTTGGGGTATTCATAGAAGCAGAGCATGCAAAACGTGGTGTGATAAGTAAAACTGGCTACAGGGTATGTAGACAAGTTTATTTGTGTGTCCCTGGGTCAAGATTAAAAACTACTGACATTACAGGAAAAATTAAATCTGCGGGGTGTGTCACCAAGGTAGGTCAATAGGTTTCTGCCGATAACCCCAAGGTGGGGTGTTATAGCATTTATTAGGACCTATAGTGAAAGAGCTTCTGCTTCGTAGTTGTATTCATAAATAAAGAATAGTATAATGTAAAACCGTCCAGTGGCCCTCTGTGCATCCAAGACGGGGATCCACTGGCGGTCACCCACAATTGTCGACTGTAGTGCCTCAGCTCTGGTCCTGGCTTGGGGCTCAGGGTACTCTCAATTCTCCTAGTGAGGGTAGGCGGCAGCATTTGATGCCAAGTTAGAGGGCCCTCTAACCTAGGGTCACTGCTTTTGTCACAGAAACTCTTTTATTACTTGCAGTTCATAAATTACAATCATTTCAATGTAGCACAGCAGCTATAAATTGTCATCAAGGAGCTATACGCAAACTTTAAGGCACAGATTAACAACCATAGGGGCATATTATCAAGGAGGTATCGCTGAGTTAACAGCACTTTGTCGCAGGCAAAGTCGCAATAAATGTATTTCCCCATTCACAAGCTGGTGCTAACAGCCCATATCACCAGTTTACCTGCGATAGCAGCCTAAAAACATCCCCCAGATGACCCCCGTAACTGTCGGTAATGAGTTGCAGAGTAGGCGTTTCCGTGCAAAAAGCCACGACAACACACCACTCTGCAACATTCTCAACGACTGGTCAGATCGGCGATGAGAACCCAAAACAGGCGTTAAGGCGCGTTAACAGCAGGGATTTAAAGCCTGCTCTGACCTGGTGTACAGTCGGACAACAGCCTGCACCTGAAAAGGGAGCCCAGCCCAGAGCCATGCCTGAAGATCAACAGTTGCCATGGAGCCACTGATCATGCAGCTCGGAGCCCCAACAGGGCTACAACACCCACCGCCATCACCCCCAGGACCACTCTACCCCGCCCCCCTCCCAACCCCCTCAGACCACCACAAAGGCAGCGCAGACAAAGACAGCGACCTTCAGAAAAAGCACCAACCTTACAGACCCAACACCAGAGAATGTCATTGCCTACTACAGGCTCAAAAGGACAACCATCCTCCACATCCTGAGCATCATTGCCCACAGACTGACGGTACAAACACAGCGGACAACCAACATCCCACCTCAGACAAAGCTGCTGGCGGTGCTGCACTTGTTGGCCTCTGGTGCCTTCCAACCAACATCCCACCTCAGACAAAGCTGCTGGCGGTGCTGCACTTGTTGGCCTCTGGTGCCTTCCAACCAACAACCGTCAGAGTCGGAGGAGTCTCACAACCAGCCTAATCCAAGGTCCTCACAACGGTCTTGGATGACATCATCAGCTTGGTACTCCACTACCTTTACCTCCCCCACACTGCACAGGAACAGTGGGAGACCAAGCAAGGCGTCTACGTCATAGCTGGCTTCCCACACATGTCAGTGGGCAATTGACTGCACACATGTCCTACTTGTGCCCCCTGGCAACACTGCACACAATAACCGCAACAGAGAGCACATTCATTCCATCAAAGTGCAGGCAATAGTGGACCACCGGGGAATCTCCACCAACATCATCACCAACTACCCAGGCAGTGTACATGAGTCCCACAACTACCGACAGTCCATCATCAACCAGCGCTACCAGGATGGCCCCATAGAAATGCATTGCTCGTTGGCAAGTACAAAATTAACACATAACACACCTCAACACCACAATCATGCAACTCACAACTCTGGGAATGCACATGTTACAAACTCACATACAACATGCCAAACAACATGCCCACCCATCAAACACGACAGCACAACTTACTAAGGGAACCTGGGCCAGCCATGTACATAAGCCATCAATGGCATGGCACCTCAGCCACACGATAGCAGATTGTGGGGAGAGGTGGGGACCAGGCATGTGCGAAGGAGGCAAGTGACCCATGAAGGAGAATGTACCCATTGCCAAGTGTGGCGTGGATGTGATGGCCAGACTTCACTAGGCAGACCACACACATATTCATGGCAAAATACACCGCTGGTGTATGGAGTGTAGTGGACCCAAGCATGTCACCCCAGCCAGTGGGGAAGATCGCGGAAATGTAGCTTGTTATGTCCCCGCTTGTAAGCGTGAGCGGAGTGGGCTGGCCCAGCGTACACCAGGCCAGCGTAGGGGTGTGAATAAAAAGCATGTAACTCTGAGTGTGGTTCTCTTCCGTAATGCCCAACGTCTCTGCCAGGGTGGTGCCTCTCACCCTGCCACGAGGCTGACGCCATCGCCCTGAGCGGTGTTGCCTGCGATCGTGTGCGCCTGCTGCACCCTGGGCCGCTGGTCCCTGAACTCGTCTTGCCCGCCCCCGAGCACCCAGGCCTAACTGCTCACCTGCCGACACCGGTGTGTGTCAAGGAGGGCCCACTACGTGCCGGTGCAAGCTCCAAGCCTGAGGCCCGTGACCCTGGCAGCCTGCTCAGACCATCACGTCCTCCGCGACACAGGCCCGCAGTACTACTTTCTCGTTGACGTACTCCACCGGCATACACAGCGGACTAGTAGGTCACACATTTGGAACTGAGTCTTGATTTAGCAATGGCAGGGTTCATATCACTGCGTGCAAGGAGAGGTGTAAGAGGAAGACGTGTGTCAGTCAGGAGGAAAAAAGGATCATCGTTACGGAGGTGATCGAACACTACCAACAACTGCCCTGGTGTCACTAACTCAGTGCATCGCGCGCCAACGACACATGGCTGTGGGCCCCTGCTGACCGCTGCCTCCGGCCTACAATGCGGTCGAGTAGGTCACACATTTGGGATTGAGTATTGATTTTGCAATGGCAGAGTTCATATCATTGTACTGGCCTCATCGCAGACTGCATCCCCTCTCAACCCCTGTGCCACGACACTGTTTCTCAACATTCATGGCCATCTCTGGTTAAACTTTGGGGGCATCTGAGTTTATGGACTGGGGGTTGTCTGCATCCTCATGTAGCTGATACTGACTTGGTGGTAATAACGAGGCAGTAGCATTCCACTCCTCAATTTGCCGCTTCTGGGTGGCTTCTGGCCTCTGCATCATGCCCTGGAGGACACCTTCCACTGTCCCCCGCAGCCCTTTGCCACATTCTCCTTGGACATCGGCGAGGACCCGCTCAGTCCACGTGGCCCTAACTCAGTGCACAGCAAGTCACCGTCCCGTGGCGCTGTGCCTGTGCCAGCCGCAGTGCATCCTGGGCCACTAACTCTGTGCAGCTCAAGTCAGGGACCCTGTCTGCTGAGATATTGGATGGCCTCTGAGATGATAACCTTGGGTCTTCAACGCCATGTGTATGTAGCCCTGCACTGTCTGCCTAATCCGGCCTCAACTGTGGTCAACCAGGGCTCACACATCAAATCGAGTCCTGACCGGCCCAGATGTCACATCATCACAGGAGGCACACGCCACCACCGCCAGGTCCACCTCCAAACGCCAAGTGCCAGAGTCGAAAGACTATCAGAGTTGCTCACACCTGTCGTGGATGCCATCATGTGCCTGATACTCTGCTCAGCACTCCAGCTGCCACTAACTCAGTTCAGTGCTGTGTAAAGCTCATGCAGCAATGTCACCTCAGGCAGTGTGGGAGACCTGGGACGATGATGAGGAAGATGATGCAGGTGTAACACACCCCACTTCAGCTGCATCAGGTATATCCCAAAGGGACACAATCCTAGACATTTTCTTCACATGAGCTTGCTCAGCTCTAGGGCCCCAACCTCAGTGCACTGCAACTCACGGACACTACTGTTTGCATATTGGGTGACCTATGTACTTGCTCCGCCAAGCACCATGATGCTCCGCAGTTGTCCCTGTAATGCTGGTGTATTCTGTTTCCGTTTTAATAGTGTTCACTGTTCAAGTCGTTGCCAGCACCAACCACTCCTTGCGGGCTGGCTTACACTTACCCCACACACATCCAGCTCAGGTGTCACTGTACATGTGACCCTGCCAATAAAGGGTCCGGGCGCACGTGCCCGTAGCCAGTCCCACAAACTATCTGCGTGTGTCTGTGTGGTCATGATGTATGCACGAGGGCCCTGGGCCCTACAACATTACATTGTGATGTGTACAGTGGATGCAACCATGTCCCCGCTGGCAGCGGGTAAGACCTTGGACATGTAGCTTTGTAGTCACCCACTCAATACGTGAGAGGAGTGGACTGGGCCGTCGTACAGAGGTCCAGCGTGTGTGTGTGAATGATAATTCCGGGGGTCTGGGCGTGGTTCATTACAGGAAATGTGCAAATGCATGTGTCTCTGTCGCAGTGTGGGTCTCCTTGGTGGGGTGTAGGTGGTCACTGATGGGACTTAGACACCCACGTATGTGACCTAGTTCGACTTCTAAGGGCTCCTATCCCACCCGCACCTGTTCGGCCATCTCCTTTTGGCATTCTGACACCTTGCATTGGAAGGCAATGTGTGCCTCCGTGGACTGTTGAGAGTCAGCCGTGGTGGCGGGTGCTTCCTGCTGTGTGGTCTGTGCAGAAGCTGGGGTCTCCTCTATGTAGCTTGGCTGCCCTGCTTCTGGGGATGGGTTGCCTAAGATGTCCACGAGCTGTTGTAGGGCGTCAGTGTAGAAGGTGTGGTGGTCCTCTCCAGCATCACTGATGAGTTGTCTGGTCTGCTCTGCTGGGGATGTTGTTTGTCCCTCTGCAATGTGAAGGGGAGATGCATGTTGACATTGTGTTGACATGTATGTTGGCACATTGTTCTTGTTTACATGCAGACTGTTTGACAATGTACATTGTGACTGTTTGGGAGGTGCTGAAAATTTGATGCGGGACAAAGTACATTTGGACTACATGAAATATATGAGGTTGTACACGTACATTTCAATCTGACAGTTTCCTGCTATGTTAGATGTGATTGGCCTGTTTCTGCGCATTAGCGGACCCAGTTGTGTCCTCTGTTCTGCAGTGTCGGTGATGCACTTTGTACCACATTGTCGTGGGATGTGCTGTGATTGCTATGTGTGTGTGCTGCAGTGTGCCACGGGGATCAGGGACATGATCCTAGGTCATTGTGGGTGTGCAGTGTGCTACACATCGTTGTGCATGTGTGCCATTGTGCCCATCTCTCCCTGTCCCCCCAGTCCCTGGTCGTTACTCACCCTGTTGATGTTGTGGCAGGTCCTATCAAGCTGTGTCTGTACTCCCAACTCATTGCACCATCTCCACACTGATGACTGTGACCTCCATTTCCCCAGCTCTTCCTGTGGCGCAGGACTCCACCTCCTGTCGCCACTGCTGCCTTCCTGTTGGCAGCGGGTTTGTGCTTGGTTTGGCTTTTCACATCATGCCAGCGCCTCTTGGCCTCCTCCATTGACCTCCTCGACACTCCGACTGCATTCACATTTGTCAAATTGGCTTTAAGTTGATGGTAGTGTTCTGTCACCTCCGTGATGCTGATCTAGTTTTCCTGCGGACTGCACCCCATCTTCCTCTTCTCCTTGGCCTGCCCCGACCCCAAGGTTCCTTGCCGGTGGTCTGTGGGGCTTGTGGGGTTTGCGTTGGCCTCTGCACTCGGTCCCGGTGCATCCATGGTGCTACGCAGTTTGAATTGGTTTTGGTGTGTTCATTATGTTGCTTTTATAGTGCATTTTCCCGCATGACATGTGTGGGTCCGTAGCTGGTTTTCACTGCTTTTGTATCGCGATTGGTGTCATCGCAACTTTTTTTGCATTCGGGTTTCGCATTTTTGCGGCGTCGCGTTGACTTTACCGTGGACATTCGACACGTTGTCGTGGGCCTATCACATGGTACTGCCGTTATTTTCCCACGTTAGACTGCGATGTGAAGAGTTTGGTTAAGCTAATTTTGCGGTAATATCACACGTCCTTGAGAATATCCCCACATAGTGTTTAGTTTCAACAATCTTTCATTACTCTAAGGTTACTAAAAAGGATTTTTTTGGGGGGTGTAATAGACTTATTAGTACAGACTACCCCAATCACTGCGTTAAATCATGTCTTCGTTTTTCTATGGATAAAGCACTCGTAAAATATAATGTCAACAAGTATGAACAATATGTGATTCCTACACCTTATAACCCTCATTACCTTATGGCTAATTTCCTGTATATTGACTTACACATTTGTATGATTCATTATCTCTGGATGATAACTGTGTGATGTAAAGCATTCTGACACTCTATTGCATTGACATCAAGGTGTTATGTAAGCACACCTCAGGCAAGAAGAAACTAAAAAAAAAGGGAATGCTGATGGCCGTTTAGTCCTTTGTTTTGGGTCCAGCTCGAAACGAAAATAAGTAACCCGCCCTGAAGGGCGGTTCCTGTTTACAAGCCTTATGCATGGTAATTGCAAAAAGCAATTATCATCCACATTGATTTTAGAAGGATAATGCAGTCCTTTAGACTGCCTGCTGAATTTGACGCTCACAAACGGACATCAGGCAGGCAGGCAGTTTTCCTGAGACACATGCCTTAATTAGTGCACATGTGCCCATAAAATAGTTTTGGTGTGCAAAGTAATGGGTGAATACAGGCTGAAATGGCACTAGCCCGCTCCAACTATACTCGGGGGTCCTCAGAGAATGCCCATGAATGAGGCAAGGCAGCCTCAAGGTGAATGTTTGTATTGCGGATGCACTTGTTAGCTACAGCATTTGTATTATGAACCTACATTTGGGATTGACTGTGCTACTGTGTGTAATTAAATCTAAGAGTTTGTGTGACTTTTATTGCAGACTCGCAATCGGTTTGATTGTTGTACATGTTAATAACAATTCTCTCGCTCAATAAGTAACCAATCTCTTTCCCAACTCGTCACAGGGTTGGGTGTGGTCAGTTATGGTTTTAATCACACCCACCTTGTGACGAGGCAGCTGCCAGCATTCAAAGTAATTTAGAAGCAACCCCCTTGAAGTACAGACAGGGCTGATGCTGTACACGCCCGAGGCTGCATGAGGCTGCTTCGCGTCATTAATGGGCATATGGCCTGGTACTTGCCTAAAGTCCCCCTCCTCTACACCCTCAACCCTGGGGGTGGACACCCTCCCAGCTCCCATGGGGCTCACCCCCCTCCTTTTACTCCCATGGCAAACAATTCAAGCACCACACTGCTTTGGATTAGAGGTAGTAACGCCCGGCCGTATTTTATTACATAAAATAAAAACATAAATGTTTTATTATTATTTACATTATGTACGCTATACACAGAAAGTCCAATACATTGATGGGTACAAGCTGTCAATTAGCTAACCTTAACATGCTTCTAATACATATATGTTCCTCTCATAAGTTAAGCAATGAAGATATTCTCTTTCTGCGTATCCCTGTTAGAGCCTACGGCAAGGTCAATGACTGGCGGCCCTAGGTCCCGATCAAGCTAGGTCCCAACCTCCAACCGAAGTGACCTTGCACAGGGGTCCAGCTTACCGGATGAATACCTCCACCGGGCCCCCCTCTACGCCCTTAAAAATTCAACTCCATAAAAAGGGGGCCGCTGCAGTTATGCGCCCTTGAGCGCATGTACGTGCGCGGAGTGGCCAACCAGCCTAATGGAAGCGTGACCTCCCTACCCCAGCACCTTTCTAGCCTACCGGATGTAACTGCCCCTGGAGTTCCATGAGAGACCCTCTGTCTTCCCCACAGGTGTCCCCAATTTGACCATGGTTACGCCCGCTAAGGACTGAAAACTATGCTCACCAATCATGACCTTACCGCCACAGGCCAGTATAGTTGACCTACTATTTGACCTCCCCCTTCCGACTTCTAGAAAGATCATGCTGCGCTCCTTGCCCCATTGAACCGTGTCCATAAGTTGTTCAGAAATACTTCCTTACCAGTCAAGAGCGGTGTATGTACCTGATCCTGCTAATGGTAAACAACATCCAGGACCTTAGAACCTATCCTTGCTTACGATGCCAGGCCCAATAAGCCCCAAACTATGCACCTACTGTGCTGACTCGCTGTATGTGGAACTAGTCCTCTTCATCACTGGCAGGTTGGCTTGCTCAAATTTACTTTGGCATAAACCTGGCCCAACCCGTAACAAATATGTTCCATGACCTACTCAGGGTGCCTCTATCGAATTCTAGTGACGGGCATATTGCCAGGTTCCTGGCAGGGCAGGCTACCTTAAGGGACGACTGTACCAGCTGTGCACCCGTCCCCTTAACTTGGACTGAACTCAGAGGAGAATAACATAACATCTGGGAGCCACTAAATGGCCTCCATTGATAGAAGCATGATGCGCCCGATAGACACGTTGCACCAGACAATGAGACTCATTGCTAGAGTAACTACACCCATTTCAACTTGGTTGGTGTCCTATCGGAATAGTCGACTGATCCCGGAAATTTTACAAATTTGGAAGACTACACAGGGAGTGCCCCACAGGCCCTAAGATCTCCCATAAAAACAGCCAAGGAATGCTCCTGGCTACTAGGTTCTGGGATAGGCTCCGAATGAACCTTTCCCCCTACTAACTATCTGCTTGCTTCCTTGTTTCCAGGACCCTCCACAGCGCAGTATCCACTACGATGGCACCTGCGTGTACAAGCGCCGTAAGATGTTGCTTAATAGCAGAATACTATTTCAAAAACAGAGGTGTTGCATCCGTCCGTTACCCCTGGGTTTGGTGAAGCTGGCAAGACATAGATACCTGTAACGCAGCGGACTGCTAAAATACCGCTGCTGGCAGCAAATTGTGGTTGTCTACATCTATACCCAACCAAGACAGTGCCTGTGCCGCAGCATCTCACCCATGCATGCTGGCACCTCTGAGCCCTTCTCTTGATCGTTCATCACACTTGATGCCGCCGCTTGCCACACCTGTTCCCGATCTTCCGGTCCCACTTCCTGTCAACATCTTGCCCTTGTTACGGTGTGGATCACCTCCCATGTATCTTGCCATCATTGCAGTGTGGATCACCTCCCAGGTATCAGTCATGGATCCAGCCATAAATAAAGGAAAACACAGATGAATTAGTGCTCTTAGATCAGATCAGAGATACAGTTTACATGCCAGCCCCATTGACTACATCATGAGACTGTACCCCCCCTTACAACCCACACCCACAGCAACTCAAGTCCTCCTGACACAAAGAAGGCTAATATCAGTGAAAAAGCAGGTGATACTCATATCCGGTGGTGTAGCCCCAAGAACTAGCTACAGTATGAGAAACCGGCGTGCAGCGATAGTGAAGGTAACTGGAGGCTAGGACATTACCCTGTAGTTCATGTGCCATGTTGTGTCTCCAATATTGCAGCCCTACTACTATGCGCAAAGCCCGGTAGCGGGATCCTCCAACCTAACCACCTACCCATCTGAGAAACCATGAAACGGGACAGGCCCAGGTACTTGTGAACAACCGCGATCCGCAGGCCATCAGATGCTACATTGTCCCACCTCCTGGCGTAGCCTCCAAAGACATTGTGAGCAGGGGCAGTGTAGGGTTTCATGGGCCCCTCCCAGTGAAACTTCAGAAAACTATAGCGCACCAGAATCGTTATAAGCTGACCTCTACTGCAGCCATGCTGATCCCCGCGCACCCCTGCATGATTAGTCGCAAACCGTTTAAATAGAGTGCCCTGACCCGAGCCATGCTCTGCACTGAGCGCCCCGAGCAGTGTGCAGCCCTATAAATAGTGCTAAAAAAGGAAGATCGTTGACACTATAATCCCTTATTTTTCCCAGCAGCCACAGTAGGGCAGTCATGTTTCAACCTAAAAATGTCAAGGATTTGTCCATTCCGGTGGCAACAAATTGTCACGGCCAAACATTTTGTGCTAAAAGGCCTGCGGCTGGCACACTTAGAAATGCGAACGTTTAAAACCACCATGTATGCTTAACATTGAGTTCTTCGTACTCTGATTCAGTAACTGGAGGCTAGCCAGACACATTCTCACGTTAAGCGTAACTCCACGAGTAAGTAATACCCCAAGATGTGGAATGAGAATTCGAGCGAGCTAACCAGGCTGTCATAAATCTTTATCAAGCAAGGATATGTTCATGGAACAACAAGAAGAGTACAGGTAATATAATGAAATATATACCTTGCGTTTCTTGTGAACCGGGCCAAGCTTACTTTAAGCATAAATGGTCCTCAGCCTGCCATGGATGGCTTACCCGAAACTGGGCTTCGAAATCAGACTTTAAATTGCGAGAGCCTAGCATAGCACCCGCTGCATTACATGAGGAACATTGAAATCAGACTTTTAAAATGAGAGCACATAGCATATCACCATTTGCATTAACTGAGAAATATTGAAATCAGACTGTCAACATCAGAGCGCCTAGCATAGCACCAGTTGCATTAAGTGAGGATCATTGAAATCAGACTTTCAATTGAGGGCCCCATGCATAGCACCAGTTGCATTACACGAGGAACATTGAAATCAGACTTTCAAATGAGAGCTCTCAGCATAGGACCAGTTGTATTACATGATGAACATTGAAATCAGACTTCCAACTGAGAGCGCTTTGCATCAAACCAGGTGCATTACATGAGGACCCCTTCATATTTGCGTGGGAGATTAAATGATTTGCCCAGTATCACATGTGTTCAACGGCATTGCCAGGAGACTCAGTCCCCCAGCTTCATGGCCACTCCCCACACACTAAACCTTGGAGCCCATTAATACCGATGCAAAAGCTTGCCACAGTTCTCCCAGCATAGTGATGTTTCCCATTTTCATGCCAATGAGAAAATGGCGTGCGGGATATGCCCCGATAAATGAAACCTTGAATGGGAAGGACAAATGCCATCTCCCATTCTGGATCCCTATGAGAAGAACTGCAAACAAAGGGGAATGCCCATGGCTAGACCCGCCGTGTCTGACGAGAGGGGATTGAAACCCACTAATTCTGTTATAGAAAGGGCTTATGTTTAAACTAGCATGCCATATACCCTGCCACTCTGAAGGTGCACACCACATTTGCGTGCCCGTACATGCAGTTGCCAAGAAGTATTTAACAAATACAGCACTGAATGCGTTTGGTTTCAGTTTTCCGCCGTATTTCATCACGCCTCATCAAAACTATTACTATCCTGTGGTCACGTTGCACAAAATAATCATTTGTCTTTTAAATTTCGATGTGGTACCCAAATCAGATGCCTACCATCTTATTCAAAACCGGGGCTAGAATACAAGTGCACAACCCAGCCACACAGGTCGTGACCCTATTTGTTGTGCAGGCATCCCCCGGAGGCCCCTGTCATACGCCCAAAATTTACGAGCACAAAAACAGCATTCTGCTTGCACTAGAAATTATGCTCCCATTTCTATGGGCACATGAAATCAAGCACATGAAACCAGAAATATGGGAATGGACCAGACTGCTACAGAACAACAATGAACACTGATCCTCATAGTCAAAAAGAGCAACTCTGGGCCCGGAAACACAACAAGCCATTCCGGGCCTGACCTCGAGGCAAATATAGCCTCCCGGCGGACCCGCATACCTAGCAATAATAAGTATCCGCCCAGCTTTCACTCTGTCCCAGACACAAGAAGATGAGGCCTTGTTGTCCAGACCCAGTTTAACGGAGCCAGCAAAGATTTAAATTGAACAGAGTCCTGAGATTAAGGTCCGCAGCAGCAGCTCTAAGGCAAGATATCATACCGCTGCATAACGTCCCAAACCACACCACACATTACACTACGCAATACCACTTGTGCCAATGAAATACTGCAAACTCAGCCTATGCTGATAAAGAGTTATGTTACCTGTGTGAAGCTCTCCACAAGTGTGTTTTCTCAAACACTTAAATTCAGCAAACATTTAGCAAAAATGCGCTCTTTCCATAACCCCGGCCTTAACTAATTTTTCCGAAGTAGCACGTGGTGCTCAAAAATGAACATGGAGCATGCACCGGCCGCCACTTCCAGGCCCAAGAGCCGTGACCGCGAGCAGACACTTGACAGACAAACCAACAAGCTTCTAGCCGTATGCGGATAGAACTCGAGCCCTTATTATTATTTATTTTTGTAGAGCGCATAGTCACCATAAGGTATCCCAGCGCTAGGCACCCTATCTCTTTGGTTTGGGCCAGTTCAGGACGGTTAAAAAAGGAAAGGGGGGGGCAGGGGGTCAATGTTTAGAGTGGGCGTGAATCATTGGGGAAAAAGATGAGTTTTAAGCCGCTTCCTGAAGTGAAGATACCGTGTTTCTAGTCTCAGGTCGCGGGGGAGCGAGTTCCAAAGACGTGCGGTTTGGACTGAAAAGCGTCTTCCGCCTGAGCGGGTTTTCTTAAATCTGGGGGTGGTGATGAGGTTTTCTGTGTCCGACCGGAGAGATCTCGTGGGTCTATAGGGTGTGATAAGTTTACTGAGAGCGGGGGGACCTTGCTTTTGAAGTAGTTTGTGGGCTAGACACAAGGCCTTGAATTTGACCCGCTCCCTTATGGGAAGCCAGTGGAGGAGTTTGAGGGCAGGTTTGGCGGAGGTTCTGGCAGGGGTATTTGTGATAATCCGGGCCGCAGTATTCTGGATTCTTTGAAGCTTGGTGAGGGTCGCCTCAGGGGCACCTAGGTAGATCACATTATTATAGTCAAGCCTTGAGATTATCAAGCCTTGAATAAGCAATTTTTGGGAGTTAAAGTGCAACTGGTTAGCTCAGTTGTTTAGAGCGTGGCGCTAATAATGCCAAGGGCACCTTCGGACCGGACAGCCTCCGACCTTCGGCTAGACCTGATGTCACTCGATATCCGATTGGTTAACAACGAGCCTACCCATGAGAAGGGACACCTACTGGATACCCTCTTTACAAACGTAGCAACTATCACCACTAAACCACCCATGCCCCTTCCATGGACGGACCATTTTCTGGTCCCTATCGTCTGGGAAATTCCCACCATGAACCTCCCTACCACTAAAATTCAGGTAACCGACAGACGGTGGCATAAACTTACACCGGGGGAATGGGCCACCGTCCTTGCAGAATCCACCCCCGAGCTCTCGACCGACCCTATTACAGCCGATAAGCAGCTGGAGGAGTGGATTACCGGCTCCCTAGACACACTTCTCCCTAAAACAGTGACCTTTAAACATCCCAAACGAATACCAGCGGCTCCATGGTACACCCCAGAACTTAAAGCTCTGCGCCAAGAGTGTAAGAGAACAGAACGCTCTTGGAGGAGAAATAAATCGAAGAGCGACAAAGATAGCTACTCGACCTCCCTTCTAACCTACAAAACCGCTATACGAAAAACCAAAAGCGCGTTTTTTAAGGAAAGAATAGAGAAAGCGGGATGCTCTAGTAAGGAATCTTATGTCATCCTTAAAGAACTTTTAAAAACCCCAGAACAGGGACCAAGACAACCCACAGATCCCAAAGCTGATCAGGAAAAATGCCAACAATTGGCTAACTTCTTTCATAAAAAGGTCCAAACAATTCTTGACTCAATCCCCCTTACGAAGTCATGTGATGAAAACGATCCCCCATACCTCTCAACACCTACTTGTCTCTCCTCTTGGGGGCAAGTCACAACGGAGGAGGTAGGAAACACGTTGAATTCCATAAAGAGTGGATCTCCCAGGGACCCCGCCCCTTTCCGGATTCTTAAGGAAGTAGCTCCCACGATTACCCCCCCCCCTGACACACCTGATCAATGCCTCACTCCAACAGGGAGTTGTACCCCCGAGCTGGAAGAAGGCCGTCGTAAAAGCCTTACTCAAGAAACCCTCCCTCGACCCCGAAAACTTGGCCAACTACAGGCCTATTTCCCTACTCCCGGGAGTAAGTAAGATCGCTGAAAAGTTGGTCAACAGGAAACTCTCCCAGTTTTTGGAGAGTAACAACAAATTAAAGAGCTCACAGACGGGCTTTCGTCCAGGTCAGGGCACTGACATCGCCCTCCTGGCCGCGGTTGAGGAAGCCAGAACATTGCTTGACGACGGAGGATCAGTGGCAGTGATCCTCCTCGACCTCAGCGCGGCATTCGATACCGTCAACCACCAACTCCTCATCAAAAGACTCAAGGGAGTAGGGGTGGAAGGCTCTGCCCTTTCTTGGATCTCATCCTTCCTAGATCAACGGACCTATCAGATCTGGGAAAAGAACGCCCGCTCCTCCGAAATTCCCCTCCAATGTGGCGTGCCTCAGGGCTCCTCCCTGAGCCCCACTCTATTTAATATCTATATGTCCACATTGGAGGAGGTTATCACCCCTTTCGGAGTGAGCGTCGTCAGCTACGCCGACGACACACAACTAGTGGTGTCTCTATCCCATCCCAGACAACAATCAGCAGACTTATTTAACTGCCTTTCACAGGTCCATCTCTGGATGAACAACTCAGCCCTAAAATTAAATGGGACAAAAACCGAAGTTTTACTCCTCGGTCCAAAAGGGCTCACACTCTCCCCGAACATCTGGCCAGCCTGTATGGGCCCCCCCCCTGACCGGAAAGTAGAGGTAAAAAGCCTAGGGGTATGGCTCGACTCGGACCTCTCATAAGTCATATGTACTACAGTGAAGAACTGGAGAAGTACAGGGGCAGGACTTTCCTTAGTGATTTCAGGAGCCCAAAGCAAGTCCCGGCGACTTTTTTTGCCTGCACAGTGAATGAGAGGTCCGAGTCGAGCCATACCCCTAGGCTTTTTACCTCTACTTTCGGGTCAGGGGGGGGGCCCATACAGGCTGGCCAGATGTTCGGGGAGAGTGTGAGCCCTTTTGGACCGAGGAGTAAAACTTCGGTTTTTGTCCCATTTAATTTTAGGGCTGAGTTGTTCATCCAGAGATGGACCTGTGAAAGGCAGTTAAATAAGTCTGCTGATTGTTGTCTGGGATGGGATAGAGACACCACTAGTTGTGTGTCGTCGGCGTAGCTGACGACGCTCACTCCGAAAGGGGTGATAACCTCCTCCAATGTGGACATATAGATATTAAATAGAGTGGGGCTCAGGGAGGAGCCCTGAGGCACGCCACATTGGAGGGGAATTTCGGAGGAGCGGGCGTTCTTTTCCCAGATCTGATAGGTCCGTTGATCTAGGAAGGATGAGATCCAAGAAAGGGCAGTGCCTTCCACCCCTACTCCCTTGAGTCTTTTGATGAGGAGTTGGTGGTTGACGGTATCGAATGCCGCGCTGAGGTCGAGGAGGATCACTGCCACTGATCCTCCGTCGTCAAGCAATGTTCTGGCTTCCTCAACCGCGGCCAGGAGGGCGATGTCAGTGCCCTGACCTGGACGAAAGCCCGTCTGTGAGCTCTTTAATTTGTTGTTACTCTCCAAAAACTGGGAGAGTTTCCTGTTGACCAACTTTTCAGCGATCTTACTTACTCCCGGGAGTAGGGAAATAGGCCTGTAGTTGGCCAAGTTTTCGGGGTCGAGGGAGGGTTTCTTGAGTAAGGCTTTTACGACGGCCTTCTTCCAGCTCGGGGGTACAACTCCCTGTTGGAGTGAGGCATTGATCAGGTGTGTCAGGGGGGGGGTAATCGTGGGAGCTACTTCCTTAAGAATCCGGAAAGGGGCGGGGTCCCTGGGAGATCCACTCTTTATGGAATTCAACGTGTTTCCTACCTCCTCCGTTGTGACTTGCCCCCAAGAGGAGAGACAAGTAGGTGTTGAGAGGTATGGGGGATCGTTTTCATCACATGACTTCGTAAGGGGGATTGAGTCAAGAATTGTTTGGACCTTTTTATGAAAGAAGTTAGCCAATTGTTGGCATTTTTCCTGATCAGCTTTGGGATCTGTGGGTTGTCTTGGTCCCTGTTCTGGGGTTTTTAAAAGTTCTTTAAGGATGACATAAGATTCCTTACTAGAGCATCCCGCTTTCTCTATTCTTTCCTTAAAAAACGCGCTTTTGGTTTTTCGTATAGCGGTTTTGTAGGTTAGAAGGGAGGTCGAGTAGCTATCTTTGTCGCTCTTCGATTTATTTCTCCTCCAAGAGCGTTCTGTTCTCTTACACTCTTGGCGCAGAGCTTTAAGTTCTGGGGTGTACCATGGAGCCGCTGGTATTCGTTTGGGATGTTTAAAGGTCACTGTTTTAGGGAGAAGTGTGTCTAGGGAGCCGGTAATCCACTCCTCCAGCTGCTTATCGGCTGTAATAGGGTCGGTCGAGAGCTCGGGGGTGGATTCTGCAAGGACGGTGGCCCATTCCCCCGGTGTAAGTTTATGCCACCGTCTGTCGGTTACCTGAATTTTAGTGGTAGGGAGGTTCATGGTGGGAATTTCCCAGACGATAGGGACCAGAAAATGGTCCGTCCATGGAAGGGGCATGGGTGGTTTAGTGGTGATAGTTGCTACGTTTGTAAAGAGGGTATCCAGTAGGTGTCCCTTCTCATGGGTAGGCTCGTTGTTAACCAATCGGATATCGAGTGACATCAGGTCTAGCCGAAGGTCGAAGGCTGTCCGGTCCGAAGGTGCCCTTGGCATTATTAGCGCCACGCTCTAAACAACTGAGCTAACCAGTTGCACTAAAGTCGACAACTCTGGCTGTTAGGGCACAACCTCTTCACAATTTCACACGTAGCCTTCCAAAAAATTGCACTGTGCCACATATCGTGTTTGCCGATGGGAGCGGCACCTGCCCTCACCAAAGCTCCCATACTCAGAAATGTGCAAGCATACCTTTGGAACAGCTGCAGGAGGTGCGTGCCATGCCCACTGATGCCCCTCTGCTGCCATGGGAGCTGCAGAATCCCTAACACAAGTCACGCAGCAGCGTCTACTAAACCCTCCTCACCGTAGAATAACGGTCTGATCTTCCCAGCTGCGAAGAAAATCCCAGATTGGTCTGCCTCACTGCTGCTGTCCTCGGTCGAATACAGATGCTGCTCCGGAGTCTTGCACTTCGACCGCCAAGTCCTTTTTGAAGTTTTTAGTGCTGCCTATCCGCCCCCAAGGGCTGTTCGCCGCTCATCCGCCTTCAAGTGCTGTTAACCATCCTCAGCCAGGTAACCACGTTACATTCCACAAGCGTCTTGGAGACCGACAAACCTGCAGGGGAACAAAGAAAAATGATAGTTAGGGCCTCCGCCGGAGACCCGGACCCATCGTGCGCGGAAACCCAGGCTGGGGAGCGGCAAAAAAAGAGAGGCCGTCCTCTCCGCTCCCCAGCCTCCTATACCCTGAAAGGGGAGAGGGCAAATCGGTCCCGACCGGCTTGCCCGATGTTGCCTGAGCGCGGCGCGAACCTGAAGCACTATTAAGTGCCTCTGGTTCACGCCGGCCACCAGCCAATTACCTGTGGACCCAGGGGAAGCCGTGAAAGGACTGCAGAATCATCTGCATTGGGGTCATGGGGTAATGTAACGCACACCCTGCGTGGTAGCGTGGAAAGCAACACACTTCACTAGCACAGCCTGTGTCAGAAGTACTGACAATGTTCAATGGTTTTGGAGACATGTTTTTGACTATGTGAGTGCGATAACTGGAGAATCTTCTCTTTAATCATCAGATATTGCAATATTAAATTATATACCTGATAACGTGACCCTTCTTTTCAGTTAGAAACAATGGTTGTACTATGTTTTGATTTTAGTGAAAAATCAAGGAAGCTTCCAATAATCCTAGATCGACTAGCAGATTTGGCATTCTTATCCAAATAAATAAACGTTAATGGACAGTATTTCATTTCTCGAAAGAGTTACTATTGGGCTTATCAAAGCATAAACGTCTATGTATAGCTAATCAAAAGTAATTTAAAATTCCAACTAAATATATTTTCATTGCAGCTTCACCTACTTCCATAACCACATATGAAACCTGTCAGACATACGAGAGACCGATCGCATTCACATCTAGATCACGAAAGTTGTGGGTTCATTTTAAATCAAATGAGGCAAATAGCGGCAAAGGGTTTCAAGTACCTTATGTGACGTATGATGGTAAGACTGATTATTTATTTATTTATTAATGTATTTTAATTTTACACAACCTATTGACGATACATTTTTGCTCATCTTGCATCCCTTCAGACATCCACAACCATGTCTGTAGGTACATAATCAAAGAAAAGCATGTTCGCCACCGATGTCGACACTCCTATGTGCAGCATTGACTTAAGCACTAGAAAATAGTATCTACCTAATTAAAATATTTTGGCATGTTGTTTAAAGCGATCCAATCACTGTTATAATGTATGTTTCAATATGCTTTTTTGCCTGTTATTGGGTCTGGTCACAAAATTAAACCTTTCTCTCTCTCCCCACAATTTTCTCCTCACAAACATAAACCCTTCCGATATATAGATGATCTCATAAATCTTTCCATTAGACTTAATAGTTCATGGATTACCTTTACGCAAAGTAAAGCTCCTTCTGTTCACCAAAAGTCAAAATGATAAATATTGTCCATCTTTGCTAATGATGTTTTACTGCACTCCACATTTCCATTTTTTTATGAAGTAAAATAGCCAATCCTCTTGAGATGCAGCATGAATGGAAATGTTTTCCTGCCCATCATCCCAATGTCTTTTTAATGGTCAAATGGTGCAAAAAATCAACATTAGGTTTGTTTTTCTAAAAGTAGGCTAGCTTTTTCAGCTCTCCTATGGGTTATTTTGACCTCATGTATTCCGACTAACTACTGTCCTAGTGGTTCTTTTGCTCCATTCTAGAAGATGTTAAAAAAAAGTGTAATGTATGTATATATTAGTATTTGTAGAACACAAGCCAAGCTAAAACGTTGTGGAGCATGGAGTAATAAGTTATGTTCTAATAAACTATGAACACCTTAAAAGGAATATGTTAACTAACGATACAGAGGCTGTTTAGAGAGAGAAATAACAAGACTTGATGAGATCAACCCATCAGGAACAGCGCCTCAGAACTAGATGTAATTTACCCATTTCTGAAATCTGGACTAATTCGGCTTTATGTGAGTACCTGATTAATATCATGATGCTGCGCGAAATATAAGACGACAAAGAGGTTTTACACAAAATAGTTTACATTTTAGGAGCTACATTGAAAATTACCTTCATTTAGAGAATGAAATCAGAAAGTATAAGGGGTTGTTGCGTAGTTCCTATAAATGTGTATAGGATCTGCACGTTTAGACAACATATACTGTGGGATTGGTGTCCAGACTGATTCCAGACACCCCCACCGGATATGTTCACCCGTGCACCAGCTAGCTCACAGTGCCACTATGAGCCACTCTTACCAAGGAGAGAGTAGTTTCTGGCAACTATTGAACATGACAACCCTGTCCCCTCAGGGATTGTGTAAACAGTACAGTACTTTTCACTCAGTCACTCGTACTCACTTTGTCTCAGAGAGATACACAGAATAAAGCATTTATTGAACCAGCGTCATTCTAGTGTAAAATATGTGTACTGCAACAACCATAAGCCAGAAACAGTTGTATACTGTTATAAGCACAAACAGAGTAAATAGATGGTAGAATTCTACCATAGTGCTAAAACAATGAATATATGCAAGCATATAAATACATGACAGTAAGAATGCGTACTCCTATGATGCTAACCCTAACTAAATGTAACTAACTGTACCCAGCATGTATGTAGGTGTATCGCCAAGAATCCCCCCTAGGATAAAACCAACACCATTACCTGATGTGAGAGAACAAAGGACCCTGTCTTGGTCTCTAGATGGACACCCTGCGAGGGATGTCAGACCACTGCGTGCTGGAGTGCCTGTGTCCAGACTAACTCTGACTTGCAGAAGAGTATGCATCCACAGGAGCGAAGATGGATCCCTACTCTCCCCCAAGGTAGCGCCCAATTGAGTGTCTTATAGTCACTCAAGTAAAGTCCACCCCCTCTAGGAAGAGAAGAGCAACGGAATGGACCACCAGAGGAAGCAGGCAACTGTAGCTCACTATGTACAGCAAAGATTCCTGTAAGAAAGAGGCTCTATATATAATGTTATATTATGTTATAAAGAGCTTATATCGCACACAAATACTCTAGAGCGTCCTGGTGCGTAAATGAGCTGAGGTGGAGCGAGCAAGAACCATTTAAATGTGCTGACTAAACAAGTTTTTAAGCGTTTTTAAAAAGTCGAAAGTCTTGAGTATGCTGTAAATCCGCGGGGAGAGCATTCCAGGCAGCTGCTGTTTTGACAGAAAGAGACTGCCCCCCCAGGCGTGATCTGCGAAACCGTGGAATAACAATCCGAGGTAGAGAAGCAGAATGCAGGGATCAATTGGGCACATACAGAGCAAAGCGCCTCCTAAGATACACAGGTCCTTGGCCAGGGAGGGCCCTGTGAGATAGGGTATGGTCTTTGAATTGCACCCGCTGGGCCACAGGCAGCCAGTGCAGATCCCGCAAATGCTGCCGAACACTACATCTCCTAGAGATGTTGAACAAAAGTCTGGCTACAGCATTCTGTATAATTTGAACTTTTTTCAGCAAATACCCAGGAATGCAAATGAACAAAGCAGAGGCATAGTCTAGGCGGGAAAGGATAAGGCACGGGCTACCGTCTCTTTGGCCTCTCTTGGGAGCAAGGGAAAAAACCTTCTTAAGGCCTTAAGGGTGCCAAAGCAGACTTCAGTGAGTTTTTTAACATGATCTGAGAACCGGAGGTCTTCACTAAACCACACCCCTAAGTTCTTTGCCGGGCCTCCCTCAGAATTAGGACAGGGGAAATCTGGAGGCCACAGAGATTCTCTGAAGGCCGGGGGGAACTGGCCATACAAGAGAACCCCCGACTTGTCCTCATTGCACTTAAAATGGGCCTGTGCAAGCCAGCGAAATATGGACGCAAGGCACGTCTGGGCGATATTAGTGTCCAAGTCAGAGCCCTTCCAGGTGAATAGCAGCTGAGTGTTGTCCGCATACGCTATACTTTTTGCTCTCTGCTCCTCCGCCTGAAAAATCAAAGGGGTTAGATATATATTAAAAAGCAAAGGGCCAAGTGTAGAACCCTGAGGGACCCCCGTGGAGAGTTTCCTGACCGCGAATGAGAAAGGAGACATCCAGACCTGCTGAGTGCGTTCATCCAGGAAGGATTTTATCCAATCCCGTGCCGGGCCGGCAATGCCAATAGATGAATGCCGGGCAAGGAGTAGCTGGTGGGGCACCGTATCGAAGGTGGCAGAGAGGTCCAGTAAAATCAAGGCCGCCCTGCTGCCCCCATCCAGGCACTCCCTGATCGCCTCCAACATCTCCACCATCGCAGTCTCCGTGCTATAGACAGTTCTAAACCCGGATTGGTAAGGGTGTAGGGCACCCGATGCTTCAACAAAGGCCTCAAGCTGCCGAAAAACCACCTTCTCGCAAATTTCGGTAATTCGCTGGAACCAAAGGTTTCTTAAGAAGGGGTAACAGTTTGGCCTGTTTCCAGCGCACGGGAACCCTAGGTACAGTGTGTATAGAGTCCCTAGTCTCCAGAGGTAGGAAAGAGGTTAAAGTTAGATATAACCTTACTATCCAAAGTGGTAACTTGGTCTAGCAGTAAGGCAGTATCAGAGGACAGTGAAAAGCATTTGTTGTACACACTCAGTCAGGAAAAGTTTTCACACACTCAAGAACTGAACTCTAGGCCAATTGTTTTATATCAAAAGATATAATTGTTTTATTTTAGAACCAACACGTATAAAAATATACTTTTCTCAATATGAGTGACTTTAGATAATTACTTTCAGAAAGGCAATATATTTTGTAAGTACAATAGCTACAGTGGTTTCAATTGACAACACAATTTCAAACACAATTTAACATTGAGCTCAAGGGGTTTTTCTACATAAATGCAGTTGATTACTTTAAGGATTACTTTTCTAACCACAGGACTGGATCCTGGATTCACTCCAGTGACCTAAGCTGTAACCAGTTAAGTAAAAGCGTTTTGGTTACAGTTGTGATTTTTAAAGAATATAAATGTATTTTCAAAGTTGACACTTAAAAACTTTTCAGTGAAAACCAAGCAATGTTATCCTATGGGAGGATATTCAAGTCACAGGTAAAGTAGGTTCTCGTTACTTTTGTAAACCAGTACTGGACTCCTAAGTTCAGCACTGGGACCTCTACCTAAGACAGGTAAGCAATTATGTTTTGGTACTTGGTGCGATTTTTAAAGAATTTTTGTAGTTTGCAAAAATCGACACTTTGAAGAAATTTCACAGAAAAACAATGGTTTCCTACGGAAGAAAATGCAGGTAACTGGTAAGTACAGTTAGGATTACTTTTGCGGTTCAGTACTGGGCTAAAAGGTACAGTACTGGCTTCTCCCCTGATCACAGGTGAGTAATTCGGAATTCGTTATTCGGCTGATTTTAGATGAATATTTTAAAGTCTCAAAACTCCACACTTAGAAGAAATTTCAAGTGAAAACCAGTCAATGTTAACCTACGGAAGGAAAATGAGTTATTGGCTTTTAGGTAAGTACTCAACTGGTAGAGTTAAGGTTCTGGGCATGGACTCAGGGGTCTCCCAGGGTCGGAAAGGTACAGTAGTTACACCCTCAGCGGCACAGGGACAGCCAGGTGCACCGAGAGTAGGCCCAATGCAAACCAATGGAGGGTAGGGGACCTTTGGTTGGTGGCTGCAAGCAAGCAGGCCATGCGGATGTGGGAGTTGAGCTCCTGGTCACTTACTCAGGGCAAGTGGGGAAATAGAGTACGGTAGTAGTTGCACTTCCAGCGGGTGCTGAGTGTGCTGGATTCGCGGTACCTGGCTGGCACCAGGGGTGTTGATGTTTGCAGAACCATTGCTCGTGGGAGTCCCAGTCTTTTGGAAGGTTCAAGGCAGGCAGGTCCTCCGGGGCTGTAGAGGTTGCTGTCCGCAATAGGCGCCGGAGCAGGTTCAAGGATCAACAGGCCTGTAAGGTTCTGGGGCCAAGTCAGTGGGCGTCGTCCTTTTGTTAGAAGCTTCACGGCAGGTGTTCTTGTTTCTTGTTCTTCTTCTTGTTGCAATCGGGATCTGAGGAAGGAAGGTTCAGGGTGCTTACAGATAGGGCAAGGGCATTGGTCCCTGCTCTGGGGTGGGTACACCCCCTAGCCTGCTCCTCTCCTGTGGGAGGGGGGCAGGAGCCTAGCTGTGATTGGGCAGGGTTCCCCATCTTCAAGATGGCCGGAGCCCGGAGTCGTGCTTCACCTCGCCTCTCCCACCTGAGGGGTGGGGTTGGCATAGGCTGGCACACCCCCTTCCCTCACAAATGGGTTTCCCGCCATTCTTCCCACCAAAGTGGGGGTCAGAACCGATGGGGGTCAGTTGCTGAGTACAGCAAGTGGCCTGGAGAAACTCACAAAGGCGGTATGCCTTTGAAGTTTCCCTGCCCACCCTGGGGGAGGAGGCCTGGCACCTCGTCCCAGGATGTGCATTGTTTCAGGCCCCTGAGAATGGCAGGCTCTCGACCCAGGGGTCCAGAAACATGTCTGGTGGTGGCAGCCTCGGCAGCCACACAGTCAGTACTCTGGAGTTGGTTAGGTTTCAAGGGGCATCTCTAAGATGCCCTCTGTCGTGCATTTTACATTAAATCCTACACTGACATCAGTGTGGTTTTTATGTGCTGAGAAGTTTGATATCAAACTTCTAAGTCTTCAGTGAAGCCATCATGGTGCTGTGGAGTTCGTAATGACGAACTCCCAGCACCATATACTCTTAATGGCAGCACTGCACTTACAGTGCCCAGGAAGGGCTCTGGGTACTGTAGGGGCACAGGGCTCATGCACCTGTGCCCACACTACTGGCATAGGACACCCAGCTAGAGATGTGACTGATGAATGCCAGGGCAGTGAGCTTGTGGGCATGGCACACCGGCATGTGTGCCATGTCGACTCTCTGTTTAGTTCTGTACTTAGACACTCAGCCTGCAAGGGCAGTGTGTGGGTGTCAGGGTACAGGGCCCTTAAGGGTGGCACAATAAGTGCTGCAGCCCTAAGGGGTGTTCTCTGGTCACCATGCCCTGGGTACCTAGGGTACCATTTACTAGGGGCTGACAGGTAGCCAGTTGGGTTTTAGTTTCAACATAGTTTTTTGGGAAGGAACACAGGCCCTGGGCACCTGGTTGGCAGGAGCCCAGGGCACACTCAGTCAAAGAACATCAGCAATTCAGCAAAAAGTGGGGTCATACCCATGCAAGAAAGATGGCACTTTCTCACAGTTCCTCAATACTATAACCCAAACTTTGTATGGACAAAAAATAACAAAGAAGAGAGAAAGAAAAATAAACATATAATCGTTTTTTCAGATAAACGAACAAATATAGACTAATAGTTTATCTTGCTCACTTATGCATTGTTTGTGCATAGCCACATACTCACAATATCAATAGTTGTCAGAGGTGCATTCAGTTCGTCGTCACGGAGACTGTCGACGGTGTTCCACTCAGAAGAAAGGTCTCTTCAATAATATCCAATAAGCAAAGTAAATTTTTATCAGTGCACTGACCGTTAACTTGAAGAAAGGTTAATCCCACGAAGAAACTGTAGCACATGTCTGCCACTGTCAAGCTTTTACCGTGTGGGATTAGATCCAAACAATAAAGATAAAAAAACAACAACAAAATTGAAAAGGAGAAGGACGCTGGAAACTTGCAGGCATCAGTCTCGGGTCCGGGCGTCCGCCAAGGCCGGGAAGGAGGAGTTAGGCAGACTCGAGCTCCAACATAAACAAACGCGAACAGTCAAAAAACGTTTTTTTTCGTACAGGACAAAAAGAATGAAATGGAGATACTCCTCTGTTGGGGTCATGGAACGGACCAAATCCAAGGACGAAGGAAGTTCACCAGAGAGTATGAGAATCCGTAAGTCCACAACAGAGGTAGGATCATGAGACTGGGAATCAGGTAATGGGGCGTGGTCCAACTTCAACAAGTAAGTAAGCCAAGCATGGAGGATTGTGTGAGGCGTTCTTTTATCTCTCTGGCTAATCACGCGAGAATATTGTCATGTGAGTGTCTGTCGTAACACAGTAAGAAAGCCCAATTGATTTCAGTTTTTTGTGATTCCTAGTAATGAAGCATCTTGGGATTAGTAGTTTGGGTCAGTTCTCCCACCCAAGGGTCTGCTAACGGGCCAGGCTTTTGAGGGGTTCAGGGCATGAAACATACGCACTAACAAGGGGGCATGAACCTGGACAACAGGTTCAGAAGACCTATCTTCAGTAGCATATCCCACCCAGTCAACTAGGTATTGTAATTTTATTTATTTATTTATTTATTGAGTTTGTAAGGCGCTCAGCTACCCAAAAAGGGTTTTCCGGCGCCAGGACGGACATAAGCAGCATGCGGGTCCTTCAGTTGACATTACTGATCAAACAACCAGGTTTTAAGGTTTTTGCGAAAACGTATGTAATTAGTTTCTTTACGGATGAAAGTGGGAAGAGTATTCCAGATGGAGGGGTCCAGATAGGAGAAAGATCTCCCTCCCATTCTGGAGAGTTTAATCTTGGGCACACAGAAGTTGTGCAAGGTTTCAGATCTTAAATGGCGGGAAGGCATGTAAGGGCGTACTAGGGCTTGAAGATATTGGGGAGCTGTTCCTGCTTTTATCCTAAACATATAGCTCAGGGCTTTGAACTTGATATGGTTCTCCACCCTGAGCCAGTGTAGTTCACGTAGATATCCTGAAATGCTGGAGGTCTTTGGAATCCTGCAAAGCAACATGGCAGCGGAATTCTGGATTAGCTGCAGCCTACGGACCACGTCTTTGTTTGAGCCTATACAGAGAATGTTGCCGAGGTCAAGTCTAGATGTAACAAGGGCGTGCACTACGGTCTTTTGGGTGGAAACGGGCAACATCCACAGGATTTTCTTGAGCCATTTTAAAATGGTGAAACATAGTGCAGCTACCTTGACGGTTTGTTGGTACATGGACAGTGTGTCGTCCACGATGACACCCAGGTTCTGAACGTGGCTGGTTGGTTCAGGGACACCTCAATATCACCTAGAATCCATGATACGTTTGACTTCATACTCAAGTTATACTTCTACACTGACTGGTGGGTGAGGAGGTTCAGGACTCGACGGTTGATCATATACTTTAAGTATTGAAGTATGAAAGACAGGATGGATCCGTAATTCAGAAGGTAGTTAAAATTTCATGGTAACAGGGTTGATTATTTTACTAACTTCGTATGGCCCTATATATCGGGGTTGTAACTTTCTAGGCCCTGCTAGTCTGAGATTTTTGGTAGCTAACCAAACCTGGTCCACTAAAGCATAAATAGGAGCAGGACGCCTATGTTTATCTGCTTGCATTTTCATGTTGTCTTTAGCGTGCGGAAGTTCTTGTTTAGCATTTTTCCAGATCTTAGCAAGATTAGTGTGGTGGTCTTTAACTGCAGGTATTTCAGATATTGTCAAAGGAGTGTGAAGTTGCAAGAATTTGGGATGGTAACCATAGGTAAAAAGGAAAGGGGAGATCTTAGTTGCAGAATGTGTAGTGTTGTTATATGCGAATTCTGCCAAAGGGAGTGCTTGCACCCAACTACTAGTAGTAGTGCTCAACAAACAGCGTAGGTACTGCTGTAGTGTTTGATTATTTTATTCTGTTTAGTCATTGGTGTGACAGTGGCGGACAGGCCGTGGAAAGTCGATGATCCATGTGTAAGGATGTGCACATGCCTCTCCAAAACTTGGAAATGAATTATGTGCTACAATCTGATATAATCACCGAAGGCAACCCATGTATTCTTACAATCTGTTTAATGAATACCTCTACCAATTCTTTGGCTGTAGGGAGTTTTTTGAGAGGTAGGAAATGGGCCATTTTAGATACTGGATCCACTACTACCAAAATTGTTGTAAACCCTCATGTGACAGGTAGATCTGTTATAAAATCCCTACTGAGGGAATGCCAGGGATTGTGGGGAATATGTAAGGGCATTAATAACCCAGCAGGAGCACAATGGGAGTTTTTTTGTCTTGCACAAGTAGGAAAGGCTTTGACATACTCGCTTATTTCTTTTACCATTCCTTTCCACCAAAACCATCTCTGACAAGTTTGTCCAGTCTTTTCCCCCCCAGAGTGACCTGCCAGAGGTAGATTATTACACCATTGTACAAATAACTTACAGAGGTCATGCGTAGGGACAAAAATGCGGTTTTCATGATAGAACAGTCCACTCTCTATTGTGGTGTTAGGGTCCTGTAACCATTTGATAGGATCAAGCTTTGAAGATGCTAAGGCCAATTTCTCAAAGAAGACTTTAGAATCATCTTTGTTTATGTCCCCCACTGCAATCACTTTTTGCACCGATATAGTAGGGACTGGAGGTTCCAAGGTGTTCTTACTTTCTTTACCCAATTGGGATAGAGCGTCGGCTTTGCCTTGTCTTTCCCCAGGACGATAAGTGATTGCAAAATCATATCCACTGAAGAAGGAAACCCATCTCATTTGCCTGGGAGTAAGTGCTCTCGCTGACTTAAAAAACTGTACATTCCTATGATCAGAATAAATGGTTATAACGTGGAGATCCCAACAAATAATACCTCCATTCTTGAAAAGCCAATTTAATGGCTAACAATTCTCTTTCCCCAATCGTGTAATTCTGTTCTGCAGGTAGAAGTGGTTTAGAGAAATATGCTCTAGGATGTAAACACCCCGTTTTGACATCTCTTTGAGATAATACTCCACCTACTGCATACTGTGAGGCATCAGCCTCCAAGAAATATGGTTGTGTACTATCTGCATGTTGTACAATGGGAGCAGAAGTAAACTTATCCTTCAAAGTCTTGAAGGCTTGTTCAGCTTCATCATACCACACGAATGTGAAACCTTTCTGTAATATCCAAATGATAGGTGTAATCATGTCTGAGAAGTGATCAAGGGACCTTCTATAAAAGTTTGCAAAACCAAGAAAGGATTGCACTTCTCTTATGGCACAAGGGCTTGACCAATTTGTTATGGCAGTCACTTTAGAGGGGTCCATGTGAATTCTCTCTGGAGAAATAACAAAACCCAGAAAATCCACTCGCGTAGCACGAAACGTACATTTATCAAGTTTTGCAAAGAGGTGATTTTCATGGAGACGTTGTAAAATATTTTTAACATGACTAACATGTTCTTCATCTGACTTTGAATATATTAGTATATCATCGATATACACAATCACAAAAAGGTCTAGGTAGTCTCTCAAAATCTAATTTGCAAAAAACTGGAAGGCTGAAGGAGCATTGCATGAGCCAAAAGGCTTTAAACAATACTCATAGAGCCCGAATTTGGTGTGAAACACTGTCTTCCACTCATCGCTCGCCCTCACACGGATCAAGTGGTAGGCCCCACGCAGATCAAGCTTGTAAATACCTTGGCTCCCTGCACCTGATACAAGAGGACGGAGATGAGAGGCAGAGGGTATTTATTTGTTATAGTCATCTTGTTGAGGGCTGTATAGTCCAAATAAGCCCTCAAGCCCCCTTCTCGTTTAGGTATGAAAAAGATAGGAGATGACACAGGGGACGTAGAGTGTTTTATGAACCCTTTCTGTAACATGTCTTGTATGTATTCATGAAGATATTTAGTCTCAGGTTTGGTTAGGGCATAAATCCTACTAAACGGCAAGTCCCCTCCGGGTACTAAATCTATCCGGTAATCAAAGGATCTCTGTGGAGGCAATGCACTAGCTTTCACTTCATCAAATACCTCCAAATATTTTACATATTCTGCAGGCAAATTGGATGTGACTAACGATCCTATTCCTGATACGCCACAGAACAAAGGGGCTTGCCATTGCACTGCTTCTTGATAATGCAAGACACAATAATGAGACCGAAAGGTGACTTTTCTTGTGATCCAGTGGATATGGGGATTGTGTAGTGGTAACCAGGGAACCTCCAAGATGGCCACAAAATTGGGTGTGTCAATTAAGTCAAATCTATTGGTTTGATAATGTCCATTGTCACATAACATTAGTATATCAGCTGTTTGACATGTAAGCAGCCCTGATGACAGCTCCTTACAGTCTACTACTCGTACACTCTCTGGTTGGGATTTAGGGATAAATTCCACATCAAGTGATTTAGCAAGTGTGATATCCAGAAAATTTAGAGTAGTCCCAGAGTCTAACAAAATCGCCAACGCCTTTCTGCACTGAGAGGGCAATATTAAGGTAACCGATATTGTGAAATGTTTGGGTACACGATCTATCGTGTTCGCTAGGTACTGAGAGATCTGAGAGGGGTTTGAACTTGACAGACGGATCTCCTGTTCCTTCAAGTTTGTTAGTTTTCCGACTGTGTAGCATAACCATTCTTCACAGCAGGTGACTTAAGAAGGGGTTTTGGTTTCATAGTGCATCCCTTAGCATATTGTCCCCCTTTCTCACAATGGAGACAGAGGTTAAGCTGCCTTCATTTGTCTCTCTCCTCTACTGACCAAGGTCCTCGAATACTACCAATTAGCATGGGTTTGCTAGTATCTTTTACCTCTTTATTGTCTCCTCGAAACATCACAAAATGAGAGGAATCACCTCTGGATTTCTGTCCTTTTCTCTCACTTAAACGGTGATCCAGTTTCACAACCAAGTCAATAAAAGAGGGACAATCCTCAGGAGGGTCTACAATTTGCGACAAAATGTCTTTTAACTCACCTTTTAACCCCCTGTAAAACAAGGAAGTCAGTTTGTCTTCAGGCCAATGCGTCTCTGCTACTAAAAGATCGAACATGGTAATGTAGGTAAGCAAGTCTTTTGAACCCTGTTTTAAACCCAGCAATTCATTGTCACTGGCCTGCATATATGTGTGTCTAGCAAATAAACTCTGCATTCTTTCCATGAGCTGGGGAAAATCATACACGGTAGGATTATCGTTTTCCACCAAGAGTACAGCCCAAATTGCTGCATTCCCTATTAGATATGAAATTACAAAAGTGACTTTGGCCGCATCATCTGGGAAAGAAGCTGATCTACAGCTAAATTGCAGATGGCATTGGTTCATAAAAACGCTATATTTGGCACTATCCCCATTAAATCTGTCTTTCATAGCTAAAGGCAGTGGAGTAGGTGTTACTACTATTACACTAACAGGTTGAGTGGCACTCCCCCCAGGTATTGACGTTGGAGAAGCTGAAGAAGGGACATGAAAATGTGCCGGCTGTATGTAGCTCTTTTTGTGTCTATGTTGGGTATCACCTACTCGTGCATCTACCTGCCTATGTGCTTTAACGTGATCCAGTTCTTGCGTTAAACGCTGAATTTCTATTCTAAGTGTTCAGAGTTCTTTTTGTAAATTTACCACCGCAGAAGCTAGTTCATTCATGGTGATATTCTGGGGTTCGTAGAAAGGGAGTCATCCCTTTCAAATGCGGCTCCCTTGTCCATCCCTGCTCAGGTGAAAAAAAAAAAGTGGGCCTGGCTTTCTGTCAAGACTTAACTCTGGCTTGCCGAAGAGCATGCATCCTCAGGAGCGAAGATGGACCCCTGCTCTCCCCCAAGGTAGTGTCCAATTCAGTATTTCATACTCACTCAAGTAAAGGCCACTCCCTCTAGGAAGAGAAAAGACAACCGAATAGACCACCAGAGGAAGGAGGTAACTAGCTCGCTATGTACAGAAAGCGTTCCTCAATACTGTAACCCAAACTCTGCATAAACAAAAAATAACAAATATAGAAAGAAAAATTAACATTAAATCATTTCTCAGAAAAACTAAGAACTATACACTAATGGTTTATCTTGCTCCCTTAAGCATTGTTTGTGCATAACCACATATCACAATACCAATAGTTGTCAGAGGTGCATTCAGTTTGTCACAGAGACTGTTATCAGTGTTCCACTCAAAAGAAAAGTCTCTTCCATAAAATCCAATAAACAAAGTACATTTTTATCAGTGCACCGACCGTGAATTTGAAGAAAGTTTTTTCCCATAAAGAAACTAGCATATGTCTGCCATTGTCAAGCTTTTACCGTGTGGGATTAGATCCAAACAATAATGATAAAAAAAACAACAAAAATAAAAAAGGTCAAGGACCTGGGAAACTTGCAGGCAGCAGTCTCAGCTCTGAGCGTCCACGAAGGCTGGGAAGGAGGAGTCAGGCAGACTCGACCTCCAGCGTAAACAAACGCAAAGAATCAAAAAACTGTTGCTTCGTACAGGACAAAAAGAATGAACTGGAGATACTCCTCTGCTGGTGTCATGGAACAAACCTAATCCAAGTACGAAGTAAGTTCACCAGAGAGTATGAGAATCCGAAAGTCCACAACAGAGGTCAGGATCTCGATACTGGGAATCAGGTAATTGAGCGTGGTCCAACTTCAACAAGTAAGCCAAGCATGGAGGATTGCGTGAGGCCTTCTTTTATCTCTCAGGCCAATCACGCGAGATATAGTCATGTGAGTTTCTGTGGTGACACACAAAGAAAGCACAATAGATGTCAGTCTTTTGTGACTCCTAGTAATGGTGCATATTGGGATTAGTAGTTTGAGGCGAGTTACACCAAGCAATCAAACAAGAAGCTCGAGGTGTAAAAGTCGGCGTGCACGAACCTCAACGTCTCGTGTCAGCCTGGATGTCTCTTTCTCCTCTGCTCGACCCAGCAAAGACATGGTGTTTATATACCCTAAAGGTACCCTCAGGGGTTATACGTTGCTCCGTCATGTCGGCCAAGGATGGCGATAGTGATGAACCCTATACATAGTTATTATGCAGAAGATGTTAATCCTGCTGCGAATCTGAGAATCCTCATGCATAATAAATTAGGCTAGTTTTCAGGGAAAACCACACAACATTTATGCAGCACTCAACTAGGTAAAAAGTCAGTACCAAAACATTATGTAGTACAATGGCAGGGAAAATGTAGGTAAAATGTTAGGTGACTACCAAGGCCCATATTGGGGTACATTATGAATCATAACAGGGTGTGCCCATCTAACCTCGCATCTCCTGGCTAAAAACAGTAACAAGCTAAGGAACGGAGTACTGTGCGATTAATTAAAGTGCTTAATGCACAAAATGAAACAGTTTTATGTGCCCAGCCGCCTTCCCACTAATGAATTCTGTCGCCTGTTAGTACACTAGGCTTTTTGATTTTATATATTTCCAACATTTACTGGCACTGCATTTTTTGGGATTCATGGTAACGGAAAGTCCTGGAGAAGCAGCATTATTGCATAACCCAATAAGTTCTTTTGGGTACAATTAGACTTTTGTTCACACACCGCCCCATTCCTGAGGAGGCCTTGTATAAGTACGGCCAAAACGCGTCAACACTGTTTATGAGGAGTTTTATCATTTGTAACATTTTGGAATTAATCCAGTCTAGAGAGCAAACAAAAGGGATTTTGTTTCCCCAGGACTCTTGAGACAATACAACTACCTCCAAGTGGATTGAACTTTGTATTCCCAGTGGGGAGTCACATTATGTTGAGATTTGTTGTATGGAAATGCTTTTCTTCCTATTTGTGTTTTTTCAGAGACGCATTCAAAATGACTTGGGTAGGAATGTTTACAACTAGAGAGGCAGGCTGTATAAAATGAATATAGCAAATTGTATGAGTGATTAACACACCTATGTCCAGTGAAAATTAATTGTGTAATTGCATGTATCAGGTACTTTAATTAAACCCTACAGTAGACCTTTCTTTGCTTGTTACTATTCATTTAGGGGATAGTCATGGAGGATAGGTGTCAGGATCAATTCTCACACATCTGTGACTAACTCATCAGTGATCAGCATTGCCCACTCCAGTGTGAACTGCTCCACAGTGAACAATGATCAACTTTCTATTGACCAACATCATTTGATATCCCAACACACTCAACTGCTGCATATGGAGAATGATTCTGCTCTCAGGCCTCTGTTTGCTATTCCCTTCCATGGCTGCCGATTCATGTCAATAAAACTCTCACTACCACTAGACCCTTAGACAAGTTCTCACAGGAGCTCAAAATATCAGCAGCCATCATGGGTGATGTTTTCTATATAAACTGCACCTAGTGATGAGAAAGCCCTTTATCTTTTTAGCCTTCATAGAGTAATGACCTTAACTTGTTCCTGATTTTGGAGCATCTGTTTCTGACAATTCACCGTCTTCACATGATGGTCCTCTCTGCCACGTGGAGGTTGATCATCAGATTCAGTGACATCTTTCAAGTCAAGGGGTATTGCATCTGGAAAGAAACAACTAATGTTATTGGCTAGATATCTTGGTTCTCTCAGTCGTTCATATTTTTGTTACATTTTTCTGAGGTACGAGAGATAACAAGTCATCGATTTATTAATGAAGCATCAAAGCTAATATAGAAAGCATGTATTTGGGGGACAGTAAACCCCTACTTAACTAACTCTTCAAAGGATCTGATAACTCTTACAACTCTGTGAACATGTAGATCCTAATGCTAAAGGAACAAAACAAAAGCAGCTTGGATACCTGTACTAGCAAAGCCTAATCAATTGAAGTACACATTAGAATTACACTATTGTGATGTAGGTCAAGGCATTTTCTGTACATTGTTATCAGAGTAAAATCTATTGTGATGTAGTGCAAGACATTTTCTGTATGTGGTTATCAGAGCAAAATCTTATACCATCAAAAGGGCCAGAGGTAATCATCCCAAAAAGATAAAGAGCACCAAGGTTTACAACTCGTGGATTGGATGAGCGATGATACTCTAGAGATAGGAAGCATTCTTTACAGTAAGGGACAAATCAAGGATTCAAGGATGGGAGCGCATCACCCAACCCAGTCAAGATTCACTAAGTAGTTGTTGCTATCTCTCTATGTCTTTCACTAATCTTTCCATCTCCGGAAAGGGTGCTCTGAAGCCCTTCTCAACCATTGTTTTGCCCTCTTACACAATCTTGACCATGCCAGTCTCTATGGGCGATAATCAGAATGCCTAGGTTGGGAAGGTGGATCTTGGAAGGTTAGTGGTTGCACTCTTCTGTACACTGACAATAAGTGACAGCTGTTTGAAAATATAATTGGCTGTGAATGGAAAATGTGGGTAGACATTTCAGAAAATACCTGGTGTAAAATTTTGAGAGATGAAGAAAGAAAGATGAAAGATGAATTTTCTTCAGCTGTTATTAGTGTCATGTTTTTATTGCAAGTCAAAACATGCAAAGGATGATAAATGCTGGAAGTATAAAACTGGAATGGTAGCGTGGGGAGACCCAATAAACCCTTGGAGGCTTGGGCAAAATAAATAGTATCAGGTGAAGTATGCCAACAAGGGATTTTGTTTAAGCAGTGTAACTTATAATGACTTGTTTTCAAAATATTTAAATAGTTCAGTTTTATCAAATCTTGAACCGGCAATGAAATGAATAACTTCTGCAATCAATGCACAGAGAAACAAAAACTACAGAATCAGAACAAACACGGGAATATCATATAATCAAAATATAGATTTATTTTCATATATAAATTACATTAGGTAGGGTACAATCAAAACTGAAGTTAATCCAGTGCAAACACATGAAAAAGGTAGATTACAATTCAACCTATAATTCATGAGTCAAAACATCCATTCCGAATTTGATCAGAAAAGTGACGTATCTCCTGGTAAATACAACAATCACTTAAAATATATCCAATATTGAGGAAATGGATGGTACAGTTGACGTTTCGGTCTTCTGTGGCGTGAATCCCTCAGACCATCTTCAGGACAATAAAAATTGCATCTAGCAAAGACCCCTAAGAGATTGTACCCTACCTAATGTATTGATATATGACAATACATCTATAATTTTATTATATGATATTCCCGTGTTTGTTCTGATTCTGTCGTTTTTGTTACTCTGCGCATTGATTGCAGAAGTTATTCAATTCATTTCATTGACGGTTCAAGATTTGATAAAACGGAAGTATAAAACAGCAGGCTCTCTCACTCATATGTTTATGACATTCCTACTATAACTGAGCTAAGTTATTCAAGTTGCACAAGGGCATTAACAATGTATTAGAAATCAATAATAAGTAAAGAGTGCTCCTCTGATATTGGAAATCTGTTAGGGCAGCCGAAACAGCAGCTTGGTTTCAGAGATGCATAACCTGGCTACTATGGAAAGAATCACTTAAGGAGTCAGAGAGAGACAAGGCATCTTTGATCAATCAAGGATAAGCGTCCTTGAGTTCTATTCAGAATTTAGGGCCAGATATAGGTAACTTCCATTTAGCGAATCCTTAATAGCGATTATTACCGAATCGCTATTAAGGAATCGCTAAATGCAATTTAGGTAGGAATCGCTAAAATATTAGCGATTCCTTACCATTACTTAATAACAAATCGGTAATTCTGATTCGTTATTATGGAATACCTAGCCATTCATTCCTATGGGCCAGGCGGCCCATAGGAATGAATGGGAAGACATTCACTATTAGCATTTCGGTATTACCGAATCGTTAATAGCTGGAGGTATTTCAAGGGTGCCAGGGTGTTCAAAGGAAACCCTGTTGCACCCCTGAAATGTGCATGTGTGCACAAGTGGTGCACATACATGCCCTAAGGGCATGGATGTGTGCCACATGAAAAAAAGCAAAAAAGTGTTTTTTGTGAGGAAATCGCTATTTACCACCAACTTGGAGTTGGTGGTAAATAGCGATTCCTTAAGGCTAAGGTACACTGTTTTTAGTGCTACCTACATTGCATTTAAGAAATCGGTATTTCCGATTCCTTAAATGCAAGTATTTAGCGATTGCTTATTTTGCATGTAGGTTTAGAGTCACCTACATCGCACATGGCTAAATACCGGTCGGTAACGCTGAAATTTACCTAATTTCGGCGTTCCCGACCAGTATTTAGCCACCTACATCTGGCCCCTAGTTGCCTAATCAAGAATTTGGTGGTCAGGGTATTGTGTCAGAAATGTGAAAGCATACCCTGTCCCCCAAACCCTCGGTCTGCCCTCGTAACGAGTCTGGCAGGCAGGCCATCATCTTACTGTTGGTGGTGCCCCCATTGGCGGAAAGCTTACTCCAATGGGCCAGTGAAGCATGGGCCGTCTGACTAAGGACATGAGACTACCCAATCTAGTTAGAGCAGATAGCCTGATGGTCTTTTTTCACTTGTCACCACCAAAGAAAATCTGGCACTTGTGAGCAGAAAAAACATAATGACACCCGCCCCCCCACCCTGCCCTCCCGCATACCTTCAGAGAAAACTCCCATGCTGTTGGTCATTATTTGTTTTTCATTAAAAAACTCCCACTTTGGGAATTTGTTTTTGAAAAACAGAGGCCCAGTGGCTACAGCAACGCCAGCTGTGATCTGATCATTTAGTGGACAGCAGTCTAGCTGGTGTGACCTCCGCCACCTTGACAGATGATTGCAAGCTCGCCTGTTCAAAATCAGGCCCATAGACTTTGCTTGGCTGCAGACATAAGGGGAGAGTGGAACTTTGTTTAAGAATGTCAGCGTGGAGTTCTTATCAATATGATATATGGAACTATACATAGCTGTACCTTAGAATATATTGATTAGTTTTGTTGCAAAATATATATAATTGATTTATGTTTTTAAATCATAAGGGAGTTTTCTATTGCTAATGCTTGCAGTAGCATAAGATATGTTATTGTATTTGTTTATATAAAATACATCAAATAGTATTTTCAGAGAATAAAGGGTGAACTCAAAATTGTGTTCTCCACTGACCCTGTATAGACTCATACCCACTGAGATGGTATCCCCAAACCAACACAAACGTGCACTATTTAAAAAATGGAGTACCACCTGTAGAAGTGGTGGGGAGGACAATACTACTAAAACATCTCATAGCTTGATGTATTGCAAAACAGGCTGAAAAACAAATTTCTTTAAAAAACATATACTTTAACCATCATTTGTCAGCTACAAAAATATTTTCAAGTACATCGTTTTTCTTATAATCAATAGTCTTTAGAATAGACAAAGCAGAAACAATGCTCAAGGTTTTCAATTTTTCTTTGTCATTGCAGTCAGTTCAAATGGTATGAGGTGAGACATGTTTTATCTAGATGCAGTTCTGCTTCTTCGGGGTCCTAAAAAATAGTTTCGAAGCATACTTACAAGATCAATACAATGTTCTAAACAAAAATCAAGAACTCAAAAGTTTCACAAAAAAGGAACAAATTATGACATACACAAAGATCAAAACACACACCTATTTCAATCCATTCTTAATAAAGTAGCATTCTAGTCTCCAAAAGCAATCTTTAATACCTGTTTGACATTCTAATATTACAAAACATCATGTCTAACATATTTCCATCATTACAAAAGTTCCTGTTTAATATAACTTTTTCGTACAGAGTATAGCAGTAAATAATAAGTTTTTAAAGCACAACTTTGTAACTGTTAGTAAAAATAACGGAGTAAAGCAACATTAATCATTCAGCACAATCATATTTTAACAATTATCAATGTTGTGCACTCCACTTTGAAGGTCAATTAATTTTATTTATACAGGTAAAAAAAGAAGAGAAAAGCAATGATTAATTTGAAGTAAATGAAGGTCTCATCATAATATAGTAAAGATACAAATGCAACAAAAAAGACTAACTTGTTCAAGACCAAATTAATTTAAAACATAGCTTGGCTGTCTGCCCTACTATTTCTAAGTCTCACAGCACGTCGCCCCAACATATCAGATATAAATATACACATCAGGCCTGCCATTATCTTACATACTATACTGATTGACATTAAACAGCTTTAATTTTTCAAAGAAATACAGTTTTACCAAATGTCACACTACCACGTATTTTGAGCTTTCTTTTAGATGTTAGCCTTTAACAGGGTCATCTGTTACGGAAGAATATACTGAAAAACAATGATCCAAAGAAATCCAGTATTTTACAATTATTTAGACGTCCCCCAAAACTTCAACCAAACACTGTTGCCAGCATGTCTGCAATCACCATCAACAACATGCAAGACTCCCTTATCTGGGCTATTCGGGTTCCAAGTCCTCGGGTGCAGGCAACAAGGCCACAGATGTATGTCCCAGCTGCTTAGGACTGACCAACTCCCCACAGCCACACATAGCAGGTATACCAAATGAATCCCCAGGAATAGCTCCCAACTGCCATGCAACTCCAGTGGTTTGTCCTGAAACATAGAGACTGAACTCCCCAGGTGAGGGATGGGTCCACCCCCATCTCCATTCACAGTGTAGCACACCCTCTATCTCCCACATGACAACAAACAGTCATAGAGAGATGTTGACATGTGAGGTGGGTTAGAAGAGGACTTCTTTGCCAAGAAAGACTTCTTACAACAGGGTATCTCCAACATGGAGCGATCCATGTGCTCCATCCACATCCACCATTATAACTACCCGTGGGAGCAAAACGACTTCATGAAGAAACAGAATCAGCTCCTGTAGAACACATTGAAACTGCAACTTCTCGAGGCCCCACTGTTCCTACATTCTCCACTGCTTTTTCGTATTAAGTAGTGGCTGTCTGTCCTCTCTTTAACCATTATGTGGATAGTCAGATCCGAGGAGGAGCCGAAGCAGAATCAAGATGGATTCTGTCTTACTGGACTGTATAGTCAGGTATGGCCAGTTTTGAACGTTCTTGTTCTCTTCTGGGTACCTGCTTTGGGTGTAATATTATGCACTATGCAGAGTGCACTCAGGGTGCTAAGACTCTGTACCACGTAAAAAAAGATAACAGAAAGGAGGAGTAGGTGCACAACAGTCCTCTTTATATTGAGAAGTCATTGTGGATTTCATGTTTACCGGCAGCATCTGTTACATCAGCAGGAAAACCTGGTTAATGATGTTCCACCTAGTGGTTGTACAGCTATGCACAGTAGGTGTCAAATTCCTCACATCAAAAGCCATGGGAGAATATAACACACACTCAACACTCTAGTTTAACTAAATGCAACACATATCTGGCCATTTGCATGTACAATATGGTAATCCGTTTAGGATCTTCACATAGCCATCACCTGCTTTTTCATTATGGTGAAGATGACCCTGGTGTCTCAGATGGTATGTGTTGGGAGACATATGTTCCACATTTGGTTACTGACTCACCAAAGCCAACCAAATGTGATCCTAGGTCATCCTATGTTATATTATATTCATTTGTAGAGCACCCACTCACCCCTAACAGGTTATTCTTGCACTAAGACAATTATTGAACTAGATTGGAGTGAGAAGGGGGGGAAAAAGACAAAGAAGGATTTAAATAGACAGTTTTTAACCTTCTTTTTAAAGATTTGGATGTTTCTTTTTAGTCCAGATAGGAGAAAGAGGGTCCTTCATATCTCATAAAGCGAATGCATGGTACTTTGCCAGTTATAAGGAAGAGGAGCAGAGCATATGAGAAGGCTTGCAGAAGGAAATTCTTCTGTTCAGATAGAATGAGCCAGTATTATGGAGAGTTTTGTGGGTAGGACACAGGAGTGTAAAGAGGGCTTGCTTAATTGCTTATGCACAGGCAGCCAATGGAAGGCTTTCAGATGGAAACACACTGAGGGGCATGCATTGAGGTTAAGAGCCAAATGCACTGCCGCATTTTGAACAATTTGAAGTCTTTCACTTCCCAGTCAGGGATTTTAACATAGAGGGGGATACCTTACTGGAGGTGGCTGGTGATCATACACTGTGTGACTATTTTGATGATACTAAATCAGGCTGAAGGTAAGGAAGTAAATTGATCTGCCATGGAGAGATTTTTACCCAAGACGATGCCAAGATTCCTAGATCAGTTGGTAGACTGAGGTGGAGTGCCCAGCTCTTTTGGCCACACGCTCGTAGACCAATAGGTGATGGATATTCCGAGGAGGATTACCTCTGTTTCTTTTTCTCCATTGAGCTTGAGACAATAAACCTTGATCCATAGAGCAGCTTGGGACAAACAAGCACAAACATTTGCATATGTTTCACTTGTTTCCTCTGCAATAGAGACAATCATCTGTGAGTAGTTATTATGTAGTTGTTGAAAAACTCTGGGTTTAAAGAAGCTCTGAGAAACTCCACAGGAAGTCCTAGCAGTATTTGAGTGATAAGGCAGGAGCGCTACATTTTGAGGTGTAGTAGTCAAAAAATAATGAAATCTCTTTAAGGCTTCAAGACAGATCCTGCAGTCATGCATGTATTTGTGTAGTATTGAGTGAAAGACTGTGCTGAGTGCCATGGAAAGGTCCAACAGGATCAGGTATTCCAAGGCTCACTTGTCCATGATTAAGCATGTCAGCCTTTGCTGTTAGTAAAGCCATACTGTGGGTGGCTCTGAACCCAGATTGAGTATTTGGGAAGTTAGTTGGATTCCACATAGGTCATGAGTTGTATGTTGACCAGTTTTTCCAGCACAGGTGCAGGAAACGGCATCAGGGATATTGGTCTGTTGTTTGCGAGTGTCTGAGGATCAGCAGACAGTTTCTTCAACAAAGGAAGAAAGGTGGCATGTTTCCATGCTTCAGGAAAAAACTAATTGGTAAGCAAGAGATCACAGAGTGACATTTAAGGAGTGCTAAAGTTCTTCGGTCAGTGAGAGAAGATGAATTGAGGACATGGATCAAATGCATATTCCTGATTTTAAGGATTGCATAGTAGTGAGAACAGTATTTGTATCTGCCAGAGAGGGTTTGGCGAGGTCATTACCTTGAGAAGTAGCAGAGGGCGTGCCTATGAAGGAGAGAGTGTTGAACGTCTGTTGGATAGTACAATTAGTCTAGATTAGGCTAATTTTATCATGAAAGAATCCAGAGAGAGCATTGAAAAGAGACTGAGAGAGGAATCGACTAGGAACAGACAGTAGGTTTGGTGAATTCCTTGGTAATACCGAAAATTGCACAAGATGTGTCAATTGATGCAATTGACCAAAAATCCTAGTATGTGTGTTACATTTACCTGTGATCATTTCAAAAGGCAGCTTTGTATAAATTATTATTTAATTTGAGCAGGAACATCTCCAAGCCCATTCCAACCATTTGCAGTGGACCTGAATTCCCTTAAGGCACCATTGTACTATTTCACAGAAGGATTTTGGCGTGCTGTAGAGTTGAGAACTTTGGTGATATGATAGTAAGAGCTAATGGCAGATATAAAGATATCAGTCTTGTAGCCTGGAGGAAAGTTGTTAATGATGTCTTATAATCTTTCTTTGGATATAAGTCTCCAGTATATGGTTATAATCTTGGGATTAATAGAGAGGATTAAATAAGGCACAAAGAAGAAGGATATAGAAAAACAAATGTTAGTTGTCAGTACAGGTCAGTGGTAAGGGGATATCTTAAGATTCACAATGTTTGTCAAAATATGGTCAAGTATATGGCCAGCTTAGTGAGTGACAGGTTGAGAGGGGCTGAATGCTTTAGGGTTGTCGAGTAATGTTATTATATCGTTGTTATAGGTATCTTCTTGATGAAAATTAAAATCGTCTTGCAAGAAACAGTTTTGATATTTAAGTATGCTGGGAGCAATAATATCCAAAAGCTTATGGCTATAATCCTTTTTACAGCCAGGTGGCTTGTATATCAGAGCGCCATTCAAGGTGAAGTATGAGTCCATTTTTAAACTAAAGATCAAATACTCTGATCAGAGCATCTCAACTTGAGGATGTTGCCCCTTCTCGTAGAATGAAAGAACAGTGCAATTATCCTACCAATCCTTGAAAGACTGTCCAGTCTCAACACTTTAAAGCCAGGGCAAGTGGCTATGGCTATGTCAGGGTTGGAGTCGGACTAAGTCAGATCTCAGAGATCAAGCATAGATCTGAAGACTGAATAAAGTAGATCCAATACTTCAATTTCGTGTTTGGGAGTCGAATAGATGTTCATGTATTCACAGTTAAGGAGTGTCTCTTTTTACTGGAAAAGGCTTCTGTTGTCTTAATCTTGCCATCGGAGAGATAGCGCTTAGTGGAGGAATCTGATGAAAGAATGGTGATTACCCAGAGATGGGTTAGAATTGAGCACGAGAAATGACATTCCTTGCAACGAAAAGGAGCTTCAGTAACAATAGCCCAGGCAGGACGTTCCAGCAGCTTTAGCAGCATGCAGCATGCTGATTAAGGCTGTGGAGAAGGTGTGGGGATTTGGAGGCCTTTACCTGGTTGTGCTCGCCTCGAGAAACAGGGTTCCTGGCCCAAGGTGCAGTCCGGATGCAGACAGGCACAACAGGCTTGCCTTTAGAGCACCAGCATTGCAACCGATGCATGTTCATGCTGAAGGTGCCATTTTAAAGTCAGTAAAGGCAGGAGCCGGCACTGGCACTGGTCATTTGCCCTTTCTGCAGGGTTGCCCTTGATTTTGGCCTTCTTCCTGAATCCTTATCCCTGCTAATCAATAGAAAAGTGCTTGTACTCTCTCTTTCAAGATGTTGACATTTGCATACCCAACTTACCCATAAGTCCCTAGTATATGGTGGAAAAGTGTAGGTCAAGGCATTTTCTGTACATTGTTATCAGAGTAAAATCTATTGTGATGTAGTGCAAGACATTTTCTGTATGTGGTTATCAGAGCAAAATCTTATACCATCAAAAGGGCCAGAGGTAATCATCCCAAAAAGATAAAGAGCACCAAGGTTTACAACTCGTGGATTGGATGAGCGATGATACTCTAGAGATAGGAAGCATTCTTTACAGTAAGGGACAAATCAAGGATTCAAGGATGGGAGCGCATCACCCAACCCAGTCAAGATTCACTAAGTAGTTGTTGCTATCTCTCTATGTCTTTCACTAATCTTTCCATCTCCAGAAAGGGTGCTCTGAAGCCCTTCTCAACCATTGTTTTGCCCTCTTACACAACCTTGACCATGCCAGTCTCTATGGGCGATAATCAGAGTGCCTAGGTTGGGAAGGGGGATCTTGGAAGGTTAGTGGTTGCACTCTTCTGTACACTGACAATAAGTGACAGCTGTTTGAAAATATAATTGGCTGTGAATGGAAAATGTGGGTAGACATTTCAGAAAATACCTGGTGTAAAATTTTGAGAGATGAAGAAAGAAAGATGAAAGATGAATTTTCTTCAGCTGTTATTAGTGTCATGTTTTTATTGCAAGTCAAAACATGCAAAGGAGGATAAATGCTGGAAGAATAAAACTGGAATGGTAGCGTGGGGAGACCCAATAAACCCTTGGAGGCTTGGGCAAAATAAATAGTATCAGGTGAAGTATGCCAACAAGGAATTTTGTTTAAGCAGTGTAACTTATAATGACTTGTATTCAAAATATTTAAATAGTTCAGTTTTATCAAATCGTGAACCGGCAATGAAATGAATAACTTCTGCAATCAATGCACAGAGAAACAAAAACTACAGAATCAGAACAAACACGGGAATATCATATAATCAAAATATAGATGTATTTTCATATATAAATTACATTAGGTAGGGTACAATCAAAACTGAAGTTAATCCAGTGCAAACACATGAAAAAGGTAGATTACAATTCAACCTATAATTCATGAGTCAAAACATCCTTTCAGAATTTGATCAAAAAAGTGACGTATCTCCTGGTAAATACAACAATCACTTAAAATATATCCAATATTGAGGAAATGGATGGTACAGTCGACGTTTCGGTCTTCTGTGGCGTGAATCCCTCAGACCATCTTCAGGACAATAAAAATTGCATCTAGCAAAGACCCCTAAGAGATTGTACCCTACCTAATGTAATTTATATATGAAAATACATCTATATTTTGATTATATGATATTCCCGTGTTTGTTCTGATTCTGTAGTTTTTGTTACTCTGCGCATTGATTGCAGAAGTTATTCAATTCATTTCATTGACAGTTCAAGATTTGATAAAACGGAAGTATAAAACAGCAGGCTCTCTCACTCATATGTTTATGACATTCCTACTATAACTGAGCTAAGTTATTCAAGTTGCACAAGGGCATTAACAATGTATTAGAAATCAATAATAAGTAAAGAGTGCTCCTCTGATATTGGAAATCTGTTAGGGCAGCCGAAACAGCAGCTTGGTTTCAGAGATGCATAACCTGGCTACTATGGAAAGAATCACTTAAGGAGTCAGAGAGAGACAAGGCATCTTTGATCAATCAAGGATAAGCGTCCTTGAGTTCTATTCAGAATTTAGGGCCAGATGTAGGTAACTTCCATTTAGCGAATCCTTAATAGCGATTATTACTGAATCGCTATTAAGGAATCGCTAAATGCAATTTAGGTAGGAATCGCTAAAATATTAGCGATTCCTTAACATTACTTAATACCGAATCGGTAATTCTGATTCGTTATTAAGGAATACCTAGCCATTCATTCCTATGGGCCAGGCGGCCCATAGGAATGAATGGGAAGACATTCACTATTAGCATTTCCAAAGGAAACCCTGTTGCACCCCTGAGATGTGCACAAGTGGTACACATCCATGCCCTAAGGGCATGGATGTGTGCCACATGAAAAAAAGCAAAAAATTGCTTTTTGTGAGGAAATCGCTATTTAACACCAACTTTGAGTTGGTGGTAAATAACGATTCCTTAAGGCTGAGGTGCACTGTTTTTAGTGCTACCTACATTGCATTTAAGAAATCGGTATTTCCGATTCCTTAAATGCAAGTATTTAGCGATTCCTTATTTTGCATGTAGGTTTAGAGTCACCTACATTGCACATGGTTAAATACCGGTCGGTAACGCTGAAATGTACCTAATTTCAGCGTTACCGACCAGAATTTAGCCACCTACATCTGGCCCCTAGTTGCCTAATCAAGAATTTGGTGGTCAGGGTATTGTGTCAGAAATGTGAAAGCATACCCTGTCCCCCAAACCCTCGGTCTGCCCTCGTAACGAGTCTGGCAGGCAGGCCATCATCTTACTGTTGGTGGTGCCCCCATTGGCGGAAATCTTACTCCAATGGGCCAGTGAAGCATGGGCCGCCTGACTAAGGACATGAGACGACCCAATCTAGTTAGAGCAGATAGCCTGATGGTCTTTTTTCACTTGTCACAACCAAAGAAAATCTGGCACTTGTGAGCAGAAAAAACATAATGACACCCGCCCCCCCCCCACGCTCCCCTCCCGCATACCTTCAGAGAAAACTCCCATGCTGTTGGTCATTATTTGTTTTTCATTAAAAAACTCCCACTTTGGGAATTTGTTTTTGAAAAACAGAGGCCCAGTGGCTACAGCAACGCCAGCTGTGATCTGATCATTTAGTGGACAGCAGTCTAGCTGGTGTGACCTCCGCCACCTTGACAGATGATTGCAAGCTCGCCTGTTCAAAATCAGGCCCATAGACTTTGCTTGGCTGCAGACATAAGGGGAGAGTGGAACTTTGTTTAAGAATGTCAGCGTGGAGTTCTTATCAATATGATATATGGAACTATCCATAGCTGTACCTTAGAATATATTGATTAGTTTTGTTGCAAAATATATATAATTGATTTATGTTTTTAAATCATAAGGGCGTTTTCTATTGCTAATGCTTGCAGTAGCATAAGATATGTTATTGTATTTGTTTATATAAAATACATCAAATAGTATTTTCAGAGAATAAAGGGTGAACTCAAAATTGTGTTCTCCACTGACCCTGTATAGACTCATACCCACTGAGATGGTATCCCCAAACCAACACAAACGTGCACTATTTAAAAAATGTAGTACCACCTGTAGAAGTGGTGGGGAGGACAATACTACTAAAACATCTCATAGCTTGATATATTGCAAAACAGGCTGAAAAACAAATTTCTTTAAAAAACATATACTTTAACCATCATTTGTCAGCTACAAAAATATTTTCAAGTACATCGTTTTTCTTATAATCAATAGTCTTTAGAATAGACAAAGCAGAAACAATGCTCAAGGTTTTCAATTTTTCTTTGTCATTGCAGTCAGTTCAAATGGTATGGGGTGAGACATGTTTTATCTAGATGCAGTTCTGCTTCTTCAGGGTTCTATAAATAGTTTCGAAGCATACTTACAAGATCAATACAATGTTCTAAACAAAAATCAGGAACTCAAAAGTTTCACAAAAAAGGAACAAATTATGACATACACAAAGATCAAAACACACACCTATTTCAATCCATTCTTAATAAAGTAGCATTCTAGTCTCCAAAAGCAATCTTTAATACCTGTTTGACATTCTAATATTACAAAACATCATGTCTAACATATTTCCATCATTACAAAAGTTCCTTTTTAATATAACTTTTTCGTACAGAGTATAGCAGTAAATAATACGTTTTTAAAGCACAACTTTGTAACTGTTACTAAAATTAACAGAGTAAAGCAAAATTAATCATTCAGCACAATCATATTTTAATAATTATCAATGTTGTGCACTCCACTTTGAAGGTCAATTTTTTTTAATATACAGGTAAAAAAAGACGAGAAAAGCAATGATTAATTCGAAGTAAATTAAGGTCTCATCATAATATAGTAAAGAAACAAATGCAACAAAAAAGACTAACTTGTTCTAGACCAAATTAATTTAAAACATAGCTTGGCTGTCTGCCCTATTATTTCTAAGTCTCGCAGCACGTCGCCCCAACATATCAGATATAAATATCCACATCAGGCCTGCCATTATCTTACATACTATACTGATTGACATTAAACAGCTTTAATTTTTCAAAGAAATACAGTTTTACCAAATGTCACACTACCACGTATTTTGAACTTTCTTTTAGATGTTAGCCTTTAAGAGGGTCATCTGTTACGGAAGAATATACTGAAAAACAATGATCCAAAGAAATCCAGTATTTTACAATTATTTAGACGCCGCCCAAAACTTCAACCAAACACTGTTGCCAGCATGTCTGCAATCACCATCAACAACATGCAAGACTCCCTTAACTGGGCTATTCGGGTTTCAAGTCCTCGGGTGCAGGCAACAAGGCCACAGATGTATGTCCCAGCTGCTTAGGACTGACCAAATCCCCACAGCCACACATAGCAGGTATACCAAATGAATCCCCAGGAATAGCTCCCAACTGCCATGCAACTCCAGTGGTTTGTCCTGAAACATAGAGACTGAACTCCCCAGGTGAGGGATGGGGACACCCCCATCTCCATTCACAGTGGAGCACACCCTCTATCTCCCACATGACAACAAACAGTCATAGAGAGATGATGACATGTGAGGTGGGTTAGAAGAGGACTTCTTTGCCAAGAAAGACTTCTTACAGCAGGGTATCTCCAACATGGAGCGATCCATGTGCTCCATCCACATCCACCATTATAACTACCCGTGGGAGCAAAACGACTTCATGAAGAAACAAAATCAGCTCCTGTAGAACACATTGAAACTGCAACTTCTCGAGGCCCCACTGTTCCTACATTCTCCACTGCTTTTTCGTATTAAGTAGTGGCTGTCTGTCCTCTCTTTAACCATTATGTGGATAGTCAGATCCGACGAGGAGCCGAAGCAGAATTAAGATGGATTCTGTCTTACTGGACTGTATAATCAGGTATGGCCAGTTTTGAACGTTCTTGTTCTCTTCTGGGTACCTGCTTTGGGTGTAATATTATGCACTATGCAAAGTGCACTCATGGTGCTAAGACTCTGTACCACGTAAAAAAAGATAACAGAAAGGAGGAGTAGGTGCACAACAGTCCTCTTTGTATTGAGAAGTCATTGTGGATTTTATGTTTACCGGCAGCATCTGTTACATCAGCAGGAAAACCTGGTTAATGATGTTCCACCTAGTGGTTGTACAGCTATGCACAGTAGGTGTCAAATTCCTCAAATCAAAAGCCATGGGAGAATATAACACACACTCAACACTCTAGTTTAACTAAATGCAACACATATCTGACCATTTGCATGTACAATATGGTAATCCGTTTAGCAAGCCGGGCCGAAGACGGCTGTAATGCCAGAAACCGGTCCCCGGAAGCTTGTTTCCTTTCCAGTAAAGAATTGGCTTGGTAGTTTGGTCTGCCCTGTTCCCATGATGCACTGGGCCAGGGACAGACTAATTTGCATGTAGCCAGGTTCTGAACTGGGATGGTGCAGTGAGCTAAAAAACGGTGATGGAACAAGCCCTGATCTTTTGACTGGGTATGAGTGTTCTGCTTAATTCAGATGCTCTGTCCATCACCACCCCCTTTTCTGAATCGTTTTGGCCACCACAAGCGTGGAAGGGTATGCTCAGATGTGAGTCCCTTGCTCACTGCACCATCAGGATTCAAGCAAGCCGGGCCAAAGACGGCTGTAATGCCAGAAACCGGTCCCCGGAAGCCTGTTTCCTTTCCAGTAAAGAATTGGCTTGGTAGTTTGGTCTCCCCTGTTCCCATGATGCACTGGGCCAGGGACAGACTAATTTGCATGTAGCCAGGTACTGAACTGGGATGGTGCAGTGAGCTAAAAAACGGTGATGGATCAAGCCCTGATCTTTTGATTGGGTATGAGTGTTCTGCTTAATTCAGATGCTCTGTCCATCACCACCCCCTTTTCTGAATCGTTTTGGCCACCACAAGCGTGGAAGGGTATGCTCAGATGTGAGTCCCTTGCTCACTGCACCATCAGGATTCAAGCAAGCCGGGCCCAAGACGGCTGTAATGCCAGAAACCGGTCCCCGGAAGCTTGTTTCCTTTCCAGTAAAGAATTGGCTTGGTAGTTTGGTCTGCCCTGTTCCCATGATGCACTGGGCCAGGGACAGACTAATTTGCATGTAGCCAGGTTCTGAACTGGGATGGTGCAGTGAGCTAAAAAACGGTGATGGATCAAGCCTTGATCTTTTGACTGGGTATGAGTGTTCTGCTTAATTCAGATGCTCTGTCCATCACCACCCCCTTTTCTGAATCGTTTTGGCCACCACAAGCGTGGAAGGGTATGCTCAGATGTGAGTCCCTTGCTCACTGCACCATCAGGATTCAAGCAAGCCGGGCCGAAGACGGCTGTAATGCCAGAAACCGGTCCCCGGAAGCTTGTTTCCTATCCAGTAAAGAATTGGCTTGGTAGTTTGGTCTGCCCTGTTCCCATGATGCACTGGGCCAGGGACAGACTAATTTGCATGTAGCCAGGTTCAGGAACAGGGATGGTGCAGTGAGCTAAAAAACGGTGATGGATCAAGCCCTGATCTTTTGACTGGGTATGAGTGTTCTGCTTAATTCAGATGCTCTGTCCATCACCACCCCCTTTTCTGAATCGTTTTGGCCACCACAAGCGTGGAAGGGTATGCTCAGATGTGAGTCCCTTGCTCACTGCACCATCAGGATTCAAGCAAGCCGGGCCGAAGACGGCTGTAATGCCAGAAACCGGTCCCCGGAAGCTTGTTTTCTTTCCAGTAAAGAATTGGCTTGGTAGTTTGGTCTGCCCTGTTCCCATGATGCACTGGGCCAGGGACAGACTAATTTGCATGTAGCCAGGTTCTGAACTGGGATGGTGCAGTGAGCTAAAAAACGGTGATGGATCAAGCCCTGATCTTTTGACTGGGTATGAGTGTTCTGCTTAATTCAGATGCTCTGTCCATCACCACCCCCTTTTCTGAATCGTTTTGGCCACCACAAGCGTGGAAGGGTATGCTCAGATGTGAGTCCCTTGCTCACTGCACCATCAGGATTCAAGCAAGCCGGGCCGAAGACGGCTGTAATGCCAGAAACCAGTCCCTGGAAGCTTGTTTCCTTTCCAGTAAAGAATTGGCTTGGTAGTTTGGTCTGCCCTGTTCCCATGATGCACTGGGCCAGGGACAGACTAATTTGCATGTAGCCAGGTTCTGAACTGGGATGGTGCAGTGAGCTAAAAAACGGTGATGGATCAAGCCCTGATCTTTTGACTGGGTATGAGTGTTCTGCTTAATTCAGATGCTCTGTCCATCACCACCCCCTTTTCTGAATCGTTTTGGCCACCACAAGCGTGGAAGGGTATGCTCAGATGTGAGTCCCTTTCTCACTGCACCATCAGGATTCAAGCAAGCCGGGCCGAAGACGGCTGTAATGCCAGAAACCGGTCCCCGGAAGCTTGTTTCCTTTCCAGTAAAGAATTGATTGGTAGTTTGGTCTGCCCTGTTCCCATGATGCACTGGGCCAGGGACAGACTAATTTGCATGTAGCCAGGTTCTGAACTGGGATGGTGCAGTGAGCTAAAAAATGGTGATGGATCAAGCCCTGATCTTTTGACTGGGTATGAGTGTTCTGCTTAATTCAGATGCTCTGTCCATCACCACCCCCTTTTCTGAATCGTTTTGGCCACCACAAGCGTGGAAGGGTATGCTCAGATGTGAGTCCCTTGCTCACTACACCATCAGGATTCAAGCAAGCTGGGCCGAAGACGGCTGTAATGCCAGAAACCGGTCCCCGGAAGCTTGTTTCCTTTCCAGTAAAGAATTGGCTTGGTAGTTTGGTCTGCCCTGTTCCCATGATGCACAGGGCCAGGGACAGACTAATTTGCATGTAGCAGGTTCTGAACTGGGATGGTGCAGTGAGCTAAAAAACGGTGACGGATCAAGCCCTGATCTTTTGACTGGGTATGAGTGTTCTGCTTAATTCAGATGCTCTGTCCATCACCACCCCCTTTTCTGAATCGTTTTGGCCACCACAAGCGTGGAAGGGTATGCTCAGATGTGAGTCCCTTGCTCACTGCACCATCAGGATTCAAGCAAGCCGGGCCGAAGACGGCTGTAATGCCAGAAACCGGTCCCCGGAAGCTTGTTTCCTTTCCAGTAAAGAATTGGCTTGGTAGTTTGGTCTGCCCTGTTCCCATGATGCACTGGGCCAGGGACAGACTAATTTGCATGTAGCCAGGTTCTGAACTGGGATGGTGCAGTGAGCTCAAAAACGGTGACGGATCAAGCCCTGATCTTTTGACTGGATATGAGTGTTCTGCTTAATTCAGATGCTCTGTCCATCACCACCCCCTTTTCTGAATCGTTTTGGCCACCACAAGCGTGGAAGGGTATGCTCAGATGTGAGTCCCTTGCTCACTGCACCATCAGGATTCAAGCAAGCCGGGCCGAAGACGGCTGTAATGCCAGAAACCGGTCCCCGGAAGCTTGTTTCCTTTCGAGTAAAGAATTGGCTTGGTAGTTTGGTCTGCCCTGTTCCCATGATGCACTGGGCCAGGGACAGACTCATTTGCATGTAGCCAGGTTCTGAATTGGGATGGTGCAGTGAGCTAAAAAACGGTGATGGATCAAGCCCTGATCTTTTGACTGGGTATGAGTGTTCTGCTTAATTCAGATGCTCTGTCCATCACCACCCCCTTTTCTGAAGCATCTGTTACATCAGCAGGAAAACCTGGTTAATAATGTTCCACCTAGTGGAAAGACAGCTATGCACAGTAGGTGTCAAATTCCTCACATCAAAAGCCATGTGAGAATATAACACACACTCAACACTCTAGTTTAACTAAATGCAACACATATCTGACCATTTGCATGTACAATATGGTAATCCATTTAGGATCTTCACATAGCCATCACCTGCTTTTTCATTATAGTGAAGATGACCCTGGTGTCTCAGATGGTATGCGTTGGGAGACATATGTTCCACATTTGGTTACTGACTCACCAAAGCCCACCAAATGTGATCCTAGGTCATCCTATGTTATATTATATTCATTTGTAGAGCACCCACTCACCCCTAACAGGTTATTCTCGCACTAAGACAATTATTGAACTAGATTGGAGTGAGAAGGGGGGGAAAAAAGACAAAGAAGGATTTAAATAGACAGTTTTTAACCTTCTTTTTAAAGATTTGGATGTTTCTTTTTAGTCCAGATAGGAGAAAGAGGGTCCTTCATATCTCATAAAGCGAATGCATGGTACTTTGCCAGTTATAAGGAAGAGGAGCAGAGCATATGAGAAGGCTTGCAGAAGGAAATTCTTCTGTTCAGATAGAATGAGCCAGTATTATGGAGAGTTTTGTGGGTAGTACACAGGAGTGTAAACAGGGCTTGCTTAATTGCTTATGCACAGGCAGCCAACGGAAGGCTTTAAGATGGAGACACACTGAGGGCATGCATTGAGGTTAAGAGCCAAATGCACTGCCGCATTTTGAACAATTTGAAGTCTTTCACTGCACAGTCAGGGATTTTAACATAGAGGGGGATACCTTACTGGAGGTGGCTGGTGATCATACACTGTGTGACTATTTTGATGATACTAAATCAGGCTGAAGGTAAGGAAGTAAATTGATCTGCCATGGAGAGATTTTTACCCAAGACGATGCCAAGATTCCTAGATCAGTTGGTAGACTGAGGTGGAGTGCCCAGCTCTTTTGGCCACACGCTCGTAGACCAATAGGTCATGGATATTCCGAGGAGGATTACCTCCGTTTCTTTTTCTCCATTGAGCTTGAGACAATCAACCTTGATCCATAGAGCAGCTTGGGACAAACAAGCACAAACATTTGCATATGTTTCACTTGTTTTCTCTGCAATAGAGACAATCATCTGTGAGTAGTTATCATGTAGTTGTTGAAAAACTCTGGGTTTAAAGAAGCTCTGAGAAACTCCACAGGAAGTCCTAGCAGTATTTGAGTGATAAGGCAGGAGCGCTACAGTTTGAGGTGTAGTAGTAAAAAAATAATGAAATCTCTTTAAGGCTTCAAGACAGATCCTGCAGTCATGCATGTATTCGTGTAGTATTGAGTGAAAGACTGTGCTGAGTGCCATGGAAAGGTCCAACAGGATCAGGTATTCCAAGGCTCACTTGTCCATGATTAAGCATGTCAACCGTTGCTGTTAGTAAAGCCATACTGTGGGTGGCTCTGAACCCAGATTGAGTATTTGGGAAGTTAGGTGGATTCCACATAGGTCATGAGTTGTATGTTGACCAGTTTTTCCAGCACAGGTGCAGGAAACGGCATCAGGGATATTGGTCTGTTGTTTGCGAGTGTCTGAGGATCAGCAGACAGTTAGTTCAACAAAGGAAGAAAGTCGGCATGTTTCCATGCTTCAGGAAAAAACTAATTGGTAAGCAAGAGATCACAGAGTGACATTTAAGGAGTGCTAAAGGTCTTCGGTCAGTAAGAGACGATGAATTGAGGACATGGATCAAATGCGTATTCCTGATTTTAAGGATTGCATAGTAGTGAGAACAGTATTTGTATCTGCCAGAGAGGGTTTGGCTAGGTCATTACCTTGAGAAGTAGCAGAGGCGTGCCTATGAAGGAGAGAGTGTTGATCGTCTGTTGGATAGTACAATTAGTCTAGATTAGGCTAATTTTATCATGAAAGAATCCAGAGAGAGCATTGAAAAGAGACTAAGGGCCAGATGTAGGTAGGCATTTACCGGTCGGTAACGGCCGAATTCGGCCGTTACCGACCGGTAAATGGAATTTGAGATGTAGGGGGCATATTTTTACAGAATCTGTAAATTTACCGATCGGTAAATTTACCGATTCTGTAAAATACCGAATCGGTATTTTTACCGATTCGGAAAATTTGATATGTAGGTGGGACTCTTCTGAGTCCCACAAGCCTTACCGAATCGGTATTTTACCATCAAATTCAATTTGATGCTAAAATACCGATTCCGGTGTGCATGCACATGTGTGCATGCACACCTGTGCCATATGACAGGCAGACCTGCCCTTAGGGTAGGTATGCCTGCCACATGGCACCCGAACCTGTTTTGGGGGTGCTAGAGGGTGTCAAAAGTGACACCCCCTGCACCCTTTTGAAATTCGGTATTTACCGATTCGGTAAATACCGAATCGGTAATGCCCATTCATTCCTATGGGCTTCAAAGCCCATAGGAATGAATGGGCATTACCGGTCGGTATTTACCGAATCGGTAAATACCGACTTTTACAGATTCGGTAAATCCACATCTGGATTTACCTACATCTCCCTCCTTATATTTTACCGATTCATAAATACCGAATCGGTAAAATTCGGTATTTATGAGTCGGTAAAATATATTTACCTACATCTGGCCCTAAGAGAGGAATCGACTAGGAACAGACAGTAGGTTTGGTGAATTCCTTGGTAATACTGAAAATTGCACAAGATGTGTCAATTGATGCAATTGACCAAAAATCCTAGTATGTGTGTTAAATTTACCTGTGATCATTTCGAAAGGCAGCTTTGTATAAATTATTATTTAATTTGAGCAGGAACATCTCCAAGCCCATTCCAACCATTTGCAGTGGGCCTGAATTACCTTAAGGCACCATTGTACTATTTCACAGAAGGATTTTGGCGTGCTGTAGAGTTGAGAACTTTGGTGATATGATAGTAAGAGCTAATGGCAGATATAAAGATATCAGTCTTGTAGCCTGGAGGAAAGTTGTTAATGATGTCTTATAATCTTTCTTTGGATATCAGTCTCCAGTATATGGTTATAATCTTGGGATTAATAGAGAGGATTAAATAAGGCACAAAGAAGAAGGATATAGAAAAACAAATGTTAGTTATCAGTACAGGTCAGTGGTAAGGGGATATCTTAAGATTCACAATGTTTGTCAAAATATGGTCAAGTATATGGCCAGCTTAGTGAGTGACAGGTTGAGAGGGGCTGAATGCTTTAGGGTTGTCGAGTAATGTTATTATATCGTTGTCATAGGTATCTTCTTGATGAAAATTAAAATTGTCTTGCAAGAAACAGTTTTAATATTTAAGTATGCTGGGAGCAATAATATCCAAAAGCTTATGGCTATAATCCTTTTTACAGCCAGGTGGCTTGTGTTATCAGAGCGCCATTAAAGGTGAAGTATGAGTCCATTTTTAAACTAAAGATCAAATACTCTGATCAGAGCATCTCAACTTGAGGATGTTGCCCCTTCTCGTAGAATGAAAGAACAGTGCAATTATCCTACCAATCCTTGAAAGACTGTCCAGGAAGAGGGCAGGGAAATCCTGGGGGCTGAGAAGAATCAGCTCCAATTTCGGAGACGTAAAATCCCCGCGAGACTCTGTCTGGGAGAAGAGACAGCCCTGTGCTGGGATAATAGCCCTGGGAGCCAGAGTGTGTGCGAGAGGAAACCGCTCTGGGAAAAGAGACAGGTGGGGGCGTAAGGCTGGAAAAGAGACAGTCGTGAGAACCTGTGCGCTTCAGCCTGGATACGAAACTACTTTTGGGAGAGGGACACACCAATTTTGCCGACCCCGAGGGAACTTACTGTTTTGCCGCCAAGCCTGTTGCACCCGAGGCGAGGGTGTTGGGGATAGCTGTACTTGGGCATCTGGTCCCCCCCCCCGCTGCCGCATACAAACCGCGGCCGCCGAGTGGGGGGACTACAGCCCCCACAATTCCTCCAGGCTCCGCCCACAGAGGCACGAGGAGACTGGGCTGGCCCACCCCTCTTGGCTTTCACTGTAACCTCTGCATTTCAATCAAGGTGACTCTTTTTTGTATTCTTTAAGATAACATTTGTATCTGATCACTAGGGTCATTGGATATTTGACACATTCCATCTAGGTATAATTACACGAGTCATCTGTTCAACCTATTTAACCTGAACCCTCCTGCCCCAGGACAAATTACCATCATTAACAAGCCGTCGTATTGTCATAATTATTAAAAGCAAGACTACTCCAATGTCGACTAGGTCCACCTCTAGGCAAAAGGCCCAAGTTACCACCCCCCTCCCAAGCCTAACCGCGATTGACAGAATGCTCCAAAAAACTATAGGAGTTGTTGTCAACGCGATAGAAAACACGGAGAGGCGCCTTTCACTGCCCCCAAGCATGTGTCTTTCAACGCAGAAAACTCAGGACGCACACACAATAGCTAACTCATCCACACATACAGTATACTCTCAAAACTCCATCCTTATGGAATCATTTGCGGGTTTTCCGGACACAGAGAACAGACAACTTGTCTTTTCCATGACTACTCCCCCGCCTGACTTTGTTACCCGGGAAAATAGGTTATCTATGACACCTAACATCCAGTTATCTGCAGAAACCTCCACACATATTGAAGCCTCTGAGGCAGTAATAGCGACAACCTCTCAAATCCCTATTATATTAACTTCCCCTAATATTTGCATCCGAGGGAAAGGGAATGTAGGCACCTCTACATCTAGGGGGAGGGTGAGGGTGACGCAGAAACCCAGGGCTAAATTGAAATATGATAAGCATAAGCCCAGGCACAGCCAGGGGGTAGTTAATCAAACACCCAAAAACCCCATATCACCACATGTAGCCAGCTGATGCTCATAGATAATAGTACAGGCCCCCAAACTGTTAATATTGACAGCGAGTTACTCGACAGGGCATGTAACAACGACACCCACCTAGACACCATCATGGGAAAAATTGAGCAACTGTTAAAGTCCCTTATGCTCCCCCTGACACAAAGAGTTAACACGATGACCGAGAAAGTCAATAAAATGGAAGAGGTCCTCTTGCAGAACAACGAAATGCTGTTGGAGTATGTTAAAATCCCCCATTCTCAGGCCACCCAAAAAAATCTTACTACGCCACTGTGCCCTGTCCCTAACAAGAAAATCTTAGTTGCAACATTAGGCCCAAGTAAACCGCTTAAATCTTTACAATCATTGAAAAAAACGACCAAGGGACATATAGAGCTACCCAATGTCTTACCAGCGACACCGGGTGCGAGCACAGATGTGATAACTACCCCAAGTGTGCAACCAAGTAACACCGGATCAGGCTTTATAGAAGGGGGGGCTGAGAGCGAGTGGGCAGCTGAGGTTCTAAATAACGACATCAGCACCAGCCAACAGGATAACCCGATTAAATTCTCACGTATTGACCTGCCACCGGAATCCTATCCTTACACTGTGATCATGATAGGAGTCCCACCCTTGGGTATAGGGTAATCAGAGGGCTATTTAGAATTGAAAAACAAGGTTAGCCATTGGCTAACCAGACATAGACCCATTCCCCAATCGCTAAATGGTCAAATTCTTCAGGTCAGGAGAATAAACTAAGTGGGGCACAGGAAAAAGGATTACGAGGGTGACTGTATTGTTATAAACTTTAAAGATCGGCGGGTGGTTAACTACATTAGTGGTTGGAGGGATGGTGATCTAGAAAGCAGAATACAAACTGTAGACCTCAGCTATTTCTATCAGCCACCCTCCACGTTTTCAGGGAACGCAAACCTACAATACCCACATAGAACTAGGTCTTACACCCCACACCAAATGGCACATGGAAGCATGCACGCTAATTACATCTCTGGTCAAAGGCACTCTGACTACTTTGACACTCAGTACAGGGTTCCAACCTTTAATCGATTTGCTGCCTTCCAACAACAGGAAGACCTTGAGAGAGTGGATTGACTTTATGATACCTCATCTACACTAATAGTAGATGCCTCCCTACACCCCCGTCAAAGTGCAGATAACAGGGGGACGCCACAGGAAGATGAGACACTTTACATCGAAACAGGGGTTCCCACCAACCAACAGTCGAAGGCCATACACATGGACACAATTGTCACCGAGGGACATCTGATGACAACTAACGGACTGCCGATATACAGCGAGCCTGATAATATTGGGCATTTACAATTACAAGAACATCCTCAAATCCACATAAGTACATGGAATCATGATATGGAACTAAGATCAGTGGTAGCAGATAGTCCAGAGTCAAGTCCTATCAACCCCGACAACAAAGACTTAATGGGTGCAGTTCCTGTCCTAGAGGTGTCAATAGTAGCGAGGCATAATGTAATCTCGTGGAACATTGCTGGGTTAACTAGCAAAATCAATGATCCATCTTGGGTGTCCTTTATAAAATCCTACCCAATAATTTGCCTACAGGAAACATGGCTGGTAGGAAACAACGCATTTATTGAAGGATACAAAAGCTTTTTCGTGCCCGCCGAACCCTCAAGGAGTGGTAGAGCCAAAGGGGGTCTTGTTGTGTATATCGATCTAGCACTATCATGCTCTGTTAAAAGATTTGCTTTCAATAATAGTGATATCCAGATACTGACGATCAAAAAGGGGAAAGAGACTCTAGCATTAATTAATTTTTACAATGCTGTTAACCTTAAAGGGGGCTGCAAGATTATGGATCTTGATCATTTTCCAAGGGATAACATGGAGAGACTCCCACCCCAGGTTGTCATTGTAGGTGACCTGAACGCACACCCCTGTGGGAACCCAGCAATTACTCCAATAGGCTTATTAGGATGCAATAGACTTGAAGGCTTTCACTTCGATCATACCCCCAGAGGAAATTTGATGAATGCCTTCATGGATGATTTCGACCTAGTAACTGCCATGGCTCAGGTGGATGATTACACCTTCTATGAAATCCCTACCTTTAAAGGCAGTGTGGGGGGTTCCTATATTGACCACATACTTTATTCCAGTAATCTTAGTCCCTGTATATCTGGGTTTAAAATTTTAGAGAACTCACTGAGTGATCACAATCCTGTCTGTATTTGTTTTGAAGGGACGCTTTTCAATGTGTTAGTAGAAAGGCCTGACAGTGGGGTTTTAAAATGTACGGACGATAAAAGACGTCTCAAGTGGGAAAGGGTGAACTCGGCCAAACTTTATGAAAAGATCAATAGAACATGTATCACTGAGTTATCCACCTGTGTATCTCCTACAACATCAGCTCAGGAAATTTTATTAGCCTTTGACGGTATAGTTACGAAAGTTGGGGGAATGCTAACAGTAGCGAGTTTGAGAAAGGGAGTGTGTACTCCGTAAAAAGTCAATATTGTGCTTTTTGGGATGAATACCCGTTCTTTCAGATTTTCATATAGTAGACACGACTACTTCAAGTTGCAATATGACATCTTTATTGTTGTGTTGTGAGACATAGACAGCCGCCACGTGTTTCGCCCCCTAATGGCGAGTTGCGCCGGGGCTTTCTCAAGGCTATTTACACAATTACAGCGGATAATGCAATAGTTTCCATATTGTAAAATTCCAAAAGCAAGAGGTTCAATACTCGCAGAACAAAATTCTTCTGTAAGATCTGTCGTGTCTGTAGGCCATTAACCTGGTCCTTCTCATCTGTACAACCTCCTTGTCCACCAAGGGACAGCGTGGAGCCAGGTGAAGCGGCGGAAGGAGCTGGAGGTCAATGTTACGCTGTCCCTTGGTGGACAAGGAGGTTGTACAGATGAGAAGGACCAGCTTAATGGCCTACAGACACGACAGATCTTACAGAAGAATTTTGTTCTGCGAGTATTGAAACTCTTGCTTTTGGAATTTTACAATATGGAAACTATTGCATTATCCGCTGTAATTGTGTAAATAGCCTTGAGAAAGCCCCGGCGCAACTCGCCATTAGGGGGCGAAACACGTGGCGGCTGTCTATGTCTCACAACACAACAATAAAGATGTCATATTGTAACTTGAAGTAGTCGTGTCTTCTATATGAAAATCTGAAAGAACGGGTATTCATCCCAAAAAAGCACAATATTGACTTTTTACGGAGTACACACTCCCTTTCTCAAACTCGCTTATCCTTACGAAGCTCAAGAGGTCCAGAGCTTTGAGTGTGTCTCCATTTACCTATAAAACCAGCTTATTAAGCGTTGTTTACCCTTGAAATCCTTGGACCTTACCTGCCCTGTTAGTAACTTGAATGCTAACAGTAGCCCCTACAGGCCGGATCTGTAATGTGCCGAAGTGGTTTGACAACGCATGCTCCAAGGCAAGCCGCGACCTATCATTAGCACTCAAGGCCAGTCCAAGGGACCAGGTAAACATCAGGGCAGCACGGCTCACCTATAAAAGGGCTTTGGTTAAACGCAAAGCTGAAGTAAAAGCGGCCACTTGGGAAAAACTGTTAGATCCAGAAATACTTGGTAACAGCTCTAAATTCTGGGGCATTGTAAACAAACCCCTTTTTGCTTCCACAGATGACTCCCCCTTAGGTACCAACATATCTGAAGATGATTGGGTCTCTCATTTTAGTTGTATTTTTAACAGCGATATACCACAATCTATACATGATAAAGGTGTCTCAGGTACTAAACTTTGCGTTTTAACATTTGTGAGGTGGAGAAGGGCATCATGGGTTTAACCAGCAGGAAAGCACCCGGGCCCGATGGTGTGTCTCCGGGCCTATTCAAATCAAAGACATCACTTTGGGCCCCCGTTTTCTCTGCTGTATTTAACGCAGCCGCTGATCACGGATACCCAAAGTCCTGGGGGCTGTCCACAATAGTCCCCGTTTTTAAAAAAGGGGACCGTAACAGCACATCCTGCTACAGACCAATATCCCTAATTGATTCTGTCGTAAAAGTAGTAGGTGGTGTAATCCTGAACAGGCTAACAACCTGGGCTGATGAAAATAATATAGTTTCTCCAATCCAATATGGCTTTAGACCAGGCCACTCTACCATCTCCCAGTGTCTCAACCTATACATGGTGTTAGGAAAATATACGATGGCACGTCAGGGCACAGTCCACATGGCTTTTATGGACCTCTCTTCAGCCTTCGACTGTGTCAATAGGGGCAAATTATGGTAGGCTATGAGTAACATGGGGGTGGAGCAGACCCTGGTCAATTTCCTGGCGGACCTACACCAGGATACCCGAGCAAACGTGCGATACACCCAGGATTTGAAGGTGACCAGGGCATTCGGAGTAAAACGGGGTGTAAGACAGGGTTGCATCCTGGCCCCGTTTCTTTTTAATTTATACATAAATAATTTGGAAAATACCCTCTTAAAAACAAGTGCTGATTATCCCTTTGTTGGACGTAAAGGGTTACCTTTTTTATTGTATGCGGACGACGCCGTGTTATTGGCAAGGACCGCAAAAGGGCTTCAACTGCTGCTTAACACTTTTTTTATATTTATGAAATCCCGTGACCTCTCCATTAATAATTCAAAATCTTTTGTTATGAATGTAGGCACAGCACATAAGAGAGAGTTTTCATTTCATGTAAATGGGGAGAAGATTCCCACGACTAAAACCTTCTCATACTTGGGGGTCCTGTTTGATAACCAACTGAAATGGGGCCCCGCCATTCAGAAGAAAAAAGGGGAGATAACACGGGCAAATGCAGCAATTTTTAATTTTGCGAGAAAAATGGGGAAACGGCCAACCGCCGCTTTGCTAAAAGTATATCAGGCCAAGAGCGTGGCAATAGGCTGCTACGGAAGTGAGTTATGGGGGCACACGAATGTTAAGGATTTGGTGGTAACCGAAAATAACTTTTTGAAACAGCTTCTGGGGGTCCCGAAAGGAACCGCCAATTTCATAGTGCATGAGGAGTTAGGCTCTCCATATTTAGGAGACACCATCGCACTTCGGCCTTTAACATTCTGGCTGAAATGCTGGCTAAATAAGGACCTCCCGTTAAACCACCAACTCCTGAGAGAAGCACTGACATGGGATAACATGTTAAAAATCCCGTGGCTAAAATACTTGAAAAATTGTTTCACTGCATTGGGGCGTCCGGAACTCTTCTCAAATCCCGACTCAATTACTGTAACCGACGTAAAGCTTGTGAAAAATAGCTTTTTTCTTTCTCAGCTTTTCCAGCGGGAGGAGGTGGATTTAAAGAAAAGCAGCAATAGAAATTATGTTGTCATACAAACTACTTTATGTATGGAACCATATCTGACTTGGCCAATGTCGAGCTTTGACCGCTTCCTGTTAATTAGGTTTCGGCTGAACCTCTTTCATTTACTACTAGCCGTTCCAAGAGGAAGCCATCAAGGCCAAGTGTTACCTACCTGCGGCTGCGACTCTGTGTCTCCGCAGGATTTGGTGCACTTTTTATTCTTTTGTCCTTTTTATGACATTCCTCGGAGGGTTTACCTTAAGCCTCTTCTTAAAAGACTGAATTTTATCCAGATTAAACCTGCACTTTGTTACCTAAAGCTGCTAAATAACGAATGCACTTTATTTGTAGTCAGTTTTTTAAAATTAGCCCTAAAATTTAGAATCAGCATGGAGGGATAATGCGTGTTATTGTTGTATACATTGTTGTATACATTCACCTATAGATCAATTGTGTTTTATTCCTGTGGACATTGTGGTTTCTTTTTATCAAATTGTTTTTATGATGTATATTATACTGTGCTTTTATGGTTGTTTTCGCAAATAGCCGAATAAAGATCTAATTGATAATTGACTGTCCAGTCTCAACACTTTAAAGCCAGGGCAAGTGGCTATGGCTATGTCAGGGTTGGAGTCCGGACTAAGTCAGATCTCAGAGATCAAGCATAGATCTGAAGACTGAATAAAGTAGATCCAATACTTCAATTTCGTGTTTGGGAGTCGAATAGATGTTAATGTATTCACAGTTAAGGAGTGTCTCTTTTTACTGGAAAAGGCTTCTGTTGTCTTAATCTTGCCATCGGGGAGATAGCGCTTAGTGGAGGAATCTGATGAAAGAATGGTGATTAACCAGAGATGGGTTAGAATTGAGCACGAGAAATGACATTCCTTGCAACGAAAAGGAGCTTCAGTAACAAAAGCCCAGGCAGGACCTTCCAGCAGCTTTAGCAGCATGCTGATTAAGGATGTGGAGAAGGTGTGGGGATTTGGAGGCCTTTACCTGGTTGTGCTCGCCTCGAGAAACAGGGTTCCTGGCCCAAGGTGCAGCCCGGATGCAGACAGGCACAACAGGCTTGCCTTTGGAGCACCAGCATTGCACCCAATGCATGTTCATGCTGAAGGTACCATTTTAAAGTCAGTAAAGGCAGGAGCCGGCACTGGCACTGGTCATTTGCCCTTTCTGCAGGGTTGACCTTGATTTTGGCCTTCTTCCTGAATCCTTATCCCTGCTAATCAATAGAAAAGTGCTTGAACTCTCTCTTTCAAGATGTTGATATTTGCATACCCAACTTACCCATAAGTCCCTAGTATATGGTGGAAAAGTGTACTTGTGACATCTAGCTTACAGGCCCTAAGTGGGCTGCAGCACCCATTGTGCCATCCTCCACAGTGGTAGTGTAAACATAGTTGCAGACCTACATTTTGTAGCCTGACTGTTTAGTTTTACAATTGCAAATTCTACATGTCAAAATATCTCCTTTTGACAGGCCTAAACTTGCCTTTTAACTATGAATAAGTCATCTATACATAGATCCTACTGCCAACAAAGTGCATTGTATTTTAAAGCTGGCCATGTAAAAGCTTAATGTTAGGCAGAGAGGGGCATTGTGAAATTGTTTGCAGTAGGACACACAGGAAGTGAGGTAAAACTGGTTAGGGTTGTCCCCGGGAACATTTACCTTATTGGTTATGGAGGGGCCAGGAGTCACCCCCTCCCAAAGACTGGGGCTGGGCATAAATGTGGCATCCACAGTACCCTACTCAGAACGCTTTCTTGACTTATGGAAGAACAGAAGAGGGCTGTACCTAGTGTGTGACATGAGAAGATCCTAGACGACTAGACCTGCCCTCCCTTTTGTACCCCGGACTAAGAAGTGGGCTCTAAGGCTCAAAGGATCATAAGGCTGCCCTATTCAAGCTATGATATAAGAAATTATAAGAGGCCTTTGTAAGAGGCCTTTCCTGTAACCTCACAGCTGACCGGCAACCAAACTTTCCCAGAACCCTACTCCTGGCCTGCCGGAGTGAGTCTTGACCCCCAAGTCCTGTCCTCGAGGTCCTGGACTCTTGACTGGTGTCAGACTGTAATTCCAACTTTCCCTGAAGCCTGGGACTAGAAACATTTTGGCTCCAAAGACCTCCGGAGGACTGGGACCAACCTGCCAAGTTGATCTGACGAAGGTGCTTTGCCACTTACCGAAGATTCAGGTTGCTCCTGCTCGGAGCTTCTCCACAGCAGCAAATACGATTGAGCAGGATCACACGGAGAAGCTATTCAGCTTTGTGGAGCCCTCTTTGGCTACTGCCTGCAAGTTTGCCCTGCTGGAAGAATGTGAGATCCAGAAAAGTGACAGAGGGCCAGATATATAATTCTATAATGTGGTAGACAACCTGTTTCTCCACCAAGGCCACGGAGTAAATACTCCTGTTGCCAGGGGAGTATTTATCAGTTTTTCTGGTTTTGATGAGCAGTGAAAACTGACCTAATTCTGGTCATTAGATGGGCAGAATTAGAGGTCCGCCTCCGATAGCTCGTACTCCGCATGGCCATTAAATCAGTTTAATCATGCCAGAGATGGACTAGTCTCCGCCGATTTAACCAAGGTTCTGTCGCATCTAAATTAGGCAGGAAGACTATTAAGTTGGCGGTATGCATATAAATCGGGTCCTAAGTCTGAAGGTAGAACTCTTCACCAGGCGAAGGTTAGAAAAGTATCTGGGACTTTCCTTGGGTGTGAAATTCTAACTTCTCTTGCTTGAAGCTTTCCTCCCAAAAGTCAGCAGCTTCACCAAGAAATCAGCTAGCTGCTATCTAACACTGTGGAGCCTTCTTCGGCACAGCTTCCTGCCTTACCGGCTAAGGTTTTTTCATTTCCATTTGAGACCCTAAATTCAAAGGTAAACCTTAAGACTTAGTCAAACCTGTTTTCTGTATCTGACCTCCTCAGTGGACAGTCTTTACCTACACCTGGCTACTGGCCAAGAATCAGCGGGTGATTGCAGTTGACGCTTAATGCTTTTTGGCACTATTTTCACATTGAAACATGAAAGATTCATAACTCTGATTTCCCTTATTGGATGTTTGTTGGTTTGGTGGCATTTTATCTTAAAAATATTCAGTATTTTTATAAATAGTTTTGGGGATTTTTCTTGGGTTGTGTTTTCACTTTATAATGTAGTAGTTTTGTGGCGCATTTTTAACATTTTATTTTCGAAAATTTGAGCATGTGTTTTTCTTCAAACATTGGAATGTTTTTAAAAACCGAAAGTGAAATACTGTATTATACTATTTTGTTTTCTTTGGAAGAAAATAAACTTCTAAATAATGTAATTAAAAATGTAGAATTTTAGAAAAACTCTTCCTTTGCTTTGTTAATCACATATTGTGTCCAGTCTGTAGGAAGGTCAGATTGTTGGTGCTGTACTCTTCAAGCTTCAGCCAACATTGGTCACTAATTGTAATAAGAATTTTCGATTTTTATTTAGCTTTCATTACTAGTTAAAGTCATGGACAATTGCAAAGCTGTGTAAAGTGGTTGGGGCAGTCGTGACAACGAAAACCATATTTGACAGAGTGGTGGGAATAGTTAAATATTTCCATATTTCAAAGCTACCCTGTAAAATATGGGTTGTATAGCACTGCACTTTGTGTAATAAAAGCAAGACATTGTGTTTATGTGTGTGCAGATAGGCAAGCTCACCCACAGGTATTTAAATATAGTTTACAATATTTACAAAATTATTATAATCTATTTTTGTGATTTGTTGACGTAATTCCAACATCTGTGTCTGCCATAGTTGTGCAGATTGTAAAGACACATCGAGGGTTGATGCTCAAGTGCATGTACAGCACGCGTCATCACAAATTCCAAAAGTTATTGCCCTACTGTAGGAAGAAATAGAGACATCTGATAGAGACTTCTAGGTGCCGATTCCTTACCTTTGAATTTCTCAGGTGTAAGGCTGGATCCGGAAACATTTGCTGAGCAATACCCCTTGCGCGCGGCGTCGGAAGGCTCCATTCGGCTCCGCGTGACGTCGGTAGCGTCGGTTATGACATCACAGTGCCTACATAGGCGCCAACCCAGGAGTGCGGATGTCAGTACTTTTCTTTCCGCGCAAGTTAAGCACCGATGCGTGAAGATCTACCCCTCTCCAAATTATTGGCAGTTTTTTTTCATGACTTTTGTCGACATTTTTTAGTGCAAATCTGTGTGCGAGGGATGTCTGGTAGGAAGATAGGTTTTAAATCATGCAGCTTTTTGGCAGGCTTTTTTCTTGATTTTTGTCGATATTTTTGCCAACTTCGTGTGCGAGGGATGTCGGGTAGGAAGACAGGTTTTAAACCGTGCAGGACTTGTTCCCGCACGATGTTGGTTACCGATCCCCACAATTATGTCTGTGGTGTCTTGGACACGACCCCAATTCGAAGTCGTGTTCAGACTGCCGGGCGAGGGCTCCGAAGACCTTAAGGGAGCGCACATTGAAGTTGCTCACGGCCTGGCAGTCGACCCCATTGAGCGAGACTCCGAGGAGGTCGCGATCCCTTTCAAAGAAGAGGAGGTTGAGGAATCACTCAGGGAGCCCTAAGTCCTCTTCCTCCCATTCGAGGTCATCTGGACACTCCAAGAAGAGGCACAGGAAGAAGAAGAAGTCCAAGCGGACTTCAACTTCACCTCAACTGGCATCCATTGTCGAAAGAGGTAAAGAGCACCGACTCTCCAGGCACGGTTCTGCGGAGCAGAAGGCAGAGTCGACTTCGCGCCTCCCTCCATTTCCGGGAGCCAGAGCGACTCAAGCTTAAATTAAGGATTTTTACAAGGCCATGCGCCACGTATTTGAGAGAAACGACCCCATTGGTGAGCCCTCGGGCCCCGCGGAGTCGGATGGGGCCCCATCGGGCTCGACTCTGCCGGCTTCAGCCACGGCACCAGTGGAGCCTCAGGGATCCGATCTCGGATCCGGTTAGATACCGGTCGTATCAACACGGCCTTCCCCGGTGTCAAACCGGAAGTCGGGGCCAGCGGTGTCACCGGCAGCTGTCGATGGCGCAAGCCCCATCTTCATCCCAGACGACACAGAGCCAGACAAGGTACCCCTACCCTGGTCCTTTATTACTGATTATTTTTTATTTCCTAGTTTATGGGGACCAAGTGCCTTGGTAATAAATTTGTGACAGCAACATTTTATTCGGGTTGTAGCCAGCCATTTTGTGTGTTTTGAGTGCTTCGTACCAGGGTACCCCACGGTAGTTCTGTGATAGTACTATATCGCTATCTATACATACATTGTGAACCTTCATTTCTCAACAACTACTGAACAGTTACCCGAAATCACAAAAAGTATGCTTTCTGGATCAAGATCTACCATAACAAATTTGGTGTAATTCTATTTAGCTATTTTGGCTTTATCTTTGTTCAAATTTCATATGGAACATTGCATGGGGGAAAAGCGTTTTGGAGCCCCCTTTTATCCATGTCCCCGCTTGACAGATCAGCCCGAAACTTTCAAGACGAGAGCTAAGTTGGTTTAACTTTTTTTGGGACATTTTTGTGGAAATTTGTCGAGATATAAGGCTCGTTTGGCCTGAAAATATATCAGTATTTTTTGACATAGATAAAGTAAACAAATGAACATAACGGAATAACATACACAAAGCCATAAAACAAAACAATGAAAACATAACTGGGCACATCACAATAAAACAGTAAAATCACAACACAACAACCGCAGAACAGCAGAAAATCAAGTTGTAATAATAGAGCCCAAAAACACAGCTGCTCAAAAAATAGAACACAACACTATCACAACAAAATACCACTTAACTAATTTGCACAAATGTTCGTCACACAATACCATCTCCTCAAAGCGGCCTGCATTACGTTTCTGCAGTAACACTGCGGCAGAGGATTGAAGAGACATTGGGAATGTGTTTCTGGGTGTTTATATAAATCCCACATAACGTGCAAGCCCTACCTCACAAGGCACTGGAGTCAACTAGCCTCTGTCGTCGCCCTTCATCTCTACGCATTGCTGATTTCTAAGTCGCTGTGATGACCGTACCTCCCAACACATTGCATTCCTTTGGCTCTTTGACTTCCCTATCTCACAACTCATTTTAGTATTCTAAAACCCTATGATTTCCCACCAGTCAGAGTCCCTCCAAATACCATCGGTGGTGTTTGCTTGAACTTGGCAGAATAATCATTCAACAAATGCAGGACTGTGTTACCATATTGGCAAATGTATGACACACCGTTTACATCTAATATATTGTTATATTCTTATTTTTCAGAGGATTACCAACAACTAATAGAAGACATTGTTCGAGATGGAAGGCTATATGCATCAGAAAACCATCAAGAAATTCTAAAAGTATGTACCAGTCCCCTACAAATTATCACACGTAGGGAAATCAGCTAACAGTGCTATATTTTGCTACGTTTGTTCCCTAACATTGATGGTGTTATGGGTGCCTCAAAACACATCACTCGGAATAAAATACTCTCCACAAGCTGTGTGAAGGATTAATGTGTCACATGAAAACAAAGTTTGTTCCTGTGTTCCTAAACATCAAATCACGGCTTTTGTTCTATTTTTTCCAATTGTGTTTTCATCTTCCTGCTCTCCTATATGTTTTGTAATGACCCACAAGTGAATTGTAAACCACAGACTGTAATACTGTTCAGCAGACCAATACATTCCCAGACTTCTTGTCACTGTTGCTTTGCCTGCTAAGCATTCAAAAAACGCTACATTAAAAAATAGAAAGGAAAAACTATAAATTTATACATTCCCTAATAAGACTAATGAATGATGATCTAGTACCCCATGTTACTAAGCCAAATGTTTCAGAGGTAGAGCTGTGTCAATATCTCCTTTGGCATGCACAGCAAGGGTGAATAAAGCCAGAATAAACATCCTATTTTACAGTGTCTTCATAGGAAAAAATCATTATCCTGTTGCATTCACCACAACCACCGTGCAAAGCGCCACAAGACTAACTATAATACTAAAGTAAATATGCATTGATATGCATCTGATTTGCATTTGCCCGGCTTTGGACCAGGAACGTCGGAGTTGGTTAAAGGCCAAGTTAAATGAGCACGGAATACGTACTTGCCGCTCTGCTATAATATATGTCCTGTGTACAGCGGACCCACAATTGATCTGTAGAACAGTCAAATTTATTAAGAAGTTTGAGCATAAAAGAACATTTAATGTACAGAGCCAAGAAATAACTTCAAACTATACATGAACTTGATACTGATTTTAATTTTCAATCAAGCACGTAAACTGATTAATTTTAAATGATGTATTTTAACTTTGTAATGGTTTTTATTAACTACACAATAAATGTTAATTCCGCATTGAAAATTAGAAGTTGGAACAGAAAAGTCCCTTTCATGGCGATGGACATGCACCCCTGGCCTGAGTGCCCCAACTGTAATAATGTCTGGATCCCTGGTGCAGATTTTTGTTGTCATGGGCAAACACTGATCACACCTGTGTGCCATCACATTGGTTTGTCAAACGGATTGTGGCCTTTTGGACCTGGAGGGGCGCCCGAAGCGCTACTGACATAATCGTGAAAAGCTACTGCCCTTGCCAGGAATTAAGCAGCATGAGCACGGCGGTGGCAGCATACTGTGTAGTGATCAGTATCAGTGAACAGGTCCTTTTACCTCTGTCACTGGAGTGAGGCCTACAGCCTAACTTATTTCAAGTTCTGCTGCTGTCTGCTTAACGCACCCATGGCCTACATTGGGTTGGTGTGAAGTGCTGCGCAGTGAGTGCTTATTATATGTGTGTGCTATGTGTTTGTGTGCCTGTGAATGGTACAATACACAAAGGATATAGTGTTGTGCAGTGTGTATATGATATATACATGTGCTAGGTGTATGCATGCCTGGGAGTGGCAAATACATGCAAGAGTCTAGGTTCCATTTTGAGAGACCCAGACCCCAGACAGATTTGTGGATTGCTGCACTCCTGTGAGCTGGGCGGGACACATTGGAGGAAGGGAGAGTCAGGCTCTTCAGTACACTCTAAAGGGTGTCCCTTTGATTCAGAGAAAGGTCAGTGGGAAGGAGCCTGGGCACATCTCGGGAAGGAGATTGGGCTGATAAGAGAATCATAAAGAGTAGGGATGAAGAACTGTGGTAAACCTTTGATACACATATCACTGTGGCTGACATTCAGGTGTGAATCTCTAGTCACTCCCATGGGCTATCAGATTTGGAGTTGCTCCTGCTGTGACAGACTGGTTTCTGGAGGCAGGGTAGGGGAGAGGGCACTTCAAAAGGAAGTAGACCCCCAACATAAACTTCAAAGTCTCTAAATCACATTTGGTGTCTGGAAATGGACTATAAAAAGGGGAGCTCAAGTCCCCTAATATTTTTGATTGTGAAGCAGCCAGTCGGGTTGTGTGATGAGGAGAATCTCTGTAAGACTTCTGCTTGTGACAAAGACTGGGGTCCAAAGCCTGCCAGTCTCCCAGCTGGGTGAGGGGACTTTACCCAGGGAATCCAAGAGCACCTGCCCCTGGATCCTGAAGTACCAGTGCCTGCCTGCTGATCAAAACAAGTTTGTCCTGTGAAGAAGAGGAGAATGTTGGAGGGAGCGCGGTCCAGTCGGGATCCTGGTGATTGGATCTCTGTAGCAGGGTGTGAGGAGATGGCTGCTGCACCGATCGGGTTGTTGCCTGTGTACAGGGAAAAGTCAGCTACCCCTGTCTGCCAGAGGAGGGCTGCCATGAAGCAAGCCGTGAACAATGCTGCACAGACTGTGTCACTGCTAATGTGCAGGGTGGAGGTCATCAACCTTGTATGTGATGTGGGGTCACCATAAAGATTGCTGCCATGCCGACCAGGCCATAGCTTGTGTGTGAAGTGAAGTCTGCAACCCTGTGTGCCAGGTGGGGCTGCCGTGAAGATTACTGCTTTGCCAATCAGGCCATAATCTGTGTACAGAGTGAGGGCGGTGACTACATTTACTGGGGGAATTGGTCTGTTCAAGGCCGTCGTCTTGAGGAGGAGGACACTATGGTGACTCGAGCCAACCCAGGCTACCAACAGAGAACAATAAAGAGAAGGGGTCCCAGTAGCCATGGAACGTAAAAACACACAAATGTAAAATAATCAAGGACACATACATTGAAACCACATTGTTTACTTCACAATGGGAATGCTTAACGAATATGCAAGGATAAATACATACAATAATAGAACACTCGTTTCGGTGGTGCCCCAAGGAGGGAGGGGGGATAGGACGGTGTAGTGAAAGTGAGGAATTAGTGAGGAACGAAGTGGCGATTCAATAGTGACAGTAAAATCAACAATTGTCAATCGTTTGACAAAGTTACACACTATGTACAAAAAATTAAAGACACAAAATGTTCATGAACAAATTCGACAAAGTCATCCTCCAGGTTATCCAATAAATGTAGACAGTGGGGATTGGAGATGACACACGGAAAATCAGTGTCGACGTTTCGACCCTCAGAGATGCAGATATCAATGGTTATCTTGCTGGGGGGTCTTCATCAGGACTGGGGGACACATAACCTAGTAAATGTATAGAGATATATATACATTATGAATACGGGATAAAACTCCCTGTATATAGTTCAAACACGGAAGCACATTACAATAGAGTTTGGATGCCGTAAATGAATTAGAAACCCATACGTTAGGTTGGGACACATTGATTACTACGTTATATTGGGGTGTCAGTTGCATTATTCACTGATCATGAGCACGTGGTAATGAGCTGAATCCAAAATGGTGGAAGGAAAACGGGGTGACACTAGGCTGGTGTACACCGGTATGGTTCTGGTAAGTAAAATACCAGATCAGGAGAAAGCCAGAAAGGGCTGCCTCAGACTATACATATAATTCGGACGTCAAAGGTATAAGTGGGACTGACTAACCACAATAGTGGTGTCAGCAGGACCGAATTAATTACACAGAAAGCCCGCAGAAGAGAATCCCAAGGTGGAATACATCCCTAACCCGCTTGCCGGGCAAAGGTGGATGGTGGTGGTTAGAGCGACTCACCGTTAGTGCACCAACCGTGGTGAGGTGGTGCCGGATAGAGCTAGGAGTTGAGGATGTCTTCAAGGTGCAATTCTAACTGTAAATGAGGTAGAAGTGTGTTAGGGACCATAGCGCGAAAAATAATAGCACCATGAACAGGGCAGAGGAGAAGACTTACCCCGCTGTCGACTTACGACAGCGGGGTAAGTCTTCTCCTCTGCCCTGTTCATGGTGCTATTATTTTACTGTCACTATTGAATCGCCACTTCGTTCCTCACCAATTCCTCACTTTCACTACACCGTCCTATCCCCCCTCCCTCCTTGGGGCACCACCGAAACGAGTGTTCTATTATTGTATGTATTTATCCTTGCATATTCGTTAAGCATTCCCATTGTGAAGTAAACAATGTGGTTTCAATGTATGTGTCCTTGATTATTTTACATTTGTGTGTTTTTACGTTCCATGGCTACTGGGACCCCTTCTCTTTATTGACTTAACTACCCAGGTCCCCGTACCTTCTAATGGGTAAAACCCCCCCTATTAAAATAATAGCACCATGAACAGGGCAGAGGAGAAGACTTACCCCGAGGCCCTGACCCATCGTTCACAACTACAGGCTGGGGAGCGGCGAAAAGAGAGACCATTCGCCCACTCCCCAGCCTTTTATAAGCTTGAGGCGGGCAAACTGGTTACGACCGGCTTGACCAATGTTGCCCGATTGCGCAAACCCGAAGCACTAGTAAGTGCTTCCAGTTCACGTGGGCAACAGCCAATCACCAGTGGGCTAGGGGAGGCCGGGGCGCCACTTCACTATTGTGCGATGGGCGCCCAGCTTCCCACAGAGGCTGGGGACCGGTGCGACTGCCATACTGGCGGCGTGCCTGAGTCCGTGCACGCCTTTCAATATGGTCTGGTACTGTCTAAATCCCTCTCCTCTTTACCAAGAATCCTCGGGGTGTGGATCCTCCCGGCTCCCATGGGGCTCACTGCCCCCTTCTCCACCAAGGCAAAGAATTCAAACACCACAATTTTGGGTTAGGCGTCGTAAACCCCGGCCGTATTGTATTACATAAGATAAGCAAACATTAAAATTCATATTATTGACATTATGTACACATCACCGGAAAGTCCAATACATTAATAGGTACAAGATGTCAATTGGCTAACCTTAACATGCTTTTAATACATAGCCATTCCTATCGTAAGCTAAACAATGAAGATATTCTCTTTCTGCGTATCCCTGTTAGAGCCTACGGCAAGGTCAATGACTGGCGGCCTCAGATCTAGATCAAGCTAGGTCCCAACCTCCTACCGGAGTGACCTTGCGCAGGGGGCCCAGCTTACCGGATGGATACCTCTCCCGGGCCCCCCCTACGCCCTCAACATTAAATTCCATAAAGGGGCTGCTGCACTTATGCATCCTTGCACCCATGAGCGCATGCATGTGCGGGAATTGGCCAAACAGCCTACTGGAAGCAAGACTTCCCTTCCCCCGCACCCTTTCAGCCTACCGGCTGTAACTGCCCCTGGAAATCCATGAGAGACCTTCCTCCTCGGGCATCCTCATTTGACAATGGTGATGCCCGCTAAGGATCAAAAACTATGCTCACCAATCATGACCTTACTGCCACAGGACAGTATAGTTGACCGACTATCTGGCTCCCCCTTCCGCCTTCTAGAAAGGTCATGCTTTGTTCTTTGCTCCATTTAACCATGCCAGTAGGTTTTCCCAAAAAACTTTATTACCCAGTCTAGAGCTGTGTATGCCATCTTGCAGGAACAAAGGCTTGCACCGGATGCACCCATGACCTATTGCCCTCAATTTCGGGGTCCTGAATAATTTAACCAACTGGTTAATAATTCTTTCCCCAGGTGATTTAAAGGCCCACACGTACTCGCCCCCTTTTCAGTGGAATCTTTCACTCATGTGTGACCCTACTATTAGCGCCTCAGGGCATCCTTTGCCAATCACCCACCCTCTGTAAGTAGGGTCTCCACTACGCCCTTCCTACCTAAGTGCACCGGCTCGTTACCCCCTAGGTAGCCATAAGTAGCTTGTTGTCTGGGCACCTGTCCCTGTGTGAAGTATTGTGGCTTGCAGCACCGTCCACCTCTTCTTCCTCTTGGAAAAACATTTGACCTCGCCATTGGTAAAAAGCATTTCTAGGCGAACTCCATAGAACAGTAGATCTTAATATCGCTAAGATGCCAGGCCCAG